>NW_026526732.1:138230401-138872901 GCF_024362965.1 Panthera pardus
TGGTTAGATTTTAGGAAAAATGTTCACCCGAGACCAGGAGAAGGCCCAAGCCGGAACGGGAAGATTGTTTGGGTCACCGCTGCTTGGTAACGGGGGAAACTGAGGTCCTCATTTACACTGAGGTGAGCTTGTTACAGGTCGTGTGGCCATTCTGGCAAGGCCGGGTAGGGAAACTAAGGCACGGAGATAGGAAATGACTCGCCCTGGTCCTGTGGCCAGCTGATGGATTGTAGTGGGGGGAAATAGGCTCAGAGAGGAGAAATGCCTTGTCCAGGCTCCCACGGACGGCTGGTGGAAAGCCTGGGGTCGATCCAGGTCCCTGACCCCCAGAACGGAGCTGGCTCTGTCATCAACCCTGGGTTCCATCCCCGCCCCCCACGCCCCCACCCATCCGCAGAGAGAAGCTTCAGAGGATCACTGCAGCCCCTCTCTGTTTGCTGAGTCTCAGTCATCCCTGACGGTGTCTCTAAACCCCCTGCTCAGTCCCTTTAGATCTTATCGACCCAGCCCCTCTGAGGGCTCCCCACCTGGACCATCCTCAAATAGCATCCGTGTGCACAGGTGCACGGGTGGGCGGCATGCTGGGCATTCCAGCAGGGGGTAGACAATGGCTGGGTTAAGAGGGTCATCTTCTTTTCGCACCTCCTGATTCCTCGAGTTTGTAAATCATTATCCCGGGCTGCACAAAGCAGGCATTGAGCAAGCCTTGTCGCTGCCCCTTGACATGGCAGGCAGAGGCTCCTGGGGTCTCTGAGTGGCTGGGGGGTGGCCCCCGGCCCCCACCCCCCTCCCGGGCACCGGGATTGGGTTACCCATATAATCCCTGCCCCTCCATCCTCCCTCTTTGTGCCCGTTGTAATTTATAATCGAGGGGCATGATGCAACCCGCTAATTACATTGCTCGATTTTGAACACATCCCGGCTTCCGTGACTCAGGCGGCAGAGGGAGGAGGGGAGCAGCCGGCTCCGCTCTGTGGCTTATCAGGGCTGGGTTATTCTGCTCACACCCGCTCACGCCTCCCGGCCCTCAGCCTTTGTTAACCAGAGCTTGCATCACCTCCTGCTTTCCATTTCTCCCGGAATTTTTTTAACGGCCCTTTTTTATGAGCCACTCTATCTTGTTAGCTAATGAATGATTGTGGGGCGGCGATGGGGATCACTTTGTGTTGTGTCTCTATTAAATGTTACATGATTGCAATTATGAGTTAACAAGGGACAGCTAATAAAAAATCATCTATTTTGCAGCCTGGGGCAGACATGGGACTCACTGCCTGATTCCCAGGCTGAACAATTCCGAGCCCTGGGGACCACAGGCTGGATGAGGAGTCTGCTGAGGGAAGGAGGGATGCTCCCGGGCCATGGGGGTGCAGCTGACGAGAGGGCAAAGGCTGTGTCTCCAAACCCCTTCAGAGGGCTCCCCGCCCATCCAGAGAGGTCAGGCTCCCCTAGGCAGGTGTTCGGACTATTGTGGTTCCTTCTTGTCAGCCCTTCCCGTGTCTGCCGTTGCCCCCACAGCCCCTCTCCTCACCCCAGCAGAGGAAGCTTCTAAAGATGAGGCCAGCCGTGTCACTGCCCTGCCCAAACTCCCTTTAGTGGCTTCCAGACTCTCCCTTTATCACTGGACCCTCATTTCAACTCTCTGCTTTCATTTAGCCATTCCCATGGCGTGCCTGTCCTCCCCAAATCCCGTTCAGGGTGGGCTGGGCCCCTGGAAGACAAGTGGCCTCAAAAGATGGGCAGGAGGAAAATCTGAGTATTGGAAGGGGTGGTGGGCACAGAGGACCGGTAGCCAGCCGTCATTTTCCCGTGGAGGAGTCTCAGACTCACCCGGTGGTGCCCAGGACCACGGGGTTTGGAAACGGAGTGACGTTGCCCTCTTTGTCACTGCCCCAAGGAGGCAAAAGGCAGGCTGGGGTCGTCCCCTGGGGGCTGCTGTGGTGTGTCCCAAGAACGGCCACTGAGCGTCTGCGGGTGCTGGATACACAGGAGATTCTCAGTAAATAATGTTGGGCAGGGAGGGGGAGGGGCACAGATGATGTCCACAACCCATCAAGAAGAGCGCAACTCACGCCCGGAACACAGCCCGTTCACCTGGCTCACACCTGCCAGGCAGCGGGACTGGTGTCTCTTCTGCACAACCAGAGACACGGCGGAGCCTGTCAGCGAGGAGTGTCCGGTGGGCAGAGAGACAAGACCTCTCGGTCCGGGTCCGGGCAAGTCACGTCCTCTCCCTGGGCCCAGGTTTCCCCTCCATTCCAGCTCCCACCCTAGGATTCTGTTCAGCTGTTGACACTCCTGCCTCCAGCCACCCAGCCCCACGGCACTTAGGGAGCTCCCGCGGTAGGGGCTGTCCTCGGCCGGCTTGGCTCTTAATAGGCACTCACTACGTGCCAAGCTAATAAGCGGCTGAAATGAAATGCTCTCCTCGCACCCACTCTGTGCCAGGCTTCCTCCCCGTGCTCCCTGTGTGTCACCAGGGATCCTCCCAACGCTACTGGGGAAACGTCTCCATCCTCACTTTCCAGCTGAGGCAAGTGAAGTTGAGAGAGCTTGGGGCTGGTGTCCGTCGGGGTGGGGCTGGTGTTGAGCCGTCCACACGTGGGCTCTGGACCAGAAGCTGAGGACGGACCGAGGGCCTCCCTTCCCGGCTTCTTATGGCCTGGGCGGCAGCAGGCAAGCAACCATGGGGTGGGAGCTGGCAGGGGCGACCGCAGGCTGGGCGACAGAAGGAACACAGTCTGAGGACACCGCTGAAGTGCATCTTCAAACACTGCGGCCGCGCTGTGGGCGCCGGGAAACCACAGCCGCCCACAGCTCAGCAGCCGGGGCCAGCCCAGGGCAGGAGGCCGAGCTGGCAGCGACAGGGAGGCTGAGGGGCATGCAGAGCGCCAGGAAGGCAGGGAGTGGGCAGGGCTATGCCAGGCGCACCCACAGAAAGCCTCAGCCAGTGGCAGGGTTGGCTACATAATTTTCTGGTCCCTTGTTCAAAACTAGTAAGAATTTCAAGATGGCAACATCAGCACTTTAAACTGACCTTGGGGCCCTGGTAAGTCCTGGCTGACAGGGGGTTTGCCAGGCTCTCAGCTCCTGGTCTGTCTTGCATGACACTTGGGTGGTAGATACCATGTCAAAGGTCCGGCCCCTCATTGTCTAGCAGGGCCCATGTAACCCAAAGTACAGGGCGTGGCAGGGTGACAGAAGGTCCAGGCATCAGGAAGACTCGTGCTGTGGACTTTTTCAGAAGCCGTGTGGACAAGGCCAGGCCAGCCCACTGCTGGGACGGCAGGCAGGCAGGCAGGCAGTGTCGGACCTGCTTGGTGACTCATACCCACCTGGCTGCTCTGAGATCCTGTGCTCCTGCTTCCACTATGAAGATGAGGGGAGAGGTTCTGGGCCCTGCCAGAGGTATCCAGAGTCCCCAGCCGGGCTGCCTACAGACCTGAAACTTGCAGGAAAGCCCAACGTCCTGTGGGTGCCCAGAACTGGGCGGGTAGCTTGGCCTCCAGTGGTCAGTATGCCGTCGCCAGAGAGGAGCTTGGAGCCTGCTTGGAGCCTGCCTCCCCCAGGCTTGGGCAACAGGAATGACTGTGTCTTATGGCTCACCGCCCACCTCTACCCTGCATTCGGTGTCCCTATGGGCCTAGGCTGAGCCCCAGTTTGTGTCCACCACCACAGTCCCCAGCAGAAGGCCCAGCATATAATGAGTGCTCAGGAAATATGGTTGAGTGGACGTACGAAATAAGAGGACATCCACGCCTGTCTCATTGGTCTCAAGGCTGACACTTAGCTGGAAGGTCAAAGAAAGGAAGTATGTGCTTGGTTGGTAAAGCGGCAGGACCTCCTCCATGCGCACATGGGCCATGTGCACATCTGCATGTACGCGAGTCCTCGCAGGAAGTCCTGTGTGAGGAACATACGTGCATAAGGCGAACTCATCACATATACAGGGTGAAGATACAGCTATGTATGCACGTAGGTGTGTGCTTGCACACACACACGTGAGATGTACACATGTGGGGGGGGCACGGTGCACGAGATGCATGCACGTATGCGTGTTTTCGGGTGGGAACCTCCCGTGCCCACTTGGCGAGCACCTGTATGAACAAGGGCGCTCCTCTGCGGGTTGGACTTCGTCTCTAAGCTGCTCACCCCCCAGCCCCCATCCAGGAGCCAGACTTGCTCACAGCCTGGGGACGGTGGAGAAGTGGGGTGGCTGGAAGTTCAGGCTGCCCGGTTAAGTCTGGACTCGGCCCCCTCACTCACTGTGTGTCTTTGGGCAAGTTGCATAAACTCTCCTTGCCTCAGTTTTATTATCTGTAAAAGGGGCTCATGACAGCACTTCCTTCATAAGCTACAAGGCAGGAAAATTGGTGCCTGGCACCTAGTAAGGACTCAACAGAGGTCAGTGATAATTAGTACCCTGGCGGGGGGCTGCTGCTACATCAGGCACCAGGACTAGGACTGAGAACTGAGAACAGGGTTGGGGCCTGTATCCATCCATCTCCATGAATGTGATGGGCAAGTTCTAAACACCAGCTGCCCTGGCCTGAGGAGAGGAGGGGAGGGGATGGCCCCTGACAGTTCCCTTCAGACTCCACAGAAGACCTGGGGAGGCTGCTAAGGAATCCCCAGATTGGGAACACACACACACACACACACACACACACACACACACACACACGGCAGGGCACGGCAAGGTAGGGGCAGCTTTTTAAAAACAGCCCTCCTGGGACAGTGGAACTGGGCCCCAGGGGCCACCCACCCACTGCAGGGACTGGTGGCCAGCTAGGGACGAGGTAAATCACCCGCGATTGCCCTCTGGAATGCGGTCGCTGTGAAAGGTAACACGCATATTACTGCTACATAAACACAGTTAAACTATTTACCATGGCCTGGGCCTGGCGGCCCCAGGAAGACCCTGCCATGCGGGGGTGGGTGGGCCCGCCTCAGCTCTGCAGGCCACGATGGTTGGGAGCAGGATTTATTTTGGCAAGATCCAGATCCTCAGCGCTTTCCTGCTGCCACCCAACCAACGGCCTGGCATGGCCCGAGGGAGGCATCTGCTCACAGGCCAGAAAAAACGTGTTTTGAAATTATGGAAAGTAAAAGAACAACAAAATCTCCTCTTTGTTGTATTTTAGCGCTCATCCTTTGACCCACTTTGTGGAGGTCACTTTTTCAGGTAAGCAGAAGCTTTTGCCCCCAAACCCAAGAATGCACTGGGGGCAGATCTCCATGCAAGATCCTGAGAAAGAGGATTGAGACCTGCTCCCGAGGGCCCCCACAGCATGCAGGAAAGAAGCAGCCGCTGCCCCCAGCAGCCTCCAGTCTGAAGGTGGAGCCCCAGCTCCTGTCCTCAGCCCCCTCCCTGCTCTTGCCTAGTCTAAGAGTGGAGGCACAGTTCTGTTTGTTTCTCAGAATGGGGAGCCCCTCCCCATGTGAAGGGTGGACTGGACCACCTGAGGCTCAAGGCCTCAGATAGACTCAGGGAACAGGCTCTCCTGCGGGGCACAGTGGCTGTGGCCACTCAGGCCTTCCCAGCGGAAACATCCCTGCGTTGTTCCTTAGATTCATTCTGAGCAGGGGCCCTCTTCTGCCTCTGGTGCGGGTTCTGGCCTTGGTCCATTTTCTTTCTCCAAATGAGCCATCGCCTCCCTTTTTTTGTTGTTGTTTAAAAGCTTCCAGGGTCACGAAAGAGGTCACTGAAGCTGACAAACGCTAGAGGGATTTACTACCAGGGTGTGGAGGCCCAGCCTACCTCGGAGCCTCCTCCCTGGCCCCTCCAGGCCTTCCCCTGCTCCTGGGGCTGCCCCTCCATCCGCTTTCTGTGTTTGTTCCTGTAGCTTCTGCACGTGGAGTGCACCCCCCAACCTTCCCGCCCACTCACCATGGCCTTCTGTCTCCCATCGTCTACACAGCCCAATCCAGTCCATCCAGATTAATCTGCTTGTCCTCCAGCAATTCCACTAGTAGTCACCATCATTAATTGAAGGCCTTTGCCACGCCTGACGCTGGCCTCGTTGGCTCACGTACATACATTCTCTCCAGTTTCTCACCACCACCGGGTAGGTGGGAATTTCTGGCCCCGTTACAGCGATGAGGCATCTGAGGCGGAGAGATGCTGTATTCTCCCAGGTCACACAGCTGGCGGGTGGGACGGGGGTCTGATGGCCGTGCTCGACATGTCCACTGCACCACCTCGCCTGCTCGACCCCACGCCCCACGGAACACGGAGCAACCCGTTCTCTCTTAGGTGGGGTCAGAAAGGGTTCCGGGGGGATTTTGTTTTAGTAAGTGAGTGGAGTTATCATTCAAAAAGTTTACCTCAGAAGAGAGGATTGACTCCGATCATGCTGCTTGTTCAGTACATTTTGTTCTTGTCTTGGATCTACATTTTACTTATTTCTCTAAAAAAAATTTTTTTTTTAATGCTTATTTATTTTTGAGAGAGAGAGACAGAGTATGAGCAGGGGAGGAGCAGACGGACAGGGAGACACAGACTCTGAAGCAGGCTCAAGACTCCGAGCTGTCAGCACAGAGCCCCATGGGGGGCTCGAACTCGCCAACCATGAGATCATGACCTGAGCCGAAGTCGGATGCCCAACTGAGCCACCCAGGCACCCCTATGTTTTATTTTATTAACAGGTACAAAGTGGAAAAGGCCAGAAAGCCAGTGTTTGTCTCTCCCCTGCCTCAGTGCCCTTCCTTCCAGTGGCATCAGCTGTGGTGAATCCGTGCAGAAGCATTCCCTGCCTCTAGAGCATTCTTGCCCGGCTTCGGGTGGTTTTAGTCACTCACGTGCACTTTTAGAGTCAATTAAACTCATCATATCAGAATCAAACTTCTTTTTTACCCAATTTAATCCAATTATTCTTTCAACTTGATTTCAAATAAAGTTTTTAAGATAAACTCTTTGCTTTAGAATAGTTTTAGATGTATAGAAAAATTGCAGGCAATATGGAATTCCCATACACTCCACACCCACGTTCCTCTATAATAGACGTTTTAAAATTTTTATTTATTTATTTTGAGGGAGACAGAGACAGTGTGAGCAGGGGAGGGGCAGAGAGAGAGAATCCCAAGCAGGCCTCATGCTGTCAGCACAGAGCCTGACACGGGGCTCGAACCCACGAACCGTGAGATCATAACCTGAGCTGAAGTCAGACACTTAACTGATTGAGCCACCCAGGCACCCCGGTACATTATTATTAACTCAAGTCCATACTTTTTTTCATATTTACTAATATCTTTTTTTCTTTTGCACGATCCCATCCAGGATACTGCTTTACATAGAGTTGTTGTGTTTCTTTAGGCTCCTCTTGGCTGTGACAGTTCCGCATTTCCTTGTTTTTGATGACCTTGACAGTTTTGAGGAGTACTGGTCAGGTATTTCTGTAGAATGTCCTCAGTTAGGGGTTGTCTGCTGTTTTTCTCATGGTTAGGCTTGAGTTACGAGTTTATGAAGGAAGAATACAGAGATAAAGCGCCATTTTCGTCACATCGTATCAAGGATACAAACTACCAACATAACTTATCACTGTGGATATTGACCTTGATCATCTGGCTGAGGTGGTGTTTGTCAGTTTGCTCCCCCTGCCCTTTCTATAACGTTCTCTTTGGAAGGAAGCCACTACAGTTACCACTGAAAGAGAGAGGAGCCGTGTTCTCCCTCCTTGAGAGTGAGACATCTACATCATTATTTGGAATTCAGTTCTGCACAGATTTGTCTTTTCTTTCCCATTTATTTATTCAATCATTTATTTATATCAATACGGACTCGTGGACATTTATTTTATACTTTGGGTTATACTCCAAACTGCTTTATTTCATTTCTCAAATTGTTCCGTCTTTGACTACTGGGAGTCTTTTTAGTTGGCTCCTTTGGGGGTTGGGGGGGGCCTTCTTTCACTTTCTTTTTTTTTTTTTTTTCCAATATATGAAATTTATTGTCAAATTGGTTTCCATACTTCTTTTACTTCCTGACACCGCGAGATTCTCTGGCCTCATCTTGTATGTTTCCTGCCCCAGTCCCAGAACAAGCCCCTACTCTCAGAAGTCCTGGATTGTAGAAACCAAAATCTGAGCACTAGGTGTGCTTAGCGTTAATGGGGTATAGTTGCTCATAGACCTTCCCAGCTGACAGAGAAAGGAAACATATGTGTGTATACTAACCCATGTTTATACACTTTTCTGTATTTCTTATGTAACCATCTGCATCTATATTAAGTTAAACACGAGTTCGTACTGATGCTCCCAACTCTATTACCACACGGATGGTTCTACCCTGCTTCCCTTAGCTTGTCTGTAATGTTTCATTCCAACAGTGGAAGACCTGGCTCCCAGCATCTGCTATCCATTTACTTAATTGCTCAGCTCCAGTACACGTGTATGTCATTTCGGATTGTTAACCTATATTTCTACAGGAAACAACTTGATCAACTAGAATACAGTGCTTATGTGCTGTTCCTTTGTCTTTGATCTTACCGACTCCACTCATTTCCAGAGTGACTTAGCATCTTTTCTCCCAACCCCTTCAGTGAGGTGGTTTTAAACTTTCGTAATAGATTCTTTTGTCACATTCTGCATTCTGTCCTGAGATGCCCTAACCTCCTAAGTGATTTTTTTAAATTGACATACATTAAAGGTCAGTCTTTGTGCTATAAAGTTCTGTGGGTTTTGACAATCACTGTATCTTGTATTCACCATTTTGGTATCACACAGATAGTCCTGCCGTTCTAAAATATTTCTTGTGCTTCATCAATTCAACTCTTCTCCCACTACTGATGTATTTACCATCTCTATGATATCCCCTTTTCCAGAATGTCATATAATGGAATTATACAGTACGTAGTTTTTTCAGACTGGCTTCTTTCACTCAGCAATACTCATTTAAGAATTACCCATGTCTCTTTGTGTGGCTTGATAGCTCATTTCTTTTTTATTGTTAAATATTGTTAAATTGAGTCAATACACCACAGCTTATCTATTCACCTATTAAATGACATCTTGGTTACTTTGACAATGATATTTTTGTCAATTCTGAACAAATTGCTTCTATAAATGTTTACGTGCTGGTTTTTGTGTGGACGTAAATTTTAAAATCAGACGAGTAAATACCTAGAAGTGCAATCGTTTGATCATATGGCAAGAGTATTTTTTGTTTTACAAGAAACTGCCAAACTCTTTTCCAAAGGCTGTACCATTTTGCATTTCCATCAGTGATGAATGAGAGTTCCTGTTTCTCCGCATCCTCCCCAGCAGCTGATATCGTCAATCATTTTTGTGGATTTTAGCCATTTGATTAAGTGTTTTGTGGTTTCTTGTTATTGTTTTAATTTGCATTTCTCTAATGATAAATGACATTGAGCATCTTTTCATATGGTTGTTTCCTGTCTATATATCTCCTTTGATGAGCTGTCTGTTCAGACCTTTCGCTCATTTTTAAATTGGGTTGTCAAATAACTTTCTGATTGTCTAAAAAAAAAATCAAATCCACCTCTGAGAGAGGAGGGTCCAACTTAACTGAGCACTGTCAGCATTTAGGTGAGCTACCTAAGAAATGTTTGTGGAATGACATTCCATGGAGACCTGGAAGCCCAGAGCTAAAAGACACCTCAGAGTTCTTTTATAGGAGAGGAAAATGGGGTTTTGAGAGGGGACGTGGTGGAGTGGCAGAGGCATTTACTACTCACCACATACCCACATTTTCCCCGCCACTCCCCAGGCCCCTCACCGCTACGTGGGACTAGGAGTAGTCCTTAGGCTGTGAATGGAGATACTTCTGGGCCAAAGCACTGAAGAGCCAGTATATAGCTATCCTGCTCTTTTCTGTCCCTCCTGGCACAATCAGGGAAGCCATGTGTTGAAATTTGGGTCCCTAATCAACCCTGTAGAGCAGAGCCCCTGCCAATCTGCCGTGGTTCAGTCGTGTGAGCAAGAAAGAAACCTTTGTGGTGTGAATCCAAGATTTCAGAGTTAATTTGTTACTGCAGCACCGCATGGCCTATCCTGACTCACACAGCCAGTTATTGGGTCATGCTTTTGGCATAATGCTTATACAATCAGAGTCCCCCAAACCTGGTGGTGTGCTGGCCCCGGGGGAAAAGCTGCTTAAAGAAGAGCGATTATTTAAGTGAACTAACATCTACTGAGACCTACCACGTGCCTGGCCCCGTGTGGGCCCTGAACCTTCATTATCTCAGGTCTGTCCAGGGAAAAGGTCCACCTCTTTGCTAAACTGTCTACTCTTGCCATTCACTCGGCCTTATCTCCCAGATGACACACAGGGGTTGACATATCATTGGAGCTAAATTTCTCAACAATACAACAATCCTTATGGGATACGAAGGCAGATCTTCCCACCTTCAAGCCCTCAAAAGTCCCAGAAACTGCGTATCCCCCAAAAGTTTTATCTAATAAGAAGCAAGTCTCTGAAGTTCTGGTCTACCTTCTGCTACATCTTTTTTTTTTTTTTTTTTTTTCAAATTCAGAACTGGCTTTCTGCTAATCCCATCCTTTCTAGAGAGGAAAGACATTCTCATCCCCTGGTCCAGAGGACCAGCACCCACCAGCATTTCACAACCCTCTTCCCCAACCCTGCCCTGCCTGAAGCAATTTGCCCTGGACTGGGCCTCTGATAGCAGGCCACAGGGCTCTGCTGAAACATCCACACTATCCTAGTCTTCTAATCACGCTATCTGGAGGCAGGATGCAGCCCACAGGGCGGGGACCGAGCCTTTCTCCGTGTGAAGTGAAGTGATGCTCACAGGACTCAAAATCAAGACCTTGACCTCATTAGTGCAATGTTCTGGTCAGCAGGCTTGCGGAAATGTGATGATGTTAATTAGGTGCTGATTTATTTAATCCCTGTTCTTGTGAAATGCATGCATTTGCCTTCCCCTCCTTTCCCCAGGGGCTATAAACTCCTGGGGGTGGGGCACAGCAGGGGGTAGAGCAGGAGGGGGAAAGGACCAGACTGGGGTCCCCCAGACCTGGATTCGATTCACTTCCTGACTGCTGTGACCCTGGGTAACCTTCCTGAGCCTGGGATTGGGTAAAGATTATAGGCTTGGCACTGTGCCTGGCACGTAGGAAGCTCTCAGTAAATTATAGCCATTATTATCATACTGTTAATTATTGTTTTATTCTATCAACTGAAGAATGATTTTCCATTGCTCCCTCTTGATTCTTCAGAGGCAGTAATTTGTAGACCAGTATTGTCCAAAAGAACTTTCTGCCACCATGGAAATGGTTCATATCTGCACTGTCCAATATGGCAGCCGCCAGGCACTTGCGGCTACTGAGCACCTGACAGGTGGCTCATGCAACTGAGGAACTGAGTTTTTAACTGGACTGAATTTTATTGCAAAGTGAAATGCAGAAGTCCCTGATTTATGATGGTTCAACTTATGATTTTTTGACCTTACACAGGTGCAAAAGTGATTGCATTCAGTAGAAACCAGACTTCGAATTCTGAACTTGGATCTTTTCCCAGGCTAGCGATATGCGGTACAATAATCTCTTATGATGTTGGGCAGTGGCAGCCCCAGCTCCCAGGAGCCAGCCATGCTATCACGAGAGTAAACAGCCCATAGGCTTACAATGAGTCTGTCCCCAACCAGTCTGTGTTTCACTTTCGGTACACTCTTCAGTAAATTACGTGAGACGTTCAACACTTTATTATAAAACAGGCTTCGTGTTATTAGATGATTTCGCCCAACGGTAGGCTAATGTAAGTGTTCTGAGCACAGTGAAGGTGGGTTAGGTGAAGGGATGCTATTCAGGACGTATTATGATACTTAGGTGTATTAAATGCATTTCCTACTCACAATATTTTCAATTCACAAAGGATTTATGGGTTATAACCCATAAATAAATCACAAAGGATTTATCGGGTTATAACCCCCATAAGCCTAGGAAGATCTCTAGTCCCGTGAATTTAAATATTTTTTTAAGTTTATTTATTTTATTTTGAGAGAGAGAGAGAGAAAGAGAGAATCCCACCCAGGCTCTGCGCTGTCAGTGCAGAGCCCAACACGGAGCTTGAACTCATGAAACGTGAGATCATAACCTGAGGTGAAATCAAGAGTCAGACGCTCAACTGACTGAGGCACCCAGGTGCCCCTCTAGTCCCATGAGTTTAGTGGCTACTGTATAAGGCACTTCAGGTGTAGAGGGTAAGAGCACAGGCTCTGGGGTAAACCAACCGGATTCCCATCCCACTTCCTTCCTGTCAGACTTTGACCCAGTTACTCAGCTCTCAGTTTCCTCATGGGAAAATGTGGATATCATGATAGAGCAATTTCCTCCTCATCCACAGTTTGCTTTCTGCAGTTTCAGTTATCCGTGGTCAACCACGGTCCAGAAGCAGCTGACCCTCCCTCTGACACGGGACCAGGTTGGTAGTAGCCTCAGGCTACATCACACTGCCTGTGTCACTCCCCTCAGCTCAGCTCATCCCCTGGGCATGTTATCATCTCACCTCAACACAAAGAAGAGCGAATGTGCTACTGTAAGATATTTCGAGAAAGAGGGAAAGGGACCTCATTCACGTAACTTTGTTTTTTCACGTAACTTTGATAATAGTATGCTGTTATGGTTGTTCTATTTTATTGTTATTGTTGTTAATCTCATACTGTGCCTAATTTATAATTTAAACTTTGCCATTGGGATGTATGCGTAGGAAGAAACATAGTGTATATAGGCTTCAGTGCTACCTGTGGTTTCAGGCATCCACTGGGGACCTTGGAAGGTATCCCCCATGGATAAGGGGGGCCCACTGTACTGATTTCCTAGGGTGGTTGTGAGGATTAAATGGGCTGATCTATATAAAGTGCCCTATTTTGTGCCTGGGTGGCTCAGTCAGTTAAGCGTCCAACTTCGGCTCAGGTTGTGATCTCGTGGTTCATGAGTTCAAGCCCTGCGTCGGGGTCTGTGCTGATGGCTCAGAGCCTGGAGCCCGCTTCGGATTCTGTGTCTCCCTCCCTCTCTCTCTCTGCCCCTGCCCCGCTCATGCTCTGTCTCTCTCTCTCTCTCTTTCTCTTTCAAAAATAAATAGACATTAAAGAAAATAATAAAATAAAGCAGCCTATTTTGGAGGTGCTTAAGGAACATTAGCTCTTATTATTGTTGCTGTCTTGGGCACTGATGCCTGGCCTGTAGCCCACAGACATGACTGTGTCTCCCATCCTGAGGGCCTCTGTCTGCTCCTGCTCTGAATTTCTCACAGGCCTCAGCCCAGGGCAGAGAAAATCTGGATCCGCTGACCAGGGAGGGAAGGGGACTCTGGAATGCCTAGAGGAAGAGGAGGATGGGCAGGCATTCCTCCCCCTACAGTGGTAGTAGGCTTGTCACCTTCTGCAGGTGGGGATGCCTGTAGGGAGCGGGCTCATCTTCTAGTCCTGGGGCTCTGAGGGCAAGGGAGTCTGATAAAGGCATTTCCGTGGGCTCAGGGGAGAGGGGCTTTCTCTATCCCAATCCCCCAGGCTGAGCAGCCCTAGAAGCTGAACTGTGTCCCCGCCACACCATCTCCAAACATGGACATGAGCTGGCCCCCCTGCCAAACTCAGTCAGAGGAGACCAGAAGTCAGGAGGGCTCCCCTGGAAAGCGTCTAAGAAACAGAAGATCTGGGTCCAGCGCCAGAGTCCGGGAACAGGGTCTTTGGAATCCCTCCTTCCTTGTCACCCAGATGAGGGACTAATTTCCTCCATTTCAGGGAATGGGTGCAAGCCTGTGTCCCTTCCCTTCAATTTCTTCCTCCACAGGGGTACAAAAGTCACATGGGGAATTCCAGATCTTGGGATTTCTTGGTGTCCCCGGAGGTATAGCCTCCTGTTCCCCAAAGAATTAATCAGCATCAGAAGCCAAGGACCCTCTGAGGGTCTCACAGACCCACCTTCACCCTGGTTTGTTCCTCACCTGTCCCATGCTCAGCAGGAAATGGAAGGGTCTGGAGGCACAGCCAAGCCTCCTGTGTGAGGTGGCCCCAGAGAAGACCTCCTCCTCGTTCCCCAGCGTCTGGGACTCCTGCTCCCGCGGCCAGAAGCAATCCACACTTCAGAGCCACAGAAGGATGCCACAGTCCTATGGGACACGGTCTCTAAAGACAGGGCATGGGGCAGGGACCATCTTTGTTCCACTTTCCCTGATTTCAAGTTAAGAGACAGCAGAAAGCACTTAGGTTAGACTCCACGAAGGACTTCCTGGTGTGGGAAATAAGAGACGGTGGGTTGTAGGAGCCAGATATATTCAACCCTCTATGGGGGAGGGCTCTGGCAGAGTGGGCTGATGAGAAATCTGGGATTTAAAATACACAGGTGACTTGGCTGATAGGATCTCTCAGCTGGAGTTGGAGTCAGATAGACTGAGGTTTAAATCCTAGCTGTGTCACCAACAGGCTGTGTGACCTTGGGCTAATTGTTTAATGATGCTTTTATTCAGCTTCCTCATCTGTAAAATGGAGATAAAGAGATTCACCACCCAGATTGTACTGAGGAGTGAGGGAGGCCTCTAGGTGAATGGCCCCCAGCCCAGGACCTGGCATATACTGGGTTACAGAGAGGTGGCCAAGTGTGCTCAGGCTGGGAGTCTAGGGTGCAGTGGTAGGGGAGGGCCCACAAGAAGGTAAGCTGGGGGTGGAAAGACCAGTCACCGCAGCCAGACACAGCCTTGAGGTCCTTGCAGACCAAGGGATGGGCCCTCCTCCCTGTGCTAGGTTGAGAATCTCTGTTGCCCAGCCCTTTTCCAACACCCCATTTCCAAGCAATCGTAGGGGGACAGTGAGAGACCTGGGACCCCCCCCCCCCCCCCCCCGGAGATCTCTGTTCTTCCAGCAGGCCCCTTATCCCACCTCGATCTGGGAACCTTCATTTGCTCACTCAGGAAGCCCTTCGTGGGGCCACCCAGAGAGATAAGTAGTTTCCTGCAATTTTACTCCTTCCCGTGAGACCCTCAGGGAGTCCTGAGAAAGAGCCTGGGCTGGGAGCCAGCCTGCCTGGCCTGCTTCAGACCAGTGCTGTTGAGCAGCAGGGCAGGGAGGCCTTTGGTGACGTGGAGAGCGGCTGGTGGGCAGGTTTGCAGGGGACCCACGTCCCACCAGACTCAAGCATAAATTGAAAGCCCTTCTGGATCTCTCAGCAGGGACAGGAAGGAAGCTGGCTTTGCTCGGCTGGTACAGTTGCATCAACAGGCTCTAGCCTGAGCACCTTTGAGGGTCTCCCTCCCCTGTGCTCCCCCCCCCCATGACAGAGTGAGAAGGACTCTGGCCACTGGCCTGTAAACAGCCTCATAAAGCCAGATTCCCCACTGCCAAGGAGGGAAACCAAGAGATGGTGAGGTCTTGGAAAGCCCAGAGCCGTGCGACCCAGTGGGTGTCTTTAATTCAGGTTTAGGTTCTTGGATATAAGGGAACAAAACGCTTGTCAGAAGTGAAGATGGCCTCCACTCCTTAGACCGGGGGTTCCCTGGGATCGGGGCTGTGTTCTCCATCAGCCGGTGTTGGCAGGCGGGGCCAATCAGCTTTGAATTACTCCCACCATCTGAATAAGAACACGGTGTCTCCAGAAGGGAGAAATCTCTAACTTGCAGTGTCCAGGATCTGAGAGTGATTCATTACCATTGAGACTAACTCTTTCCTGAAAAGCCATGGACTTCTGGAAGCTTTCCTGGTCTTCCCTAGATCTCTTTCTTCCCCTTACCTCTGCCTGTCCTTCCAGGAAGAGGAGATCCAGGGGCTGGGCTGGGCCCACGGTGGGACCAGGTATGCGACTGAGGTATAGCCTGCGGCCCTGCTCCAGGCCCCTCCTGTTCTCCTTCTCCCCCCCACTTGCTCCCAAGCCAGCCCCTCTGGCCTCTCTGCAGCCCTGCCTTGCCCAGGGCTGCCCCAGCTGGGCACCCCCCCTCCTTTGCCCACAGGGGAGGGCCCCCAGCTGCCCACTGCCAGGTACGGAGGATAAAAATACCCAGTGGAAAAACACGTGGCTCCAGGTCAAACATTAACCTGAAAGGCCTGGCATTCCAGCCACGGTGTCCCTTCCGAGGCTACCTGGCCACCAACATGCAGCTGTTGACAGTGTTCTTTCCCTCTGGCCATCATTGTGATTCTCAGACCTTTACCCACACACTTCCAGCAGGAAGCCCCCACCTGAGGACCCCAAGGGCACGGATCAGGCCAGCCTGCCCAGACTGGTAACTGCAGGGGGGTGATCCTCCCTCCGCTCGCTCGCTCGCTCGCTCGCCCGTTCTGGGCCAGCCCAGCTCCCAGGTGCAAACAGCGATTCTGACCCTCTGTGGGAGGAGCCCAGCTCAGAGATCTTAGTTCCTCAAGTTTCCCATCTGTTGCAAAGCCAAGTTCACTCCAAATCCGGAAGGAATAATGACTGGTGAAGGGGAGGGAGTGGGGAGAGGAAAGAGTCTAGCCAATGAGGGCACTCACAGCGCAGGACGCTGGGACGCCACCCGAAGGAGGTGTCGGGAGAGGCAGGCAGGTGAGAAGTTCCAGCCCTGTCCCTAACTTACCCTGTGTGTCCAGCTCTGGTGTTTTCAGGGGCTGGGGAGACCAGAGGGACGGCTGTGCCCGCCGTGGGCCCAAGTGACCGTCAACACACTTCAGGACCACCTGCTATTACCAGGCAGGTGCTACTGGCCAGCATCCCCACAGCTGCCTGAGGCTCAGCAGGCCGACAGCCTGCCCCCTGCCCCCTGCTCCTCACACCTCTGGGTCTGATGCCCAGTGGTTCTAAGAAATGCCTGTGCCGCAGCCTTGAGCCTGAGCCAAATGCCCCATTTTCGGTCAAGGAAGCTTGACTGTGTACAATTTAGAGAGAGTAAAGTCCATCTGGGCACAGCGCAGCTGCCCCATCTTTCTGGCTGTCTGGAGTCCGGTGGGTCCACTTGGAGCCCAAAAGGGATTTAGGGGGCCCGAGACCAGGGAAGCCCTCTGGCCACTTTGATGTCCACGGCGGCATCGGAGTGGCACGGCAGAGAGTGTGTAAATATTAACTTTTAAGGGGAAGCCGAAGTTCTGAGTGGAGATCAGTGGGGCCTTGCCCTCTCCTCTTGGGGCAGGTGGAGAGCTGCCCCTCTGGGGACTGGCCTCTGCGGGCCCTGCCCCCGGATCCAGAGTCCAGCACTGGACAGAGAATCGGGAGGCCTGATGTCTGGCCTCTGAGGAACAGTCAGGCTCGCCCGGGCACAGGAATTCCAGCCCAGAACTGTCCCCCAGGCTCCAGGAGATTTTTCCCACCAGGGTGGCTGTCACTGTGCCAGTGCAGGGCTCCGGGGATAGTGCTCGAGTGACCCAGCTGGGCCACACAGGAGACCCCATGGGCTTTGGAAGCCTGGTTTAGAGTCCGGTTCTGCCACTTAAATTGTCACGTGGTCTTGCGTGAGCTACTAAGCCTCTCTGAGCCTCAGTTACCTCATCTCTGCCATGGGGACAATTATGTCCGGCTCTCAAAATTTTCCAAAGATGAAGTTAGCCTCTCACTTTGTTAGTGCCCTGACAAATGAAATGATACCATAGGCGGTTTTGTTCTGGTTAGATTCTCTCTCCAGCCTGGGCCTCAGTTTCCTTATCTGTGAAATGAAAATAACCATGCCCCACTCACAGGACTAAGTGCACTGGTCTTTACATTGTTGCCTAAGGACATTGGTGTATTATCAGCACAACTGTCTTCTGCTCCCCTCTCTGCACCTCAGTCTCCTCACTGGATTTGGTCAGCTCTAAGGACCCCCACCAGAGGTCCAGGGCCCTCACCACCTGCTCCCTGCACACAGTCACACACCCTACTCTTCCCCCCCCACCCCTTCTTGCCGGGGCCAGAACTGCATCATATCGCCCTCATTATCAAGCTGACATTTGCTTTGGCTCACAGAGCAATTACCTGTTAAATTGAACAAAGGCCGAGAGAGAGAGAGAGAGAGAGAGAGAGAGACAGATAACAGGTCTGCCAGAAGCCCAGGCTTTGGAGAGAGAAGGAGGCAGAGGTGTTAGCCCAAGCCCTGACCTCGAGACCAAGAAACAAAGCTAGTGATGTAGGGAGGTGAGTGTGAGGTGGGGTCAGGATTAATTTCCCGCGCCTGAGGAGCCAGGGCTGGGGGGAAGGAGGGATGTTTGCATCTGGATGCCATCTGGATGAGGGCAAACACCGAGGGGCCACTCGAGGAAATGCCTGAGCGGCAAATCAAATCCTGCAAAGAAATTGCCGAGCCCTTGAAATGATTGTCTGCGGGAGAGGAATGTGTCTGGGAGTGCTGGTGGTGGCGGGGAGACTAGGTTGGGGAAGGAAGCCAAGGGAGAGAGCAAGGGACCGAGCCTAGGGGCCTCAGGGTGGGGATGGGGTGCTCCCTGCGGCGGTGGACTCCGACAGGCACTGAGGCTGGACCTCTGGGCTGGGGGTGATGCAGGCAGGGTCTCCAAACACACAGAGGGTCTACATGGTCTCTGAATTCTGGGACTGATTCCCTGCAGCATCCCAGCCACTTGCCAGACCCAGGCCCTAGAGTGCTGCTACCCTTCCAATCCCTGACCTTGTCCACTTCATGCACACCGATACAGCACCTACTGTGTGCGTAGCCGCAGGCATAGAAAACCTAGACTCTCAGGTGTGGATCAGCATAGTGTGGTGGCTTTGGGTTCTGACAGACTCAAGTTCAAATCCGCTCTCTTCTTAAACTGGCTGTCACAAAGTTTAGCCCTCCTGGGCAAGACTCCATTCTCTCATCTGTAAAAGAGTAAAAGAGCCTCCCCTGGTAGTATGGCCAGTGCTAACCCTAAAGGGGTCTCCAGAGCAAGGCAGGAGGTCTGGGGGACCCTCAACCCTCCATGGGCTAGGGACTGCATCTTCCCCTTAGCCCCCAGCCCCCACTGATGGAACAAGGCTGGCACTGCCCCAGCCCTGCCCAAGGACGGTACCCTATGATGCAACCCTGAGGGGGGCGGGGTCAGGAAACACACTTACCCCAAGTCAGCTGACAGCTACAGGACCTAGACGCATGGGCCTTCTCCCATCGGCCCATGGTAGACCAGGCCAGGAGGGCACACACAGGTCCACACATGATACACAGACATGTCAATTGTCCACAGATACATTATATCCACAAACATATGTTAACACGGAAACGCCTTATACCAATACATATGTTATTTACAGATACAAACCAGTGTATTGTATGTTCACACATATACAGACTCACATATACACATATTATACATAAAAAACACATAAACATGTAACTATGTGTATGCACACATAAACATACTGCCCACATTTGCATAACACACTAACACATAGTCACGCAAACATACGCACATATTCCCCACACATTAAAACATACAGGCATTTGCACACAATACACAAAACACATACAAATAAACATACACAAAGGGGCACCTGGGTGGCTCAGTGGGTTAAACATCGGACTTCGGCTCAGGTCATGGTCTCGCGGTCCATGAGTTCGAGCCCTGTGTTGGGTTCTGTGCTAACAGCTCAGAGCCTGGAGCCTGCTTCAGATTTTGTGCCTCCCTCTCCTTCTGTCCCTCCCCCACTCATGCTGCCTCTCTCTCTCTCTCTCAAAATTAAAAAATAAAACACACACACACACACACACACACAAAAGATACATGTGCAAACCTGCTCCCTGCACACAGTCACACACCCCACTCTACCCCCCACCCCTTCTTGCCGGGGCCAGAACTGCATCATATCGCCCTCATTATCATGCTGACATTTGCTTTGGCTCACAGAGCAATTACCTGTTAAATTGAACAAAGGCCGAGAGAGAGAGAGAGAGAGAGATGCACATGTGTGCATCCACAGGTGTAAAGACATGCACAAATATACACACACACACACGCATATGCACGCACACACTTGTGTGTACCCTCCTGGCCTGGTCTACCATGGGCCGATGGGAGAAGGCCCATGTGTCTAAAAATCCAAGCATGTCTGTCTGTATGTGTATATTATATGCTCGTGTGGAAGTAAAATGTGTGTGTAATTAGCATATGTGAATAAAGTATCCTTATGTTTGCATATTTCTCGAAGTTTATCTATTTATTTTGAGACAGACAGAGACAACATGAGTGGGGGAGGGGCAGAGGGAGAGGAAGAGAGAGAATCCCAAGCAGGCTCCACTCTGTCAATGCAGAGCCCAGCCTGGGGCTTGAACTCACGAAACCATGAGATCACGACCTGAGCCGAAACCAAGTGTCGGATATTTATTTATTTATTTTTTTAACGTTTATTTTATGTTTCAGAGAGAGAGAGAGAGAGAGGCAGAGTGTGAGCAGGGGCGGGGGAGGGGCAGAGAGAGAGGGAGACACAGAACCCGAAGCAGGCTCCAGGCTCTGCGCTGTCAGCACAGAGCCCGACACGAGCTTGAACTCAGGAGCTGTGAGATCACGGCCTGAGCCGAAGTCAGACGTTTAAGCAACTGAGCCCCCCTGGTGCCCACATATGTTTGCATATTTGTATGTGTAACATGTATGATACGTACGTGCCTGTGTCTGGAGGAGGCAGCCTAGCACATTAGGAACAGCCCTGGACTGGCAGCCAGAGGGGGTCCAGGAGGACCCCAGGAGAGAGGGGTGCACATGTGAGAGACCTCCAGGGGACCCCAGGAGGAACCTGGCGGTGAGGCCTTGAGACACTTTTTTGGCCTTTCTGAGCCTCTGTAGGCCCAGCTGTGACCACACCAGCCTCGCTCCTGTCCTGCCTCCCACCTGTAAGGCCTGGGGCAGAACAGGTGAACAAGTAGGCAGCCGGAGGGCAGGCTTGTCCTGTCAAGCAGAGGAAGATCTGCTGGGTGAGCCCTGCTTCTAGGATTGCAGAAGAGCAGGACACGGGGCCTGCCTTCACCTAGCTGACAGTCTGGCTGTAGGGACAGAAAACAGCAAGAGAACAAGGGCCTGGAGGAGACTGGCATGCAGATATGCTCCCCAGTGCCAGGAGGGGCCAGGTGGGCACAGACCCTGCAGTGGTAAAAGCCAGGGTTCAAATCTGCCACTTACTTGCTCTGGGATTGTGGGCAAATCCCTTCACCTCTCTGCACCTCAATTTCTTCCTCTGTAAAACGAGATCCTAATGGGGCACACCTCTGAGGGCTATAGTAAGGACTGGTCGTACATGGAAAGTACTTAGCGTGCCTGCCACATAGGAAGTGCTCAACGGTTGTTAGTTGTTGCTATAAAGCGAGAAGCCGCTGAATTCCTTCTACGTACATAGGAAATTAAGCAAACAACAGAAAGGACCATCGTCAATTCCAGGGAGAATAAAATGTTATGCAAAGATTACAAAAAAAAAAAAAAAATCACAGTTTGTTAAACGGCTCAACCCTGGATGTCAATGCTTTTACAAGGTCACGGTCCATTCTCCTCTAACCAGAATGACATGGGGCTTATGGGTGGGGGGGAGGGGAGAAAGGGAAGGCTGCGCATACTCGGTGTGGCTAGAGGCACCAGAAGAACCTGTCAGGGCCACCTCGGCTGAGTGAGACAGTTGTCTGTACCTTATGGAACCTTAGAGAGCTGAGTGACTCTTACGTGACTCATAAACAACTTGGATAAAGACTTTTCAAAATCCTTTGCAATACACCAAGTAGAAGCCTGGGCCTGCGGTCAGGGGTAACTGAGCTCTAGTATTGAACGGGGTGGTGCTGGTGATCAGTCTCAGCAGAGGGTAAGACAAGGCCAGCATGGAGTCTCCAGGGCCAGGGTTGCGGGCGGTGGGGTCTCTCCCAACCCCCGCCCCTGACTGAGGTTGACTTTCAGGAAGAGCAAAGGGGTGTCCTGGCAGCTCCTCTCTGGTTTTTCAGTGATGCTGACCGCGGGCCGGTATTACTTTGGCCGCTCTGCTGACCTCTCCCCTCCCTTTCACTGCCTATCTAGCTATCAATCCAAATACACGGGTAAGAAGAGAGGCAGGAATACTCACAAGAACTTCCATGCTGTGTGAGATGTACCACTGTCCTAAGCCCTCTACGTGTCGTAACTCATTTAATCCCTCACACCCACCCTGACGATAATCTGTTTTGATTTCCATTTTAACGATGAAGAAGCGAGGCACAGTAGCATGCCCAAGGCCACATAAACAGCCGGGATCTCCGGAGTTCGTGCTCTCAACCACTAAATATTCTAGAAGGCCTGGAGAGGCAGGGTGGGGAAAGAGACCATATACTTGGCCCCGGGCCTTGGGAGCAGCTGGCAGCCGGGCCACACTGTGTAACTCTGATAGACATGGCAAGGAGAGGCCAGGTTCCCATGGGGGCAAGGGTTACCAGGCAGAGCATCCCTACCAGCACCCTAGCGACTGAGTCCTGTTTGTGTCACCTGTGCAGGGCCCAGGTGAGTGCTGGGGCAAGGAGGAGCCAGGGCCAAGAGGCCTTCAGATACCAAGCTGCTGATGTCAGCCCCAGATCAGTCCAGAAAGCCAGGCCTGGCCCCCTCGGCCCCTCCCCACCGTGTGCCTGCACGCCTGTCCCTCAGTTACTCCGCAAACGCCCACTGAGTACTTACGCTGTGCTATAGAAAGTGGGTTCCGGATCCAGGGCACTGGAGTTTGAATCCTGTCAACCTCCCAGTTGCGTGACAGCAGATTGAGACAAGTCAATCTACGGCTCCGTGCCTCAGTTTCCCCTCTGTACATGATGGTTTCTCAGCTTTGTCTTGAGGATTAAATGAGTTAATGGCTGTGAAGTGCTTAGCACGGTGCCTCACCCATTGTATGTGCTTAATTAATTTATCTACTGTTTTGTCCTTGACCTTGGGGGATATTGATAATAACAGCAGTTGCGTTGGAGCTTCGCCCACTTAATCCCTAGGAATGGTAATGAGTCAGAGCTCGCCCATCTGCCCTCACAGGATTTTCGGTCTATTCAGGGGAACTTGGACAGAAAAACAGGCACAAACGAGGTAATTGTGCCTGAAGTTGGGCACCTAACTATCTCTGGGCCTGCAGAACTAGCCCGTGGGCAGCGGGCTCAGGGAGGCCCAGCACTTGCTCCTCTGGCTTCAAGAGAGCTTTTCAGGAGAGCAAAGCAGACGGGCTGATGGAGTCCCTAGAGGGATTGGAGGGCCCCAAGGAGCTGGCCAGGCCTCACAAGGAGGTGCCCCGGAGGCATGGTGGCAGCTGTTCCGAGGCCTGGGAGCAGGGCCATGGCCAGAAGCACACAGCCTATACTTCGCTTGTTCTGTTCCCCCCTAGGCCAAATCCAGGGGTTCTTGAATCCCAGAGCCCTCGCCCACCACCTGGCCAAGGAGACTCCCCAGCCCTGGCGGCCGTGTTTTCTCCTGGATGTGAAGGATGTGGCTTCAGGCTGTGTTCAGCCTCCTGAGGGCCTGCTTCTCCGTGGGAGGGGTGTGCTGATGGCGGGGACCAGCGCATGCCTGGCCTGGGCAGCAGGCCCACTTCCCAGCCCTAATGAATACCTGGATAGTCTAGGGTCTTCCTCACGCTGTGATTACCCTGGGCAGCCTGGAGGAGGAGGGCCAGGACCAGCCAGAACCCCTGTGCCCCCTGCCGGATGTGCCAGTAGACCCTCACCAGCGGCCGAGGCGGAGGCGGAAGCCGCGCAGCTCTACCCGCCGGCCTCCCTTAGGCCCCACTTTCATTCCGTTGTTCAATCTGTAAATGTCTGTTGCGTGTTGGCTTGGCCCCAGACAACCTCGCGGACTTTCTTGTGAGCCAGGAGTCACCCCTGTTTTACAGGTAAAGAAAAGGAGGCTCTGAGAGGCTAATAAGAGAGCTAGAAAGATGCAGAGTGGGGACTGGATGCCAAGCTGTCTAACTGCCGAGCCTGGGCGCTGCTTACGAGCCCCCCCTTAGCCTTCCCTCTGAGACTCGAACGGTAGGAGCGATCATGAGAACACTCGCGATCACTCGCTCTGTCCCTGCTCTGTGCCGGGGCAATACCTGACAGCCCTACAGGTCTCAACTCCTCCCATCCTCACATCATAGAGATTAAGAGCTTGCCCCAGGTCACACAGCTAAATGCGGAAGAGCTGGGCTTTGAACCCAGGATATCTGGCTCCAGAATAGCTCACGTTCACACCACTCCCAGGGAAATGCTGTGCCATTCTCCACGCACTGCTGAGGAATGCTAACAGATCTCCCAGATAGACTGAAAGGGAAAAAGCCAAGGAGCAGAAGAGTGTGGTGAAAAAGCCACTGTTTGTATAGACTTGGCTGACCATGGAGGCCGAGGGCAGGCTCAGGTGTGTGTGGTGGCAAGGTGTGAATTCAGGTGTGACCTCTGACCTTTAGCAGGGTCACAGGACACAGGGCTGCATCCTCGGGTGGTGTTAGCTGATTGGCAGGTCTGGGGCTCATGATATCTGGCTGGAAAATGTCCTTAGGGAGACATCGATGTGCTGATAGCACAGACATCTGGGCTGATAGCAGAGAGCCTGACGCAGGGCTTGAACTCACAAACTGTGAGATCATGACCTGAGCGGAAGTCAGATGCTTAACAGACTGAACCACCCAGGCACCACTAGGGTGCTTTTGAAAATACAGCTTCCCAAGACCCAACCCTTGGAGATACTGATTTATAGGAAGTTCAGCAATGGGGCCTTGGAATCTGTAGTTTTGTTTGATTTAAAAATTATTTTCATGTATTTTTGAAAAAGTGAAAAGAATAGAGGAAGGAAGGAAGGAAGGAAGGAAGGAAGGAAGGAAGGAAGGAGAGGGAGGAAGGAAGGAAGGAAGGAAGGAAGGAAGGAAGGAAGGAGAGGGAGGAAGGAAGGAAGGAAGGAGAGGGAGGGAGGGATGAAGGAAGGAAGTAGAGGGAGGGAGGGAGGAAAAGGAGGGAGGGAGGAAGGAAGGAAGGAAGGAGAGGAAGGAAGGAAGGAAGGAAAGGAGGGAGGGAAGGGAGGAAGGAAGGAGAGGGAGGAAGGAAGGAAGGAAGGAAGAAAGGAAGGAAGGAGGAAGGAAAGGGAGGGAGGGAGGAAGGAAGGAGAGGAAGGAAGGAAGGAAGGAGGGAGGGAGGAAGGAAGGAAGGAAGGAAGGAAGGAAGGAAGGAAAGGAGGGAGGGAGGGAAGAAGGGAGAATGGAAGGATGGAAGGAAGGAGGGAGGGTGGAAGGAAGGAAGGAAGGAAGGAAGGAAGGAAGGAAGGAGAGGGAGGGAGGAAGGAAGGAGAGGGAGGGAGGGAGGAAGGAAGGAAGGAGGAAGGAAAGGGAGGGAGGGAGGAAGGAAGGAGAGGAAGGAAGGAAGGAAGGAAGGAAGGAAGGAAGGAAGGAAGGAAAGGAGGGAGGGAAGAAGGGAGAATGGAAGGATGGAAGGAAGGAGGGAGGGTGGAAGGAAGGAAGGAAGGAAGGAAGGAAGGAAGGAAGAAGGAGAGGGAGGGAGGAAGGAAGGAGAGGGAGGGAGGAAGGAAGGAAGGAAGGAGGAAGGAAAGGAGGGAGGGAGGAAGGAAGGAAGGAAGGAGGAAGGAAAGAAGGAAGGAAGGAAGGGAGGGAAGAAGGGAGAATGGAAGGATGGAAGGAAGGAGGGAGGGTGAAAGGAAGGAAGGAAGGAGGAAGGAAGGAAAGGGAAGGAGGGAAGAAGAAAGGAAGGAAGGGAAATGGGGAGGGAGGAGAGGAAGGAAGGAGAGGGAGGAAGAATCAACCAGTACTGAAGAGAATACAGTGACAAGCAAGTCTCCCTCCTGTGTTCCTTTCAGGGGACTGTCCCCCAGTGCCAGCAATAGCTAGCTATCTGCCTTCTCTCTGGAGATGTCCTAGGCACACATAACACCATATTGATATGTAGAGAACTGCCTCGTACTTCTTTATGACTTTGTTGTAAAGAAGACGTACTTGTAAAAAGCTTCTCAGCAAATTTTGATAAACAGCTAGCTTCGGAAAAGGCTAGTTTGGGAACTTTTCTGGAGCTGACAGCTCTGGATTCCAATCTTGATTCTGACATTTACAAGTTTAAGTGACATTGGGCAGGATGTATGACCTCTCCAAGCTCCAAGCCTTAGCTCTCCCATGCATAGAAGGGGGGTAGTAATGGTAGAGTTTTCATGGGGAGTAGAAATAATTTATGGCGGGTGCCTGGTGCATACTAGGAGTGAATAATAATGGGGAGATGAGACGTTTACAAACACATGCAGTAACGTGAGACCGATCACAATGTTTCAGCACATACAAAGGGTTCAGAGACAGGCAGCCTACAGGATGAGTCCCTTCAGCTCTGCCACACAAGACTCCCAAAAAGAGCAAGGTGGGAGAGTGAACTCCCCACCCCCAAGTTCACCAGCAGTGCGGGAGGGGTTGGGGGTAACTTTCCGGGAAGAACCCCCAAGGCCAGCATGCGCTCGGCTTTGGAGGATGATCCTTTGTTGGTCTGCATGACAGGTGTCACTAAGTCAGGGCTGGCAGACCCAGCATTTGCTGGAAACCACAGCCATGGGGAGACTGGGTCAATTGTCACAAGGCTCAGTGCTCCCCTGTCCCTTGGCCTGGTGGCTCCGGGGACTGGGACTTCTCGGGCACGCTCTCCAGTGCTGGGCACACACAGGAGCTAACCAAATCCTCGTGGAATGACCTCTGGGATCACAAAACTAATTGGAAATAAATAATTCCATGGGATTCAGACAAAAAAGTTCAGGGGATGAATTGAGTCAAGAGTGGCTTCAAGTCTCGGCTCTACAATTTCCTGGAGGTGTAAATTCAGCTGCGCTATGTAAATTTCCCAAGCCCCATTCTTGTTTGCAAACCAGGGCCTTCCTTCAGAGGATTAAGTGATATACTGTCTGTAGAGCAACAAGCATAGGGCTTGCAACGCAGCAGTAACAATAGTCTAAATTCATCGTTTTCCCCTTTCAAAACAGTGTTGGAATTCAATGAACTATGTTTGCAAGTGAATTTGGTATTCCCTGCAATAAAGCAGTTGTCACTCAACTGGGGAAAGTTTTATCATGGAGATTTTCTTGATAGGAGATGAGTTCTAAGTTCGTGTTGAAAGGGAAAATGGATTCTAATTAATTCAGCCGTTATTTATCGAGCACCTACCATGTGCCAGGCCCGGGGGCGGGAGGGGAGTGAAACAGTGTACAACATAAATCCAAATCCTTGCCCTTGTAGAGTTTACATTCTCTCCTAGGACTAAAGCTCCCAGTCTGTCAAGGAGACCTTTCCAGACCCAAATAAGCCCCTTTCCTGGTCTTTCTCCCACTAAGAGGGTCAGTAAAGCTCCTTTACCCGGGGTTGGGGGGGGAGGGGGAACGGCCTGGCTAGTACTGTAAGGACACTTTGCTGACCCTGTAGGCGCCCACTCTGGGCATGGCCTGTAAGACTCACGTGAGGTAAGGGGCTTTCACTGCGTAGCAAGAGGCTCCAGGCAATGGTAGAGCACCCACCCCATGCTGGTCTCTGTCCACACTCAGAATGGCTCCCTCCAGATGGCCAGCTGAGGAGCCCTTGGGCTTCTCTGGACAAGTAATGAAGTGGATGGGGAAGGATAGACCCTGTTTCCCATAGGCCCAGCCTATTTGGTGTTTCTCTGTTTTGAGTCTCTGGGCTGTGTCTCCTCCTCCTTCAGATTAGAACTCCCCAAGGACAGGGCTGTATCTCTCTCCTCAGACTGGGGCTCCCTGAGGTCAGAGCTGTATCTCTCTCCTCAGACTGGGGCTCCCTGAGGCAGGGCTGTGTCTCCAGTCAGAGTGGAGACTTTGTCCTTTTCCTCCTCTTCCAGGCCACCTCTGGGGAGAAGGGATGGCCCTCCCAACTCCTGAGGTGATATCTTACAAATTAAAGGCTAACAAGCTCCAGGGTCACCTCTGCCCTGTCTGTTCACAAAGTTGTCATGAGACCTGGCTGCCCAGCTAACTGCTTTCCCACCCTGGGAAAAGAGGCAGTCTGAGGGCTGGTACTTTTTTTTTTAATGTTTATTTATTACTGAGACACAGAGAGAGACAGAGCATGAGCATGGGAGGGGCAGAGAGAGGAGGAGACACAGAATCCGAAGCAGGCTTCAGGCTCTGAGCTGTCAGCACAGAGCCCGATGCGGGGCTTGAACCCACGAACCACGAGACCATGACCTGAGCCGAAGTCGGGCGCTCAGCCGACTGAGCCACCCAGGTGCCCAGGGCTGGTACTTTAGATCTCTCTCCTCCCTGGGAAGCTATTAGGCAAGTGAGGCATTTACTTTTCTGAGGCCCTCAGTATTTAGCTACAGGATTAGTTCTAGTCCATTTACTCACCAAGTCCACTGGCCAAACGCTGGGACCAGAAAAGCCCATCTCCCTTGCATAATCAATGTTTAATAACGGCAATCGGGATTGACCAGAAAATGCCCCGGTTGGCAAGTATGAAGCCACCCGGGCTCCAGGGAGCGATTAAAGTTCAGCTCCACTGCCCCCTTGTACCTAATCTGCTTGCCTCCAGGCTCTTGGGGGCACCAGACAGCCTTCCTGCCTGCCTCCTCTGCCACCTGCCCACCCATGACAACAGCCACTCCAATGTCCTCTGCTGGGTTTTTGTACAATCCTGCCTCCTCCTTCAGCCTGGGGGCTTCCCCTCAAACTGGGGCTCCCTGAGGACAGGGCTGTGTCTCCTCCCTCAGACTGGGCTCCCTGAGGCAGAGCTAGGCCTCCCCACTTCAGACTGGGGTTTCCTGAGGACAGGGCTGTGCCTCCTGCTCAGACTAGGGTTTCTGAGGGCAGAGCTATGTCTCCCCCTCAACCCCCAACTGCAACCTAGCCTGGGATCAACTTTCTTCACGTCTTCCCATGCAGCCCAGCATAAAGCTAGTTCCACCTGCGGCTGCCATGTGCCCAGGCCCCAGGTTCATTTGCAAACAAAGACCAGGTCTGTGTGACTGCTGGCAGATGTTAAAGATAACCCCACTTGGCCCTTTAGGAATTAGTCTAAAATATACGATTGTATTTCAGGAGCCTTAAGGGTGTTTCTGAAACCTTGGGGCCCAAGACAGTTATAACATATGTCCATTTTAGACTTTGGAAAATAGGGCGCTATAATTGGAAAAGTTAGCGAAGCGCTAAGTACAGGGAGCCGGTCTCTTTACATCTCAAATACCAGGTATTTAGGTGGCTTTCTTGGAACCTGGCATTAGGGACACGTGTGAATGGGCCAGACTCATTTCTGAGGAGTGAGTGGGAGCAGCCCGTAAGGTGCTGGGGCAGGGCGGGTAGCACCATCTCCGGGCCCAGGGCCAGTGTCCCTGCTGCATGGCACACGGACCCCAGACCCACCTCCCTTTTCCTTCCTCTTCCCTTCCGACCTGGGCTTTCTGAGGTCCCCAGGAGCACTTCGTAGACGCAGGGCTGGTGCTTGTGGCCTAAAGCATTCCAGAAGGCCCTGGCCTTTTCTCCAAGGGTGGAAGATGGGAGTCCTATTGTTCGGCAGAGTGCGGGGGCTATGCCCTTGGGTGCTGGTGCCAGACTGTCTGAGTTCAAGTCCTCCCATCGCCACTTGGGCAGGTTACCTAACCTCTCTGGGCCTCGATTTCCTCATCTATAAAACGAGATGAAAGGTTCAATGCTTACCTTCCAGGGTTGTTGAGATGATTAATGCAATAACTTCCAGAAGGCATTTTGCACAGTGCCTGGCACATGGGAAGAACTCAGTAATGTGAGCTACTATAATTATATGTTAAGAGGCTTAACATGTTTCCAAAGCAATCTTTCATTAGACCTAGACTCTCTGGTGACCCTGCCCTTCCTGGAGACCCTTCTATACCTCTCACCTTGACCTCTTTGTGTAATCCAGATAAATTACCTTTTGTAACAATTCATTCATTTCTTCGTTCGTTCATTTGTTCCTCCAGCACTTCCTCAGGTGGGCACTAGCAAGGCCGTGGCTGATATAAGCAGCCTTTAGCTGCCAAATACGGCCCAGTTCTTCTATAAGAGATGTGGCACGTCAGCAGCTGTATGAGGAAGCAGGGATGGTCCATGGAACCCATCCCCATTGAAGAAGCTACAAATCCAATCAAGAAGGCAGAGGCTACACATCTGGCCGGGGGTGAGGGCAAAGCGTGGCCTTCTGGAGGGAAGAGGAGCCACACTTACGTATTTCCAGAGCAGCAGCAATTCCCCATGTCGTGTTTTTACTTTCAAGGTGTAAGGAAGACACATTTGGCATTTGGGTATAGAGGGAAGCATGGTGGTTTAGTTTTTCAGACAGTACAGAGGGCCCTGGGCCATCCATACGTGTTTCAGTCACCTAGTGCTGTGTAACAAGCTACCCCAGAAGTTAATGGCCTAAGACAGCAATTATTTATTTGATCCCAATTGTGCAGTTTGGACAGGGTATGGCAGGGACAGCTCATGTATTTCTTTCTTTCTTTCTTTCTTTCTTTCTTTCTTTCTTTCTTTCGATGTTACTTATTTATTTTGAGAGAGAGAGAGTGTGCACACGAGTGGAGGAGGGGCAGAGAGAGAGAGAGAGAGAGAGAGAGAGAGAGAATCCCAAGCAGCTCCACGCGGTCAGTGCAGAGCCCAACGTGGGGCTCAGTCCCACAAACTGTGAGATCGTTACCTGAGCCGAAATCAAGAGTCAGACACTTAACCAACTGAGCCACCCAGGCGCCCCAGAGACATCTCATTTCTGCTCCATGCCTCAGACTGTTCCAGAGTGGCCTCACTCACAGGCTGACAAATTGGTGCAGGATCAGCGGGGGCTGAGGGTGGCACCTCAGGTCTCCTCCATGCGGCCTTTCCTTATGGCTATGTTGGGCTTCTCAAGATGGGCAGCTGGGCTTGGAGAAGGAACCTCCCAAGAGTTGGTATTCCAAGAAGACAAGCCCCGCTATGCAAGTGCTTCCCAAGTCTTTGCTTATATCACACTTGCTAAGGTCCCATTGGCCAAAGCAAGTCACATGGCCAAGTGTAGAGTCATTGTGAGCAGAGATCACATAAGGGTGTGAATACCGGGAAGGATGCTCTCTTGGGGACCACCGAAATAATAGTCTACTAAAATGTGGGGTCCCCAGCCTCACCAGTGACCAGACACATCCAGATGCGGCCATTCCACTAAGGGACGACAATAGTGAGTATATACATTCAGCTGCTGGGACAAAGAAACCCCCAGGTACAGAGGCTTAAATAGAATAAAAGTTGATCTGGGGCACCTGGGTGGCTCAGTCGGTTCAGCGTCCGACGTCAGCTCAGGTCATGTTCTCGAGGTTCATGAGTTCGAGCCCTGTGTCGGGCTCTGTGCTGACAGCTCAGAGCCTGGAGCCTGCTTTCGATTCTGTGTCTCCCTCTCTCTCTGGCCCTCCCCCACTCATGTTCTGTCTCACCCTCTCTCTCAAAAATAAATAAACACTAAAAAAAAAAAAAGAATAAAAGTTGATCTGTCCTGCACATAAACATCCAACTAGGTAGTCCATGGGTGATTGGTGGCTTAATCGTCTCAGGTGCACAGCTTCCTTCCATCTTGTTGTTCTGCCTTCCCCAATACGCAGCTTTCTTCATGTGGTCCAAAATGAGTGCTCTGGTTCCTGCCATCACATTTGCATTCCAACCAGGGGTAAATGGAAAGATGAAACAGAGTGCTCCTTCCTTGCCATCTCATTGGCCCGGACCTAGTTGTAAGTCATATCTAAACTGCAAGGGTAGCAGGAACATGTAGCCTTTGGTGGAGAGCTTTGTACCCAACTAAAAAAGGGTACAAATAAAGGAATAATTGACGACGTCAACCATAGGAAACAAATGACCAGCCCCAGGACGTTCTATCTACCAGTCTTGTGAATTAGAAGGGACCATATTCCTGACATCAGAAGCAGAGATTTTAAAAATGACCCAGGAGTGCCTGGGTGTCTCAGTCGGTTAAGCCTCTGACTTCAGCTCAGGTCATAATCTCGCAGTTCATGAGTTCCAGCCCCGCATGGTGCTCTGTGCTGACAGCTCAGAGCCTGGAGCCTGCTTTGGATTCTGGGTCTCCCTTTCTCTCTGCCCCTCCCCCTCCTCTCTCTCAAAAATAAGTAAACGTTTTTTAAAAACTTTTTTTTTTTTTAATGATCCTGAACTATGGCTCATGATAGAAGGAGAAGGGTGGCCCGTGGGTGATCGGCAGCCTGGGCTTTGCACAATCGGGAGCCATCTGACCTCTTGGGAGCCCCGGTTCCTGTTGGTTCTGTCAACTTCACTGCCCATGGGCGGCTTTTGGACATCTCCAAGGCATGGCAGAGGAGGGTCCACTGAGAGACCACTCACAGTTCCAAAGAGGACTCCACGGACTGTCCACCACAGCCCTGAGCCCAGAGCTGGCTCCAAAGGGCCGGGATGGAGCTCTGGGCTGCAGGGGCCACGGTCACAGGTGGGATCCCACAAGTAAACTTGAATCCCTGGCGTCAGAGAGGAACTCTCGTGACGCCACCGCCCCAGCTAGCCCACAGTTGTAAACAGCTAGCAAGAGCAGTTCGTCTAGCTGCTGATTAAGGCTGATCTGAGAATTACCCACTCTCCCCGCCCCCAGGGGCTTCTCCTGCCTCAAAACCACAGCAACCTAGCTGTTTGACTCTCGCTAGGCCTGGAGCCCTCACTGGCTCTGTCAGCTGCATAGTTTTTGTTTCTTAGCATGCCACCTCCCAGGCCTAGCCCCCCTTTGCTTCAGAGCCACAGCCCTGGGCACTTTGTCACCCACAGGGTCTGAGGACAGAGAGCGGGAGAGGACCCTTAGCATCTTGTAAGTACGATGGCACATTTGACGAGTACAGTGGTGCAGATACAGAAACTCTTTCCCTGGGGCTTGGAAGCAAAAGTGTGCACATAGCCCAGAATCGGGGCAAGGCAAAAGCCCAGTAAAAGCTGATGTAAGATGCAACGCCAGGACAAGTCCCGCAGTACGAGCAGCAAATTGGTTGAGCCCCTGAAAACTTCCGGAAGTCAATTTGTTCAGGAGAAGGTGCCAGAAAGCAGAGGGCGAATGCAGAGAGCCTCCTGGCTGGACAGGTGCCTGTTAAAGATCATCTAGTTCAGGGGCGCCTGGGTGGCTCAGTCGGTTGGGCGTCCAACCTCAGCTCAGGTCGTGATCTCACGGCTGTGTGAGTTCAAGCCCCTCATCGGGCTCTGTGCTGACACCTCGGAACCTGGAGCCTGCTGCAGATTCTGTGTCTCCTTCTCTCTCTGCCCCTGCCCCACTTGCTCTCTCTCTCTGTCTCAAAATAAATAAACACTAAAAAAAAAAAAAAAAAAAAAAAAAAAAAAAAAAAAGATCGTCTAGTTCAAGTAACATGCCAGGTGGGGAGGGAGAAGGTGGTTTCTCAGGAACACTGATTAGGACAGTGTCCTTCTGGACAAAGGAAGAGTCATCTAGTAAGAAAGCATCCTCACTCCTCCTGCAACCCTCTGGGCACATGGTTGCTCTGTGTGGCATTCGTATCTGTAAGAATGAAGCATGACCAGGATAGAACGGTGTGGACAGCACACATGGAAGGAAAGGAACATATGGAAACATGTTCAGCCTTATAAATAACCAGTGAAAGGCAAATGCAAACAAGTTAGCATTTACACCAATTACATTCCTTTTTTTTAATTTTTTTTTTTTTTTTTTTTTTTTTTTTTTTGAGACAGAGAGAGACAGAGCACTAGCAGGGGAGGGGCAGAGAGAGAGGGAGGCAGAGAATCCGAAGCAGGTTCCAGGCTCTAAGCTGTCAGCACAGAGCCCGACGCGGGGCTCGAACTCACAGAGTATGAGATCATGACCTGAGCTGAAGTCGGACGCTTAACCGACTGAGCCACCCAGGCGCCCCATTTTTTAATGGTTTTTAACAAAGTCTAATGCTGGGACGTCAGAATCGTCTGTCCACCTGCTCTCATGGCCCAGTTTACTCTTCAGCATCTCCTGCCTGACCCCGCCGCCATCACAGGGGATTGGACCTTGACTTACAGGGTTCCAATCCATAGGTTGGGCTAAGCCAATCAGATTCTTCTTTTTCAGAATTATAACTCAGAGACACAGAAATACTAGGCTGTTGGTGGTGGATTTGTGGCCTCTATGTTCCCAGGGAGACTGGTATCACTGTCTTTAGTACATTAAAAAAAAAAATCTTTTTTAACGTTTATTCATGTTTAAGAGAGAGAGAGAGAGAGAACACAAACAGGGGTGGGGCAGAGAGAGAGGGAGACACAGAATCCCAAGCAGGCTCCAGGCTCTGAGCTGTCAGCACAGAGCCCGATGCAGGGCTCGAACTCAGGAACCATGACATCGTGACCTGAGCCAAAGTCAGATGCTTAGCCAACTGAGCCATCCAGGTGCCCCTGAGTACCTTTTTGAAGTGATATAGGCCAGTAAGGCGGGGCCTGGTCACACCAGTTACTGAATGCATCTTTGAGTAAGTTACTTAGTTTTTCCATGCTTCAGTTTCTTCATCTGTAAAATGGGGATTATTATAATCCCTACACCAAAGGGTGGTTGTGAAAATTAAGATAATCAATACAGATGATTGGTTCAGTGCCTGGGACAAAGTAAGCCCTCAGAACATGTGTACAGTTACTTACAAAATGATATGTGCTCAGAGTGGATAGCTCCACCAGGTTAAAAAAAAAAAAAAAGTTGGCTGGAGAAGGAAAGATCTGGAACAAGGAAAGCAGAGAGGTGGGGACAGGCAAGCCCCGGGAGCTGTAGGCAGCAGCTGGGACTCCTGTTGGCTCTCAGCTCCAGTTTCGCTGAAGCCTGACTGTACTTGGCTTCCAACGTGGAATTGCATCCTTACATTAGACCTCCTTCATTTACTTTTGGGAAGCAGTTTGGCAAGCCACATCAAACAGCACAAAAGGCGGTCTTGCCCGCTGACCTGGGCGCTTCTCTTATAGAAATAATTAATGAGAAGAAAAAAGCCGCATGCACAAAGATGTCCAAAGCAACTTTATTTATAATAATGGAAAACCGGAAGCCGCCAAATTGCCCGATGATCAGGGAATAGAAAGGTCCCCCAGACGGAATATTATGCAGCCATTAAGAATGAGAGCTATTAAGAGCACAGAGCAACATAAAACAGTTATGAAAGAATAAGTGAAAAAGAACAGAACACAAAATTGTAGCGGATTCTGATTACGTTGGGGGCAAAATAAATATGTGTGTAGACAGGGCTGGCTGGAGTTGTCGAAATTGACAAAAACCAAACTTATTCTTGGGCTATCTAGAAGGAAAGGTCCTCTGATAGGAAGGGTCTCCTTCCCAGTCACCCTCAGCACCCCAGCCCTGGGAAGGAGAAGGATGGATGTCTTTGGAACTGCCGGTCCCCACAGCCTGCTCTTTGCCAGCCCCCACGTCACCTCTCTAGGGAGAAGATGCTCAGAGCTTGGGCTGCTGGTATTTTTAGCCAGGCTTTTTGCAGTCCAGTGTTCTAGGGTAAAAATAGCTGGGGTGGAGGGCACAGCACTAACTTTGCTGCGTTCTGGCTGCCCCCCTCCCCTGGACCAGGCGCCTCTTGGACTTGGAGTTATGGCTTTCTGTTGCTTTCCTCTGGCTTCATCCCATCTCTTGAGGCCTCAGCGGCCAGGGAGGAATGTTCTGGTCTGGTCCATCATGGAACCTTGGAGCTCATGGAGGCTATGTGTTCCATTTTATGGATAAGGCAACTGAGGCCCAGGGAGGAGCCAAGACAATCCAGGAAGGGGGTGGCCAAAGTAGTCTCATCCTCACCCACACCCCTTCTTTCTTGTTTCCGCCACCCCTCCTTGCTGCTCACACTTACTTGAAGGAAGAAGATCCACGTGGCAGCCACAGGATTTGTGCATTGGACTCCCGGCTCTTCTGTTAGCGGTGGGATTGGGGAAGGTCACTTTCTACCCCAGATGTCAACGTCTATGCCTGTGAAATAAAAGAATTAGACAAGACCAGCTTTTGAATCAATAAGCTGTATTCCCCATCCCAGGCTGGAGATCAGACCTGCCCGCATTATCTAACATCTTCCCGGGACCTGCGAGGGGCTATGAATTCTGTTACTCAGATGGATGGTCCAGCTCAAGGATCACCTGTGACTGTCACTGCCTCTCAGGTCAGCTTCTCCTAGCTCCAGGCACACATCTGAGGTCCTTCCACCTGTTGGAGTAGCTTCCTAAGGAACGAACACTAATTCTAACACTAGCTGGAGCCAAATCTAATCGGGGAGGTAAATCTGCCAGCAAAAACAAATCCTACAAGTGTAATTTAAGCAACACGCATGAGACTTGAAAACAGTCAGCTGCTGGAAGCCTGGAACTCCTTGCCAGTCCCTCAGAGCTTAGAGTTATCATGGCAACAAAGTACCTGAACATACCGACCACACCAGAGACTATCCCAATGTGATGTGCCTTCCACACAGCCCCTACCTCCGCTCCCCTCCTGGACCTTGCCCTACCCGCAGCACGCGTCCTGCGTGGCAGCTTGGGCTGGGATTTCAGTCCACAGGTCTTGTCTCCTCACTAGATGGTTGGTCCCTGCACATGGCCCAGCTCACAGTTTATGGGACGGGTTGAACGTGAACAGCCCCAAGTGAGAAATCGCAACACCTGGAGCCAGGGGACGAACTGAGCCTGAGGGACCAGGGTGACAAGCCCAGTCATCCCAGGCCCAATCTGCTGGTTCTTCTGGGGCGTGTGCGCTCACATGAGTGTATGTGCATGTGTGTGTGCCTGTGTGACAGCGTATGTGTGTGTGTGTGTGTGTGTGTGTGTGTGTGTGTGTCTGGAGCTCCAGGATCGCTCTAAGTGTCCCCAGCATGGGGGCCAAAACCTAGGGAGACAGAGACTGTGATGATAGGAAGGACCACCCCTAAGCTCTTTCTCGTACTGCAAGCATTGACCTGGAAATCCTACCAGTTCCTTGATTCAGTCACCAGCAGCTTCTAACTCAAAGATTTCGGCCCTTAGCTAGCATTTTATCAGCGCAGCAACACTGGAAACCCTGATCATTTCAGGAACCGGCATCCCTCATTAATAAAACGGGGAAATGGATCAAGGCATGATACAGTGGCATATATCGTAGAAACAACATGGAACCTCGGCAGGGGCACTAATCCTGAAGTCCTGGGGCTGAGAGAGGGAGGCGGGGAGGGAGAGAGGGAGTTCTAGATCAAGGACTCTGGAGGATTCGGTGTTAGGATTTGCAGGTCCGGAGAGCCAAGGTGGCTGCAGAGAGGTCTGCACATTGCAGTGAGTCCTCAGACCACAGGTGAGACGCTGTTCGTTGTCTGAAGGGAAGGTGGGGTCGGGCTGGGGTGGTCTGTGGGAAGCTCTCCCCTCCTGGCAGCCAGAGGCAGAGACTTGTACTCAGCGTGGCATGCAGAGGAGGGAGAAAAACGGACAGGAGTGTCCTCCTCCGGCCCATCTCCCAACCCCATGTCCACAGTGAACAGGACCAGTGGCCTATCCTCCGGGCAGGGTCACATGGGCACATCTGGGATCCCCATATCATTGAGCTCTAACCCAGTGAGTCACCTGGCCGGCCCCCCTGGCACAGCCCTGATGGGACTTCCGAACCCTCTCTGAAAGTCTGGTGTCTCCTGATATGTGTCTGCCACGTGGAAGTCAGGAGGGTGGTCCAGACATTATGGTTCCCTAAGCCTGGAAGCACAGGTTTTCATCTGGACTCTGCCTCAGTTTCCCCATTTATAAAACGTGAATTACAGACAGGCTCTGGGTTTCTTACCAATCCCACTTGCTAACTGATCTTGGGCAAGTTACTTGACCCCTTTGAACCTGTTTCTTTGCTTTTAAAATGAGGGCGCTGATCCATGCCTTGCCTTCTTCACTGGGCAGGTCAAGGATCCAGTGCTATAGTCTGCCAAAGTGCTCTGAAAATCAGAGGCTCCTCGTCACCACAAGGGGAGCATTGTTATGACCCAGGCATCCCACTTGGGTCAGGCTCTGACGCCATAAGGGAGAGTGAAGGTGTGGCCCTGCCCTTTCTCACCCTCTGGTGTGTGTGCTAGAGATGGAAATGACCAGCATCAACTCTGATATGGAGGGTGAGCGAGGCATCTAGCACTGAAGGGGTTCAGTGGCTGAGAAACCCTGGGGATCGGGGCTACCCTAGGAGACTCCTGGAGGAAGGGAGTCACCTTGAGGACATGAAGACTTTAAAAGTAAGCCACGGCAGGCGTGCCTGGGTGGCTCCGTCAGTTAAGCATCCAACTTTGGCCCAGGTCATGATCTCGTGATTCATGAGCTCTCTAGTGGTTCATGGGTTTGAGCCCCGCCTCCGGCTCTGTGTTGACAGCTCAGAGCCTGGAGCCTGCTTCGGATTCTTTGTCTCCCAATCTCTCTGCCCCTCCCCTGCTCGCTCACTCTCTCTCTCTCAAAAATAAATAAACACTAAAAAAAAATGTTTAAAAATTAAAAAAGAAATAAAAAGCCATGGCGGTCACTTAAGGAGGGCATGGCTCTGCTCCTGGCCACACCAAACCCCTCAAAGTCCCTTTACTGGGTTTTTTTTTTTTGTTACAACACATCATCTTATTTGATCTTGAAAACTGCCCGTTTGGTTATTATAGATGCCCGTTGAAAGAGAAGTCCCCCACCAAGAAGGCACAGAGGTGGGTCTCTAACGCAGGGCTCAAGAGGCCTGAAATGGCCCTTCTGAGCATCCCCCAGATGTCTGTTGCCCTCCCCCCTTTCTCTCCCTGGCCCTCCCCCACTCCACTACCTGTAAGAAACACAAATGCAGATGGATCCTTTTATGTCTCTAGGGATCAAAGGGTTGGCTTTGGAAGAAAGACAGGCTGCTTGAAAGCCAAGTGGAGCCAGTCTGCACAAAAGGCCTTTCCCGTTTCCTTTCGCCAGCCAGCTCGGGAGAAGAGCCCCTCCCGGAGGGCCACGGTGGGCACCCACACCCGGGCCAGCTCCAGGGTCTCCCCTCCCTCCACAACTCGCACAGCAGAGCCAAAGGGCCAGGCACCTAACAAGCTTCCCCTCCGAGCACAGTCTCATCACCTTCGCTGGGTAATGCGCCTTGTGGGATGTGTTGTCCCTGCTGGGCCAGGCACTGTCCTGTTGGGAGGGGGAGAAAGACAAAGAGTGCCCCGGAAGGACTGAGAGACAGCTGGTGCAGGAGAAGAAGAAGCCCTGGGAGATAGGAAGCAGGAGACAAACAGGAGGACAGAGCGAGAGAGGAAGGACAGACAGCAGAAGCCTCTCTGGACAGACAGAGGAGATACAGAGATGGCAGGGGAGCAGAGAAACAGGGAGAGGGGAACAGAGCAAAGACAAGAATGGGGAGGAGAGATTGGCCAAAAAAAAAAAAAAAAGAAAGAGAGAGAGAGAGATGGATTTTTTTTTTTTTTTTAAGTCAGGCCAAAAATGAAGAGGGAAGAGCAAAGAGGAGAAAAGAAGCAGACAGCCCTCGCCATGTGGAGATGGGCCAGCAGGGCAAGACAGGGCGTCCCAGCTTGAGGCGGAGGCTGCAGGCAGGGCCCTGAGCATTCCCACTCCAACCCGGACCAGGGTTCTGTCAGCCTCGATCCCCACGCTGAGCTCACCCCGACACACAAGGTTAGCCCCTACCCCCTGGCCCCACGGCTCCCAGCCCAGATGAAGCTTCCAGGCAGCTTCTGGGACAAGATGGCTTGCAGGGGAGGGACGAGGGCCTGAAAGCTAGCAAACCCCCAGGGGGACCGGTGGGGTGCACCTTGTCAGGCATCCCTGTACCCCCTCCCCACCACGGAATCAAGTCTACGACCCCAGCCCGGTGCTGAAAGCGCCCCGGGGCTGGAAGCCAGAGAGGAGCTGCGACAGGAAATCAGGTAGTTCTAGGGCGGGTACGTGCCAGCCTTCCTTCTGACCCGCCTGCAGACATCGGAACTGATCTCTGTGGCTGACCCTGACCTATACCTTGCCTGGCCCTTCACCCCTGCTGGGGAGGAAGAGCCTAGACTTTCTGAAGCTGGGACCTCTGGATCCTTCATTCCCACCCTGTCAGTGACTGGCTGGGCGACCTTGAACCTGTCACTTCTTCCCCCTGAGCCTCATTTTCCTTATCTGTGAAATGGGGGAAAAAAAATCACAGTGCCTGCTTCCTAGGATGGCTGTGAGGATTAGATAAGATTAAGGTGACCGCGTGCTTAACACAGCGCCTGGCACGGAGCAGCACACTGATGACGGGGTCCCTGCCGTGGCTGTGGCCAGCAGCCGCCGCTGTGGCCATGCCATTGGTGTGGGGTAGGAATTCTAGCCCTGCCTGACTCGTGGAGATTTTGTGAGGCTCGGGAGAGCGAAGGGATGGGCAAGGCATCCCAGCCAAGGATGGCTGAGCTCCTGGTCCGTGATGCCTCCTCCCCTCGCGCGGAGCACAGAGCTAGCCCGTCAGACATTTAGGGGCCCGTGAAAATGTTTTAATTTATTTTAAAATGAAAGGAGAGAGGCGCCTGGGCGGCTCAGTCGGTTAAGCGTCCGACTTCAGCTCAGGTCACGATCTCGCGGTCCATGAGTTCGAGCCCCGCGTCGGGCTCTGGGCTGATGGCTCGGAGCCTGGAGCCTGCTTCCGATTCTGTGTCTCCCTCTCTCTCTGCCCCGCCTCCGTTCATGCTCTGTCTCTCTCTGTCGTCTCAAAAATAAATAAACATTAAAAAAAATTAAATAAAAAAATAAATAAAATAAAATGAAAGGAGAAGAGGATCTTTTAAATCAAAAAGTGTCTTCATATATAACCGGAATGCATTTGTCTTTATTCCAATACAGTTATCAGAAATAGTTTTTGGGTTTTGTGGAGGAAGGAGCTCACAGAGACACAAGTGCCTGTGGCCCAGAAAAGTCATAATGCGTGCCACTGGCCAGTGTGGCCTCTCAGTGAGGAGTAGGATGAGGGCATGCTTGCTGGCCCTAGTGGATAGTCCTGACCAGAGGGAGTACATTTGTGCCAAAGCCCTCTTGGGGATGGAGGCCCCTGAACTGTGGGAAAGGAAGAAAAGGGTGCAGACACATGAAATAAGAGCCCTTCAGCCTCTGCCCTTGGAGAGGCCAGGCTGAGGGACAGAAATAGCCCTATACCTTCGAAGACCCTTGATCTGAGGGAAAAGCCCATTCTCTGCCCTCAGGGAGCTCCAGTCTGAGGGGAGACACAGCCCTGCCTTTGGGGAGCTCACAGTCTTACAGAAAAGACAAAATACAAACATTTAAAACACAACAAGCAACTGGGAGGAAAAACTCTTAAAGAAAGGCTGTATCGTAATGAGCCTTATGGCCATCAGAGAAGCCTGGAAAGAGCTTCCAGATGGCTGGAGGACAGTAGCCATCCCCTCAGAGACAGAGGCCCTGGCCTAGAGGCAAGGAGAGACGCGGAGGCAGTGGGGAAGGGAGATGCTGGCATATTGTTGTCAAGGGAACGAGCCGAACGGAGCAGGGAGAATTGTGGGTCTGGGTGCAGAAGGGTCTCGATGTCCAGCCAAGCCCCTCCACAACCGTGTCCACACCTGGGGCCTCCACACACCATGGCTAGCCCGGGGGCATCTGTGTCCAGAGCTGCACAGGGACGCTGGAGTCACTCGTGGTGCGGTCAGGTAACCGCACGCCCCAGGTGCCCCCCCCCCCCAGCCAGGCGCCCTGTAGAATTAAATTACCATATTGGAAATAGCAAAGTAAACATCAATAGGTAAAGTGCAAATTAAAGCCGTTCCTCCCAGATACCTTATTTATAGACCTGAGCTCAGTGACCGCGCCCTCCTAGGCAGGAGCCACAAGAACAGAGCAGGGCACCTGTCCCATGCCAGATTGTTCCCAGGACACTGGGCTTCTTTCTGGCAGGGGTGAGTGCAAGACCTGAGACCTGTCCGCCCCCTACACCTGGCCTCCCGGGGGGGGGGGGGGGCATGTCTGTGACCTGGGCTTCAACAGTACGAGAGCCTTGGGGCCAGTGATGGTTTGACTTGTTATGAGGGAGGCCAGAACTGAGGGGTACAGCGGCCACAGAGCAGGTGTTGGGGACTGAGATACTACAATGATGACCAGAGCTAACATTTACATAGTACTTACTGTGCTAAGTGCTTCCAAGCCTTAGCTTAGTTCATCCTCAATGCAGAAGTCTAGGACTATTTCCATTTTATAGCTGGGGACACTGAGGCACAGAGTCGTTACCTAACTCCACTGCTACTAAGCGTCCCATCAGAGATTTGAACCTCCCAGTCTGTTCTCTTAACCCTCACACTCTGCCACTCCACCGCCTCTCCGGAGGCCACCCCAGCCAATTCAGAAGACTGACTCAGTGGCCTTGTGCCTGCCCACCTGGTACTTTCTTGGTCTCCAGGGTTCTCCCACCAACATACGTGCCATCCGTCACGTAGAGAAGTGCCCGGCTCCCTGCCTTGCCCGTTGACGGGCAGGTAGACCAGCTCAGTCAGCCCTCCCCGGGCTGGGGGCACAGAGGTGTCCACACTCTCACAGACCCACCGCCTTCCTCAGGCCTGACCCCCGTCCCTGCTGCATAGGTGAGGGTGGCAGGCTGAAGGCACGGGACAAAGCACACCTCCCTGCGATACCGGCCTGGTTGGGGTAAAGCGTGACCTTGGCCTCATTGGCGCGGTGCTCTAACCCACGGAGCACGAGGCCATGGAAGGTTAGCCACAGGTTTATTAGTGGAGGGCAGATGCCGGGCCAGGGCCAGGAAACCACACTTTGCCCAATTTGCTCATCCCACCAGACCTGGGAAAGCTGTCACCATCTTGGCGGCGGGGAGCCAGGAACAGAAGTTGTGGGCTTGGCAAGAGGGCGGACGGGAAGGAGAGACGGCCACATGTTGTAAAGAAGGGAAAAGGCTCGCCAAAGCCTCATGCTCTCAGCCAATCAGTTGCACATCCGAGAGCTGTTTCCAGTGTTAGAAACCAAAGGACACCAGCAGACTGACCCTTTGTAAATATCCCCCAGGGCCCAGCAAACACCACATGCTAAAAATAGCCCCTGTCCTGAGTGGGCTGGCCGGAGGCACCCGCCAAGGGGGCAGGCAGGCCCAGGGGGCGAGCTCAGCCCGGCTCGCACTGGACACACACCTGTCAAGGTCCCCGCCAGCGGGAGCCCCTTATCTGTTTGGTGAGGGGCAGGGATAGGATCAAGACGCAGCGGGTAAGCGAGGACGTGCTCCACGAGGCCCGGGGTTCTGCCAGCTCCAGCTGTGTAGCCTTGGAAAGGTCCCCTCCCCCGTTCAGGACTCGGCTTCTCCATCTGCACAGAGGGGACAGCAATCCCGCCTCATCAGAGACCAGGGGTCGTGTGCAGATGGCCAAGGTTGCCGTGCTGCACCAGACGCTGCCACAATAACAACACTGACTCTGATCCAGTGCTGAGCACTTTACCTGTACCAACTTTTCTGACCCTCATGATGCCCTATGGAGAAGTATGAGCCCAGTTCCATCTTACAACTGAGGAAACTGAGGTACAAAGGGGTTCAGGCGCTAGTACAAGGTGGCTGATGAGGGCTCGAAGGAGGACTAGAACCCAGGCAGTCTGGCTCCCGAGCCTGTGTTTTGACCCACTAGACACTACAGGAGGTAGGCGTCATTGTGAGGGTAGAAATAGAAAGGGGGTATGTGTGTGAATCATCCCTGGGACCCCAAGAACCCACCTCTCCTCAAGGAGACCTTCTAGAAGCCAGAGGCCAGGAGGAAGAGGCGAAAGACCCCTCACATGCCCTCCATCTCTGCTTCTCCCCTTGGGGGGCCAGACAGAGCTGGGAAAGTCACTGCCGAGCCAGCAAGCTGACCAGCGTGTGAAACGTGCCCCGGTCAGAGGGCCTGGGTGGGGTGGGGGTGGCGGGCAGCTAGCCATGTGGTCCCCAGCCCACGCACTGTCTGGCTGACTGGGGGGTGGCATGGGGGGCCCATAAATAGCAGGCCTCTCACCGGCGTTGGGAATAGAAACCCAATCCAAACAGTGTGGTGAGTCGGGGCTTTCCAGAGTAGCCACAACCCCCAGGGGCCTGGAGGCAGCTGCGAGGGGCCCCTTCTCCGCAGGAGTCTCCTAAAGGATCGGGTCATCTTGAGGAGAAAGCTTACCTGGCCCCAAGCCCAGAATCCTTCATAGCTCAGGAAGGAATGTCAAAAGGTGACAGGGAACCAACAGGTGATATTTACTGAGCACCTACTTGGTGCCTGGCCTGTTCTAAGTGCTTTATGTGGATTTATCCCAGTTAACTTCACCACAAATCTTATGACACAGACCTATTATTTTGTCCATGTTATGGAAGAGGAAATTGAGGCACAGAGGGTGAAGCATGTGATTCAAGTCACACAGTTAGAGAGTGGTGGACGGGGGTGCCTGGGGGGCTCAGTCAGTTAAGCGTCTGACTCTTGGTTTCAGCTCAGGCCATGATGTCACAGTTTCGTGAGTTCAAGCCCTGTGTTGGGCTCTGAGCTGATAGTGCAGAGCCTGCTTGGGATTCTCTCTCTCTCTCCCCTTCGCTCCGTGCCTCCTCCGCCTGTGCTGTCTCTGTCTCTCAAAATAAGTAAATAAACTTAAAAGAAAAGAAAAGAAAAGAAAAGGAAAGGAAAGGAAAGGAAAGAAAAGGAAAAGAAAAGAAAAGAAAAGAAAAGAAAAGAAAAGAAAAGAAAAGAAAAGAAAAGAAAAGAAAGCAGTACATATAAGATGTAAACTCTGGCCACTGGCTGCTGATTGTATCTCCTGTGCCTGGGCCTGGGGACACACACCAGTCACACTGGGTCCTACCCTTAAGGTCATCTTGGTCAGGGGGTCCCAACATCCGAAGAGAAGACAGTAATGGCATGCACTGAAGGCCCACCAGACAGGGCTGGGGCCTCCGAAATTCTTGGGCTAGACTGCCACATGGAACTTAAAACACATCCTTCGACAGAACAGAGGCTGAGGAGGCAGGGCCCCCGGGGAGTCCCCGGCAGGGCTATACTGCTGAATGACAGCTCAGCCTCAAAGGTGAGGTCCCTGCTCCTGGAAGAAGGGGTGGGGGAGGAAACCCCCAGGCCACTGAGAGGAGTACCAGAACCCCAAGTTCTGCCCTCCTGCCACCCCCTCAGGGGCCCTTCTAGGATTCCGAGGCCCGGAGAAGAAGCTCATGGTCAACAGCTGATGCCTTTCTGAGATTTTATCAGGTCCAGATACCGCTCCTGCCGTACGGACCCCACCAGACCCGGGACTCTGTGTGTGTGTTTGCCTATTTGGAGTAGCTACCTCTCCCTCAGGGTCCCTCCTCGGGACACTCGTGACGCTGATTTGTTGGCCTGGTAAAGGTCTTCATTTTTCTTCTTCCAGGATTTGTTGCCAGAAGCCAGCAAAGATGTGGAAAAAACTGGACAGAAGTCTAGTGTCTCTGAGTTCTTGGAATGAGGAAGCCTGCGCACACGTGGGGTGGAGTGGGTGACAGCCTGTGGCCTGGGTTCCAAGAGCACAGGTAAAGTTGCCCAGCCCCCTCCTGGGGAGACACGGGTGAGTGGGGGGAAATCACACCCCTGCCGTGGCTCCTGGGCCTTCTCAGAGGAGGTGCCCTGGGCAGGCACTAGGCATTTTGGGGGGAAAGGAGGTCAACCTCTGGGGGCAGGGGGAGGCAAGAGAGGGAAGGCTTTCTCAGAATTGGGTTCAAGGAAGAGGACGCAGGCTGGCAGGACTCCCTCAAATCAAATGCCCAGCTTGCTCTCCCTCCTCCGAAAGGCTGGCTCTCTACCCAGCTGACCCAATAAGCTGTCTCTCTCTCATAAGGGAGTGGGGTGGGGTGGGGCTGCTTCTGGGGATCCCTCTCCTGCTCCCACATTCTTGGCAGGAAAGTGGGGTAAAGAGAGGAGAGCTCTAGACCCCGCCTTAGCACCCCAAGCCCCTTCTGCTTCAGCTGCCCGTTATACGGCCTCCTGGGCCAGGTTGGGCTGACAGTGACCCAGAGAACTGGAAACTGGGTCTTTCTCCCCATTGTCTGTGTTCCTGGCACACAGAAGATGCTCGGTAAGTATTATTCTGAGTGAACAAGTTTTCAGATGATCCAGGAGGCCTTTCGGAGGAAATTCTAGACATGGAGTTTAGAGGCTGCCAGGCTCCTCTGGACTTAAAAACTCGGGGAGGATCCAAGGCTGAAAGAGAAAGGGCAGTGTTTCCCCCAGGCCTCAGAGTCAAGAGGAAGGAAGTGAGGGAGAGCCGGCCAAGGACGGAGCCGCCCAGAAAAAGAGGCTGCACAGAGCCTGAAGCTGGCCACTCGTGGTCACACTGAACTGAACAGGGCACAGGAGGCGGGGTGCCTGGGTCACACTCGCCTGAAGATCACTGTCCTCTGTTCCCTTTGGCTGTAAGATAAAGGAAGCCTGGACAGAACCACAGACCCCAGGGCTCGGCAGGGCCTCGTCAGCCACTCTCCACCAACCCCGAGATGCCGGATGCTTGGAGTTTTGAGTTCAAGTCTTGGCGCCCTTCAATCATTCTGCACATGTTTTTTGAGCACTGGCTCCACGTCGAACTGATGGAGGACCTGATCTAGCAGTGAGCAAAAGGCAAATCGCTGCCATCACGGGGCTTGCATTTTAGTGAAGGGAGATGGGCAATACACAAATCAGTATATAAGGGCTGCTAAAAACTAATAATAATAAAGCAGAGTAAAGGAAATAGAGAGTGCAGGTAGGGGGTCAGGAGGTAACACTGGAGCAGAGACCCAAAGCAAGTGACAGGGAGTCATAGCAGCCAGAGGAAGTGCCTGTCAGGCAGAGGGGGCAGCCAGTGCAAGGGCCCTGAGGCAGGAGCTAGTGTGGTACAGTTGACCAGCCAAGAGGCAGCTGGTGGGCTGGAGTGGGGCCAATGAGGGGATGGATGGTAGGAGGGAAGGTTGGGGGCACTGGGTAGCCAGGTCAGGCAAAGGTGGAGGCCCATGAGGGGCCGTGAGCTCTTACTCCACGTGAGTGGAAGCCACCACGGAGTCCAGAGAGAGAGAGGCCACGGGCTGACTGAGTCTGCCAGTCTGAAACTTTGCCTCCCTGAGCTCTAGTCCTCTTTTGTAAAAGGAACACCTGGGAGCAGTGACCTCACAGGGCTGTGGCAAGTTTTAAATAAAATGGTACCTACAAAGGGATCCGTTTGAAACCTAGGGATGACTCAGCACGTGGTAGGTGATAACAGGTTATTCTCGTGATCCCCAGTGTGGAGTTCCTTCTAGAGTCACCCCCAGCAGGCAGCCTTCCTGCCTCTGCCTCCCTGGCCCTGGGAACTTTCCAGGAGGGGCTGGGCTTTTCACAAAGCCCGTTGTGCTGGGCCTGCAATGTTCTCCAATATTCCCTCTGATACGCAGGCAGGCATCTCCCCGGCAAGTCCTGCAGGGCCAGGCCCTGGCCAGAGCTGACCTGGGTTGTGGGGCCCAGGGACACCGAGGGCGGGACTGCCCACGTGAGTGTGATGGACGGCAGGAACCGGGCAGAGGCCAGGACAGAGGTGGCAGGTGCAGGGTGTCCAGGGTGGCATAGGCGGTTGTCACAACTGTCACAGCTTCTCCCTCCTTCCCAGCACCAGCATCCCGGGGCAGATCCAGGGAAGCCTGCCCCAGCTGGCAATGCTGACCATCCACCACCTCGCTCAGGCACCCAGAGTAGAAAGGCTCTTCTCACTGGCTTCTTGATCAGAGATGAAGTCCCTGTCCTATACAAACAGATGAGGTCTGGGCCTAGCTGGACCCTCTCAAACCCTAGGGTAACCCTGGCCTTCGACCGAAAGCAGCCTACGGTTGGTGAGGCAGACGCGACTCTGGGCCACACACAGGCCTGCCACGTATTTGTCCTTCGTAGTAGCTCTCAGTGGAGGAGACTATGGGTGCTACCCTCAGAGCCTCCAGGCTCCCCCGGATCTCTATATCAGGCCTGGCCACCTAGCCTGCCTTCTGTGGCTTTCTCTTCTGTTCACTCTTCCTCAGGTGACTGCCCCAGGTTACAGGAGCTGTTTGCCTACAGAACAGGAAGTAACTGGAAGTTTACACCCCCTTAGCCAATGACTAGGGTGCAGGAGAGCGAGGTCCCAACTCCCTTATCTCTGACGGGGAGGACTCTGAAATGTAACCTATACTCCAGAGTCCCCTGTGGGTCAGGCTAAAGCCATCCGCTGCACTCATACTGGCCTCTTCCTCTCCCATCCTGTTCCTGCTTCCCCAGGTCCCTCTCCAGTCTCCTCCCCAGTCCCCCAGGAGCACTGCCTTAGCAAATCACTGAGCCGGGGATATCCTCTCAGGATCTGCTTCTGGGGATCTTGACCTAAGATCCTAAGGTGATAGTAGGAGGAGTAGTAACAGCTAAAATGTGTTGAGTGCCTACTCTGTGCAAAATATCGTCTTAAGTGTTTTCCAGTGTTAACCTCACAACAACCCAGGGAAGCTGTCACTCCCATTATCCCCATTTCGCAGATGAGGAAAGCAAGGTACGGGGAGAAGAAGTCAGTTGCCACAGAGATGCTATGGTTATCCTCGTACAGGTAAGTGGCAGAGTCAGGATTCTTAGGCGGTACCCCTTCTAGTAAGGCAGGGGTCCACACAGACACACACACTTTGGTGACGGGGCATTTAGGGCTAAGGGACCAAATCACAGCAGACACGGTGCATGCCACTGGATGGGCATTTGGAGAATGTCCTGAGACACGGCATGGCTACAGACCCAGGACAGATCACCCCACCAGGTCATGAGTTATCTGTCCTTATGGGTTCATCAAGGGCAATCTTGGGGATATCTTGTCCAATCCTTTTTTCACAGTCATGGGGACTGGGCCCAGGGCGGCCGATCGCGTGAGGACAGCCCCCTTGGGTCTCCAGATGTTCCACCATTGCTTAACACATCCCATGCTCATAAAAAGCCTGCTGAATAAATCCATGAATTACTTCAGGACTAAAGGTGGGGCCACAAACCGAGGCTCCACAAAGCCAGATTTTTGGTGGAGGAAACCAAATATTCACATACAAATGCACATTAAATTGAATCAACCAAAAATGCTGTTCCCAATAATGTCTGAACAAACACAATCGTAATCAAATCCAGAACCATGAGCACTAGGGCCCCCACCCTCGGCTACTTGCTTTGCCAGAAGGCACGGGGGGCCCCCAGACAGGCAGGACAGAGAGACCCTCTAGCGACGCAGTCTGCCTGGGCTGGGGTCTTGAGGAGGCCCGGGGAACGTCCTGACCATCGGGATCCCAGGAGGAGGGAGTGTTCAGCAAAGAGCAGTTGCATTTTACATTCTCAACTAAACAACCAAATGCCCTCTGTAAGCCAGCTCCACTCCACCCCCTCCCCGGCCCCCGCCCCAGCTTGACTGGTCACGGGGCCACAGACACAACCAAGGCGAGGGCCCTTTCAGTCCCGGAATCAGAAAGGAGGAGAACCCAGCCAGGCCCACTAGTGAAAGAATATTGCTCTCTATCTGGATCCCTAGTGCCACCTCCCGAGGTCTCCCAAAGGGGCTTCCCCTGGGTATGCGTGCAGGCGGCCCTCCTTCATTCAATGTACCCTTTGTCACAGCCCCTTTCAAAAGCAAGCTATTCAGACAGGGCGGCAAACTTTGGGACGATTCATTACCAGGCTGGGCAGCAGCTGGCCGGCCGACTCCCTCCTCTCCCCATCTCCATGCTTCCTCGCAGTGGGAGTGGCCTGGGGCCTGGGGTTCCCAGGGAGCGAGGCAGGGGCAGATACTCACTGCCCAGAGAACAGGCAGGATCCATTTCCGTGGGGCTGCAGAAGTCTATGAGGGCCTGCTACCCATCACTCTGATTCCCCTTCCTAGGGCAGCCGGCAGAGAAGAGGGGCCTGTGCCCAGCACGATGCCGGGCGCACAATGGTTCTTCAACAGATACTACCGAGTATCTGAGTGGGTGGCCTCTACCCACAGACACTGGCCCCCCGGCAGAGCGACTCGGACCAGAGGCTCCAGGATAGGAAAACCCATCTGTGCTCAGGGGCCCCAGCCAGAGGCCGGAAGCGACCCTCCCTCCCCTCTTGATGTACCCTCCTGAGTCCTCTCCCCACATCCTGGGCCCTGGCCTATGACTGCACTTCCGTTCCACACCCCCCCCCCCCGGCCCCCAGCCACCACATCCCATCCTCTTCTCGTTTTTCTTTCTGATTCCGCATTCCTTCTGTCTCTTCTCCCTGCTATCCACTCAACAGACACTGTCTGCACTCATACACAGTGCTGGGCCCTGTGGGAACAGAAGGAAAAGGCCATGGTCGCTGTCCCACCCCCCCACCCCACCCCCCACCCCCAGGCAAGCAAGTGGCAGGCAGTCACCATATGCTATAGTTTAGGTGCCGCGGGTTCCAGAGACCTTTCGTGACTGGGAAAGGGAGAAGGCTTCCCAGAGGAAGGGCCATTGTGATGAGTCTTAAAAAAATGGGGGGGGGGGTAGGGTTGAAATGGAGAAGGTGAGGTGGGGGGAGGTATTGCTGCTAGAAAGACAAAGGCCTAGAAATAAGACGGAGCATGGCATGGTGGGGAGGGTGCTCAGGGATCCAGAGTGGCTGAAGCGCAGTTACACCTAGGGCCTCGTCACCTCTGCCTGCCCAGGACCCACCTCTCCCTCCTTTTCCCCAAGGCCTGTAGCAGAATAGCTTTTGGGATGGAGTCGGCAGGAGGGCTCTGGATTGGGGTGTTTGGAGTCAGTGCCTGGCTCCGCACCTGTAGGGGGTGTTCCCAGTCTCTCTGCCCAGCCGCTCCACCCCTTCTCTAGGGGCATCAGCACCCCCCCCCCCCCCGCCCCCGGCCGCTTGTGGTTCTGGCAGAACGGCCAATTGCTGTCCCCATGCTCCTGGCCACAAGGAAGGCCTGGGATCGGAGATGGCCATCTCCTTGGCCGGAATGATCGGTCCCAGGATGGGCACATGATTCGGGGCCTTGCCTGCATTTTACCTACAGCCACCAGGGAACAGGGATAGATGCTCTGTGAGGCTCAGCAAAGAGCTATAACTGTTTGCGTTGAAAATTAAGTGAGGTTTGCAATACATGTGATATAAAGTGTTTCATTTAGTGCCTCCCTAAGTGCTCAGTTAATGCTACCTTTTGTTGCCATGTTCTTTTCCCTTCCCAACCCACACCTCCCCCAAACCCCAGGCTAGTCCAGGCCCTTCCTGGCACACAGGGGGACACCGAGGCCTGGAGAGAGGCTGTGATTTGCTCTCTCCCTAAGTCTTCCGTGCCGCTCCGCAGGGAGAGGTGGCTTTCCCACGGTGACAGGCTGTGACTCTTTTCCATGCAAACGGAGGCTCCAAAGACCCCTGGGCCGTCAGCTTTGTCACGGCCAAGAAGAGAGGCCGAGGGAAGGCCCCTCAGTGCCTCCCAGCTCACAGTCCTCCCTCACGCGTCTTCCCCCCCCCCCCCCCCCCCCGACCCTGCTCCGCGGGCCCTGGCTGCCTTCTGTGGGCTTGCTCTGTGTGAGCGCTCTGCCGCAGCCTGGCACAGGAGAGGCCACGGGCCGTGCCGGGCCTCTGGGATCACTCTGCCCAAACCACTGCATGTGTCAGAGTGAGCTCTGCTGTTCCCGTGGGAGCGGGACAACCAAGAAAAGGCCTCGAAAACCAACCTGGAAGGTTTTTCAAACAAAAGAGTGTGATTTCCTTCAAGGGAGGGAAGGAAAAGGAAAAAAATACCCCCCACGGTCTTCCTTGCCTCCAAGTGCCTCGGTCACTGTCTTGGGTGCATTTAGTGGTTTGGCGACTGTGGGCGTATTTTAAAATCTGCTGTCCCGGCAGAGAGACAAAGGATGCTGGTGTGGGGCCAGGGGAGACCTCAGAGGACAGGGGTATTCATCTTGTTAAAAATAGCCCACCCGTTGCTATTTCTATTGAGCTTGGCAAACGGAGCTGTATGATTTTCCCTTTTTTCGGCCATGCTTCGCCTGGACCATCTGATAAAAATAGTAGATAACAAGCTTAAAAAAAGCTGGGATATTTTTACATGTAAGCCCCACTTGGAGTGGGCCTGGAGCGGGGTGGCCGGTGAGCGGGGAAGTGGACCAGAAGGGGAGAAGCCTGGGTGGTTGGCTGGGGGCAGGGCCGGGGACCGCAGAGGACCAGGGAAGGGAGGAGGACAGAACTCAGCCTGGGAGGAGATGCAACAAGGGATAGGGTGCTTTCTCCTATGTCCACAGCTCAGGGTCAACAAACAGAGGCTGGGCCCTCCTGACCCACCGTGGACTTTGCAGTTTCCCAGGCCCTCCCGGCCCCAGCCCTGACCTTCAGCACTATTCCCACCACTCTCCCCAGCACTGGGAGGCTGGGCTGGATACGAAGCAGGCGCCGGGCATATCTCTGGGCTAGGTTGGCTGTGCCAGAGGCTCTGGCAGGGAGAAGAGACTTCCGGGGTACTACCTGAGGCCTGAAGCCACACGGAGGCGACACACTGAGGGTCAGGCCGCCCAGGCTGGACACCCGGCACATGCAGGTGGTGGCAGGTGGCTGGATACGCAGTTCTGAGCAGGCAGGGACTTGAGAGAGGCCGGTGTGTGTGTGTGAGGGTGGCCATGCACACTGCTGCCTAGGCGGCCCTCCCCTAGGGCGGTAGTCTCATGGAGGTCACTGCTGGTTCCCACCTAAGCCCCCCACCCTGATTACAGAAGCGGTAATGAAGGACTGAGGCTAGATAGAACCATGCACCTACCTGTAGCCGCATGGGGACCAGAGGTATGAAGACACAGCAGAGGTGGCTCACACTGTGGGAGGCTCCAGGGCAGAATGGGGCTGGCCATCTGGTGGGAAGGGGCTGAGAGACCCCACGTGGGTCAGCCTCCATGGCCAGAAGCAGAGGCCTCTACCCTTTCGAGCTGGAGATTAGGGCAGGCACCTAGCTCCCACAGGTACCTAGCACCTGGAGTACCATGGGACCAGGGGGGCCTATAGAACAATCGGATGAACTCTTCATAATTTAAGCCCTTGGGTTTATGAGCCTGGGGACACCCTGTCGGCAGAAGTTGTGTCTCCCCAACCAGACTCCCCAAGGGCAGGGTGGGTCTCCCCACAACCCCCAGTACCCACAGCCACAGACTTCCCAGAAGTGACAGGCTTATTAGCTGACAAGCCAGACACCCAGCACAGGAACCAGGAACTCACTTGCTTTGATCCACACCGCTTCGGTTTGGGGGGAAGCAGAGGCGGGGAAGGGGGACTTTAGAAAAGCATGTTCACGTTCTTCACGGTGACCTTGACAGATTGGCAGGGAAACCCATTCCCCGCTTAAAAACTGATCCAGGGAGATGACCCTGAGTAGGCTGAAGCCACATGGCATGCCAGAGGCCCTGCCGCTCCCGGGCTGGTCCAGGACCACCCCCACCCCCCACCGTCCCTGCCCTCCGCAGCCCCCCAGCCTGGAGCCATTCATTACTCTGGTTCCTGTGGCCCCAGACTGGGCACAGACCCCTGTCCTCTCCCAGATAACCAGGCAGACATAGATGCACTGAGGAGGGAGCTCTCAGGGACGGGCACACTGCTAGCCTCTGCCACCCAAGAGGTTGCCAAAACAGAGGGGTGCTTACTGGTCTGAGCCCTGCATGGGAGTCAGAAGTCCTCTGAGGGCTTTGCGGGAACTTACTATGTGACCTTGGAAAAGTCACTTCCTCTCTCTCCTCCCTGTTTTTTGTGGGAAGAGCATTTTTAAGCCCAGGCCCAGGCCCACACAGGCTTCAGTATTTTGAATAAATAGATGAAAGAGGGAGTCAATGCAAGGGTGCAGCAGGGCTAGACCAATCCCTTCTGGGCCTGTCACTTCAGGCTTCTAGGCCGATGCCCTCCAAGAGAGGCAAATGTCCTCAGCTGTCCCCAGAGCCTTTCCTTGTCTAGCATAGCCAAGGCCGGTCCACCACCTGGACAGCAGTCCTGCAAGGCCCCAGAGCCACCAGCACCTGCCCAGAGACCCGAGTTTCCTCCCTGGTCCTCCCCCTTCCCTGGTTCTGTTCTCCTCCATTCCCTCCAACGGCCATTCCCCCCACCCCCCCACCCCCCCCCCACCCCCCCGCGTCACGTGCTTACTGGGGAGCGGGCTGTCAGACTCCCAGCTGTCCCCTCCCCCTTCATTGTTCCTGGGCACTGTTGACTTTGCAGGAACAGCTGGAAGTCCATTGGGGGGAGGGGTTGCTGGGCCCAGCAACTGGTGGGGCCGGTTTCTCAGCTGAAACTTCCACGCAGGTAAAAGGCAAACAAATAAACAAGAGGCCAAGGGCACCTCTGCCCAGGGGCGTGGGAGGCAGGCAGCACGGGAAGACAGTAGCCAGCTGAGCCTAAGACCCTGGGATTTCGGCATTTAAAGCTCTCTCCCCCCACTGAGCCAACCGACCCCTCAGATCTCCCGTTTTCTGGGCTCAGTTAATATTCCACCATGAATATGCGGTTCCCAGTGCAAAGGGTTCCCAGGGGTTACTAATGGCTAAGAGTTGTCCCTGAGTGAGCACCACATGTGTGCCTGTCACTGTGCTTGTGTCTCATGCAGCCATCACAAAAATCCCACCAGGTGTGTCTTTGAATATCTTTAATAGCCTTGTTTTCTACATGAAAAAATAGAGGCTCAGAGAGGTTAAGTAATCCGCCCAGGGGCACACAGCTAGAAAGTTGTAGAGCTGGGATCCGGCTGCTTTCTGTCCACTACATGGCCACTGCTATACCCTATCTAAAGCACCATCAGGTCTTGCCTGGACTGCTGCGGGACCTCCTCAGTGGTCCCCTGCTTCCCCTCACACCTTGTCTCGTATAGTGAATTTTCCACCCGTCAGTCACAGTAGGCCTGTAGAAGTATAGGTGAGATCATGTCCTCCCTCTGCCCACCTCAATCATGGCTGTATTACAACTGACAAGGCCCAGATGGCCTGCTCCCCTGTTACTTCCCTGAACTCAGACCCCTCACTTGCCCCCTCATCCTACTCCAGCCTCCCTGGCCTCAGCCTTGTTTCTTCAACACAACAAACACCTGACCCAGGGCCTTTGCACTTACTGCTCCTCCTGCCTAAAGTGCTCTTCCCCATATATCCATGACTCATTCCAGCAGGTTTCTGTTCAAATGTCACTTTTTTTCAGACAACATTACCTGCCCCTCCTGCATAAAATAGTGTACCATCTCCTCTCTATTCCCCACCCTGCCTTGCCCTGCTTTATGCTTCTTCGGGGCAATTCTGGCTACTGACTTGTGTATGCGTGTGTTTATCTGGTTTTTTACTATTTCCACCTACCAGAATGTGTACTCTGTGAAGGAAGGGGGTTTAATCCGCTTTGTTCATTGCTGTATCCCCAGAGTCTAGACTGGTGCTTGACATACAGTCGGTGCTTAATAAGTAGCTGTTGAACAAATGCATTAAAGAACGAGCAATTCTCGAGCTGGAGTTCTTATGCACTCTGCTGTTTTTACCACTGTGTTTTCTAATCTCAGATTCTTCTGTGAGTGCAGGTTATGTCATCCCCCTCCTGCAGACTAGGAGCTCCTAAGGCTGAGGGCGAACTAGACTTCCTGATTATTCCACTACTTACCCCACCCACACAGAGCCCCCCTCCCCTTGCCGCACCAAGTATTGCCCTAAGCCTATAGAGGGATGATCAAGAAAAGCCCATAGAACCATAAGACGTTGCATATCCAGCTTATTCCCTCACTAATAACCATCTGCCGAGCAGGGGAATCCATTCTAGACATTCTGGGTGATTATCCAGCAATGGCTGGCTGCACCCCACTCCATCAGGCACTGCTTTGGACACTGGCTCAGACTCCGGTGAGAAACGGTGCTCAAAAAAGCTGTACCCCCTTATCCATGTGGATGAGGGTGCACTGACCCAAACTGGACTGTCAGATAACCAGATGTCTGGCCAACCCCCTGCTGGGCAGGCTGCCTTTATCTACCCCGCTCTCACACGACAGCACAGTCCCCTACTTTTCTACTCCCTGCTCTTGCCTGCCAGGGCATAGGGTCCATCTCGTCTCCAGCTCCTCCCCAGGGGCACAGGCCTCCTCTCTGCTCAGACTCTACCCGAACCAGCAAGGCGCTTGGCCCCTCAAGACATTGGTTTCCTGGTCTGTAAAAAGGGGGGCCCAAGGCAAGTTTTTGCTTCCCTTTATGCAAATCTAGATTTGTACAAAGTTTCCCTCCAGGAATTCTCGCCCCAACTTATAAAGGGATTCACCACAAATCTCTTTCAATAACCAATGGCCCCGTGGCTTAGAATATAGGATAATTTACAAAATAAAATTCTGATAGAGGGCTCAGCCACACCCACTCCTGCTCTCCTGGGTAGGTCCCCGGGAGACTGTGGGGAGAAGGCCAGTGTATTAATAGAAAAACGTTGGCAGTTTCTTTGTGTGAAACTGAAATGACCTGGTCCCTCTCAGGCCACCTGTCTGTGCCTTGGGGGCTGCGGGGCTCAGTCTGGGCCCAGCATGCTCTGGGCATTGCCACGCTTCCTGAGGACCGGGATACAAGGGATTGAGAGTGCTAGGCTGAGGCCAGGGTGGCTTAGGTGGGTACTTCTGGACCCTGGCAAAGATGTTCCTCTGTCAACCCCGGCTGCTCTCCTGGAAATCCCAGGACAGGGGAATATCAGGCCTCCAGACTAGGAAAAGGAAAAGAGGTCTCCTGGCGTAAGGTCTGACATTTGGGTGGTGCTTCTTGGTTTCTTCATCTAGTGAGACTTTATGGAACACCATCTATGCCAGGGGTGGTGCCACGAGCTAGTAGTAAAATGCAGACCCAGTCCTGCCCTGGTGGGGCTCACAGTCTGGAAGAGGCAGATGTGAGGCCTTGGTATAGGGCTTGGTAAGGCCACATGGAAGGCACACAGGGCCTCAAAGGGCTTTTATAGATCTCGCTCCCATGCCAAGACATTGGAATTGTCGTGCTCATTCTACAGAGGAGGAAATGGAGACCCGGACAGGTGTTTTTATAACAGAGCCAAATCCCAAACCTAGCTTTACTGGCTCCAGACTAATGTTCCTACCACCCCTTAAAGCTGGTCCTTTGGAGTCTTCCTTCCCCCTTGCCTCTATGCTAAACCTTGAACTTGTACTTTTAGGAAAGGCAGTAAACTTTCTCTAGGACTTCCATTTTGTCTCCTGGATCCTTTGTTCCAACAGAAGTGACCTACAAGAAGATGAGTGGGAGTTGGAGGTTCATACCACGGTGAGAAAACGGAGCCACTCTAGAAAAGCGATATAGAGCTGTGGTTCAGAGCACAGACCCTGGAGCCAGACCAGGTAGGCTTAGATCCCAGCTCTGCTACCTGTCAGCTGTGTGACACTGTTTTACCTTTCTGTGTCTCAGTTTTCTGTTCTGTAACATGGAGTGATGATAGTACCGATCGCCTAGGGATATGAGGGAAAGAGAATTCTTTTAAAAATTTTTTTTTAATTTTTTTTACGTTTATTTATTTTTGGGAGACAGAGAGAGACAGAGAACGAGCAGGGGAGGAACAGAGAGATGGGGGAGACACAGAATCCGAAGCAGGCTCCAGGCTCTGAGCTGTCCGCACAGGGCCCGGCATGGGGCTCGAACTCACAAACCACGAGATCATGACCTGAGCCGAAATCAGTCGCTCAACCGACTGAGCCACCCAGGTGCCCCGGGAAAGAGAATTCTTATACATGAACACCTAAGATATATACCAGGCACTCACTGCTAGATGCTTTCTAGAGTTTGTTTCATTTTTTGTCCACAGTGACACAGAGTGGTGATAGACTTACCCCTTTATAAGGTGAAGAAACTGGGGGTCAAAGAGGTAAGAGACTCAGGAAGCCAGAAATCAAACCCACTCAGTGTTTATCACACTGTGTGTAGTTCTCAGTTTCATGTCTGCCTCCCCTGCAGGGCTGATAGCTTTCAGGAATTGTTAACCCAGGCTGGCGACGTAAGCCGTTTGCTGAGTGAGGTGATGGGTTCTGTTCATCACTCGTCAGGAAGATCTTTGCTCCCAGAAAGGTTACCAACTCTCCTTTCCCACTTCTTCAGACCCCCCAGGGCCGACCCAGCAAGAGGCCAAGTACTTGTCAGGTACTCAGGTGCATTTATTTATTGAATGAACAAATGAATGAACTAAGGAACAAAGGAAGGAACACACAAGGCAAACGCTGAGGGAGAAACGGATTGAATCAGTAAGTGAATCTGAAGCAAATGGGATCCTTGTCTTGATTCTTACTCTGGAGGAAAACCAACAGCCAAGGAGGTGGACCCCTCGCTGCAGGGGGGCTGCCTGCGGAGGGTAAGCGTGAGCTCTGTTTTTGTTTGCCTTCCACCATGCCACGCTAGTGGGGAACAAGCCCTGTTCAGACTCCTCCCCGTCCCCTAATAAAGCCTCACCCCCTGGGGCCCACTCCTCCACGCCTGGCCCCTCTCAGAGGAGGCCTCTCTCTGCATCACTGGAGCGGGGGTGAGGGCCCCTTTCCCTGGGGTGCCTGCGCTCAAGCCTGGGAGGGCTGGGGAAAGGGCTGGGGAGGAGGCCTGGGGGGATCTGTTGGGGCCTTTCTGGTTTCTTCTTCCCCTTGCCCTCTGAGAGCCAGTGGGAGCCTGGCAAAGGGTAGGTACTCAGTAGATGGCTGAGAATGGCAGGGGCTCAGCGCAACTTTCAGCCCCAGTGGCCCCGAGGGGCCCCAAGCCCCCGGGCCACAGGAGGGGCTCCCTCTCTATGTCACACTACGGTCTGCCAGCTTCTCTGTGCCCTAGAAGTCAATGGTCCCCATCAGCACGGGCTTTTCCCAGGTCCTGAGCCCATGCCTATAAGCCACTCTCCTGGGAGTCACTCCCCACCCCACCCCACCCCCCCCCCCCCCCCCCCCCCGCCGCCCAGTACTGGAAGCTCTGGCTTTCCCATCAAAGGCCCCAAGGGGAAAATGACCAGTGGGATAGGGAGTAGAGGCCAGAGCCTTGGTCACTCTGCCTGTGGCCGGCGTCCCGTGGGGTGCCGGCTGGCAAAGGGCACCTCCCTCTTCCCCACACAGAGCTGGCAGGACAGCCGGTTCAGCCACAGCCTGCAAAAAGCATGTTCCCCTGGAGCCTCGGGCCACTGGCCAGTCCACTGGGGACATCCCTCAGAGAAGGGAGGGGCAGGAGGGGCAGGGCGGGCACCCAGGCTGGCGCACTGTGGCCGGCCACCCTGTTCCACTGACTAGCGGTTTTCGCGTCTGGCTCCCTGTGGCCCAGACGGCCCCAACACGTCACTGGGGGATGAGCGGGCTCCTGCCCAAACTCGAACTCACAGCTCAGGGCTTCAGAGGCTCCGAGCCAGGGCCCAAAGGGGAGGGGCAGGGGGAGAACACAGGCCGCTGGAGGCTGAGCAGGGCTCCCAGGTGTGGCTCCGTCCTGGGCCGAGGGGGCAGGACACTACGGTTGGTGGGTGCCGAGCCAGGGCGCCCAGCAACACGGACAGGGCAGGTCAGTCACGGGACTCTGGGGGCAGAAATGGGAAGAGAAGCTGGAGGAAAAGAGAGGGAAAGACTGTGTACAGAGGAAAACAGAGGCATTTAGAGCACCTCCACCCCCTTCCCCTTGTCTCCTGACCCTCCCCTGTCCCTCAGGGCTTTTGCTCCCGCCCTTCCTCGAGGGAAGTGTTTTTCCCAGCCCCTCCTCATGACTTCACCCTTCAAGGCCAGCTCCAAGTTAGTCCTCTGAAAGTCTTCCCTGAGTCTCCTTGCCTGAAAGCTATGTCTTCCTCTGAACTCTCAGAGCACACGGTCTACACGTCCCACTCTTTCTGTCTTTGCCTCCCACACATTCATTCATTCACGCAGGCAAACAGCACACATTATGGAAACAGCCACTGCATCGGGTGCTAGGGGGATACTGAGCAGAGTTAGACTTGGTGCCTGCTCTCAAGGAGGTGGTGATCTTGGGGCCTGAGCCGCCTGAGCCAATAAGCGGTCTACAGAGGCACAGGTGCTAGAATTCAACTCAACAAGCATTGAAACGAGCACCTACCACAAACAGGGCAGGAAATGAGCACTTTGGAAACACAGTCCTGACCCTCAGGGTGAAGGAAGAGACAGGGACAATGAGAGCCAAGTGCCTGATGAGGGTGAGCCCAGAAGACCTTGGGACCACCAACTTCGGACCTGGGGTCAGAGGCACTACCATAGCTGAAGGCCCAAGGATGAGCAGGTCTCACCAACATAGGAGGTAGGAAGGGGCTCAGGGAACAGCACTGCAAAAATACAGGCTTGGCGGGGCGCCTGGGTGGCTCAGTCGGTTAAGCGTCCAACTTCGGCTCAGGTCAGGATCTCACGGTCCGTGAGCTCAAGCCCCGCATCGGGCTCTGGGCTGGTGGCTCAGAGCCTGGAGCCTGCTTCCGATTCTGTGTCTCCCTCTCTCTCTGCCCCTCCCCCATTCATGCTCTGTCTCTCTCTGTCTCAAAAATAAATAAAGGTTAAAAAAAAAATTAAAAAAAAAAATACAGGCTTGGCAAGTTGGGGCGCTGCGGGCTCAGGGGTCCACTGGAGCCCCAGAGGGTGCGAGAGGCATGGTACTGGGAGGTGGCTGGGGCCAGAGTGTCAAGGCAACCCCACCTGGAGCTGGGGCCCACAGGAGCTGTTCTCCCCAGGTCCATTCTCCATCCTTCTCTGTTTGGGGAGGTCAGCCCCCACGGGCTGCCTCACCCCAGCTCCCCCGTCCTCTGGCTTCTGGTTGAATTGAGCCAATGGTAGGCACCAGCTGGTATTCTCAGGATGGGAAGAGACAGAGGCCCCCCTAGGAGTCTTGCTAGACCACAGTTCGGCAGAGGGTTGTATCCTCTGTCTATGGCCACAGATCTGGCAGGTGACCCCTCTCCTGAAGCAACAACTGCCTCCCTGGTCCCTTCAGGCTGAGGAGTGTCTCCATCCCATGTTGGTTCCCTCAGCTCTGTTCACATGCCTGTAAATAGCCCTGTATCCAACTCCCTTCCGTTACCCCTTTCAGATGGTCTTGGAGGCCCGCTGGGACCTTGACCCATCAGGACTTGGTTCTGGAGGTCTTGGAGGACCACTGTAGGGTTTTAGGACAAAGAAAGATCCTGAGGAAGTGATGGAGGTCCCACTGATTCTGCACTTTGTGGGTGGGAGGAGCAGAGGATGATATTCTAAGCAGAGGAAAAACCTTCTACCATGGCACAGAGGTAGGAAAATGTGAGGAGTACAGGCCATAGTGGGAACTGTCAGAGCTTTTTAGAGTATGACACAATGTGCATTTTAAGCAACTCATCTGTGACCTGTTGAGAACAGATTCGGGGGAGGCTTGGGGGGACTGGATGGGATGCCAGAGAACCCATGAGGAGCCAGATAGAGGAGGCAGCAGCTCTGGTGAGGAAGAAGAAAGCCTGGGAGGACCCGGGAGGTTTGGAAGGCAGAGCTGACGGAGCCTTGTCTATGACCGCTGTCTGGGGATGGTGCTCAGGCATCGTGGCCGGGCCAACTTCAGGGGCGAGCAAGGAAGTCAGAGGAGGAGCAGGTTTGGCTGGGGGAAGGAGAGGAGAGGTGAGAGGTGTAGACAGCTGCAGGTCAAGGTGGTGCAGGGACCAAAGAGGTAGATGAGATCCTGTGCCCTGTCTCTCTGGACTAGGCAGAGGAAAAAGTCAAGGAAGTCAGAAAGCACAGGGTGTCCCGGGAGCAGAGGGAAGGACATCCAGCTAGTGTAGAAAGGAGTCAGTGGTCTGTAGGGCAGGCATCCCACCACGCCCTGGGGCAAAAGTACCATATACCCTGGGTCAAACATCCACCATGCCCTGGGGCAAACATCCCACCATGCCCTGGGACAGACATCTCACTGTGCTTCGGAGCAAGCCAGCTCATTGGGACAGGTTCCATTTCTATGCACTACGGAATTTCCAAGACCCCTTTGGGAGAATGAGACAAACATTTCTTGAATTACCGTCTTATTGAACCCTGACGGCCACTGCCCTGGAGAGACATAACTTGCCCACACAGCCGGTGATGTGAGGCCGGGGCCCATGTCCGGCAGCATGGCGGCGTGGCTGTGCGGGCTCTTAAATACCACCTCTGCTCTGGAGTAACCGGCCTCGTGGTGACACACGCCTCAGCTGCTCTCTCTCCATGTGGGGACCTTGCTTCGTTCCAGGGAAGACCTCTTCCAGCTACCGAGCTGGGGCCCTGGGGTGTCTTATCTTGATGGCTCTCCCCCGCTGGTCTTCATCCTGCCAGTTGGGGTGACCCTGCAGAAACCCAGTCTGGCCTCCACAGAGAGTCTCTCCCGGGTTTGAAGGCTGCTCCCACAGACCCTCTTGTCTTCATCCTCATCTTGAGCCGGGGTTTTGGGGTCCCTCTCCAGCCATGGTCCCCAAGCCTCAGGTTCTGAAAGACCGAACGCAAGACAAAACCTCACGGAAACGGAGAAGCAGGCTCCGCTTCAGATACATTTCATGTATGAGGGAGCGCCTGGCTGGCTCTGCGGGCTAAGTGTCTGACTCCTGGTTTCAGCTCAGACCATGATCTCACAGTTGGTGAGTTCGCGCCCCGCGTCAGGCTCTGGGCTTGTGGCGCAGAGCCTGCTCAGGATTCTGTCTCTCCCCCTCTCTCTTTGCCCCTCCCTAACACACATGCTCTCTCTCTCTCTCTCTCCCTTTCTCTCTCTTTCTCAAAATAAATAATGATTAAAAAAAATACATTTCTTATGTGAAAAGTGAGACCAGTAGTGACCAATGGTGACTTCCCCTCTCTCCTCCCCCCAACTTTCTAAAGTTGCCCGTTATAGCCCGGGCCTGGCAGCATGATGAAGACTGGGGTCCCTCCCAGCCCTGAGATTCTGTGGTTCCAGGGACCCCTCTGCAAGGCTCTAACCCTCCCCAGGGCCGTGAGACCTCCTCTTGAGATAGTTGCCAGGCCATCCCCCTTCCTAGTCCAGCAGACCCCCTACTCCCTGCCCCTGCATGGGAAGCAGTGTGGCCAGCCCCCAGGCCAGATGCACCCCCACACACAGACACCCCCTGCATCCCACAGCTGCAGCCCTAATCCTAGACTTGTTTAAAACTGAATTATGAGCCTGTCGCGCGGTAGCTGAGAGGCCGAGGCGGAAAAGGATTTACTGGCCGCATTAAATCATGTGCTTATTGTTAAGTGAGCCGGGGCCGGGAGGTGCTCATGAGCTGCCCGTCCCTCCCCCTCCTCCCCAGGTCCCACCAAAGTACCCACCCTCTCGTCCACAAAGACCACCTCTGGGGCCCTGGCAGCTTCTTCCAGAGGCCCACATCAGTCTGCCTGACCCCACTCCCCTCGCAGTGGTGCACAGAAGTTGTTCTACCCCCATTTTACAGATAAAGAGACCTGAGGTCTTAGAGGAGGCAATTTGCCTTCGGTTGTACTGCCAGGAGGCAGCAATGGAACGAACAGCCTTCTTAACCTGGTGACATTGAGCCCCTAATTCTACAAGCACATGTAAGTTCTCCGGGCCCTTTTCTGGGAAGAGCTCCTTAGCCTTAGATAGGAAGGGCCCAGGATCCACAGCAGGCCCAGAGCCCAGTTCTCCCTATTAAGATCTCAGGCTACTAAGGTATGACTTTTGAGAAAGCACAGAGGCCTGGCTGGTGGGGTCAGGGGAAGAACCCCAGCACCACCACCCCCCCCACCCCATTCTTCATTCTGGTGAAATGCTGGTGAATCACAGCCTGGGTGCTGGGGGACAGTGTGAAAGTCTATCCCGAGAACCCATCCCTCAGCCCCTGCCCTCACCTCCAGTGACTGCCAGCCAGTGCTCTGAGCCAGTGCCCCCCACCTGCCCCCACATCCGCATCCACGTTCCTGCTGGTTCCACTGTTTGCTCTCACACCCTGTTCTCCCTGCTCACATTCCTGGCCAGGTCCCTCCCAACCCACTGTTTCCAGGCAGCCCCCATTCATACACACACACCCCCACCACCCCAGGTGCCCCTGGACAGGACAGGCCCTGAACCTCAGCTGGATGCTATGAGATTCCTGCCAAGCCAGCTGCCCAAGGGAGCAGGCTGCTGTGAACCTGCTGAGCGCAGGGGCCTTGACCAGGGTGCCCAGGCAGCCGGCAGGCTCTCCGTGTTGGTATTGGCAGGACCTGCTGCCTCAGGCTGCCCTTGAAAAGAATTCTGAGGCATCCCTGGCTCCGTTTAACTGGTGTTTTTACAGCTTAAGGCTAGGGCAAGGACAGGGCCAGTGAAGCATGGCCCTCGGCATTGGCAACCCTTCTGCCTACCTAGAATGTGCCGTGGTCTAGCCTGAACCCCACAGCCCTGTCCAAGTTCCCACGGGGAACCCCAGTTCCCTCCGAATGGCACTGCGGGCATTTGAAAGTGTTTCTTATTCATAGTCTTATGAGATGCCCATAACCTACCATGTTGGGTAGACATGGTGGGGGTGGGGGAGCTGGTTATTCAACCATTTTACAGGAAAGGAGACCGAAGCTCAGAGAGCAGATCTGAGGCCAAGGTTGGAGCAGAGGCACAGCTGGGGCAGGGACCCAGAAGTCCCCATCCCCATCTGGGGTGATCACCCACATCCAGGCTGGACAGAGAAGGGAAGACTGCCCCCATTCTGCAGAGCCCTGGCAGACAGACCTTGACCCCACTGACCTTACAGAACCACTTTCTACTCTTCTAGAGATTCCTGTCACAGCGGCACACCCCCACCCCCTGCCCCCCAGTCCCTGCCATCCAATAGGACCAAGCTGCAGAGTTGAGAGGGGAGCAAATTTCCCTAGGGAAGTTTTTGAGCCACCTCCCCTAGGACATCCTGGGGCTTGTTGATCTGTGCATTTGTCTTTCTGGAATCAGCTTCTCAAGGGCATTGAGAAAGGGCTTCAGGGTGCCTACCAGCTTTCAAGAGCCACTGGCTGGATGAAGTGAGTCTTCCTGGGAAAAGGAAGCCAGAGAAAGGGGGAGGAAGTGTCTCTGGGTATCCTTGTCTCCTCTGGGTGGGACAGGGATGACATGAGAGGCTGTTAGGGAGAGCTGTCGACCCCCAGTCCTCCCCCCAACCCTGTGTTGCTCAGTACCCCTCCTACTCAAGCTAGGACAGGGCTGGGAGTGGTGGGGGAGTTGACAAAGTTGGGCCAAGAGTTCAGATATTTCCAAAAGAGGTGGTCAATCACGAGGGAGTAGCCAGAAGGGAAGGAGGGAGAAGAAGTGAGCAGAAAAGAGCCTGGCAGGAAATTGAGAGGGGAGGAACACATCAAGTGAGCATCATGTCTGTGAGGGGCGCTGCGACAGGCATTTTGTATATCTGATTGTAATGGCAGGCTTGAAGGAAGGTAGGAACATTCCCATTCTAGAGATGACAATACTGGGGCTCAGAGAGGTTACGTGACTTTCGATCAGCGTTGTACAAAAACAAATGGCCCTCTACGCTGGAACTCAGACCCAGACTCTGTGATCCCAAGTCCCAAACTCTCTTCCCCACCAGACTGGAAGCTGCTTGAGAGCTCTGCCCACTCAGTCCTTCATCATATTGAGTACTGAGCTCAGGGCTTAATAATATAATAATAAGTGTTCAATAAATACTGTTGCCCTAATGACTCGTCGGGGTTCCAGTTTCCCCATTTGCAAAACCAAGCTAATAATTCCTTAGGTAGACATGTCTGGAGGTGGTGTTTAGACCAGGGCTTTGGAGGCCTCCTCCAGTCGCCCCCCACCCCGCCAGTCTTTGATCTGGGCCTCCTTGGAGGTCCCAGGAGTCACCTTGGAGCCAGCAAAGCTCGAGAAACCCTTGATGTGTCCATCCATATCTTTTTTTTTTTAAGATTTATTTTTTATTTTTTTATTAAAAATTTTTTTTTAATGTTTATTTATGTTTGAGAGAGAGAGATGGAGCACGAGTCGGGTAAGGGCAGAAAGAGAGGGAGACAGAATCCAAAGTAGGCTCCAGGCTCCAAGCTGTTAGCACAGAGCCCGACAGAGGGCTCAAACTCACGAACCACTAGATCATGACCTGAGCTGAAGTCAGATGCCTAAGCGACTGAGCCACCCAGGTGCCCCGTCCCCATCTCTGTCTATGGGAAGACAAGAAGGCCACCCAGATTCCTCCCAGAGTTGGAGTCCATGACCCAAATCTGTGGCTGGGGACCACATCGTCCACCTTCCACCCCAGGACTTCTCCAGGTATCTCAGGAGATTGAAGGAAAAGTTCTGTGGAAACACATGGTATCTACTCTATGTTATGTTTTGGGAGGAAGGCCCACAAATAAATGACAGAGACCATGTAGTGATTCACAGAGAAGGGGCCTGAAAGATCCAAGTCTCAGCCCCACTCCTCCCTAGTCACATGACCAAGGGCAAACCTCTTCTCTCTCAGCCTCAGTTTCCACATCAGTGAAATGGGGAAAACTGTACCTGTCCTGCTAGCCTTACAGGGCTTTTGTGAGCCTCAGATGACTAAAGGATGTGAAAGACACCTTTGCTAGCAGGGAAAAGGTGTGCAAAGGTTATTTGCATTTGCATTTTAATTATTGTCATTTCCCTTTGTTATCGTAATGCCCAAAAGGCTTGGGAGGCATTTCTCTGACTGATGAGTTCATGGGAAGCCCCTATTCCCTCAAGCTTCGAAAAAGTTTTTCGTGGATTCAGGTGACTGCAGGAAGTTGAATTGCTTAAAACAGTGTTTCACGGCTCATAAAATAGTGGTTCAGAGCATGAAGGGAGGAAGCAATGAGCACTGTGCACGGGGATTGCTGCGTCCTGTGCTAGATATCAAGGCAGTAACACGTGAGTGGGACTCCTTTTATGCCCCCTGGGTCAGCAAATTAAAGTTCCTGAAATGAAGATGTTGAATTTGATTCTGATATAAGGTTCACCGTGGGGCAGAAAGGGCCACAAAGACTCAAGTCTTTAAGAATTTTTAACCATTTCGGGGAAACAATTCAGATAGCTCTAGGCAAAGAGTGTGTCTGATGAAGGGTGAGGGGCAACACTGAAATTGGGGTCAGTCACCATACCACCCCCCATCGCTCTCTCCCACTCCCTCCTCCCCCTCCCCTTCCCTGGTCGTGCTCCCTGCCCCCAACACCCTCTGGAGTAGCCAGAACCTGGCCTTGTGTTGGGGACAGTGGGGGAAGCCGTGGGAAAAACAATCAAACCTTGGTCAGCCGGATAATTAGCTGTTCCTCTGTGACCATGGCCTCTCTGTCCTCTCCCTGTTGCCACCCCGCCACCCCCACCCGGACGAGGGTTTCCGAACACCCGGGCGACATCACCTCATTAATGTTAATGGCAAATCCGGACATGAGCCCGGATGGTCATAAATTGCCCTGTGGAAGAAAGGGTCAAAGAGTTTGTATCTGTGTGTGCTGCGTACGTGAGCGTGTGACACAAGCGTGTGATGTACGTGCAAGGGTGTACCTCCTGGGGAGGTATTGCACAAGAGGAAATGTACGCATGGGAACTGAACGCCTATACTGTACATATGTGGGTGTGCCTATGTGTGCGCCCGAAAATAGCTCTGCGACAATTTGTGCCTTTGTAATATACATGCGTACGCTTATACCAAAGTCTGCGGTGTGTAATATTTACGTGCCTACATGTACATGTCCTACACACGTGTGAGTACACGCGTGGGACGTGCATACATATACTGCGGGTGCTGTGGCGGTGTTTTTGTGCAACTCTGTGGAATATGAAGTATTTAACACTCAGTAAGTGTTGGTTATTTTTAGCATTAATAAGTAAGATGTATTTACACATGTAACCTTGTGCACGCCAGGGGGCCTACTCAGGGTAAGCATGTGGGTGTGCGAACGTCCATATCCAAGCGGGTGCTGTGAATCTCTCTGTGGGTCTAAGGGTATGGGTACACATAAGTACCGTACGAGTCTGGGTGGGGTTGTGTCCCTTCCGTCCACGCATACCCGTTCACGGGCACACTGACCATGGAGAACAGCTGGGCAGCCGCGAGCTGGTCCCACACTCCCGCCTCATGGGGCTGCTTTGAGGAGGGATGCTGCCTCCAGTACCCACACCCCCATGTCCTGCTGTCGGGGGTATGCGATGCACGGGTGCATGCCGTCCACCGGCACCATTGGCCACCCCAAGGCGCGGGCTGGGAACCCGGAGCCCCCTCTCCTCCTCCCTTTCCTTACAAATCCCACCAGCCTCCAAATTCTGTCAACTCCCACCCTACATCTCTCAATTTGTCCATATTCCCCTCTCTGTCCCCTCTCACGACAGCAATAGCCTCTTGTCCTCCTAATCCACTCTCCACACAGCAGCGAAAGTGATCTTTTAGAAATGCAAATCTCATCACCTCGCTCACTCGGCTGCTTAAAACCCCTTAATAGCTTTGCATTGCTCTCCGGATAAGGTCTACAATCCCCTCCGCAGCCTTTGAGGCCCGCCTGCCCACCCTGGCCACAACTCCCACCCTCTCCCGCCGCCCCCAGCTTCCGTGCATAGCCTGCCTGGTCCTCTCAGGGCCCCCACGCCCTCTGTTCCCTCTGCCTGGCAGGCTCTTCTCCTCCTGTCCTTCCCGCCTTCTACTACCCCCTTCAGGTCTCGAACTTACAGATTCCGCTGGTTTTACCCTTTCCCATCATCACCCTGTTAAGTCTCCCCACTGCCTTCAACACACAGGTGATTCAGTTGTTGTGCAGCTATGTCGTCCTTGTCCCCCCTGAGCACTGGGAGCTGGCCAGGGGTCCTCGTGGCAGTGCACCCAGGTGCCACACCCGAGCCCAGGTCCTGTGTGGCCCAGGTGCCGTGCCCCAGCCTCTAGAAGCTGACAGTCTCTTGGGAGAAAGAGACACAGGCCGAGAGAAGACTGTTAGCCTAGTAAGTGCACCGAGAGACGTTAGGAGAGGAAGGCAGGGGGCTTCCAGGAGGTAGACGGAGCTGGGCCTCAAGAAATGAAAAGCAAGCCAGGAAAGGGAATAGCAGAGGGTGGGAGCAGCAGGAGCAGAGAGCACGGTGTGTGCAGCTTGCTGTTGCTGCCACATACGTTGTCACATGGGAGGTAGGGAGAAGTGAAGCCGGGAAGGCCAAGGGGGACCGGATCGTGGAACCCCGAACACTTTCTCATTTTTTAAATTAATCAGACACCCATCAGCCCAAGATTCCAAAGCCCCTCTGTACTGCGGGTGTTCCGGCCTATCAGGCACCATGTGGCTGAGAGGTGTCTACCCCGACGCCTGTTGGAACCATCTCACGGACCCCCAGCACGGCCACTGGGTCCACAGCCTCAAATTCCCACTTTATCAGCAGGAAGGAGAGGCCCAGAGAGGAGCAGTGATTTCCCTTCAAACCCAAAGCTCAGCCAAGTGTCTGAGTTCAGCCCAAATTGGGCCACCCAGCCTGCTCAGAGCCTGTGCCCCAAGGGTCAGGGGTCAGGGGTCAGGGGTCAGGCAGCGCCTTCCCCAGGAAGGCTCTGGTCCCCTCTAAGTGGAGGGGACCAGCCCCTCTCGCAGGCCCCAGGCAGGAACTTGGGCAAGGCAGCAGATTAGCTCTGTGACGAGGCCCAGGCAGGGACTAAGGGGGTGGGGGCCTCTGTGAGAGGGCCAGGAGCTTTAATTCCCCCCTTTCAGTTGCTGCTGCTAATTCAGGTCCCAAGGGGCTTGCTGAGTTTGTCCTGGACCCAGCCACTTAATCTTATAATACCTCCCAGCAAAGTCCCTTTGTTCTCCCTCTTGCATAAGGTGGTAGAACGGTGGTGGCCTCCTCCCCCTCGCCACCTCCTTCATCACTCAGCCTGGAGCCTCGGCTGGTGCCTGTGGCTGCACCTCCAGTCCCTACTGGAGGTCCCTAAGAACTTTCCATGGGGGATGTTTAAGACAGCTAGTTGCTAATAAAGATACACCTCTGGATCTGTCTCCGCCGCCCTCCCCCCAGCCACGCCACCTGTGGAAAGCCTGGCATTGCACCCCACGGTGCAGGAGCGATCCCCAAGTGGTGGCTTTTACTGATCTTGGAAATCTTGCTGGCTCAGAGACATATCCGGCGGTGAGGCGCGCATCCTCTGATCTCCCAGGAGCCATCTGGCGGGGGTCCCCCTCTCCGCCTTCCACGTTCCTAGGGTTCAGACAAGCTCTGTGGACATAGGAGTTGTGCCTTTGTACCAGGGCCCATGTTTAGAAGGGCCGCACACTCGGTTAGTGATCTGCTGTCACCATCTTGCAATTCTTAATAACGTTTCAACATTATTAAGTGGCATGGCGTTTTCATTCTGCGGTAGACCTCACAAACGATGCAGCTGGTCCCGCCTGGAATTTTGGAGCCAGCCCAAGAGGCAGCCAGCCTGGGAAGCTGCAGAAACCTGGGTTCTGGTCCTAGCTCAGCCCTGGCTGGCTGGCTGAGCCTAGGCAATCCTTGTCTTCCCTCTGGGACTCAGTTTCCCCACGAGAAAATCAGGTCAGCTGACGTTGGCTTGGAATACTAAACCCGTTTCATTAGCTTGACTACTAAACGTACTGTCTGGAATTACCCAGAAAGCCAAGCTTAACAGGGGTCTAAGCAAAATGGAGACTGTTGAAAGGTAAGTGGCAGGGAATAGACAAGAAAGAAGGAGGCTGTCAGTGTTTGTCCTTTTGAACTCTGGCCAGAGCCCGAGGCAGGAAGTTTGGGGGAAGCAAAGCAAGGCACCTCTCCTCTACCTCCCTGGGAGTCTGGAAGGCCAGGAGGGAGAGGAGATGGTCAAGTTGGCCATGGTGTAGAGGGAGGGCAGGCAGGGCCCAGGTGCCCATCACCCCTGTGGAAGGTCAGTCTTCTGTGGGCCACGCCCCTCATGAGTGGGCCTATTCTTTGATACATCCTCGCTTTTGCTAGGTGCAAGGGCAGGCCTGTGCTTGTGAGAACATCAGGGGGTCAGCTGTTCATGTGGCTCAAGGCAGCCCCTCTCCACCTTCCCAAGTTCTAGAAGGACCCAGAGTCTTCCCCAGAGCGTGACCACTTCCACAGACAGGACCGCCAGACCCAAAGGGCTATGCGGGCATGTGCTCTTTTCCAGCCTCTATTCCCCAACCCCTTCGTACCAAACACTGTATTATCCATAAGCAGGAGGAGCAGCCCAGAGAAATGCTCCTTGCTCCTTGGGAGCTGCAGGCTGCCCTCGCCCAGAATCCTCCAGGGCAGGGCCTGGTTTTGCACCTGCTGACATGTGGCTCCAGTGGGTCCCTGTGGGGGTGACTGGAGCCTCCAGAAGTAAAGGCTGGGTATCAGCACAGCATGGGGGCTTCCTGGAGCAGAGACAGATTTGCTCTCTCCTCCAATTCCCTCTCAGTGGTTAGGATAGGGCTCTACACGATTAGGACAGAGGTCCTACACAATTAGGATAGAGGTCCATGATAAGGACAAGGTCCCAACGGGTCTCAGGGTTCTCAGGGCTTACTCTCCAGATATTACACATGGGCCTGCTGTATTCAAGCTTCTCAGGAAAAATAGGCCAGGCCAGTCCACAAGCTCCAGTAAGGACTAGGACCCTGTCCATCTAGTTCACCAGTAGATCCCAGGTCCCAGCACAGGGTCTGGCACAGAATAGGTGCCCCTTAATATTGTTAACCAAATGAATGAAGAAGAATGAATGAATGCATTCTTCAATTTCACTGAATGAAAGAATGCATTGAATAATGAATGAGGCAGCATCTGGAAGCTTCCAGAAACAGATCCAAGAAGTTCTTCCTCCCTCTTATACAGGTCACGTGTGACCAGAGTTCTTCTCTTGCCTGTGGTTTGCTGTTTGGAGTTGGAGCTGATAAGGAATAAATGAGGAGGGGTGGCGTGCCCTTGCCCAGAGTCTGGGGAGTCTTTCCAAGGGCTTAGGTCACAGCAAACTCCAGCACACCAGGATGGAAGTTGCCCTGGATCATCACCACCAAACTCCTGAAGCTCAGCCACAGTGACTAAGGCCCAGAGAGGAGAAGGAACTTACCGAGGTCACACACTGAGTTGGTGGGAGAGTTAGGATTAGAAATTAGAACCCCTAACTCCCTGCCCAGAACTCTTTCAATTCCACCGGGGACCCAGCTCTGCCAGACCCAGACACTGTGAGAGTAGGTTCACCCTAGGTCAGACGGACCTGACCTGTGACCTGGAGCCCTGGCTGTCCCAAGGAGTGGCAGCCTGGCCGCCTGCTGGCCAGAATGCTTGGAATTGCCAGGGAGGTGGTAGGTTTATAGTTTGTTTGGAATCGGACAGCCTTGCATAACTGTGAAGCCTGCCGGATGCTGGGCAGACCCTTCTCTTCTCCACCCTTGCTCTGGGGCCAGAGAGCTGGTGGGCCACAGGGCACACAGGGCCGAGGTACCAGATCAGGAGGAAAAACCCAGGGCCTGACTGTTTATGGTGGGGATAACGCCCCAGGCTCTGTTATCAGACCTCACGCAAGGAGGGACGGTACAGATAGCTGCTCAGGCAGCAATGGCCAAAGGGCCGGGAGACCAGGCTCTGGCCCCCTCAGTTACAGTCTTGGAATGAGCTCCAGCCCCCGCTCCCCTGGGTTCCATTCCCTGACAGTTTCCAGTAGAGGCTCTCTCACTCTCTCACTGCCCCTTGGCTATCAGTATTGGATTGTTCCCATTCTACAGATGAGGCAGCTGAGGCTGAGGTAGGTTCAGTACCTTGGCAGAGCTCAAATAGTGAGGGATCCAAATCCAGGTTTCTCTGGCTTGAAAGACTTCTCCCTCCCCTAGATTTTGCAGCTGAGTGGCTCCTGACCCTGCCCAGTTCTTACGGCAGCCCAGCTTCCCAGAGCCGTTAAGAACCCACAGCCACAGAAAAGATACATCGGGTGCCGTTAATGGACATTGCCAAATGGACAGACCTCACCAGCTCATTCTCTTGCAGTTGAAACCTTCCATGCTTTCCACTACCCTACCCTCCAGGGTGAGGCCCTGGCCCCCCACACTCTGCTGTGATCTTGCCCCTGGAGGCTTTTCCAGCCTTAGCCCCATACTCTCTCTGCTTTGAACCTCAAAATGCAACCCCTAGAAGGTGACTTGGAATTTTTTTTTTAATGTTTATTCATTTTTGAGAGAGAGAGAGCGTGAGTGGAGAAGGGGCAGAGAGAGAGAGGGAGACACAGAAGCCGAAGCAGGCTCCAGGCTCTGCGCTGTCAGAGCCCCTCCCCCCCGACATGGGGCTCGAACCCACGAACCATGAGATCATGACCTGAGCTGAAGTCAGACGCTTAACCGACTGAGCCGCCCCGGTGCCCCTAGATGGTGGCTTTGAAAGCATCCCTGGCGGTGCTGTTTCCAGATTCCGGGTTTATGTTGAGGCTGTTCTCTCTGCCTGGACAACCCCAGTCCACTCCTCCCTTCTCATAATTTGAGAGTCAGATAAAGCGTTATTTCCCTCATGAAGACTTCCTTGTCTTCCACATGCCCTCCATGTCCCCATAATCCCTTGACATACTTATACCACACTAGAGAGAAATGATCTGCTTCTGTCTACACTGTGACCGTGCCTCTACCTCTGGATCTCAGTGCCTAGCACTGTACAGGGAGTCTCACGGCTGTTCAATGAAAGCTTGTTTGAATGAATGAATGAATGAATGAATGAAATGGAGCGATGCCCTGGGGAGGTGTGACTCAGAAGGTTGGGAGTGTCCAGAGGTCTGGGAAAGTCACTGGCTCGCTGGAAGAACCAGAGGAATCCCATATCACTCTGGAAACCCTGGCCTGAAACCAACAAGGTGAAGTTTAACTAGGATAAATGAAAAATCTCCCCGGTAGTGTCCAAGAAGGCTGTGACCAGGTGGCCTGCAGCCCAGCCTAGGGGAATGGAAGGTCACCTCCTGCCCTCCCCACAGGAAGGTCTGGATTCCCAGGACCAGACTGGGAGGGTGTAGCCTCCAGGAGCTCCTGGGACTCCGTCCAGCCCTCTCTCCCCCTCTGAGCAGCACAATACCTTAAGTTCCTGCCCCACAGGCAGGCCCGGAAGTCCATTCACTCTCAGAGGGAAGAGTGGAAACCTTAAATAAAGAAAGTTTATGTAACCTTGCAGAAGCATGCCACATGGCTGTGAGCCGCAGACAGGAGCGGGGGTGGGGGTGTCATACTGTCCAGCCTCCCTGCCTTCAGCAACGTCCTCAAGATGACTGAACACTTCAGCACCAGGGTTCTTGCTCAAGGGGCAGTTTGGGGAGAGAGAAATGTGCTGTCTGCAGAAGCATAATCAATATTTTAATTTAATATTTGGAAAAGGAAAACATACACCCTGTGGTTTCCATATACCAACTGCAGGCAGAGCTCTCGGCTGGTGGCACTTTGCAGGGGAGAGCGGGACAAAGCACAGGGCCACGGTTTAAACAAGGTTGGTCTTCACTGCTTGAACAGTGTTTTTCAGGACGGCTGTTTATAAACAATTGGTAAGTTATTAATAATAACAGCTGTCACGCATTGCTTCCTCCCTCAGCACTGTACTTGGACAGCACTTTCATATGCATTGTTTTACTTTGCCTCATTTAATGCATTAATTATGCTCTGCTTTACACTCCTATGCTCAACACTAATCAGATGTAAGTCTGTCTAATTCTCCTATCTTGCCAAGCACATGAAAATGCTTTGGGATAAACAGTTAAGTTTTATACAATTCTTGCAATAAGACAAGTACAGTTTTAACTTAGTGGTGGTCAGAAAGCAGGGAGAAATTCACTGTTACATCCTTGCAGGGCTCTCTTGGGTCTTCTCTGAAAGCAGTCATGTACACCCTTTTACCTGGGAAATCCTTAGTAGCATCAACCCACTGAACTCACCAGACAGCATTATGGGTGATGAGCCTTTGGAGGACAGGTACCAAAAGTATGGTTTTAATTAAAACCACCGCAGTGGTTGATTCAAAATGCAGATTCCTGGGAAGCCCCCAGCACTTTTTTGCTCTGAAGCCCCTGGGGCGGGACCTGGGAAATCAGCCTTTTCCAAGTTTCCTGGGTGATCCTTCTGTGCACTCAAGTCTGAGAACCCCTGGCCTAAAGCACGGTAGGTATTCAGGAAATGTTTGCAGAATGAGCTGTTGGTAAATGAGTTTCAAGAAGTACAGTGTAAATAGAAATGCCATCTGTGGAGTTGCTGGGTTCTCTTCCCGGCCAGCCGGCCGTGCCATTGGGCAACGTTGCCTCTGAGTCACTCACTGGACCTCACCCGAGTACTGTTCTCCATCCCACTGGGCTTAGGCTGGTGTTGCTAGTGACTTTCCAAGTTGAAGCTTTCTCTGTGAGTGATGAGGCTCCCTGCTCTGTCCCTAGGAACTCCCATAGGTGGGTACCCAGAATGGATGGCTAAGGAATCAGCAAACACTCTCTCCACCAAACTGCAAACTGTATTCTCTGCCTTCTATGACCAGATAGGCCAGGATCACCTTCTGTGGCCAAGTCATAGGTTCAGTTCCAGTGTAAAACATGCACTCACCCCTGGGTGCCCATTAACCCCTAATTCTGTGTATCGACAACTCTGTTCCTAGGTATAGGCTGATCCTTGACCTGTGTGCTGACTCCTAATCCTTTTTTTTTTTAATTAATTAATTTACTTAAGTGAGCTCTATGCCCAGTGTGGGGCTTGAACTCACGATCCTGAGATCAAGACCACACGCTCTACTGATTGAGCCAGCCAGGTAACCCCTGAACTGACTCCTAATCCTAAACATGAATTGATCCTTAAGTCCTAAATATAGCCTGGGTCCTGGGTACAGACTGAGTCCTAATCCTAAATATAGATTGACTTCGTACCTCTGGATATATACTTAACCCTGGTCCTGGGTGTAGACTGACCCCTAATCCCAGGTATAAACTGATCCTTAATCCTGGGTACAGTCTGACCCTTGATCCTACCTACACTGATCCTAAACTCTGATCTCAGTCACCCTAATTCTATCCACACAGTGGCCCATCTCTGCACAGACTATCCATAACCCTGACCACAGACTGGCCTCCTTGGGCTGAACTAGGAGTATAAGGGAATTGGAAAGGAATGTCCTTCCAGTAGAGGCAAGAGAACCATATCTTTAAAAAAGGGGTGGGGTCTGGCCAGTTTTGACATCTTGTGTCTTCCCTACCAGAGCCAGCACCTTGGTAGAAACTGAGGGCGCTAGAACCTTGAGAATAAGCCAGGCATCTGTTCTCCACCTCTCCACTCCACCTCCCCCTGCCCTGGGGCCCCGGCCCAGCCCCCACCCCATCCACGGGCTGTCATGTTTGGGACAGAGCCAAACATGAAAGGGAAGATGACTGGCCCCGATACGGGTCCCAGGAATGTGCAGGTATCATTAGTGGACAGAGAGCTGCACGCCATGGCCTGTTTGCTCCCAACCCCTCTCCAGGGTGGACCCCAGGCTACAAGCAGAAGAAGCAAGCCCCAAGTACGGTGCCAGCCAGGCCAAGTGGATTATCCAGATGAGTAATGGAGGCATGGTTTTTCCTTGCCTCACAAAGGTAAGAGCCTCAAGTGTCCTGTGAACAGGATTCGGGGCAAAGACTGTTCGTAGGCTGGTCCATGAGGTTCAACTGGCCCCTAAAGTCTCCCCACTCTCCAGGTAGGTTTGAGGGCAATTCAGCCTTGGACCTAGAGGATGGAGACTGCATCTTGTAGTGCCGGCTTCAGCAGCCGCCCCATCCTGGCCATGGGAGGCATTTGGGTGGAGGGTGGTACAACCCTCCCTCCAGGTGGCTTCCACTCGAGAGGGGCATCAGAGCCTCAGTCCTTAAGAAATTCCAAGCCTGAAGGGAACAAAGAAACCCTGGCCTCAGGGGGCTCCCAGTCTAAAGAGAGACACAGAGGCCCTGCTTCAAGCCAAAAAACAGCCCTCCCCACTCCCTGTAATGAAGATACGTGTTCACAGAGCCGCCGGCCAAGTCAGAGGGAAGACTGACCTGGGTTAGTGGGACAGATCAGTCTATCCTGGTGGCCTCCTTGGAGATGATCCCCAGGGAGGAAGACTAGCCCACCCCTCATATATATACCCACTCACTGGCCCTGAGAGCCCTGGCCCCAGGAACGTTAGGGCCCAAACCATTTCCCTCTCTGCTGCCCAGTGGCGGGAAGCCTGTGCGCACTTTCCCGTGGGGAGTTGAGGAGGGGTGGGGGGCAGGAACAAGCCTCCCAGGCATTCCTCCTGCATTCCTGGGGCCATGCCCTCCTTCCTCCCTGCCTCAGCCTGGCCATAAACTATTTCAGGCTTGCAAAATCTGGTCTGTTGCTCTCTTGCTCACAGCCCCCAGTGAGGCTGGGGCCTGGGCCCTGGCCAGGAAACCCGCAGCACCCCCAGAGCCCAGAGGGTTCTGGTCAACTGGACAGAGAAGACTGGGCGACCTCTTGGGCCACCAACCATAGAGGGGTTGCGGAGCAGAGAGAGTGGGGCGTGACCCACTCCATGGGGCAGAGCCCCCAGAGCCCCACTCACCAGAGACTGTGCCCAGGGAATAGGGAGAAGTGGTTACAAGGCCAGGCGTGTCTGGGGGTCCAGCAGTGGGAAAGGGCATTCAGACAGAACCTCTCATACAAGGCTCATCTCCCCTCACACCCAGAGTTGGGTCATCATCACCATTCTACAGAAGAGAAAACTGAGCCTCCAATCGACCAAAGCTCTTCTTTAGGTTTGAGTAACGTCTTCCCATCTGACCATATGCGTTGCAGGGGCTGGAATCTGGACTTCTTTCTCTCTGCCCTAGTCCCCACTCTCCAGCCCACCCAAACGCCAGTGAATGTCGGTGCCCTTCCTCCTCCATCCCTGTCCCTCTGCAGCCTAGCTGACACCCAGTGCCCAGACCTTCCACAGCACCACATTCACCCTCTCCCCCAGGGTCACCCTCCGTGCTCCCGCTCCTACCCTTCACAGGTTTCCACCTTCCTTTTCCCCTCCCTCTGGTCACAAGCTGAGTCTATACCGCCGGTCTTCTCTGTACCTGGTAGGCTTCTCTGCCCCTACTCTGGGATGTGATCCAGTTCTCAGTTCTCAGGAAAGACTCCGAACACCTGGCCCCCTGCCCCTCCTTCCCCAAGGGTGACTGACCTTCCAGTGTCCTGGCCATGGTAGCTAAGCAAGCTGATCCTTTCCACCTTCAGGTAGCTGGGGTCTTGGGAGAAGGGACCTCTGTGGGACAGACGCCAGCTCAGACTCCTCTCCATGTCATCAGGTTCCAGAATGGAGAGAGGTGGCCAATGAATGAATGAATGAATGAATCCCACAATTCCTTATTGAGCAACTATGTGTTCTCAGTGTTTATCATGTGGCAATATGGCAGGGCGCCTGGGTGGCTCAGTCGGTTGAGCATCCGACTTCGGCTCAGGTCATGATCTCGCAGTCCATGAGTTCGACCCCTGCTTCGGGCTCTGTCCTGACAGCTCAGAGCCTGGAGTCTGCTTCGGATTCTGTGTCTCCCTCTCTCTCTCTCTGCCCCTCCCCCACTCATGCTCTGTCTCTCTCTCTCTCTCTGTCAAAAATAAACATTAAAATATTTTTTTAAAGATTAAAAAAATAATAATGTGGCAATATGGCAAATTCTTGCCCTCGTGGAGCTTCATTATAGTGGGGGGAGGGGGCAGAAGATAAACAACAAAATACATAATGTCAGGTGCTGTTATGAAGCAAAATAAAGCCAGAGGTGCTTAGGGAGGGTGGGCTGGGTGTGCATGAAGGATGCTCACCAAATAAATGCTTCTGTGCATATTAAGTCAAAGAATGAATATGGAAGATGCTGGACCAGGTTCTGACCCCACACTATCACTAACTGTATAATCTTGAGCAAGTCATGTCTCCTCTCTGGATCTCAGTTTCCTTATCTATAAAGTAAGATGATTGCACTGGAAAGCCATCGAGGTCTGACTTCAACTTTGACCTTCAAGGACTGCAACACATCACGCTTCTGTGAATGCAATGGGGGAAATTATAGGCAATTTAGAAGCTGTTCTGAGGGAGACCTTTCTGGGCCCCAGCAATTCCCCAGGCTCCAGTGTTTCTGTTGATGTCACAAAATCTGCACGTTGGAGAGTAGATTTGCATCCTAGGTCCCCAAAGTTCCTGGATGGCGTGTTATGCAAATGTCAGTAACCAGCACAAATAACTAGATTCCTATTCAGGCTTCTTCCCAGAGCAAGCGGAGGGAGGCAGGGTCATATCTGGCTATAAGGAAAGTGGAACTTCCTGGAGGCCTGGGGGTTAGGCTTACCTCCTTTCTTCTCTTCTGGTGCCTTCAAGCCCATTCTCCAACCCCTAGTCAGACACCCCCACTGGGCTGTTCTACAAATGCCCACAGGGACCCCTTTGGGACTGACTCCCCAGTCCTGACAGTTCTAGCAGTGGGACCCGTCTTCCCAAAGGAGGCTGGGGGACAAACTCACCTAAGCCCCTAGGAAGGGCTGCCCAACTTCAAGACCTGCCCTGCCCTGCCCTGCCCTGCCCTGCCAGCTCCTAGGGCAGCAGCCTTTGGGGTTTGTAGCAGCCTGGGGGGTCCTGGAGCTCCTCCCTCTCCAGGCGCCCCCCCTGCCACCATCCACCATGCCAGACCAATCCTAGAGACTCCAACCTCTAATGCCTCCCAAGATCAGTAAACATTGTGGCTTCCCCTTGCTGGGGTTGCCTGGCCAGGATTTGTGAATCTCAGGTCTCTCTCTCTCTCTCTCTCTCTCTCTCTCTCACACACACACACACACACACACACTCATCCAGAGTCTTGTACGTGCTCTCACACGCACAGCAGCACACACACACAAACACACACTGAGGGACACAGAAAACTCCCACCCAGAAGTAAGAATTCATGGAGGGGAGAAAACGAACGTTCAGAAGGAGCTTTACTTATGCCTGTCTCATTGGATCCTCCCCTGACCCTAGGAGCAATATTTGAGCACTCCTACTTCACAGAAGAAGAAACTGAGGCCCCCACGGACACCCACCCTCAAGTGAATGGCAGACCCAGGAGTCCACCTGGTTCTGTCTGACTCCCGCTCAGTGGGCCCACGGCTCCACACTCCACACCTGTGCACAAAAGGAGGGGCCGGTGCAAACGGTTCAGAGCCACGGGTCTGGACACTGACGTGCTGAGTCTGGTTCTACCACTGCCTGTCCAGGGGACCCTGGGCACAACTCTTCACCTCCCGAGGCCTCAGTGTCCTCATCTAGGAAATGGGAATCATAACACCTCCCTTTTCTCTGCATGGAAGTGATCCAGATGGCCCCTCAAGGGTCCTTCTGACTTCCATGTCCAGGTTTCTCTGACTCCAAGCTGGAGCCTCAGGCCACCCAAGGTTGCACACCTACTCCATGGGCCTGGCCAACGCCTCCCGAGATGGCCTCTTGCCTTGCCCTCCCCCTTAGGGGTGGGGGTCAGAGGAGGCCATGCTGGGCAGGGCCCTTTCTTCCATTGGGCCCCCGAGCACAACCCCCATTAGTGCTGACTTACAGCTTTGCCTGCTGCTGACATCAGCACCCATCTGTTTGTGGTGGGAAAAGAGGCCTCCTAGGGAAACAGGTTTGCTAAATCTCCGCCAGGAAGGACCTCCCAGCTGTGCTGTTAGAGCAGGTTTGGTAAATACCCCGGGCAGGCACCTCTGGAGGGGGAGTGGGTAGTCCGAAAGCAATGCCTCCTCCAGGGAACCCTCCGCTCTCCCCAGCCACCCCAAACCATGATCCAATTCCCATCCCTGGCTTTGGACCTTCCGGCCAGTTCCCTGAGCTATTCAGCCTACCCTCCCAATAACCATCCTTCCTCAAACACCCCATCTCCTGTACCACCAAACCCCCCCCCACCACCATCGTCACCCTCTTGTGTCACCTCCAACCGTCAAAACCCCACTATCCCATTCCTCCCCCATTTTCGTCCTCACCCCTGCCACCAGCGCTCATCCACCCCAACCCAAGAGCTCACCATCCAATCCGTAACTGGTCTTCCGCCCTGTCTGAAATCGTTCCAGAGTGATAATTGACGGGAATGATATTCATAACACAAACCTGGGACCCCTGCCACAGCCCCAGGAGGCAACGGCATCCTGTATGCTACTCGCCTGGCATGCCCCCCAGCAGGGCCTATGCATACGACCGTGTGCAAATACTCAGAGGATGTGGACACTTCCCTTACTTAATAACCATCTGTCCCGGGGAGAGCTGAGGGGGCCCAGCTGACACAGAGCCATCTCTAATCCCCCTGAGCAAGCACTAAGCACTGCCCTTGGTTGTTTAAACACACATAACCCAGGTGCCGAAGAACAATTAAAAGTGATCACGGTGGATCAGCGCCCCTGATCGATCTTACCTGTCTTAAGCCCAGATAAACCCATAGGAGAATCTGTTTCCAAATCTGTCGTTTCTGACAGCGGGTATGCTGGATTTCTCCTCCTAAAGCCCGCTGGGGTCGATGGGGTTCACACACACGAGTTATAGAAGAGCTTGCCTTACTCTCCATTCAGCCTGACGCGTCCACGATTTGGCTAGAAATTATTCAGGAGAATCTCATTTAACATGCGGTATTTAAAAAAAAAAAAAAAAAAAAAAAGGCGACACCGCCTCACTTTGGGGTTTAAAGTGTGACGTAGCGTAAAAAAAAAAAAAAAAAAAAGGCTTGTGTCAGAATCCTGAATCTGCCATTTGATTATTATGCCTCAGTTTCTTTATCTGTAAAATGGGAAGGAGAATATCTGCCCCAGGGGACCGGGTTTGAGGGGTGAGTATGCTTAAGGACCTTTTTTTTTTAGGCCCAGCTTGGCCGCAAGGTTGAGCTGAACAGTCATTCTAGAATGCGGTCAGAAAAATTGCACTTACTATCTTGCCTGACCCATGTCATTTTGAGTTCTTTTTATCGGGGTCACTTCCAAAGTCAAAACGAAGTTTATTACTGACATTGCAGTTAAAATTAGATGGTGAGTGCTGATGATCTCTTTTATGAAACCGCTTACTAACTTTAATACTCAGACACTCCCGCTTTGATCTGTTTTTGACTTTACGATATGCTGGCCACAAGAGTTTGTATCTGCCCTTCTCTGTAGAAGTCTTGCCATGCCCTTTGGCCAAAGGCAAGTCCAGTGTGAACTTCCTTACTGTCACCATCACAGTCACTAAAATCCAGATGTTTCTTGGGCCTTGCGCAGAGAGGAAAACAGAAGCCTCTCCCCTGCCTGCCCTCCCCCAGCTGCCACCAGGCAGGAGGAGGATCCAAGCTGAGCCCTTGGAGAGCCCAAAGCTTTAGAGCAGGAATCTTCAAAGACTGGCCTCTGGCCCAGCAGTAAGAGCATCACCTGGGAGCTTGCTAGATGCGCAAAGTTGTCATATGCTGAACTGAGAACCCACTCCTGCATTGGAACATGGGTTACTCAAGTATGAGAACCATCACGTTCTAGAACCTCAGGCACAACATGCGTGAACAGTGGAGCTGTTAAGGCACATTCAGGTCTGAGGATGTCATTTTAGCGGGGACAAGAAGGGGGGCAGGGACGTCACTGGCTCAGGCCTGGGAGTCTGCACCCTCAGCACTCCCGGAAGCATGCAGAGAGGGTGGCCTGGGGTCTGGAGTAACATTAGGGATCATGGAAATTACAGGCTGAAAGGGAGGTGGGAAGGGAGCAGCATGCCTGGCTGTCGCTCGGGCCTGTCACCCGCTGGGGGTCCCAGCAACCTCTCCCAGCGGCCTTCGCCTCTGTTGGCAGGAGCCTCCTTGCTCCCCAGGCTCACTAGGAACTCATTTGTGATGCTGACACTCCCGGCTGTGGTTTGGCACCAAACTCTGGTGGCCCCCAGACCTGGCCCAGGGCCATTACCTAATGGGGATCTCACCAGAGGGCCTGAGTTTGGGGTGCTCAGGCCTTGATGGTATAAGTCCCCATCCCCACCCCGAATGCCCTGTCCACTGTTCTCCCTCCCTGTGTGCCTGACGCTCTACTGGGCTTGGAGATACAGCGAAGAGTCACGAAAGCCACGATTCCCGCCCTCAAAGAGCCTACCCAGCACTGAAGGCCACTGTTTCCCAAGTCCTAAACCATGTGCCGGGGCGCTGAGCTCTCTGAACTTTGCAAGACTTAATGAGACAGTCAGCCATGAAACAGATACCAACCCAGGGCAATGAACTGTGAATACCCGAGGAGGGCGGCTGGCCAGGTATGCAGAGTTCAGAGAGAGATAGTTGAGCACAGGATGATCGGGAATTTTCCCAACAGGGAGGAGGCCCAGTGCTGATCTGGACAGGAGATGTGGAAGCAACAAGAATATGGCCTTCTCTGTCTCTAACTCTCTTTGTCTCTGTCTCTGACTCTCTCTGCCGTTTTCTTCTTCCCATAAACGGGTAAGGTCTCCTTATGATAGACTGCAATCCTGTCATTAAAACCCTACTGGGGCAATTAACGGGAGAATGGATGAACAAATCGTGTTATATCCACACGTCTGAATACTACTCAGCAATAAGAAAGAACTCGTATCCTGGAGTATCCTGGCGACAACATGGATGAATATCAAAAAAAGCATTATGCCTGGGGCACCTAGGTGGCTCATTCGGTGAAGCTCCTGATCCTTGGTTTTGGCTCAGGTCATGATCTCACGGCTTTGTGGGTTCGAGCCCCACATCGGGCTCGGCCCCGGCAGCATGGAGCCTGCTTGGGATTCTCTCTCTCACCTCTCTCTCTCTCTGCCCTTTCCCCACTTGCACTCTGCCTCTCTCAAAATAAATAAATGAACTTTAAAAAAAGAATATAAACACATCTTAGAAAAAGCATTATGCTTAATGAAAGAAGCCAGACAGAAAAGACCACATAATACATGACTCATTTATATGAAATTTCTGGAAAAAGTAAAACTACATAGAGAAAAAGCAGATAATAGATTAGCAGTTGCCTGAGGTTGGGCACCAGGGTAGGAACTAAGCACAGGGAACTCTCTGTCAAGTGACAGAAATATTCTAAAACTGAATCTGCTGATGGTTGCACAACTGCCCAAATTTACTTGAAGCACTGAGTGTATTCTTGAAGTGCGTAAATGTGATGGTATGTGAATTTCACCTTCCTAAAGAAGCATGACAATTAAAAAAAGAAGATAGTTCACAGATGGATAGATAGACGGTTGGACACGTGGAAAAAAATGATCCTTACCAAATGCTGATTGTGTGATTAGATGCTGTGATTGTGTTGATATGGATCCTCACTGTACAACTGTTTAACTTTTCTGTACGTCGGAAAGCTTTCACAGTAAGATGTTGGGGGCATTTTTAAAAGCAGGAAGGTGATCAGAAGATCTGTGGTTCAGAAAGGTCATTTTGACCACGGGAATGGTAAAATGGAAACCACTGACAGTGGTGTGGGCAAGGACGTGGAGGAGCTGGACGGAACGACAGACACGCGGGGAAAAGCACTTGCGAAAATGGCCCTATCTGCCCTGTGGCACAGTAATTCCTCCCCTAGGTACCTAAGAAGTACGCACACTTGTATACCACAAGGCGTAGATAAGAGTGTTTACAGCCGCATTATTCACCATAGCCCTGAACTGGAAGCAGCCCAATGGCTATCAGTGGAACAGATTAAACATCGTATATTCACTTGATAGGATACTACAGAGCTATGAGAATAAATGAACCGCACGCACACCCCGCTGAATTCACGACATGTGAATTTCACAATGTTGAGCAAAAGGAATCAGACGCAATCGAGTACACGCGATGTGCTTCCATGCATATGATGTTCCAAAGCCAGGCGATGCTAACTGTCAGGAACGGAAGACGGAAGAGTGCCTGCCTCTGATGGGGAGACAGCTGGCGGGGGTGGGGGGTGGGTGGGGGGGGGACATTGAGCAAGAGTTGTGGGAAGCTGGTAGCACTCACTTTCTTGATCTGAATGAACAATTGCATATAAAACTCATGAGATGCAAGTTAAAAAAAAAATCACCGAGCTCTGTACTTATGATCTGTGCACTTTTCTGCATGTGTATTGTCATGAGGTAAAGACAAAGTTTATTAAACAGCTGACCTTCACTCAAGGGCACCCTCACCTTAAACCTGACCCCCCGAGGGGCTTCTGGAGAAGCAGCCAACTTGCTTCCACCACTTTGAGCAGCCTGGGACAGACTCTATACCAGATCTAGCGTAGGCGAAGTCCTTGGCATTTGTCAGATCTGCAAGGTCACTGGAGGGAAAAGAGGCACCAGAGGCTTTGATGCCAGACTGGGCCAGGGAGCCCACAAAAAGTCCTAGGAAGTTTGGCACACCAGCCTAAATCAGAGTGAATCATAAAGGAGCACTCCAGCCCGGGCCTGTGGAGATCAGGGTACATGCAAGCCGTGGGCAAGGAGAATGTTTCAGGTCACTGAGAGATACAACAGGCCTGCTCTCCTGCCCCAAGCTGCCACCCTCAAATGATCCTCTACCTGTCTTAATCCTCTAAAAGGACTTCAGTAAAAATCTACTAAAATTAACTCAGTAGAAACTGTTTTGTAAAGAAATACTCACCCTTTAGATATATTTTGTATTGGTGACGTTTCAGTGTTCGGATGACAGGTTTCTCAATGCAAGGTCTGCTTTTCTTTCTTTCTTCTTCTTCTTTTTTTTTTTTTTATAATTGACTCCAATTTTCCATGAAGAGAAGGCAGAGAGGTTGGTTTATAGGTTATCCACAACAGGAAGTCTAACTCCAGGTAGAATGATCAGGCCTCCCCCATGATCACAGCTAATTGTGTACTGGCATTGTCTGTGTGCCTTCGTATGCGTGATAAAATGTTAAAAATGTGATTAGAAGTTGCAAGTCCCGGCTCAGAAACGAAATGGCGACAACAAGCACAATCTAAAGTATTATTCGACTGAACCAACCGTTGTGATGTGCTCACGGGCCCAGAAAAAAACAGCCATCACCAACGTATAAACGTGTGGTGAGCCCTATAACGTTTAATAAAGATGTGTAGAACGGGTGCCTGTGCGTGAGTCTTGGCAAAGCCAGCCTGAAGAGACTTTTGCAAGCTGTAGACCATGCCGGCCTTCATCGTGGGTTGGCTTCTCCCAGCAAGTACCCTCACAGACTCGAGTGGCTGGTGAGGGGAGAGGGCTCGAAGGCCAAGCGATCCCCCACGAAGCTCTGTAACAGGCTTCTGTGCCCCAATAGATTTGAGACGGGCTGTGTTCAAGTGAAACACAGTTGTGTTGGCAAGGCTCTTGGGAAAAGAGGCTCAAATGCAGCCGGTGGTAGTGGGGCTGGGACCCCCTATGGAGGACAACCTGGCAGTGTCTTTCCAAATTAAAAAATGCACGTGGCCTTCGACCCAGCAACTCCACTCCCTGACACCTTCCCTACAGATTCAGCCCTGCAGTTGCCAAGTGGTGTGCCGGCAAGGATATTCGTGTGAGGCATTGTTTATCGTAATAAAAGCCTGGAAACAGCCCCACTCTCTCAAAGGGGGTCTGGCAAAATTACCTCGGGAGTAGTAGCGAACGTTTATTGAGTGCTTACTGCACGCCAGGCCGAGTCCTAAGCCCTTTGCAAGTATCATTTCATTGAATGTGCACAAAATGCTCTGCGGTAGACACCGTTAGTGACCCCGGGCCACAAGGGAGGAAACTGAGTCACTAAGAGATTAACTCACTGGCTCAGCAACAGTCAAACTGGTTGGTAGCCGAGCAGGGATCTAAACTCCAAAGTTTGCGCTCTTTCCCTCTTCATGAGACCGTATCTTCCCAAGGAAAATTTGAATCAGCAGGTCAAGGGAACACACTAGAGCCATAAAAAAAGACAAAACAGCTCTATGTGTACGAACATCATGTAGTTCCCAGATAGCTTGTTAAGTGAAAGAGCCAAAATGCAGAGCAGTGGGTGGGAGGGGGGGAATGCCATCATTTGTACGGAGGGAAAAAAGGTTATAAATGTATCTTGGACTATCTTTAGAAAGCTGTACAGGAAACCGGTAACTTGGGGGCCTCCAAGAAAGGGAACTAAGTAGTAGCCGGAGGAAAAGATGGGAGAGAGGCTTACATTTCTGTGTGAATTTGGTGTTAGCTTTTTATTTTGTTTTGAAGTCATTTCAAGCTTGTAGAAAAGTTGCAAAGAACTGCCTATACCCTTCACCTAGATTCACCAACTGTGACTGTACTTGAATTTTTTGTCTCACCGTGTCCGTATCGTACCTCTGTGAGATAAAAATGAACAAGACCAAGGGTTTTGGGGTTTTTTTTAATTTTTTTAATTTTTATTTGTTTGATGTTTATTTACTTTTCAGAGAGAGACAGAGTGTGAGTCAGGGAGGGGCAGAAAGAGAGGGAGACACAGAAGCCAGCTTAACCAACTGAGCCACCCAGGCATCCCAACAAGATCAAGTTAAACAAGCATTTTCTACCTCAGAAATTCTAAAGAATACAAGATGCTAGGTGTTCAGTCTCTTAGAAGGAAGCCAACTGCAGAGCTTTTTCAGGAAGTCAACCTTGAAACACTCATCCTCTGGAACAGATGCTTCCTCAGCCAGAAGAATGTGCCTGAGCCTAGGACTGTAGAGGAGGAGCCTAAGGAAGCTTCCACAACTGTAGAGCTGAGGCCAGAAGCAGCTGCGCCTTTGGGTAGGACAGGGCAGGGGGCAGGGCGGGACCGCAGCAGATGGGGACGAAATGAAGGTATACCAGGTGCCCCGGCAATACCAGCAAACCCTCCCAATCCCGTTTAGTCCCTTTTATCATCTACTCAGGCCCTGGCACCACTGAGTTCAGGGCCTGAGATGGACTGAGGTGCCTTGTCCCGTGAGCCAGATGCCTGGGGGAAAATACCAGGTAGAGACACAGGGAGGGCAGGGGTTTCCTGCCACTTTTAAAGGCATTGCCTCCCCTGAGTACTTGCTACTTAACCCCAGAGGCTGTTACTTGCTCCCTTGCAGCCCAGTCGCTGGGGCTCAGCTACCCTATAATCATCTGCCCTGACTTACCCAGAGTTTTTCAAGGGTCATCAGCCTGTTCCTCATGCGTGCGTCATTCTTTCCTGCCCCCACCCTCACCTAGGATTTTTGTGAAGCCAGGACTGTCTCCAGTTCAGATGGGCTACCTAAGGACATGTCTACGTCTGACCCTCAGATTGGGATTTTTGAGGCCATGGCTGTGTCCCACCCCCCCGCTCCGACGCTGACTGACAATACTTGAGAAGAGGGCTGTGTCTCCCCCCTCGGACTAGGGTTCCTCAAGTCCGAGACCTTGGGGAGCCGTAGACTGGAGACTGTCCCCCTCCCACATCCGTCCTTTTTGGCTCCAAAGCCAAGGCTCTGCTCAGGCCCCTATTTCACACACCTCCAAGTCTCAGTGCATGCAACCCCTGAGGCCTTTCGCCTGCCTGAAAGGCCTGTAGCTGACCCCAGCAGGCCAGTGGTGGGGCCGTTGCATAACAGCCGCCTGGCCGCAGATTTCCGATGATTCAGCACTATGGCCTGCACAGGACCTCTGTGGGGCTGGACCCAGGACACAGTTCCTCGGAATCAAGGGACAGGAAGCCCAAGGGGTCTGGCTCACCTGGGACTCTACACTGTAGCCCTGACACACTGGGAAAGGGACATACTTCCTGGGCCCCTCCCGGCTGCCCTGGGCCTGAGTGCAAGGACCTGGGCCTGGGTAGGGGTTTCAGTCTTGTTTCTGGGCAGGACAACCTCATTGCCATGGAGAGCCCATTGTTGGGGCTGTAAACCCCTCCAGCAGGGTGTGGCCCAGGGGAAGAGGGACTTGGTGGCCAGCAAAGGGACGCCCCCCAAGGGCCAGCCTGGGCCTGGGGGGCCAGCTTGGCAGTTCTTTTTCAAACCACTAGATGTCACTTCCATTTCAAAGGAACCCACTGGTTGGAATTTTCCCCAGTCAGGTGCCCCCATCCTTCTCCAAGTCTTAAAGGCACACAGGCCACAGGAGAAAACTCCACTTTCCCTGAGGACCAAGATTCTGGAAACCTGGCCAGGAGCTGCCTCTACACCTGAACTGAAGCTGCCAGGAGCTCCATAACATCCTACCCCAGCCCTGCAGACAGTGAGAAGAGGCAGAACGCCGTCTCCTCAACCCCCACTCGCCCTACAGGTTATTATAGGGGTGGTATTCCCTGAAATAAAAAAAAATAAAAAAAAAAAAACACGGTCAAAGTAATGTGAGCATATTTAGGGGGACAATATGTGAAACGGGATACATACCCCCCCAAAGATCTTACTCAGGGTCAGGAGATTCTGGGTTCACCAGGGCCATGTTGCCCATCCCTCTGGCTTCAGACTATCAATAAATCGGCCATGAATCTCTGGTAAGGAGAGATCTGAAGGGGGGTTCCAGGGACCCTGCCTTTCTCCACGCACATCCCCAATATTCAGTCAACATCTCTTAGCTGGCTGGTACCAATTATTACAACTTACAATGTGCTTTATTCCACTTCAGTCCCCCAACAACTGTCATAAGGTTAATATAATTTTAAGCCCATCGCACAGATTGAGAAACAGAGGCGTGGAGAAGGCTAAGTTAGAAAGCTCTTCCTGGAGTCTCTTGCTGCTCTCACCTTACCTCCCTCAGTCAGACATCTGCCAGGACAGGGCCTGGGGCCAGCTGGTGGGTTTTACCCACACCTCAGGTGGATGCTTAAAGACTCATTCTCTTTAGCTCATTAATTAGTATGGGCTTTTACCCAGTGGTTTCCAAACTTGGTTGCGCATTAGAATCACCTAGGGAGCTTCCAAAACTCCTGCTGCCCAGGTCACCCCCACACCAGTTAATTCAAAATATAGGAGGGCTGGAGTGAGAGCAGCGATCAGATGATTTAAAAAAATTTTTTTAATGTTTGTTTACTTTTGAGAGAGAGAGAGAGTGTGTGTGTGTGTGTGTGTGAGCTGGGGGTGGGGGGCAGGGGGAGAGCAGAGAGAGAGCCAGACACAGAATCCGGAGCAGGCTCCAGGCTCTGAACTGTCAGCACAGAGCCCGATGTAGGGCTCGAACTCACGGATCATGAGATCATGACCTGAGCCGAAGTCAGACATTCAACCGACTGAACCACCAGGGCGCCTCTGAGCTTATGTAAGAGGATGCTCAGTAACAAAGAACTGACCCTCTAGGTAGGCAGATAGTGTTACTTTCCTACAGAGGCAGGACAGAAGCTCAGAGAAGTGAGGCCACCTGCCTGGGACTTGGCTCCTAAGTTAGCAGAACTAACACCAAAACCCAGGTCTATAGAGCTTCTCCTACAAATTCTGGGCTCCTCTGGAGTTCTCTTAAACAGAGGCTCTGGTCTCTGAGGATAATGCCTCTGAGACAAGGTCAGCTTCTTCCAGAGCCATTAGCTTAACACAAAGAAAACAGTCCCTCGTCAGCATCTGACCCCTCACCCTGGCCACTGACCGACAGCCAGCCATAACCACGACTGAGCCTTTATCTCAGCCACAGGCTCACTCCACCCTGGACACAGCTTGACCCCTAACCCTGACCACCACTGACCCCTAATTGAGACCACAGGCTGTCCTAACACCAGCCACTGTTCTACTCATGTTCAGCGCTGGTCAGAACGTCCAGTGCTCTGGCGACCCAGTCACAACAGCAGTAAATAGCTCTGTGTCGTATTATAATTACTAACAATAATAAGATAAACACATGGAGGCCTATGTTCCAGACAGGAGGTTGGGCTTTCTGTATTCGTGATTTCTTAAAAGGATCTGGAATACCACTCTCTTCACCATCAGGTCAGTTATAAAGAAAAGGCTTCCCCAAAGCTAGAAAACCTCCAGTCAATCCTCCCATCTCCCACTCGCTTTCTTCCTGGTACCCAAGGCTCACACTTCCCCACTGTCCCACCAAATGAACACACACACACACACACACACACACACACACACACTGTCATACTCACATATGCTCCTGCTGTCCCCAGGCTGGAGTGCCTGCCTTTCCTCCTCCCCACACCCATTCTCCAAGATCCTCCCAAGGCCTTGCAGCCCCAGGAAATCTCCAAGGCCCCTAAGATCCCATGATGTCCATGCTTCCTGACCCCATCAGGAAGTGGCACCAGGCCCAAGAGAGCAAACGGCACCCAGCTGGATGGAGCATCTTCACCAGGTGAGGGTGGTCAGGGCCCACACAGCCTTGGAAGTGAAGGTCAAATGGCGAGGGCACTTGTCTACACATGCACTCACATATGCACACATTCACCAAGTGTGTTTATAGAGTTCTGAGCAACTGTAAACTTGGCTTGCTCTGGCTGCCCCCAGGAGAGGGAAAACCATAAACGCCTCCTGCTCCAGCCAGTTCTTCCAAGGCGAGTTACCCCACAGGATTGGGACACCTCACCATCTCAGGGAACAGGCTGTACCCATCCACTTTCTACCTAGTCTCCTGTCCCCAACCCAGGGGAAGGGCTTCCTCCCAGGATCCTGCTCGTGGTCCTCCTGGGTCTTTGCCCAGCTATTCCTGCCCTTGGGAACGCCTCACCCCTCTCTTCTTCCACCCAGCCTTACCACCCTGAAAGGCTCGTGGTAAGCCTTACTTCCTCTAAGACACTTCCACTGATCTCTATTACACATAGTAAGTACTTTCCAGAAGGGGCTTTAGGACAAAAAGAAGCATCTGTGGAATAAACCTTAATACTTCACTCTTGGAAATCCATTCCTTTGGCTTAAGAATTGTTCTCTCTTGGGGTGCCTGGGTGGCTTAGTCAATTAAGTGTCCGACTTCAGCTCAGGTCACGATCTCGCGGTCCGTGAGTTCGAGCCCCGCGTCGGGCTCTGGGCTGATGGCCCAGAGCCTGGAGCCTGCTTCCGATTCTGTGTCTCCCTCTTTCTCTGACCCTCCCCCATTCATGCTCTGTCTCTCCCTGTCTCAAAAATAAATAAACTTAAAAAAAAATTAAAAAAAAAAAAAAGAATTGCTCTCTCTTCAGGAGGGATCCCTGGATATTTATTGTAGATGTGTCCCATCAGAAGCCGTCAGTGCATAGACAGGCACCAGCTTGGACCACGTGTTCTGGCTCAAACTCTGTCACTACCCACTTGGCGGCGGGGATCATGGTCCTCTCTAAATGCACAGGGAGGGGGGTGGGCCTGCAAATCTTCAGGGTCTCTCAGCTCCAGTCGATGGTGACTCCTCGTTTTTCATCGGGAAATCACACATTTGCCCTCGCCACCTTGAAATGTCGCTATAACTTTAAGGCAGGGAGAGAAATCCTACTAAGTCGAACCTAAAGCAGGATACAATCAGGTTAGCTGTAAGGAAGAACTTCCAGGCTGTGCATTACAAGGCTTAGGGGATTGTAAAGCAAAACCACAGGATGTCTCCTCTGGAAATCTTTAAAATGCAAGAAAGATGCTCCTGGAAGGCGGAGTCTGACTTTGCTGGATGTGGCCCTTTTATTATTACTATTAAAAAGAGAGAGAGTGTGACCTCTCTTCCAGCAAGGAAGGGGGGAGCGGGCGATGATGGAGTTTCCAGTGCCGAATGATAGAGAGCTGAATGCACCCAGGGCCTCACCCCCACCTCCTCCATTGTCCCCCGTTCTCCTTAATGAAGGCTCAAACCAGAGCAGCCAATGAGGCTTGGAAAATCCGCCTGTTGTGTGAGAGGATTTTCCATAAATCTCCCTCATTCAGGCGGCGACAGCCCCGTGCCCTGTGGAGGGAGGGCGGCCTGGCTCTTGGGGACCCTCATTAAGAACAGGTGCTTTCTGGCCAGCTCCCTTCTCCTCCAGGCCCCTCAACTGCTGGGGGGGGGGGTCCTTGAGGTTGGGGGAGGAAACCCCCCAGCCTCCTCGGAGGCTTCTCCAAAGAAAATGACCTTGGACCCCTTCAGGCCTTCCAGGGCAACCAGAGGGGTTCTCACTCACCAATGGCAAGGCAGCTCGGAGTGTCGTGTGGCATAAATTTGCTTGTCACCCGTTCAAGTCCCCCCCGGTGAAACTTTATAGACCTGTGCTGTGAAGTATGGTAGCCACTAGCCACATGTGGCCATTTAATTTTAAAGTAATGAAAATTAGGTTTTACAAATGCAGTCATTCGCCTGCACAGTTTAAGTGCCCGGGTGGCTGGTGGCTACTGTATTCAAAGTGCAGACCCAGAACACTGCCACCATCTATTCTCTTGGGCAGCTCTACTTATACCGAGTACCGAGTACCAAGTACCAGGCAGGGCAACCTTCTATGGGTGAGGATGGACCCACGCCAGGCAGAAATTCCGGCATCTACAACAAGAACAGAAGTCTGGTACTAACAACGAAGAAGTCTCCAAGGACTCAGGGAGCCCCATCTGAGGAAGGGATACGGCCCTTGTCCTCAGGGAGCTCCCAGCCCAAAGAGGGTTAAATAATTCCTTGGCCAGATCTTGTTTTCCAGAGCAGGTGAGGAGGAAAGGGTCCAGCTGTCACTTAGCTGGCTCATTAGTGATGTCTTCTGGGGACCTGCCCTCCCCAGGGGTAATTATTAACAGGCCTCAGGTGTGAGGGAGCCCGAGTCCAAGGCCCCACCCTCCCAATTCAGCTGACTGGGCCAGCTGGGCATCCTAGGGGGCCCAGAGCTGAGTCCCACCTGGAGACGGCCCCAGGCCTGAGTAACGCCCCCCTGTCCCCCCACTCGGAGCCAACCTTGCTTCATGTTTGATAAGATGAACTTCCAGCTGGGGGACAGGGCACTGACCAGGAAAGCTGCCTGCCACCCCCCGATTAAACAATGGGAAGTGTTCGGCACTGGGGGTCCATCCCTGCAGCCTCAAAGGGGAAGGTCTTATCCCCCCCAAATCTGGGCACGGCCTCTAGCCATGTCAGCAGGAATTTTCCACATGTGCTGAGATTTCTGTTTGCCTTCCCCATTAGCTCAACAAGCATGGATGGAAAGATGACTAAGGTAATTAGTGACTGTAGCCATCAGTCAGGAACAGAGGGGCCAGGCCAGGACAAGGTGCAGGGGCTGGAGTGGGGCTGGGGAGGCTGTGAATCAGCCAGAAAGCATGAGCACATGGGGCCTGGGCCAGGCCTGGGAACCTCAGGGCCGAGGGAAGGGGGCCCGAGAGCAGAGACAGCAAATGATGGCTTCAGCCTTGTTACCATGGAAACAGCTCCAAACAGAGGATCCTGCAACCAAAGAGGGTGCAAGCCCCTGATGGGTCAGTGGGCACAGGGATATTGACAAAGCACTGGGGATGCCACTGGAGAGCCCAACCCGAACCTCTTGCTGATGGGTAGAAAACAGCAGGTTCTTAGAAACTTCTTCCTGTGGCGCATCCCAAGCAGGCCCCAGCCACCATCCACTTCAATAGGCTCCTGATTCTTTTGATCACGTGCCTCTATTAATAATAAGTGTGTGATGTGTACCTGCATGTGTATATTTTTTTTGTTTCAATGTACACGTACTGCCATCCTAATACATTATGTACATTATTAAAAAACACACCGCCAAATAGACATTTTAAAAGGATGAAAGAAAAAATAAATAGAAGTAAGCTTCCAGCGCCTTCCCAAATATTGATGGACCAGTCTTGCCCACCCTGTTTTGGAGACCACTGATCTACTTAAAGAGTCTGGGTGACACATTGCTAACTAAGCTCCTTAAATGAGCAACCGTCGCTGTGTTTGCAAATTCAACATCAGCCAGTCCTTCCAGGTTAATGTTGAGATTAGTTGCCGTCTCAAAATTCGTTTGAACTTGAGCCGACCCTGATGCTAGGGCAGAGATGGTGGCAGAGCTGGTGACGTCAGCTGACAACGGGCTCAACGTGCCCCCGACCACCCTCGGAACTTTGCCGTGCTCCGTGGAACGCCCTGCCACTTTTTTCTGCCCGACAACAAACCATCCCCTTACGCTCCAGCTCTCTTCACGTACAGGGCAGGCCTGGAGTGCCAGGGAGTGATGCCAAACCCTTCCCCTTCCCCAGGACCCCTCGACCAATGATCACAGGATTGGGGGGGGGGTACAGGGGGGAGGGATAATACCTGAGCTCACCTCCCCTTGGGTGGTCACTTTGAGGTGACTTTTCTACCCAGCCTCCAGGGGGTCCCCAGCTGCAGTCCACAGCAGGCACCTGCCCAATCACACATATTTTATTGGCTTCCTTCCTTTCCTTGCCTCACTTCCTCACTCCCTGACCACCGACCCTTTCATGGGATCACCTCCCAAATCAGCTACTGGTGCTCAAATCCTCATCTCGATGAGGAGCCAGCCCGAGATACTGACATATGTTAGGTGCTCAACATATTCTAATTAATGAGGGTCTATTGAGCAACTTCTATGCCCCAGCCATGGGGGGTTCAAAGAGCAGAAAGCTCACCGGGCTGGAGCAGTGGCAGTAGGTTCCTGAGGAGGTGGCTTGAACTGGGCCATTCTGGGTGGGCCAGGGTGGAACAGGCAGCCAGCAATAGAGACGGAATTCCCAGGAGAAGGAAGGACACAAGCAAAGGTGGGGACACTGGAAATAGGGCGACCAATCGAGAGAACATTGAGGAAGCACTGAGTGACACATCTTATCCCTGCCACAAGGGGTTTTCCCTTTTCCATGCCTGGTTCACAGGTTCCTCTTTCCTTGAATCCAGATCCTTGGCAGCTAAACTTGGGGCTTGGCATCTTGGGGGGGGGGGAGGGGCTTCTCAGAAATTCCATGCACTGGCAGAGAAGCAAGCCCCCTGCCCCCTCCCTTCTCGCCGCCCCCCCCCCCCCCCCCCGCCCTTTGGAACAAGCCTCATTAAGAGCTTTCCCAAGACAGGCAAGGGGATTAGGCTGATTTCTGGGAAGACCAAGGCCTCCACCTGCCCCTCTCCCCATGTCTGGAGAAGGGAGGGAGGCAGAAGGAAGGGGCCAGGGTTTCTCTCGGTTCCTCTGCTGATCATTAGGTGCAATTAAAAGCAGGCAGGAAGCAAATCTGGGCATGCTGACAGTGGGCTCTGTAAATGCCCTTGTCCACCCTGGCTTCTGGGGGTCCTGCCTTAGCTGGCAGCCATCCAGGCAGTGGCACCCACCATCCTGGGCACCCACCCTCAGCCAGAAAGGGCTTGTCCTGAGGCTCAGACCCCACCCTTTAGAACTGAGCTCAGAGAGGCCTAGCCTCGGAGGCCAGATGCTTGTGTCCTGCCTGGTTCTGCCATCTGCTAGTTAGGGGAACTTGGGTGAGTCTCTACCCTACATGTGACTCAGTTTCCCCAGCTGTACCATAAAGGAACTGGGTACTGTCTAGGGTCACTTCAATTCTGGTGTTTTATTTACTTATTAAAGGTTATTTATTTGGGGAGGGGGAGAGAGAGAGAGGGAGAAGGAGCGGGAGAGGGGCAGAGAGAGAGGAGACAGAGAATCCTAAGCAGAGTCCGTGCTGTCAGAGCAGAGCCTGATGCGGGGCTTGAACTCACGAACCGTGAGATCATGACCTGAGCTGAAATCAAGAGTTAGATGCTTAATTGACTGAGCCACCCAGGCACCCCTCAACTCTGGTGTTTTGTATTCTAAGTGTGAGCTGCTTTGTGTCCAAGATTCTTCAGTCCAGAGATTCTGGGGTGATGACCCACAAATCACACTAAGCTGCTCTGAGGTCCCAGGCTAGGGCCAAGGTGTTGCTGTAAACACTATGGCATTCAGAAGGAAGGAGGCCCAGCATCTGAACATTCAAGCAGTTTCCAGGGGGGATAACATCCTACACTGCCCCTTCTCTGAGCCTCCCATGCCTCAGCAATGCCAGGCTCACACATTTAGGGTGAGGTTGTCTCTGACCTCACCTTGAGGAATGAATCTCAAGGAAGAGCGGTAATCCCCGGGAGCAGGAGTGGGTTCACACAGAACAAATCATGAAGTTAACCTTGCTTCTCCCTTCTACAGGGTCTCTGGTCCTGAGGAACACCATGGATATTGTGATTCTAGCAAGACCAGAAGGGGCTTATGAGCATCTAATCATTCATTGGCGCCTTTCATCTTGTGATTTTCCCATACAATAGGGGACCAGCCTGGAAAAACGGCATAGTCTTTGGAGGAGAAGGTTAAACCTCAGGGAAACTTCCCCACTAGTGTGAGGTCCCAGCGGCCTGGTCATGTTTTGGGAGAATACACTCAAGGCCCCACCCAACCCATCCATAGGTGAGGATAAGCTGATGTGACTTTTCCAGGAGCCTTCGGATCTGGAGATGACTTGGGTGGGTGCTGCCACAGTTAGAGTCTCTCCCTGGGCCAGGTGTCCACACATTAAAGCAAATAAGGTCAGGAGCTTGGGCCCTGCCTCAACAGCTTGGCCCTGGGAAATCCTTCACTCCCAGCCGGACACCTTGTAAATAAAAGCGTGTCCAAATTAGAACTATAGTAAGATATAATTTTTCACCTATCAGATTGGTAAAAATCCAAAAAAAAAATTTTTTTTTTTCTTGATAGCACACTTTATTGGCCAGGCTGTGGGGAAATGATCACACTCATCCATTGCTGGCGGGAGTTTAATTGTTCAAATCTCTGTGGAGAACAATTTGGCAATATGTATCAAGATTACAAATGCATATACCCATTGACCAACAATTCCAGGTCTGAGAATTGATGCTGCAGATATACCTAGTACGTGGGAAATGACGCATGTACAAGGTTATTCACTGCAGCATTGTTTGTAAAAACTAAAGAAGGAAATGACCTAACTCAACAAAGGACCGGTTGAATAAATGACAGATCAGCCATACAATGGAATATTATGCAGCTGTAAAAAAAAAAAAAATTAGGGGGGGGGGCTGGGAATCCAGACATTCTTTACATATCATTATCAAGAGCCTTCCAAGGTGGAATGAACTGAAGAGGTAAGGTCCAGAACTATGTGTAAAGTACGCTACCTTTTGTGGAGAAAAGGGAAAAAATAAGAATAGAAATTTAAAAGTTCATGCCTTCCCTCACTGACACAGGGTAACAACTCATGAGACTTGGAACCAACCTGCCTTGCCCACTTCTCCACCTTGGGATAAGAAGCAAATGAGCTAATGGGTGAAAGTCAAGAGCTCTGGACACGGTAGGGGACCAGGGGAAGGCCTGGCTAGAACCTGGCTGCAATTAATCCTGTCCTCAGACCTCCTCCTTACCCCTCAGGGCCTTGGCATTTAAAGGCTAGCCTCAGCTCTCTGCCCCTGACCTTATTAGGACCAGTTGTCCTGGGCCAAGGAGGAAAGATCAGGGGCGGGGCTTAATATGTAAATAAGGTATTCGGTCCAGTAAGCGCCAAGGACTCCCGTCCCCTCCTTCAAAGGAACTAAAACCCAGTATTCTGGCAGTCCCTGGGCTGTTCACACTGCAAGCGATGGTTTAGAGTATATGTCCTCGTTTGAAATCGATTGTGCTCGTATTGTTTTCTTTGTACTTAAACCGCAAGTTGATTTTCGTTTTTGAGTTGTGCATAAGCTAAAAGTGAAAGGTATTTTATATCCAGTTGTATGTCTGCATATATCTAAGCAAGCCTGAATTCAGCTTACTGGGGCCCCATGAGAATATTTTCCCCTTGAAATGAGGTCCTAGACGTTATTCACGGTTGAGAAAAATCTGTTTGATTACAAGCTTCGCAGGGGCCTAGAAGAAGCCTTTTCTTCTTTTTAGTGAGGGAGGTGGAAAGGGATACCTTCTTGGGAACACAGTAGGTGCTTAGGAAATGTTTGCTCAAGTAATTATCTGATTTCAGTAGGAATCTCAGCGGCAAGCAGGCAAGGTCCTGTCATTGATTGCAGTTGGCAACGTGGGGAAGCAGATGGGGCAGGGCCCAGAGCCCACACCTGGCCTGCATCCTCCGTGCACCTGCCTGGGAATGGGGGTGGTGGCGGCAGCAGACCAGGGCAGACCACTACCGATGTCGGGCGTGGTCCCCTAAGTCAATGGGAGCACGTTCCTGAGATAGGGGTGCGATGGTTGGAATGTGAGACCAGAGGCAGTGATGGACCACGCCAGCCCAAGAGCTGAACAAATATTGACCCTGAGCAGGGCAGCCTCTTGAAAGCCCTCCACGGGATGCCTCTCGCTGTTCCCCTATCTCCAGCCAGCCTCCCAGCAGGGTGCCTCCAGCTGAGGTGGGGGGAGGGGGAGGCTGGCTCTCCCTCTGGGGCGCAAGGCCCAGAAACCCTGTGCCACCTCAGTGGTCCTGCCCTGAAGTTCCAGGGGCTCCGAGGCCTGGGTCTCACTGTCCTCTGGGCTCTCCAGCCTGGATGTGGGCCTCCCTGGAGCTGGGCTGCCTTTAAAGTGCCCCCACGGAGGCCCTTTCCTCAGGCCATTCTTTAAAAAAGAAACCCACTACAGGCCAAGGACAACTACTCTCCTAATTATTAATAAAGATGATGATAAGTAACATTTATTAAGAGCTTTTTATGTGCCAGGCTCTAGTTGCTTTACATATATTAACTCATTGAATCCTCACAACAAGCTTGGGAGAGACGTATTACGTTTTATCCCCAGTTTACAGATGCAGAAGTGGACTCCCAGGGAGAGGGAGAAATGCCAGAGAGAGAAAAGCCTCTCAAAGATATCATGTCGTTGGGCCTCTGGATATAAACATATAGAGATGGGAAGTTCTTTAAGAAGGCTGGGTACCAATCTCCTTTTACAGATGGGGACACTGAGGCCCTTGTGGCTTGCACAAAGTCACTCTGGGCCGCAGAGCAAAGGTGCTGAGGCAAAGGTGCTGCTGACTGACGGACATTCCTAGGGGGCTGACCGCTGAGCCGTGGGGTTACTTGAGGTCTTGTCTTCCAAGATCCCAAATGCTTTGTTTTTTTTTGTTTTTTTGTTTTTTTTCCTGCAGGCCTGATACTCTGGGCAAACACCACTGGTCCCTCTCCCCATTGGATATCTTTCTCCTTTCCCACCTTTTTCACCCTAACCTCGCATCATCCCAGCAAATTGCTTTCTAGGTCCTAGTCCCAGGGCCCTCTGTCCTAGTCCCAGGGCCCTCTCTTCTGTGGCTTCTCCAGGATGTTTTCAAAAAACCTCTGTAGGCCCCAGTTACCCTACTGTTCAATGAGGGCATTGGACTGGATCATGCCAAGACCCTTCCTCTGTACCTCTGAGGTGCTGGCGGCTAGGAATCTCAGACCCTCATGACAGAGCGGCCGCTGCCCCCACCTGGAGTTTCTGGGACCCCATAGGCAGCTGGGGTCTCCCTCTCAATTTCACAGCCAGGTTGGGAGGAGGAGGTCAAGATGGGAGACAGGAAGACAAACAGGGTATTCAAGGGATTCACTCCCTTGCCACCCCCAATTCTCCCAACCAGATTTCCATCATTCCATCCCCATGTACTGTTCTAGCCTCAAAGTCTTGGTCCAGACCCCTAGGACCCCACTGCCAGTGGGGAAAGAAAAGGGAATGTAAGCAGGGGTGGGGTGGAGTGAGCACCTTCCTAGGGTGCGGTTGGCTGTAGCCCACCGGCCTCACAGCCTGGCCTGCCTCAAGGATGCTGAGGACCCCTGGCTGGGAATGGGGATGGGCGCCTCCAGTTCTGCCAAGGGCACACCTTCTGCCTAGAAGAAAACACAGCCTGTGTGCGTATAAGCCCCGGCCTGCCCAACCTCAGGTTCACCCTTGCCCAGGTCAATGACCTCTGGAACTCTGAGAATACTCAAGGCCTCCCGTCCTTCGACCGTCTCCAGGTCAGACTCACTGAGTTGAGATCTGCAAGTGAGGAGAGGCCTCCTGCCCGTGCGCTCTCACTGCCAATGCGCTGCTTGGGAAAAGGGCAGGGCAACCCCCAGGTGCCCATACAGACCAGCACTCTGGCCCACCCTTGCTCAGCCCAGCTCAGTCTGAGTGTTGCTCGCGGAATCTGTGTCTTGCAGGGGGGATTCTCAAGGAGGCACCCATCTCCCCCATGCCCTCAGGACATGCACTCCCTGGTTCCAGGAGAGACGGGAAGCAAGGAAAGAGACACAGACACCTTCTGGGAACCAGGAACAAGCATTCAAGGGAAATGAATCAAATGTTGACACACTGAGCAGGTGAAGAATGAAGGAGGTTTCCTGGCATGGGAAGGATGAGCCAGGCCCAGGGCAGAAGTGGGTGCTTCAGAACACAGAGGAACCCCTCCATTTCTCTCACATGGTCCAGAGGAGCTGGGCTTGCGAACTCTGTGAACACAGGGCTGTCTCCTCCCTCAGGTGCTCCCTGAGGGCAGGGCTATGTCTCCCCCTCAGACTGGGTTGTTTTTGAGGGGTAGAAATAGGTTGTTTTCCTCATCAGACTGGAAGCTTCTGGAACAGGAAATAGGGGGAGCCTGGGTGGTTCAGTTGGTTAAGCGTCCAACTCAGCTTGGGTCATGATCTCACAGTTTGTGAGTGCACGCTCCGTTTCTGGCTCTCTGCTGTCAGAACAGGGCCCACTTCAGATCCTCTGTCTGTCACCCTCTCACTGTGTGTGTGTGTGTGTGTGTGTGTGTGTGTGTGTGCGCGCACACGCGCACGTGCATGTGCGCTCTCTCTCTCTCTCAAAAATAAACATTAAAAAAAAAATAGAATAGGAAATAGGAGCCAAGGATATAAGTTCAAGAAGACCAATTCCAAGCCATGAACAGAAAGAAGCCAGTGTTTTCTTTTGTGTCATCTAAATTGATTAATTGATCTTTATGGAAAATAAGGCTCACACACATTTTGGATAGCAAAAATTTTTCAGCCTAGCCATCAGGCTCATCTTACTCTGAGAAACACATCTTCGTCTACCAGGAGGAGAAAAATGAAGTTAAAATTTCATCCCATTTGTTTAAAAAAATTTTTTTAACATTTATTTATTTTTGAGAGACAGAGCATGAGCAGGGGAGGGGCAGAGAGAGAGGGAGACACAGAATCCGAAGCAGGCTCCAGGCTCTGAGCTGTCAGCACCAAGCCCGATGTGGGGCTCAAACTCACGAATCACGAGATCATGACCTAGGCCGAAGTCGGACGCTTAACTGACCAACCCACCCAGACGCCCCTCTCATTTGTTTCTAAAATTAGATAATATATCTAAGTGGTTCTAATATCAAGGTAATACACAGGGATATACCTTGGGACTTCTCATGCCCGATATTTCCATTCCTCCCCCATCCGTCCACCATTTGTAATCACGTTAGCTTTTTTGTTTCCTTCCAATGTTTGGTTATGCAAATACAAGTAAATATTCCTGCTTTCCGTTCCCCGGAGAGAACTTTCTGGTAGCTAGAATTAGTCCAATCAAAAGCCCAGGTTTGTATCCCATGTGACGCTGACCTGTTTGACTTTCAGGCCCCTCTCCTGAGTCAGAGGTGACAACCTGCCTGCGGCCCTGTGCGCTATGAGGAAAGAGGCGGCCTATGTAATGGCCCAGCATACAGCAAGTGCTCAATAAATGAGTGCTGGTTGGTTTGGGATTTTTTTTTTTTTAAGAAAATATTATCTGAACTCCATGTGTTCCCTATGCCCTTAAATCGGGCTTAGCTGGGCCTGTTGGCAAGTGGATCTGGAGAGAAGAGGTCTTCAAGCAAAGGCGGTTTGTGAGAGAGACTGAGGGGCGGGGTGAGGCCAAGGCACACGTAGAGGCAAGTGGCACTTCTGAGGTCTGCAGGTTCTGAGACCCTCCCGGCAAGGCATCCTAGTCCTGGAAACAGAAGTCATGCCCGTGTTTCCCCAGCAGCTCAGGGTCCAGCAGCCTCGGAGACCGGGGCTAAAGCCCTATCTAAGGTACACAGCATTATCTCCATTCCTCCCGCAGGGAGGGGGAGCCCAGGCCTCCCAGCGGGCCTGCCTCCCACCCCTTCGTTAATATTTACCGTAGCTGGAGAACAGCAGACACACACACACCACACCGGCCACCTACCACCCAGTAACGCACGCGGGGGCCTGCAAACACCACACGCGGCAGGTCGCGTCCGAGGGGCCCTGTGAGCCCCTTCCACAGCCAGGCGGGCACCGGCACCAAGCCCCTGCCCACCCACTAGCAGCACCGGCTCCGTCAAGCACAGGGGAGAGCATGAGACAGATGACCGAGCCCTCACTGCCCGCCACACGTGGCTGGTCCCAATCGAGAGGTGCTGTAAGTAAGTATAGAATGCACACAGATTGTGAAGAACTTAGCCTGAAAAAATCATGTAAATACCTCCGTAAGTTTTCATATATCGATTACCTGTTGAAATGATCATATTTTTTGGATCATATTTTTTGGATATTTTGGTTACGTGTGTATTAAATACAGAAAATGTATGAAAATGTATCTCACCTGTTCATTTTACCCTTTGAATGTGGCTTACTAGAAAATCTTCTTAAAAAAAATTTTTTTAATGTTTATTTATTTTTGAGAGAGAGAGAGACAGAACATGAGCAGGGGAGGGGCAGAGAGAGAAAGAGAGGGAGACACAGAATCCGAAGCAGGCTCCAGGCTCCGAGCTGTCAGCACCGAGCCCGACACGGGGCTCAAACCCCAGGAACCGTGAAATCATGACCTGAGCCGAAGTCGGATGCTTATCTGACTGAGCCACCCAGGTGCCCCAAAAATCTTTTTTTTTTTTTTAACTAGAAAATCTTTAAATACAGATGTGGCTCACATTATAGGTCTGTGGGACAGCACTGACCGGGAAGGTTATAGGAATTATACCTCAGAGGCTGTAACCTCCCCCTCCTGCCAGACCTGGGGTATGGTCACACCATTTCCTCCAGGCCCTGGAGCCTGTTGTACCTCCCCCTATCAGACTCCTCTGAGGATGGGAGCCAGTTCTCTGCTGTCTCCTAATTTCACCGCAGTCCCCAGACATCTGGGAAGGGACAGGGGCGGCGGTGTGGAAGCTGGCTGTCCACGCCCTCTGCCAAGTCAGTGAGGGCATGTTCCAGAGAAGGCCAAGCCCCCCGCCCTGTGGCCTACCATCATAAACCTCCTCTGCTCTGACTGATGATCAGATTAGAAGTTGCTCATTTCATTCCGCAGCTCTTAAGAGGAGGCATTGTTTTCCCAAGACTTGAGATTCAGGCATTCATCAAGTGGTGGGTCACGCCTGGGTCAGAAATGGTTTGAAATGCTCACAGGTTACAAAATTTTTCACAGAAGATCCACGATCAATATGGGAAACGTCACAGCACAAAGCCTGTCACCTGCCAACTTCCATGCACTCAGCCTTGTGCCGCCACTTTGAGACACACAGACCTTCATAGGAGAGCTTTTCTTGGAATAGTAGACCCGCCCCCCCCAACCCTGACAAAGTCCACTCTTTTCCAGGCACTTAGCCCTCTGTGCGCTCCCTGCACAGACTTGCTGTGCCTACTCCCCCCCTCCCCTCCCCCAGAGGAACCCAGTTCCCCTGCTGAGCCCAGCAGTTCAGTCACCTCCCTCGTTCTGGATATGATATGTCCATTAACCCAGCTTGTAATTGCCTTGTTCTTCGGATCACTACACGTCACTGCTGACACTCCACGAGCTGTCAGCAAGACTCCAGGTCTTTTGTACTGAGACAGTTGGCGTTGGAGACCTCAGGGCAGAGCCTGGCAAATGCCATCTTGGATCACTGCATCCCTCACGGCCACCTATCACGGCCCTTCTGGGTCCCAATTCCCTCCCTGATGGTTTGCTTTCCCTCCCAATGGGATCGGCGTAAGACACAGGCCCTCCTCCAAGTCCCAGCTAGTGGCTGGCCAGATTTCACCCCGGCCACTCGCACACACGGTGTTCCGGTCCCTCCCAGGGTCTATCCCCAGTCCTCATCCCGGTTCTCCCCATTTGGAAAGGTTGGTCACGCCTCTCACGGGAACCGTTTTTTCCCTTGATTTTCAAGTCACACTCTGTCACACTCTCCTGGTCTCCCTCCCACCTCCCGGCCACTCCTTCTCAGCCTCCAGTGCTGGTACTTCTTGGTTCCCCAACTCTGTGACACTGGGAGGCCCCAGGGCTGGTGCTTGGACCTCTTCTCGTCCTTGTCTTCACTCACTCTCTGGGCGATCTCATCCAGATGAGAGGCTTTCAATATGATTTATAAATTGCTGGCTCCCAGACTTCAACCTCCAGCCCAACGCTCTCCTCTGATTCCCAGACTGATGTGTCCCGCGCTCCCCTCTCATTGCCACCCGGGTGTCTCCTGCATCTCCTACTCGGCCTTCCAAACCTAGCCTCCCAGCCTGCCCCAACCCAGGCACCCCGTTCACCTACAGGCCCCACCGTCTCGGGATCTCCGGTCAGGTCCACTCCACTCCATCCTTCTGGCCGCTCAAACCAAACACCTCTGCTCAAACCAAATACCTCACTCGTCTTTGTCATAGGTAATGTGTCAGCAATTCCTGTTGGCTCTATCTTCAAAACGTATCAAAATCCAACCATTTTCTCCATCACTTCCAGTCAGATTCAAGCCACTGTCATTTCTCGCTTGGATTTTTGCAAGAGCCTCTTGACTTTTGCCCTTGCCCTTTGGATCACCACAGTTTCCCTGTTCTGCCCTCAGTCTGGTCTCAGCACAGCAGCCAGAACCATCCTAGTAAAAGCCAATTCAGACGCTAACCCTCCTCTGCGCAGCCTCTCCGATGGGTCCCACCTCACACACAGTAGAAGCTGCCGGAGGCCCCCATGCCCCACAAGATCCAGCTCCCCACTTTCCCTCTCTGTCCCATCTCCCCCATGCTCCCCCTTGCTCTCTGCTCCTCCAATACCCCAAGCATTGCTTCAGTCTCCAGGGCTTTACAGCTGCCTTCTCTCTCCAGAAAACCTCCCGGCTCCCCTTCTCCTTCAGGTCTCTTCTCAAACGCCACCTTCTGAGTGAGGCCTTTCCTGACCCGTCGTTTGAAACTGCAACCCACTCTCTGGCACTCTCTATCATCCTTTCCCACTTCCTTTTTCTCCATAGCACTTTTTCTTCCCTTTCTAACACCCCATATACTTTGCTTACGTATTTTCTTATTGTCCGTCTCCTACCCCTGGAGTATGAGCTCCAGGAGGGCAGGGATTTCTGTCTGATTTGTTCACAGCTGTATCCCTAGTTCCTAAAGTAGCACCTGGCACATAGTAGATATTGAATCACTACAAGACGGGACTAATGACAGAGCCCTGGCCCCCACGGCATCTATTGTCCTTTTCTAGACCAATGTGGATTTATTAAGCAACACCCTTGGCGTATGGCCTTCTAATACACCACACAATTTACTTATTTATTCCGGTTTTCATTCATCATCTGTCTCCTTCTGTAGAACGTAAGCTCCGTGAATGTTTGTTAAGTGAATGGATGACCATTTTTCCAGCTACTGATCCATAAAACTACTTCAGGATCACAGCTATATTTCTCCATCTTGCCCGTCAAAGTACCGGAGAGACTTTATCAAGGCCTTTGTGGAGTTCCCACACTGCCCACAATTTCTGCATCTGCCAGTCTCCAATCTTCTTGAGAGTCAGAAAATCCATTAGTCAGAAATCTTAAGAGAAACACCCATTAAAACTAGAGCTTCCTTCTCTCTGACCACCAAGCAACAGTAAGACCTGAAAGTTTGAACAAGCACGGTTAGCCGAAAAATATGGGGAAGCAGACCCTCTCATGTACTAGGATGGGGACAAAAATCGACAAAACATATGGGGGGGCTGGTTGAACCAATGACATTGGGTCATACCACAGTACTCCCACAGTGTTGAGAGAACAACGCACATGCACTGTTGTGTAAAAATCTCCACAATCTACCGTTAGAGGAAAAGAAAGTTAGATAAAACCTGGCAAGTGAAATATGCCACAATTTGCCTTTGTTAAAGGGTAGGTAGACAGGTGGGTAATATATATAAGCAATGGCAACGCTGGTTGCCTTTTTTTTTTTTTTTTCAGGATTATTTATTTATTTTGAGAGAGACAGAGACTGCATGAGTGGGGGAGGAGGAGAGAGAGGGAGAAAGAGAACCCCAAGCAGGCTCTCCACTGTCAGCGCGAAGCCGGATGCAGGGCTCGAACTCACGAAACCATGAAATCATGACCTGAGCTGAAGCCAAGAGTCGGATGCTTAACTGACTGAGCCACCCAGGCACCCCTACACTGGTTGCCTTTGAGGAGGGCATCTAGGGGACTAGAAGGCGGGGGTGAGAGGGGGACTTTTCACTGTATACTCTTTGGTACTTTTTGAATTTTATTCTACGGATATTTCTCATCTATTTCACAACACTCTTGTCTTTAATTGGCCTGACATACTAGTTCTGGTGAGCCCGTGCTGACCCCTGGGCACCCCCTCCTTTTCCAAGCTCATGAACCATTCCTTTCCCAGTCTGCAAGGATCCTGGCCCAGGACTGTCCTCAGCTGTGTGGTTACAGATTCCAAACTCCTCCTCTTTGTGAAACTCAGAGGCACATTTCCCTGCACCCAGCCCTGTGCTCTGAGAATCCTCAGAAGACCCAGCGGTCTTGTCCAGAAGCTTCTCTTGTACCTGAAATGTGGTTTTATGGGGAGAGGCTCCCTGCACACCCCAGGAGCAGCTGGTGGGGAGGGGCTCCTCCCACCTCCAGGGGCCCCTGGGCTTCTCTTTCCTCTCCCAGTGGCCCCATCTCTGGTCTCTGGCAGACTAACAATACAGCCCCGGGAGCACCATTATGTAGGCCCAGCCACAGCCCCTTCCTGCCCTGGTCTCCACGGGCTCTGATCTTGGCCAAACAAGCTTGGGTTGCCCCTAGTATCTTTCACAAAGTTCTGCCTATCTTTGTCTACCAGACACCATGTTTATAGGCTCACAGCCCTGTCTCGTATTTGGCCTTCCCTTCTCTCTGTTCGGACCTTCTTAAAACAGCAGCCCAGCAAAGAGCCGCCATGCCGCCCACTGATCTCCTTAGCCACCTCCCCTCTTTCTTCATCCCTGGGACACAGACAACCCTGTGTGTGATTGCACAATCTGATGTACATTTTGGGGAGCTTCCCAGCCCTCTTGAGACATCTGTCCCTCCAGAGATTCATGCCATGGAATCCTTCCTATCTTGTCGCTGAAATATTGGCAGACCGGTTTGGAAAGTCTTACTACGGGCCCGTCTGGATGGTGCAAAAACCTCCCGGCTTCAGTCTGAGCATCTCTCAGCCTCTCCCATCCATTTTCCACACCAGAACCTTTCTAAAATCACAGCTAACCGTGCTCCTCCACGGCCGAGAGCCACTCAAGACTCTACAGGGTAGAATCCAAGTCTGCGGCCGGACTTGCAAAGCCCACCATGGTCTGGTCTCTTACCACGTCTCCACCTGCACCCACCTCTACCTCCCTAACTTCATCCTTTAACTAAATATCTACCTGTGCACACTTCCCTGGACACACTATACTATTCACATCTCTGTGCTTCTGTTCCTGCTGTTCCTTCTACCGAGGTTGACCTTCCAACGGGTCTTGATCGGGGTGTTCAAGACCTCGTTTAGGGATCACCTTTTCCAGGAAACTTCTCTGACCCCTCAGGTAGGGCTAACTCTGCTCCTCCTGTGGCTTGTTGCATCCCAGGCCCTATCTTAGCTCTTACTGCATGTGGTAAATACAGTTCATGTTAGCTAACTGTCATTCCACTCCACCCCTTCCTCCAGAAACCCCACCTTTCAGGTGGCAATGTATCCAGGCCCCAGGGGTGAATCAAGGCTCATCTAAGCTATCGCGAGTACCCTGTTCCCCCACCCCCACCTGACCCTCACCTTCCCCATCCCCTTTGCAGCGTTTCCTTTTAGTCCTGGCCAATGAGACACAAGAGGTCATTTTCTGAGGGGGGTTCTGGGAAGCACTTTTCTTCCCGAATAAAAATACAGCCCTTTGTCCTTGGCCTTTTTCTTTTCTCCCTTGAATATAACTGTAGGAGGTTCCGTAACCGCCATCTTGCGACTGTGAGGCAACAAGCGCGTGGACAATAAATATGTTGAGGAGAGCAGAGCAGAAAGCTAGAAAAAGCCTGAGCTTTTGATAACATCACTGAGTCCTTTCACCAAACCTGGAGCCACAGCATGTTATGGGGGATGCTCTAGTCGGAGTCTGTCTCCATGGCTATAGGATAGGTTCTGGAGGTCAAGAACGGCGTCTTATTCCTCTTGGTGTTCCCAGAAACTAACACAATGACTCAAAAAATGATGGTCCAGGGGCGCCTGGGTGGCTCGGTCGGTTAAGCGTCCGACTTCGGCTCAGGTCATGATCTCACGGTCCGTGAGTTCGAGCCCCGCGTCGGGCTCTGTGCTGACCGATCAGAGCCTGGAACCTGTTTCAGATTCTGTGTCTCCCTCTCTCTCTGCCCCTCCCCTGTTCATGCTCTGTCTCTCTCTGTCTCAAAAATAAATAAACGTTAAAAAAAAAAAAATGCTGGTCCAACTGAACTGGACCAAATTCTGTTCCTTGACTATTCTGAATAAGGGGCAGGTTCACTTTTATCCCACGTTTCCTCAATCACTGCCACTCTGCCAATGCAATCCTTTTTCCTTCACTCACTTCCCTCAATCCTCTGAGAGATGAAGTCGTCCCCAGCACCAGTCAAAACCTAGTCAGATGCCTGGCAAGGCTTCACAGATAAGGTGCCCACCTACCGTGTCCTGCCCTGGGCCAGGTGGGCACTGTCCTTCTGCTGTCCCTGTCCTTCTGCTGTCCCTACAGGTAGGGGACAGGGCACCCTGTCAGCACTGACCAGAAGGTCACTCCTTTCTGGAGTCTGGACCCGATCCAGACGGCTTCAGGGAAGCTCATCTTCACTCTCTTTAGGAATAGAAGTTCTCTGAAGGCAGAAACCTGGCTTTCAGGATGGACCCCAGCCTACCCAGTTGTAGACCCCTAAGTAACAAAGAGGGCACTGCCTCAGCCACCCCCAACTACACTACCTACTACTCTGCCTCTCACTGTGTTTGGCTCAGGAAAATGTGAAGTTCCAGAATGAACTGCCAGCCCCGTGTCTCAGTCCGGCTCGTTATCAATGGAATCAAATATTTAAGGTATAAAGCATAGTTTTTAATTTTTTTTAGTTTTAAAGAGAGAGAGAGAGTGTGTGTGCGTGTGCATGTGTGTATGTGTATGCAAGCTGGGGGGAGGGGCAGAGGTGGAGAGAGAGAATCCCAAGCAGGCTCCACACCCAGTGTGGAGCCCTCCGTGGGGCTCGATCTCATGATCATGAGATCATGATCTGAACCAAAATCAAGAGTTGGATGCTCAACTGACTGAGCTACCCAGGTGCCCCACAAAGCATAGATTGGTTTTTTTAAACGTTTTATTTTTATTTTTGAGAGACAGAGAGAGACAGAGACAGAGAGAGAGAGTGCAAGTGGGGGAGGGGCAGAGAGAGAGAGAGGGAAACACAGAGTCCAAAGCAAGCTCCAGCCTCTGAGCTGTCAGCACAGAGCCCGATTTGGGGCTTGAACCCACGAACCTTAAGATCATGAACCAAAGCCAGGTACTTAACCAACGGAGCCATGCAGGTGCCCCAAGCATAGTTTTTAAAACTAATTGGGGATGCCTGAGTGGCTCAGTCGGTGAAGCATCCAACTTCAGCTCAGGTCACGATCTTGTGGTTTGTGGATTCGAGCCCCGCATCGGGCTCTGTGCTGACAGCTCAGAGCCTGGAGCCTGCTTCGGATTCTATGTCTCCCTCTCTCTCTGCCCCTTCCCCACTTGTGCTCTCTCTCTGTCTCTCAAAAATAAATAAATGTAAAAAAAAAAAAATTAAACTAATTGACGCCGAGCATTTAAACCACTGATAGCATTTCACATTGATTTCCGAGGGCTCCAAATACATGTACTAAATACTAAACACGGACTTCGTCTTCTGGTAAAACATAACAGAGAATGTCACCCCAGGACAGCTCTCTACCTTTCCCACCCGGGGGATCGCCAGCGTGCCTGTCCACTTAATGTTCCCACAGCCAAGCCATGTGTGTCCCAAGAGCCACTGTGTTTGTCCCCAAACCTGTTTGCCAGTTGCTCGTTACTGTAATTACATAATTTGGTTAAATACAACACAAAACAATGAAATATGACTGCGAAAAGAAAGAACTTTCTTGTTTTCTCAGAAATCCAAGTTGAACGCTTTGGAAAAGTCTGCTAACACGAACCACTGAAAACATTACCATCGAGTCAGACGTGAGAAAGTCAGGCCATAAAGAGTGGGGCTGGCAGGCCACGCGGTTGGGGGTGCTGAAAATCTGGAAGAATCCTGCCCTTGATCGGTTCTTAAGAGGTGTGAAGTTCTTGCACTATTTTAGATCAAAACTGGAACCCAAAGAAGACACAGTGTCACCAGGTGGTTTATACAGAAAGAACATTCAAGGCTCAGGAAGGCCTGTGCCCAGGGGAGGCCTCAGCCACACATCCAAAGGCTAGCAAATGTTAGCACATCCGTTAAGTCTCCAGTTAAAATGAAATATTTACCCTGTACATGTCTATGATCCCTGTTCTTTTTTAAATTTTATTTTTATTTATTTTTGAGAGAGAGAGACAGAGCAGGAGCAGAGGAGAGGTAGAGAGAGAGGGAGACACAGGATCCGAAGTAGGATCCAGGTTCCAAGCTGTCAGCACAGAGCCCAACGTGGGGCTCGAACTCACGGACTGACTGCGAGAACACGACCAGAGCCAAAGTCAGACGCCCGACCGACTGAGCCACCCAGGCACCCCACTATGATCCCCGTTCTCACAAGCCAACTACAAGCCTTGATGGTATTAGGTGTTAAGAGGGCTTCACTGTGCCAAGTGTAAATCCTACAGCACAGGACTTAGCACTCTGAGCCTCTATTTCCTCATGGATGACATCCGACCTGCCTCAGACGGCTGTGAAGATTAACTAGGAGAGTGATGTGGTTAGCCAAGCACCCAGCACATAGTAAGCACTCAATGCCAACCAATGAAGCAAGCGAGAAATCCCGGAACCACTCCAGGCAGCTCCCTCTCCGACACCTCCCAATGCCACCCAGCTGAGCCCCGGAGAGCCCGCCCCGTCTGCTCCTGAAAACCCCCTGACTCTGTCCTAGGGGCTCCATCCCCACAACAGCTACCTACGCCATGCCCTCACCGTCTTTCTCCTGGTAGACAGCACCAGGTCCCCACCTAGTCCTGCTGCTTTCATTCTCCCCATCTCAGAGTCCAGCCTCCTCCAGCAACAAGAGGGATGTTTTTAAAACACAAATCTGGGGGCGCCTGGGTGGCGCAGTCGGTTAAGCGTCCGACTTCAGCCAGGTCACGATCTCATGGTCCGTGAGTTCGAGCCCCGCGTCAGGCTCTGAGCCCCGCGTCAGGCGCTGGGCTGATGGCTCGGAGCCTGGAGCCTGTTTCCGATTCTGTGTCTCCCTCTCTCTCTCTGCCCCTCCCCCGTTCATGCTCTGTCTCTCTCTGTCCCCCCAAAAAAAAAATAATAAAATAAAATAAATAAAAAAACGTTGGAAATAAAACACAAATCTGGGATGCCTGGGTGGCTCAGGTGGTTAAGCGTATGACTCTTGATTTCAACTCAGGTCATGATTTCACGGTTGTGAGTTCGAGCCCCGCATCAGGCTCCACGCTGAGTGCTTGAGATGGAGCCCGCGTGAGATTCTCTTTCTCTCTGTCTTTCAAAATAGAATTAAAAAAAAAACAAAAACCCACAAATCTGATCATGTCACTCCTTTATGTAAAACTCTCCAGGGGCACCTGGGTGGCTCAATTGGTTAAACGTCCAACTTCGGCTCAGGTCATGATCTCGCGGTCTGTGGGTTCGAAGCCTGTGTCGGGCTCTGTGCTGACAGCTCAGAGCCTGGAACCTACTTCAGATTCTATGTCACCCTCTCTCTCTGCCCCTCCCCCACTCATGCTCTGTCTCTCTCTGTCTCAAAAATAAATAAAACATTAAAAAAATTAAAAATAAAAAAAACCTCTCTAGCAATTTTCCAAACTCCTTAAAATAGCTGAGAAAGCCCTATATGGATGCCTGCATGTACACACGCACTCAAGCACACACAGAGCACTCCAGCTGCACCAGTCACCTGTCGGCGCCTCAGAAATGCACTCTGCCCCCTCCTGCCTCAGGACCTTTGTACATACTGCCTGCCACCTAGAACAGTCCTTACCCCTCTTGACCTGGTAAATGCCTCCTCATCCTCCGGGCCTCTACCTAAATGCCATTTTCTCAGGAATAGTTTCTCTTTCAGTCATACAAAAAAAAAAAAAAATGTTTATTCAGCACCTTCTACATGCCGGGCACTATTCTAGCCATTGGAAATATGACATATGCAAGACAGACAAAATCCCCGCCCTCATAAAGATTATTTCCTAGTAAGAAAGAAAGATAATAAACAATTAAATAAATAATATTTTTCAGACAGTGGTAATAAAAGCATCTGTTCAAAATAGGATTCATTTTATCATCAGAAGAATAAATGATTAGAAAAAATGATTTATATTTGGGGCACGTGGGTGGCTCAGTCAGTTAAACACCCGACTTTGGCTCAGGTCATGATCTCATGGTTCGTGGGTTCGAGCCCCGCGTCGGGCTCTGTGCTGACAGCTCGGAGCCTGGAGCCTGCTTCAGATTCTGTGCCTCCCTCTCTCTCTGACCCTCCCCTGCTTGAGCCCTATCTCTCTCTCTCTCTCTCAAAAATAAATAATAAACATTAAAAAAAAAAGAAAAAGAAAAGATCATTGATGTTTTTATTTGTTTAAGAAAATTAAGTTTCAACAATATATCAAAGGCATTTATTTTGATATCTGTCAAATACACGGTATAAAAATATGCACACATACATGTGCATGTAGTAATGTCACAATGACTGTCAAAATTTAGTTTTAGAATGTTGTTTCTGTTTGTGTAATTGTGAAAATGTGACTGCTGTGTTCCCCCAGTCAAAAAGTAAAATCAGGCGCGCCTGGGTGGCTCAGTCGGTTAAGCGTCTTCAGCTCAGGTCATGATCTCACGGTCCGGGTTCGAGCCTCGCATCAGGCTCTGTGCTGACAGCTCAGAGCCTGGAACCTACTTCAGATTCTGTGTCTCCCTCTCTCTCTTTGCCCCTCCCCTGCTCATGCTCTCTCTCTGTCTCTCAAAACTAAATCAACATTAAAAAAACTTTTTTTAAGTAAAATCAAATAAAATGGCACTGCTCGTGGGTATACACACGTGAACGCACATCCCTCAAAACCGAAATGCAGAGCCCATCATAGGCCACAGGCCACAGAAAGGTACGCCAGACTTAAAACCTCACACACACGCAGCCACAAACACACAGAGGCCAGGGGCCAGGGTGTGAGCCTTCCCCAAAAAAGGCTGGCCCTCCCTGCCCAAGGTATGGTCGCCAAGGGGGGCAAACCTCTCTTCTCCTAAGACATCATCATTCAGATGATAAGCAGCAGCTGGGGTGGCAACAGGAGGCCCTAAGTTCTCCCCCCACTCCCGACAGTTACCCAGCAACCTGACCCCTGGCAGAGGCTGAGGTTAAATTAAAATAAAGAGAGATCAAGGTACATTGTAATTTTGTGGTCACTCTCCGCTCTGGCCTCCACGCAGCCCCCAAGCCCAGCAGCTCACTCCGTACCCACCCCATCACCAACACAGCCTGCCTCACCCACCACACTCGCGCGTACACACGCTAAATGCTGAACACACGCCTCGTGTAATCCCCCTCCTCCCCTCCCTGCACTCACACTCGCGAACCACACTCTCTTACACAAGCCCATCTCACACACGTAGAGATGCAGTGCAGCTACCAGGCATCGTGAGAGACGGGAATAACCCGGGCTCCCCACCCTCCTCACCACTCTCTGAGTGCTTTCTCTCCTCACCACTGCCTGAAAGATGTGACTCACTGCTCTTACAACCAGAGCCAGCTGTGCAGGGCGCCCCGGCCCCAAGCCAGCCTCCAGGTCTCCCCACTGTTGTCCACTGGCACCTGACCTACCTGCCACACTGCCCATCGACATCCAAAGAAAGGCCAAAGTCTTCAGGGACAAGGTCCCTCTTGAGCGAGGCGGGGCAAGTCACAGGATCTGAAGTGACGTCAGGGGACTTGAGACATCAGGAACCCAGGGAGGATTGAACCCTGGGCCGAGCGCACAGCTGACTGCCCGGGTCCATGGGAGCCTGGCACCCCTCGGGCACAGCTGACCATGGCATCGGTGCCTATGAATGGAGGGCAGTGAGACAGGCCACAGAGGAGGCCGCCTCATGGCCACTGGACTGAGGGATGGGTCCCAGGTATCAGGGATGGTTCTCCACCCTCCCTCCAAGGCTTGGCTTCAGGGGGCCTCTGGGAGTAACATCGATGCCGAGGAGAGGCACCTGCTGGCTCAGCCAGTTGAGTGTCCAACCCTTGATATTGGCTCCACCCAGTGTGGAGCCTGCTTGGGATTCTCTCTCTCCCCCTCTCTCTGCCCTTCCCTCATTCTCTCTCTCTCTCTCTCTCAAAACTTAAAAAAAAAAAAAAAAACAATGCCTAGGAGATCATCAAAAGAGTCGTATCAGAGAATGTCTGGAAGGAGACACAGCCAACACCTGTTCAGAATGCCTAAGAGTCTTCTCCCTGATCCCCTGGTTCCAGAGAACCAGGCAGCCAACAGGACCATAAGAGCAGGTGCAGAATGGTCCAGGCCCTTCTGTGGGAGAAAAACAGAATTGAGAATCCATGATTCTGTGACTTGGGGCAAGGGGATATGGAGGTGGAAGAAAACGGAGAGTGGGAACCTTCCTCTAGCCGCAGCCCCTCTTGACCGGCCACCCCAGCCCGCCCAGGCCCTGTCCTAGCCCAGCCTCAGGATCCCTTTATTAAGGGTTGGGAACCAGCTCTTTTACCTCTTGTGGCAGGGTGGGAGGAGACTAAGACCCAACTGTGAAGCAGAACGATGGAGAACAGGACTACACGTGCCGGGGAACCGCAGCAAGAGAAAATGAGGGTAGAGCAAGGAAGGACTGCCTGGTCGACAAAAGACACTTAAATTCATTCAATTAACAAATAGCGACCGAGTACCAGTTCTGCACTGGATACAGTGCTAGGTGCTAGAGCCACAGGGATGTAGGGAATGTGTTCTCTGACCTCAAAGACCTGAGACTATAATAAAGTAATAATAAGACCCAGTACCTGTATCATGTTTATGATACGTTAAGCCCTATTCTAAGTGTTTTATGAGTCATCTGATTCTCATAACCAACCTTCTAAGCTAGATACTGTTATGACTCCCATTTCAAAGACAGCGAAGAAATCGAGGCCTAGAAGGGTTAAGTAACCTGCCCAAGGCTGCACGGCCAAGAGGAGGATTTGAACGAGGTCCAGAGTCTGTGCTCACTGCCATCTTGCTCCCCCCCTCCCGGATGGCCACCTCACAGCCATTCTCCATGGCCCCGGGAGCCCCTCATCTCCCACCATGCCACCTCCATCCCAAATCATGTGTCACGACAGATTATCCTCACCCTTTCACCAGACACACACACAGAGCACTTGCTGTGGGTAGGCCCTCTGCTGGTGCTGGCCAGGCCGACCTCAGCCAGGCCGGGGCCTGACCCCTAGGGAGCTCTCTGGTTGGTGGGTGAGGTCAGCCAGGTAGTCTGGCCGTCAACACAGGGAGAAATAGGTATGGAACACTCTGGAACCCCAAGCGAAGGAGCCAGCACCAAGCATGACAGCCTCAAGAACAAGGGTCACTTGTGAAACTTACAATCTTTTGTGCATCAGGGTGCCTGGTGGCTCAGTCGTTAGAGCATGTGGTTCTTGACCTTGGGGTTGTGAGTTCAAGCCCCACTTTGGGTGTAGAGATTGGTTAAATAAATAAACTTAAAAAAAAAAATCTTTGGTGCCTCAAAAGACACTGTCAACAGAGTAAAATGGCCACCGACAGAATGGGAGAAAATATTTGTAAATCGCATATCTGGTATCTGATAAGGGACTGATATCTGGAATATATAGAGAACTCCCCAAACTCAACAACAACAACAACAACAAAATAACCCAATTCAAAAATGAGTAAAGGACTTAAAGAGACATTTGCCCAAAGAAGACATCCAGATGGCCAATAAGCACATGAAAAGATGCTCAACATCAGTCATCCTCAGGGAAATGCTCATCAAAACTACAGTGAGGTACCTCCTCACACCCATCAGGATAACAGCTATCAATAAAAAAAAAAAAATGAGGGGTGCCTGGGTGGCTCAGTCGGTTAAGCATCAGACTTCTTCGGCTCAGGTCATGATTTCACGGTCCATGAGTTTAAGCCCCAAGTCGGGTTCTGTACTGACAGCTCAGAGCCTGGAGCCTGCTTCAGATTCTGTGTCTCCCTCTCTCTCTGCCCCTCCCCTACTCATGCTCTGTCTCTCTCTCAAAAAAAATGAATAAACGTTAAAAAAAAAATTTAAAGAAGAGATTCTCCCCCTCTCTCTTCCCCTCCCCCACTCACTCTCACTCCCTCTCTCCAAAACAACGAATAAACATTAAAAAAAATTTTTTTTAATTCTCTCTTCCTCTATCTCTCCCCCTCCCCCCTGCTCTCTCTCTCTCTCTCTCTCAAATCAAAAAATTTTAATGACAAATACCGTATGATTCCACTTCCCTGAGGTACCTACAGTAGTCCAATTCATAGAGACAGGAAGTAGAATGGCGGTTGCCAGGGGCTGGGGGCAGCGGGGGCAGGGGACAAGGGGCGCTGGTGTTTCATGGGCGCACAACTGCAGTTGGAAAAGACGAAAGAGCTCCCGAGAAGGACGGTGGTGATGGTGGCGCAACGATACGAATGTACTTCGTGCCACCGAATCGTACGCTTTAAAGTGGTCAAGACAGTCAAGTTTATGTTAAGTGTACTTTCCCACAATAAACAAAAATTAAGGAAAAGAATCCGAGGCCAAGTGTAACTCCAAAGCTGGCGAGGAGGCTAAGATGAGAAAGTTCCCTGAGGCAGGGCCGGTGCAGAGGCAGCGAGAGGCCGCACAGGGGGGAAGCTGAGTGAGGCAAGGCCTGGTCTCTGCCACCAGGCCCCGGCGAGGCTCCGGCCGCGTCACTTCCTCGCTCCAGGGCTCAGTGTCCTCATCTGTCTAGTGGGGTTAATGGAACTTGCTCTGCCGTGCCCATACTGCGGGTGCAAAGGGCTTGAGAAAGGACAGGCTGCCTGCCGGCCTGCAGTCTCTGAGCCAGACGCTAACGGTTAAAAGCCACAGGCAGGAATCTGGTGGAAGTCATTAGATTTCAATGCCTGAGAAAAGACGAAAGGGGTCATGAAGAGCTCTGGGAACCATGAGTAGGAAAGAGCGAGCTTGAGGTGAAGGCTACTCAGAAGTAGAGACAGCCCTGTCTGCCCCAGGCTTTCCTGTGAGGGTCATCTTCTTGTCCATCCCCTGCCTCCTCCAGGTTTGTGCTACGGGACAGCCCCTCAGAGCCCCTGCCTCTGCCCCTGGGGAGCCCCCAGGCTGCAGGGAGGACACAGCCACATGCAACCACGGAGCCCAAGGCAGTGACAGACAACCCAACATAGCTGAGCTCAGGGCCACTGGATTCCCGTCACTTCCCACCCATCCTCGCAAGCACTAACAACTGGGGTTATTGTGACCCAATCCTTCTCTTCCTGTGGCTTTGTCGTTTTGTGACTGGCTTAGTGCACTTAGCAAAATATCCTCAAGTTTTATTCACGTCGTAGGGTATGTTAGAACTTCCTTCCTTTGGAGGGCTGAATAATACTCCATTGCAAGTATAGACCGCATTTTGCTTATTCGTCCATCCATTTCCAGGCTGGATGGGGCAAATCATGAAAATCTTCTGGAGGCTTGGCTGAGCCAGCCTGCTGGAGAAACAGCAGGGCCACAGCCCATCACCCACAGTGGCAAAAAGTACAACACTTTGATGCAACACAGACCAGGGGTCGAGTCCTGCTCTGCCCCTGGCTCTTTGTGTGATCCCAAGCCGTTACATAAGCTCTCCCTTATCCACTCCGGTAAGCGTGGGGGGTGAGATTTGTCCCCTTCTCCCAGGGCTGTTGGAAGGATGACAAACGAATCTACATGTATCCCCAGGGCCCAACAAAGGGTGGCCCTTATAATCAATATTATTACTCATGATTCTGCTTCTCAAGGCTGGGGGGTGGGACAGAGATGGAGAATGGAAGGACTGGGGTGTTGCCAGGTCAGGATGGGGTGATGTTGGGGTACCTTCCAAGTGTGTGGGACACGAGTACGTCTGGTGGTTGGGGGTGAGGGGCCGGGAACCGCCTAGCCAAGGCCTGACCTCCTAAGGTTCCAAGATGTGTTCTTCCTTCTCATTTGGCTACAAGACCCCCCACCCCTACAGTGGGAGTCCTAAGCCCAGCAGATTTTTCCTCTCCCAAACTGCTCTTCTGCCAGAGCTGGGGGGAACAGCACCCTGGACTTTACCCTCCCTTTTGGGCTCACAAGTTCCCCGGGCCATCTGCCCTTAAAGGCACACATGGCCCAAGGCCAGCCAGGAGAGGAGGAAGCCCCTGAGAGCATGTGTTCAAAAGCACCACCATCCTCTTCTTCGGGTGTCACCCCAGGCCACCCCTTTGTCACCACCTCCCACCCATCCTCATAAACACTGACATCTGGGGCTATTGGTGACTGGACAGGTAACCATTAACCCCAAGAGAAGGTCCTGGCCCTTTAAGGCTGCCCTGGGAAGAAATGGCAAAATCACCCCACTGGACTTTGTGCCCTGAGGCTGCTGGGGAAAACACGGCCTGGGAGCTGCACGCAGCCTGCTCAGGCAGGCCCACAGCCAGGAAGTCCCTTCCCCTCTCCCTTCCTCTGACAGGTTTGCCCTCTGCTCTTGAGACATGGGGACTCTGCTGTGCACGCAGGTCTCCGAGAGACATCTTCTCTCGGATGGGCATCCTCTCTGCCCCAATCACTAGGCTTCGTTCGTACCCCCACCTCCTTCCAACAGGTATCTCAGCCTGAGCCGTCCTTTCGATGACCATTGACCACTGTGCGAGGAGGGAACCCTGGTAAGGACCACCTTATCTGGGCCCAGCACCCAGCCCAGAGCCTGAGTGCAGCCCAGCGAAGGCACTGGCCTAGTGAAGACAAAGGGAGCTGGGCGATCTCTGGGAGAGAGCACGGGTGGGAGTCGGAACACTTGGATTCTGGACCCGGTTCTACCCTGAGTCACTGCCGGGCCTCAGGAGTATCTCTGCCCATCTCTGAGCCAGCATGTCCGCCTGCAGGGGACGGGCCCTCTCATTGCTAGCTTGTGTGTGTGGCTCCAGACGGAGCAGGGGTTGCTGATACAGGATATGACCTCCATTCTCCTCCTCTCCATGAACCAGGCCCCCAGTCGGGTCACGGGCTAACGGAGATGGGCAAGAACTCTCTTAAACAGCTTACACCAAATGAAGGGTTAGGTAAGAATCTTTTAAGGGCCTACGTGCCGCCTCCTCGGGGAAGCTTTCTCGGACCGCCCCAACATTTGGTTCCAGCGCCGAGGACTGCTCTGATAAATATCTCCCCTCCTTGAGGTTAGGAACTGTATCGCCTCCAGCTCTGAGAACCGGAGCCTACTATCGAAGGCTCTGGCCAAACATCTTTTGAGTGAAAAACGAATAAATATCAATGGTTTTTAAATATCAGCGCCACACACAAAAGGAGCCCCAGATCTGAGTCATGATACGCAGGTTGGGCCAAGACAGGCCCAAGCTCTTTCATTCAAAAGCTGGGTGACCTTGAGAAATAATCTGACCTTCCTGGCCCCCCTTTTGGCACAGATCCCACAGGCCAGTTAGTTAGTAAGCATCCGTTAGTGGTCTGCTGTGTGAGCGGCACTGGGGTTGGGGGGGTGGTCAGGGGGCCACATGAGAGAATTAGAAGACACGGTCTCTGCCTTCACAGAGCTCGCTCGTGGTTGAACATACATCTGAAATAATAGCAACAGTGAGTAGAAGTCAGGACAGGATAGACAGGCAGACCAAAGGTAGGAAGGAGAGATGATAAGAACAGGGTGGAAGTAATCCCAGGAGGTTTCCTAGAGGAGGTGAGCTCTGAATTGTAGACCCAAGACACTAGTCTCATTCCTCCATTCACCCATATTGGTTCAAACAGACATTGGCACAAGACGGGCTTTGAAGATACAATGGTAAAACAAACAAACAAACAAACAAAACACTGCCCTTCCCACCAGTAGCTTACAGCCTCACTAGGAAGCTGGCCTCTAAACTCAGGTGACCACATAGCCTGAGATCTGACCTGACAGATATATAGACCACATGCCACAAACCGGAAGAGTGGGGAACGTCTCAGAAGGCTCAGTCTGGAGGAAATACCCACCAAACTCTGCTAGTAGAATCTGAGCTTCTAAGGGAGCAAGAGACACAGGACAGCAGGAACCTTATAAGGCAGACAAACAAAGTTATTGAGGACCTGTTGTTTCTCCGGGTTCTTGGTGACCTCACCTTTGACCAACAATTTCCTGGCACCGGCTCAGGCTGCCAAGGGGGTGGGGGTAGAGGGGGAGGAAGAGGAGGGTAAACAGCAGGTGAGGCCAAAGGTGGCTTTGGAAGGCAAGGGGCACATTCCAAAAAGTCTCCCCAGCCTGAGACCGGCAGCAGGAGCCCAAAGTCCGATAGCGAACCCACACCTGCATTCCAGCCATCTGAAGAGCCATAAATACCTGAGAACCCACCAGAAAGGATGCTTCCAGCCGCCCGGGAGTTGCTCCCCTCCCCATCTCCACAGCCCAGCTCCTGTGCTCCCCAAACACCCCTTTCTCCGGGAGGCCTACTGGATTCAACGGAAGGAACCAAGGATTTCCACCTGGGAGTGACCTCTCCCTACTCCACCTCCTCGTCTTCCCCCTTCTCCTTACTCTCCTTGGCCCAGACTGCCAGTAGGAGACCCCCCAGAGCCAGAAGCTGGGTTCCACACCCACTCTGCCACCCACAAGCTCTGTGACCTCAGGCCAGTCACCGAACCTCACCAAACCTTGTCATCTGGAAAACAGGGATGCTGACAGGGAACACTTTCACAGGGCTTTTGGAAAGAATAAATGAGATAACGTACATGAAATAAAAGTAGGCATCATGATTCTAAAAGCCGGATGCTACTCTAGTATCACCCAAATGTCTAACTTACTGAGGAGGAAACGGGTCCAAAAGAGACATGAAAAGGTTAGGAAATAGGGTACTCTCTCTTCTTCCTCCTCCTCCTTCTATTACGCATCTTAGTCAAACTCGCCTTCCAAATATGGGCTCCTAAACTTTAGGGGGCACAGATCCCTCAGAGAAGGCAAAAGCAAATAACTTTCCCTCCCCCAGATTCATTCATTGGCACATCCCCAAGCCCGTGTGAGTAATTTCAAACGTTCATTTGCCTCAGGTTGGAGATGTTTGCTCTGTGACAGACTAGAAAAAGAAACTGTCACAGTCTTGAAGCCATGCTTCCATGGTCACAGCCCCAAGGAAGCAGGAAACTACAAAGGGCAAATCCTAAACTTGGGGGAGCAAATCTCAGCCAAAGGGTCCCCCAAAGCCAGGCCTCAAGGCCCTGGGAAGGAAGTCCTGTCTGAGCCCTCCTCCAAACTGCTCACATCCTCTCCCTACCCTCACCCATTCCCAATGCACAAAACCTCCCTAAGCTAGTTAATTCATCCTGGTCCTTGAAAGTCAAACAGAATCTTAGAGACTATCTGTACAAACCTCTTTATCTTTGCAGACGCGGAATATAAACAACAAAAGATATACTGACTTGCTGGAAGTCACACGGATAATCAATACAGGAGCCAGGCTGAGGTAACCAGCTCAGTCCCACAAGTGTGCCCCGAGAACCTACCGTGTACTCTCTGCCCTGCTGGCAGGGGTGGGACCACCAAGAGTTGATGAGCTGTGACTTGATTGGCCAGGCAAGCCTAAAATCCTTGGAATGAGAGCGCACACAGATTACCAAGCTCCTGACTATGTAAGAGAAGTTGCAAAATCCCTACAAGTTTAGCAAAGGCAGAGTCGGAACATTCGTTCGTTCATTCGTTCATTTAACAAATACGTATTGAACCCCAAACGCTAGGCATGAGCATGTAGTGGTAAATCACCCAGACGAGGTTCCTGCTGTCCTGGAATCCTAGAGAGGGAGAAAGACAAGAAACAAGTAAACAAATAAAATTAACTTAGCCAGAGAAACTAAAAAGTGACATAATTGTGGATGTAAGTGATATTGTCAAGAGGAGGTGCTCAGGGGAAGCCTCTTGGAGGAGGTGATATTTGAGCCAAGTCCTAAAGGTGAGGAGGAGGCATCCATGCAAAGGGGTGGAGCCAGAATGTTCCGGAAGGAGAAAACAGCAAGTGCAAAGTCCCTAAGGGAGACATGAAACTGATACGTTCAAGGAACAGAGGGATCAGTGTGTACAGGAGGCGAGAATGGCCTCGAGGAGGAAGGGGTGGTCAGGAGGCAGGTGAGGAAGGCAGGCTCGAGTGTGGAGGGTTTAGGCAGAGAGACAGCATGATCCCATGTGTTGTGTCAAAGCTTATCCTGGCTGCCGGGAGCAGCAAGAATTGGAGAAACCGGAGGGGAACAAGGAAGCCACAAAACCCAGGAGAGATGGTGGGAAGAGTGGACAAGTGACGGAAATATTTTTGAAGTCAAACAGGCCCCAGGATTGCTGATGGATTTGGATGTGGGGATAAAGCAAAAGCAGAGATCAAATACGAAAGCCAGGCTTTGGGCCTGAGCGACATGGGGGCGGCAGGACCATTCACAGGTATAGGAAAGTCACAGGTTACAAGGGAAGCTAAGGGTTACCAGTCATATTTCAGGAAAAAAGCTCAATGTCCTTTGCTCGCAAACCTGTTCCATTTAATGTGCTATATAACAGTGAGCCCACATGACAACAAAAGGTAGAGCCTTTTAAAGAATTCAAAGGAGGTTGTGACTGAGGATGGGGAAGAAGAGGCCTGGCTCTGAAAAATGGCCAAAATGGCCAGAAGTGTATCCATCACAAGTAGAATTTCAAAATTGTTTTCCTTCTGGGTTTTCCACACCGTGCGGCAGGCGGCCAGGCCTCCCCCTCGGGCCAAAGGAGAGGGGCCGTGGGGCTGGCAGGACAACCTCATGCCTGGTGTTTGTGGTTCTTTAACTCTTGCTCGCCCTCTCAGCCCATTTTCGTGTTACACAAGTGCAATTATTTGGATTTGGGCACGGTTCTTTTTTATAAGCCAAGAGTTTCTTTTTACTGGAAAAAACTACCTGCTGGGATCAAATACGAAACCACACTCTCGGTGCCACCTTCTGAGGGAGACACGGGCTTTAGACCCTGAGACCAGAGCTCCCCTTGGGAGCCTCCTGCGTTGCAGGGCGACGCTGACCGTTTCTCCCCTAGAGAAAGGCGACAGATTCCTCCTCTAGGGATTCTGGTTGGGAAACCCAGCCTCTTCCTCCGCCTCTGTATCTTGTAAGGCCCCATTGAACCCCAAACCTAAGCCCTTGGGGTCTGGACCAGCCCGTCTCAGCCCTGCCTCAGCTCTGCCTGAGGCCTCTGCTGACCCCGGCCACATCCTTCCTCTTTCTACCCCACCCCAGTTCCTCCACATGGTCCTTGTCTACTTCTGACTGGCGTTGTCAGATGGTCTTCCTCATGTGCCACTCTAGCACTAGGCCACCTTCTCCAGAAAGCCCCCAGGGGTTAAGGCTGATGCCATCATCAACCTGGCCATACAGTTTCTGGCCTTTTTTCCCCCCTCTCTGCTGTGTGCACAGATGTGTGATCATCCTGGAGTGTGTGTGTGTGTGTGTGTGTGTGTGTGTGTGTGTGTATGTGTGTGTGTGTGTGTCTGTATGTACAGGCCTGGATGAGTATGTCCCCCACTCAGAATGGGGGATTCTTAAGGGGCCTCCAAGTGACCGATGGATACCCCTCTATCCTTTTCTGCAGGAATACCCCCCCCACCCCCACCCCCCATAGGGGCCTCTTCCTGGTCACTGTCCTGCCTTCCTACTCTCCCTGGTCTCCACCTCAGGTCCTTTCCGTCAAATATTTACTGAGTGCCTACTCTGTGCCCAAGAGGTGCCAGGATCACACCAGGGAAGAAGGTAGACAAAGCCCCAGCTCTCGTGGAACTGTTATTCCAGGTGGGGGGACAGATTATAAACAGAGACATTAATGGGTGAGTGGAGATAAGTGATAGACACAGACAGAACAGGTCCCTCCAACAGGGTAAGTGCTAGTCACTCCCTCCATAAAATGAGCACCTACTATGTGTTGGGTGCTGTTCCAGGGACTTAAGAGATACATCAGTGAATGAAACAGACGGAGATACTTGCCCTCATGGAACTTAAATTCTAGTTGGCTGCGGGGAGACCAATAACACATAATGCACATAACAAATAAGTGCGTTTTATAATGTGAGAGCATTAGGAAGGGATCAACGTTTAGGCAAAAGGGTAAGGTAAGAGATGGGGGGTGGGGTGGGTAATGTTGCCATTTTAAACAGGTGGCTCAGGAGAGGATTCATTTTGAAGGTGCTGTTTGAGCAAAACCCTGAAAGACGGTGAGGGAGTAAGTCCTGGAGATATCCGGAGAAAAACATTCCAGGCAGAGGAGAAAGGTCGTGCAGCGTTCCTGGTGCAGGAGCAGGTTGGATCTGATTGAAGGACAGTAAGGAGGCCAGTGGGGTTAAAGCAATGGAAGGGGAGGAGCTGGAAATGGAAATCAGAGAGGCAGCCAGTCCCGGAAGGGATCATGGAGGTGCTTGAGGGCCACGTGAGGGCTTTACTCTGAGGGAAATGAGGAACTGCTGCAGGGATTTGAGCTCCAAAGTGACAAGATCTGAGCCACCCTTTCCTCGCTAAAGGGTGTAATTGTAGAAAGTGATGGCGGAGGAGGCTGCTGCTTGAGGCCATGAGGTGAGTGGGTCTCTCCAAGGAAGAGCATCTAAGCCGGGGTCTGAGGGACAGAGAATGGACATCCTCCCTTCCCCCCACCGCCTCAATCTGTCAACCCGAGAAAGCCTTCTGCTGTCGAACTGCACATCTCTCTTCTCCCTTCACCCCTCCTTTCTGCTCCTCACCCTCTCTCCCTCCCTCCCTCTTTCCTCCCCCACCCCCTCGCTGACCCTCCCTCTCTCCTCATCTCCCTCCTCCTTCTCCTCACCTCTTTTTATCTTTGGCCTCACCCCATGGGGATGAGGGCTTCCCCCTTCCCAGAGTTCTTAAGAAACAGTTGGAAAAAAGCACTCGGAAAGGCTGCCACAGGCCCTTGGCGGGAGGGAGGATGGCAGATTACAGTGTCTGGTCGTGGCTGCTCACCCTGTAATCAGGAGGGTGTCTCAGGTGGACAGAGACCCTGGGGCATGCCCTGCCAGGCCGAGACTTCCCATCCCCAGTCTGCTCCTCCCCAAACCCGGGATGCTGTCTATGCCCCACATTGTCTCATCCTGTGGCCCAGGCCTTAGGATCAAGCGGCGGGTCAAGGCTGTGGAGTTTCTGACACCGTCTAAGGGCAGGGGCAGGGCAGGGCAGGGCGCCGCTGAGTGCCGGTTCCACAGGGGCGGGGAAAACTCTCTCCCATTAAGAGCAACCCTAACCCTATACCTCAGGGGGAGCAGGGACAGCTCGGTACAGTTCCGCCTCTGTCCCCCTAGAGGACCGCTTGGGCGGCCAGTGGATCAAAGATGCAGGGGGAAAGGAGAGCCCCACCACAGGGGCCCAGCCTCCAGCCTCAAAGCTCTGACTGGGTGTCCTCTAGGAAAGGAGACTCACAGTGTCAGCCTCCCAGGTCACCAATCTCTCCAGGAACAGGCCCAGCTCTTCTCGGCTATCATGTGCCACGCGTGGCTGTGGCCTCCAGCACCTGAGTCATCTGTGACTCATTGGCCTCTGCCCTCGGTCCCAAGAGGGTTGGGCCGGGTGGCCTTGGCATGGGGATGGTATGTATAAGACCTGTCCAGTGTCCCTGGTACAGGCCTGTCCCTGCCCTCCCTGCCCCGAGACAGAGATAGCCAGACCCCTCACGGAGGACCCCCATCTGCTCACAGAGGACCCGGAGCAGCTTGTACTGGACCCCTTCCGCCTTCACACGCGCACACACACACACACACACACACACGGTCACGGTGCCTTCCCACTCACGCATGTGCTGAGTGGACCCACATCCCCCAGAGTCTCCATCTAGCCCAGAGCACATGCCGGGGAGTTAGGGTCTGCAGTTACTTCCTTGTATGACCTCAGGAAGCATTCATTCCCTTTTTTAGGCCTCAGTTTCCTCCTCTGATCTGGGACTCACCGACCTCCAACATCCCTTCTAGCCCTAAATCTAAGGAGGGATTTAACGAAGTGGTTTCAGACCTGTAGTCCGCCAGTGATGGGGAGAGCTAGCAGGGTGATGGTGGGTATGGCCGAGGGAAAGGAATCTTCCCTGGCATTCTCCAGACCATACCCCTCCTAAGGCTACAGGCAAACACTGCAGGGAAAAGGATAGTAATGCCCTGCCATACTCTTCGTCAAACCAGCCAGCTCAGAGCCTCCAGGGCCCTGCTGTAGCCACCATCCTAAGGAGAAGGATCAAGGAGATAGACTTCCACAGGCCTCCCCCTCAAAATGGGCTTCCCTGAGGGCAGGGCTAGGTCTCCCCGTCAAACTGGGGCTCCTTGAGGGCAGGGCTGTGTCTCCCCCTCAGACTGGGGCTCCTTGAGGGCAGGGCTGTGTCTCCTCCCTCAGACTGGGGCTCCTTGAGGGCAGGGCTGTGTCTCCCCCTCAGACTGGGGTTCCCTGAGGGAAGGACTGTATCCCTTCCCTCAGACTGGTGACCTGAGACAAGATTGTTCTTTCCCTCAAACTGAAAGCCCACAGGTTAAGAGCTTTTGGTTTTACCTTTTTTTTTTTCCCCAAACCAAATCTTCCCCTCCTTGACTGAGCCTGACCCAACTCCAGGGTCTATTCCCGTTCTGCCTGTTTTACCCTAGGTGAGTTGGACCCCAGGATGACAGCGCCCGCAGAGATAGAGGCGAGCAGGGATATAACATCCTAGCAATCTGCCAGGTCTTTCCCAACTTCCTCCTGTTTCATCCTCAAATTCTCCCCCAGAATATGGGTCACACCTGGATATTATTCCCCAGAGGAAAGACAGAGCCGTGAGTTTCAGAAAGCCAGAGATTTGTCAGCACAGCAGAGGGTCCCCAGGCCCTCACCCTCTCTGTCCTGTCCACCCACCCAGACCCCACCACCCCTGAAGAAGGCCCCTCCCCCAGTCCCCAGGAAGGGGTTAATGAGTGTTAGGCCTGGTAGGGTGGAGGGAAGTTGGGAAAGCTAGGGAGGGAGCAGTGTTTCTCCATTTGGCCAGAGCTTCGGTTTCCCAATACAGTATTACTGTTGGGCAGAGACAGGCAGCTGGGCAGGCTGAGGATCCCAGTACCTTCTTCTGTGGCATTGGCCAGGGGACCAGATCAGGCCCCTGAGGGCTCTCAGCCGGGAGATGACCTGGTCTCTGGGGAGCATGGGTCTGGGCCCACAGACGCCAGCAGGACGATGGCCGCCCAGGAGAGTGAAAGAGAGCCCAGAGAGGGGGTGGCCAGCCAATCTGGCACCCAGGAGGTAGAAAAGTAGCAGACACCCACTTCAGGGTCTCCAACTGCCCTTGCCACCTTCTGTCACAATACCTTCTAAGGTACCGTCTTCCTGACATTTTGTTTTACCATAACCCACGTGAAAAAATACATCCTACACTGTGACCCCTGAACACATACGAACACACATATTTCAAGAGTTTCAACAAACAATATCTATCCTTACTGTGTGCAAGCCTGTCTGCATTTTTTTAATTCTTTTTTCTTAAATTTATTTATTTTGAAAGACGGGGGCGGGGGGAGCACGGGGTAGGGGAGGTAGAGAGAGAGAGAGAGAGAGAAGAGAGAGAGAGAATCCCAAGCAGATTCTGTGCTGTCAACACAGAGCCCAATGTGGGGCTCAGTCTCATGAAACTCGAAATCATGACCTGAGCCGAAATCAAGAGCCAGATGCTTAACCTACTGAGCCACACAGGTGCCCCTCTATTCTCTTTCAGATTTAGGAAAAAGCATAATACTGGTTCCAAACCACTAAAATGACCTCATGTCCCACCGACAGATCACAGTTTGCAGTTTGGAAAACACTACTCCAAGGTCAGCAGGCTAGATACCTTGCCATTGTACCTGTAGAGACATTGAGACCCTAAGAGGAACCAGAGCCTGCCCAAGGTTGCAGGGCTGGTCTGTGACCTGGCCCCAGCCAGAGCTCAGTAGGCTCCCACAGCAGAATTTCCACTGTAAGCTTCCAGATTCTGGGGATTTCTTGAGACCACTGCCTGCAAAAACAAGGCCGGGGGAGAGGATTACCACTGGCGGACCATCAGAAGAGAGGAGATGGAGGTTTGCTGAGTAACAGGCTCTGCTAGGACTCCCCCAGGCCCCAGCACTCAAGACTCTATTGAGCCTACGGAAAGGGTCAGGCCTGGGGGTCAGTTTCAGTTCCTCCAGAGAATGGTCCCAATCATGATGGAGAGGAGAAACAGAGGCTCCCAGTATGATGGGGCTGGGGGGCGGGGTGCGGGGAGTGGTGACACAAAGCCCCTCCCTCTCAGGGAGCTCCTAGTCTGAGGAGGGAGACCCTGCCTCTGCCCTCAGACAGCTCCTGATTTGTTTCACATGGCTTTCTGCAGGCAGAAATTATGGACATCTCCAGAACAGGGACCCAAATGCAGTGTCTACACCGGGAACCTCACTGGCAAAGCCACAAGAAAGATGAGAAGGAAGGAGAGAAACATCAAAGCACCTGAAGGAATCACCTAGGGGGAAGTTTCCAGCCACTCCTTTCAGGTAGGGTTGCCAGACTGATGCTCGGTTAGATTTGAATTTCAGACAATGAAGATTTAACTGAGCGTCCTGTGTTTTTATTTGCTGTGTCGGGCAACCCCACGTCCAGGACTGACGTGGCATGAAAGGGCCAGGCTGACCAGGAGGCCCATGTAGGACTAACAGACAGCAGGAGAAGCTGAGGTCTCCAGGTACCCGGTACTGTTCGGCGGGAGAGGGGGGTGGGGCAGAAACGAGAGTCCCTTAGAACCTTCTCAGCCGCCAGCAGGCAGCCCTCAGACCCGTAAACACCCCCAGCTTGAGTAGCCGCCTCCCCTCCCTCCCTCAGAAGTGTGGCGGGGACGCAGAAAGCCAGGAAGAGCCTTTGGAGTGGGCATGTGGTGATGGGCCAGGGAGCAAATTGTTTCCTTCGTTCCTTCTCGGCAGCTGCACCAGGCCGGTTGAGATAAGAGAGTCTTCGGGGAAACTTCCTTTTAGGCACAAACCAACGGCTGGGCCAGGCACACCACCGGCATCTGTGGGCAGTTTCTCTGAAGTCATGGGGCCTGGGGGAGGGTTTTACCAGCATCAAGCCGAGCTCTTCCCCCCGCCCCCCCCCCGCCCCCGCTCATGTCTCTTCTGCCCTCCTTCCTCCCTGCAGCCCCCAACACGCCTCCCTCCCCCACAGTTTGGGCTTTTAGTATGGCCGCTAGAGTTGGGCAGTGCCAAGGGTGTGGCTGAAGCGGCCACAGCCAGAAGGAAAGGGGGTGAGCCCACTGGCCTCACCAGGAAGGCATGCCCTGATGCTCTCATAACCTCTGCGGGCACAAACATCCCCTCTCCCAGGCCCGGGAGCAGAGCTAAGGGCTGGGTCCCAGGACCTGCTTGTCCCCCGTTACTAAGAGGAAAGGAAAAGCTGTTTCTGTCTTCCCTTGTGGGTTTCTACACGGGCTGTTTCCGCATTCCATACGGACCAAGGGAATAAATCATCTGAAATGCTGAGCCTCGTTGGGTTCTGTAGATGAGCCTCAAGGAAGCAAGCCCAGAAGTTGCACCCCCTTCCTCAGGGAGCACCCGGGCTGATGACGGAGAATCTGTCCCACCCCTTCGGGACCCTGACAGAGCGATGTGATTCATGTTCATTCTTTCATTCAACAAGTACTGTATTTATTGAGCCCCCCTTAAGTGGTAATCACTTTATATTCCCTTATCTAACTTAATCCACATTAACACCTGGGAGAAAGGTAGTATCGTGCCCATTTCACAGGTAGAGACAATGAGGCCCAGAGAGGTCAGTGACTTGCCCGGGGTCAGATAGCCAGAAAATGCTACTGATGGGAAAAGCGGAGCCAGGCTCTGTTGGATCCCAATGCTCTCTTCCCACCACCCTGTGCCCAGTCACGATAGTGACAACTGACGACCTTTTCTGGGCACTCACAACATGCCAGTCACTCACCCTTCCCCCAGGGATCACAGTTCTCTGATCCTTAGGTGTAATGGTACCGGTTTTTGTTTTTTAATTTTTATTTAATGTTTATTTCTTTTTGAGACAGAGCATGAATGGGGGAGGGTCAGAGAGAAAGGAGACACAGAATCCAAAGCAGGCTCCAGGCTCTGAGCTGTCAGCACAGAGCCCGACATGGGGCTCGAACTCACGAACCATGAGATCATGACCTGAGCCGAAGTCGGAAGCCCAACCGACTGAGCCACCCAGGCGCCCCAAGTCATGGTACCTGTTTAACAGACAACGACTAAGGCTCGAAAAGGTAATTTTGCCCTGTGACACGATTTAGAGGCTGTCAGGGTTGGAGCTATGTTTTAGGTTTGGGTTTTGGACAGCGGGGACCCAGAATTAGCAGCTGGGTTTTGAACCCAGGCAGTCAAGCCAGGCAGGACCAGAAGTGACCAGGCGTTATCAATTCTGTGGCTGCCAGATAGAGGGTTATTAATATCCATGAGGTGACTATTGCAGAATAGTCAGTCGCTCCCACAGGACAGCTCTGGGTCACAGAATTAGAGCCAGGTCAGCACCCCCCCCTCCACCCCCCAGCCCCACAGGGGCTCATCCTGAGAAGCCAGATCCCTCAGCTGGGCCTCACAGCCCCTGCCCTGGGAGCCCTTAGCCAACCAGGCGGCCGCCCCGTGACTGGGAGGGGTGACCCCTGTCACACTTGCATGTGTGCGAGCCTGTGGATGTGCTTGTGTGGAGGAAGACCTGTCTAGCCCTGGGTGAGAGGATGCCTCGAGGGTGTCCTGCCAGCGGAAGGCCTTCCCCCACCGATCCTAGCTTCAGCACGCCCTAAATGCAGGCCCAGCCACCCTCTCCCTTTCTCAAGCCGGATAAAGGGGAGTAAGGGTGGATTCGCTGGGAGGGAAGCCTAAGGGAAGGGAGCAGAGGGAACTAGAGTGGGGATGCAGGTTCCTTTGTCAGAGGCAAAAAGAGCCTCGAACCCTCTCCCTGAATATTTCCCCAGAAGACATCCTCCTGCGGCCTCCTTGGGAAATGGAAGCTTCCAGCTCTGAGAGTCCCAGGGAAAGCCTTCCTCTCCCTGCCCCAATCCCAGAGATCTTTCCCCATACCTGTACCACAAACCTTGTCGCCCAAAGATCCTGGAACAACAGGACTGTAATCTTGGGGTGCTTCTGAGATGGACCCCCGAGAGCCTCCTCCACTGTGGACCCCTCAGATGTAAGCTGGGAACGGTTTGAGAGCGGCCGGCCCAGGCAGCCCTGCCTCAGGCCTCCAGGTTTTCTGCCCAAAGCCCAGCTGTGTAGAGAAGGGTGGACACAAGTCGTCCTCTTTCAGACTGGAGGCTCTTGGTGTGTTTGGGGGGACAGGGTGAGAATAGCCTTGTGCTCTGGTCCTGTTCATTGGCTCATTAATTTCTCAAATACTGATGGCACGCCCACCTTGTGCCTGGCCCTGGGTTCGGAGCCACAGGGCATCATCCCTGGCCAGGATGTCTCTCTCCACACCCTCCCTCCCCTCAGGACAACCCAGCTTCCCCACTCCTGGGCTCTGGGCTGAATCTGCCCTGGCTTGCCTCACTCCTCAGTGAGAGAGGAAGGCCCTAAACTTAACAAAGATCGGTATAAACCCCAGCTATGGGATTTCAGTTTAAAATTTTAAAAGTGAGGAGGGAGAAAAACAACCAAATTATACCAAAGTAGGAACTCAGAGAAGAAAAGGGCATTGACGTGGGGACTAGACATAACAGCATAATTAGAAAGACCGGCTTTGAGCGCAACCTACGTACCAGGCACTATATTAGTTTTCACACATCAACACCACCTCACAATGCTGGTGTGATTGTCCCCATCTTAGAGAAGAGAAAGTTAAGGCCCAGAGAAGAAATTTAGCCAGGCAGACACAGGATTCTAACCTAGATCTGTCCAAAGTCTTGGTGGGGCTCAGGGCAACCCAGATGGCTCTGCAGAGGCACCAGGCAGGGCCTCACAGACCATCACTCCGTTGCCTCAAGAGACTTCCAGTCCTACGATGATGGCATAGCTGTAAACAGGGTGGGGAACAGGGACACTGTCTCCCTGCAGCCTGAGGAGGTGGTGAATGGGGTTCTCAGACCTCCCCAGCAGAGGAGACAAGCAGGACCCCAGGAGGAGGACACATGCTGGCTTCTGTCCCACTTGGAGCCAGACCCAGAGGCTGACAGGGGATGTGTGTCAGGGCCCAGGCTGGTGAGCTATGCTCGCCTCTTAACAAATGGGAAGAGAAGCCTTGCGGGACTGTAAATGTGTGTTGGGAGAAGAGAGAAGGAGAAGGGTGCGGGCCCTGAAAAGAGCTCCTCAGACATGGATACCCGGTGATTCCAAACATCTACCAGGCCAGATGAAGGCAAGGGAGTGCCTTCTTGAGAGTGGTTTCCATCTTAATCGACAACGAAACGTCTGCTGGAAGGGCTTCTGTCTCCTCCCTGAGACCAGAAGGTCTGTGAGGACAGGGCGCAACCCGAGGGCAAGGGCCATGTCACCCCCTCAGACTGGGAGCTACCTGAGGGCAGTACTTTACTTCTTTCATTAATAAGCTACCCCCCTTCCACCCCGCCACCATCAAAGGCAAATACAACTGGGGCACCGGGATGGCTCAGTCGGTTGAGTGTCCAACTCTTGATTTTACCTCAGGTCATGATCTCACAGTCTCGTGAGTTTGAGCCGGGGTCGGGTTCTGCACTGACAGCATGGAGCCTGCTTGGGATTCTCTCTCTCTCTCTCTCTCTCTCTCTCTCTCTCTCCCTGCACCTCCCCCATTTGTGCTCTCCCTCCCTCCCTTCCTCTCTCTCTGTCTCAAAATAAATAAATAAACTTAAAAAAAAAAAGGCAAAAATGACCTTTTAAAATCTGTTTCAGATCTCAGCCCTCTTGTCCTGAGGAGACCCAGGCCCCGCCCTCCTTCCATAGGCTCCTAGGCCTGATGGTTCCTTTGCCATTGAACGACTGCTCCCCGCCGTTGGAGCTCTTCCCCCTTCCGATTGGCTTCCATCCCTTCCTCTGCAGATGCTCAGCCAGGTCCTATATTTGCCTTGCATTTTCCCTTTCCAGGCAGATTATAAATATTATAAATATTTACTGATTCTTTCCCTCCCCTCCCCTATTTCCCGAGTCCTGATGGATGGTGTCCCGTGGATGTGGCTGAGTTGTCTCTCTCCCAACAATTCTGAGTCCAGTTCTGCAGGGCCTCTCAAGGATCACCTCCTCCACCCCCCATCTCTAGGCCGGTGTTATGCTAAAGCCACCCCTAGTGAAAGAGAGGTCATTCTATACCAGGCACAGCACATATGCCTGGTATTCCATAAATGCTTGAGGATGGGAGGGAGAAAGGAGGGAAGGGAAGGAAAAGATGCCACGGGTTTTTCCTTCAAATTCCTCATGCTTCTCTCTCAGCCTGTTCTTCTTATCCTCTAGCCTCTCCCCTCATGCTGTAGATGAGGCCCACTTTCTCCCAGTGAGATCTCGTTAGAACTGACTTGCTCTCCTCACCCCCAAAATTGGACAATACTTTGTCCTGCCTGGGGCAGCACTTGTCCTGACTCTTCCCACCAGACTTCCTACGAGGGCAGACCCCTGGTCTCTGATTCTGTTATATCTACATCCCTCCTTTCTTGAACCTCGCTCTACCCCCTGAGACCATCACACATACCAATAAAACCCTATGGATAGGAACGGACAAAGGTCCAAGCACTAGGATGTGATGGTTTAGTTGGATGATTTATAATCGCTAGGTAACACCCATCCCAAAACTTCACAGCTTGAAACAGCAACAGTCCATGTATTTGTTCACAACTGTGTACATTTGGGCAACAGATGGTTGTTGGCAAGAGCAGCTCCCTTAAGCCTAGAGAATCCAAAATGACCTCGCTCATATGTCTGGTGCCTCAGCCTGGGGTGGTTGGAATAGCTGGGAAGCATTCCTGCCTCAGCCTCTCTCTGTCTCTCTGCATGGCCTTTCTCTCCAACATGGTAGTTGGGCTTCCTTACAACATGGCGGCTGCCTTCCAAGAGGACAAAACGGAAACTGTAATGTCCCTGAAAGTCTAGGGCTAAAAGTCCAAGAACAGCTCTTTCGGCACATCCTCCTAGTCAAAGCAAGTCATACGGCCAGCCCAGATTCAAAGGAGGAAAATAGACTCTACTTCTTGATGGGAGGAGCGACACGTGTGCACAGGGATGGGAAGAACAGTTGGCAGCCATGTTTGCACACAGGCCACCATAATGGTCTTAACATGAAACTGATGCAGAATCACCAAGGTCTGTATAAATCTACCCAGCTTCCTTGCAGGAGGGAAGTGGGTAGGCTGGAGGTTCCTTGGAGAAGCAAGTACTCCAAAGGCCTTTGGGGCTATGGCCAGGGTCTGTCACTGCTTAGGAAAAAGGAAAAGGGACTCAGGCTGGGCAGATCAGAGTTGAGAAGGAGCAGTGTATATGTCCAGGGAAAAAAGTGGTCAGGCCAGAGGGGAGGGTGTGAATCCCGAGGGGGAGATGAGCAGGGGTAGCTTGGCACTGGGTCTTCCTCTGGGGTGGGGGATGAGCAGGTCTTATACAACCGGGGGATGCAGTATTTTCATTTTATCCTTCTTTTCCCCATAGTCTATTTAAAGACTGCTTCTCTCCTCCAAGGCTGCATGTTGCAATTTCTTTCGTGCTTAGGTTTCGGATCTTCCAATGACAAGCCCCAGCCCCTAGAGACATCTCTTGCCTTGCCTTGCCTTACCACACTTGGGGAACTCTGGATTTCAGCCTGGGTTTGGCCACCACCACATCCTCCCCCTGTCCCACTTTTCTTCTGGCTGTTTGTATTCAGTCTAGACGATTCATTTTTATTTGTTGATGCTCTGCCTTAGCCTGGGGCAACCATGGTGTGGTGGAAAGAGCACTAGAATTGGAGTCAGGAAAGCTGGTTTAAATTCTGGCTTGACCATTTACTGGCTGTGCATAAATTCGGGCATGTTATTTACCTTCTCTGAGCCTCCTGGTTCCCATCTGCCAAGCAGAAATAATGAGCCCCATCTCCAGGGTGGCTAAAAGGAGGAAACAGTGCCTGGCATTGACCAACAGGCCTCTGACCCTAATCCCTACCACCTACTCTGAGTCTCCTCCTTGCCCAGCCCTGTTCACGTCTCTACCTGTCAGCCCCTCCACCAACCACCCCCACCATTGCTGGCCTCACTCACCTCCACAGCCTTGGTATGAAACCCTCAGTCACCAGGCCTCAGTTTTGCAGTCACTTGAAAAACGTTAACTGAGGATGAATTATGTTCCAGGCACTGTTCTAGGTGCTGGAGGTACAATGATGAACAAAACAGACAAAAGTCTCTGCCCTCGAGTGGCCTGCATTCCAGTGGGAGTGGCGGGGGGCAGGGGGGCAGGGGGGAGGCAGACAAAAGAGAAAGTAAATTTTAGAGCCATGTGGTCCAAAATGGTAGCCACTAGTCACATGTGTATATTGAGCCCTTGAAATGTGGCTGTTCCCAACTGAGGTGTGTGATAAGAACAAAATACACAGCAGATTCAGAGATTTTGTACCACACAAAAGTGAAATCTCTCCTTAATAATTTTTATATTGATTAAATGTTTGAATGATATTTTTAGATATGTTGGGGTTAAGTAAAATATATTATTAAAATTAATTTCTCCTGGGGGTGCCTGTGGCTCAGTCAGTTGAGTGTCTGACTCTTGATTTCAGCTCAGGACATGACCTCATGGGTTCGAGCCCCACATCGAGCTCTGAGCTGACAGTGCAGAGCCTGCTTAGGATTCTCTCTGCCCCTCCCCTGCTCTCTCTCTCTCTCTCTCAAAAAATAAATGCCCTAAAAAAAGGGTTTTTTTTTTTTTTAATTAATTTCACCTGTTTCTTTTTAACTTTTTAAATCTGGCTCCTAGAAAATTTCAAATTACACATGTGGCTCACGTTACAGTTCTACTAGACCTCTCAATTCTAGAGTAAGCGAGAAGATGGCACACGCTGTAAGAAAAAAGAAGGGATGGTGAAAAGGAGCATCCAAGTGCGGAGTGAGGAAGGAGTGTTGATTGTAAACGCAGTGGTCAAGGTAGCCTCACTGAAAAGGTAACAAGACTGAAGGTAAGAGAGCCACACGTTGCCCCATCTAGGAGAAGAGTGCTCCAAGAAAAGGGGACAGCCTGTGCAAAGGCCCTGAGGTGGGAGAGCGCCTGCAGTCTGAGGAACAGAGAGGCCAGTGTAGTTGAGCTGAGTGACCAAGGCAGATCAGAAGTCATAGAGGCAGGGAGGTAGAGGCTGCCCGGAGAGTACAGGGCCTTTTCAGGCTGTTGTGTAAACTTTTGTTTTTTCCTCTGAGTAAAATAGAGTCTCTGCAGAGTTTTGAGCCAAATGGTGACATGATTTGGCTCACAGTTTAACAGACTCACTTTGGCTGTTGTGTGAGAATCAACTTAAGGGGGGGGGGGCGGTGGCGAGAGGAGAATTGGGAGGCCAGTTTAGAAGGCTCCAGCAAATATTCACTTGGGATGACAAGAGCCTCTATCTCACGGGGCTATGGTGTGGATTCTGTGTTAACCAATGGAAAAGACGGCAGGTGTGATGCGTGGCTGCTAGACCAAAAGCTCTGTGGGTCAGGGGCCTTGCCTTCTGTCTTCCTCACAATGTAGCCAGGAGAGGCAGAAGTCACCACCACCCCCTCAGCACCTCCCCCTGGAGGGGTGCAACAGCCTCCTTTGGGCCTCCCTGCCTCCTGCCTGACCCACTGCTGGGGTGCTCCTTTTAAAACCCCTCAAATGCTGCTCATCCCCGACAGGCCAGAGTCTCTTGGCATTGCAGACTCCCTGCGAGCTAACCCTGCCCCTCTCCTGTCAATATCCCTCACCCCTATGCACCTGAGTCCCCCCTAACACCTTTGCTCATACCATCCCTTCCGCCTGGACCATCTACTTCAACCTCCCCCCCCCTCCCTGTTCTGTCTTCTCCTGCCCATTCTTTATGGGGCTACCAAGAGGTCAGGTCAAGAGAAGACCCCAGATTCAGCCAAGCTGGATCAGATGCCCCCTCACGTTTTATGTATCTTTCTACTGACAGATTTATAGACTGTTTCTGTGACTCCTCGCCCACCCACCCTCACCAGATCGTTGAGGAGCGGAATCATCTTATTTATAACAGCATCCATGCCCCTAGCGTGGTAGCTGGCCCAGTAAATACGATTTGAAGGAATAAAAGAGAGGCAGGAGGAAATGGATTTGGTAGCATTGCTCATAAACGCCAAAGACCCAGACAGCTTCTGCCCTGGCCAGGACCGCAGGAGAGAAGGGCCTGTGCAGCAAGATGGGGTGGGGAGTCCTCTCAGGAACAACCAGGGCTGTGAGTCCATTTTCCAAGGGCTCAAGGAACTCCCAGACCCTCTATGTAAAACTTAACAACACCGTGGGGTCACAGGCCCCCGTGAGCACCCCCTTACCACTCCCTAGCCTACTGCAGCCAAGGCCACATAGCCAAACTCAGCCCTCTCCTGTCCCCTGGGGCAGTAAGCTCAGACACATGGCCGGTTCCTTCCTCAATCAAAGGACCGGGCCTGGATCATGTGATTCCTGAAGGCAGCACTGCTCCCGGTAGGCCCTTGCTCCTGTCTAAGGTGCTGTCTCTCCGTCCCCCCATTTCAGAGCCCATACCCCACATCATGGCAGAGGGTGAACGGGGTCCCCCAGGACCAGCTCAGCCAGAATGGAAGCACCCTGGCCCCCAGCACAACAAGATGGGCCACGCCATCGCCTAACTACCTGGGACCCTTTTCCCAGACCTAAGACAAAATGGCACTTTCCCCAAGGGAGGAGGGAAAGGGGGCAGGAGGGAGTCCAGAACAAGGACCCAATGGAGAAGGAGAAACCAGGAGGAGCTTTGAGATCAGAATTAAATTCTTTAATACAAAATGCTTTTTTTAAGATATATCTGTATTTCTTTGTTGTTGTTTAAAAATAAATATGTACTACGGAATATCTCGAAAAACTGTACTAGAGACAAAGATGTGATGTTAATATCTTTTTCCCACAATTATTACGGATAAACAGTAGCACCAATAAATAAATGATAACAAATATTAAAATTAAAAAAGGAGAGAGATTTAGTATGTAGAATTCTCTATTTTTTCTTGTTTTGTTTTTACATATAAAAAACAGAATAGCCATGTCTATTTTATCAGAATCACATATATACATAAACATATATATATATATATATATATATATATACACAAAAACGCAAGTTGCCAAATATATATATAGTATGTAGATGTATATTGAAACCTTATTTCAAAGGAATGTGTGGTGGGGAACCAGGGAAAAGGGGAGGGCAGAGCTGAGTGTTAGCAAAATTAAATATCTGTTCAGGACAAGCTAGTGACTGTCACCGATCAGGGAACGAGAGATTGGAAACATGAATTTTATACACAAAGACCAGTACAAATAAGAGTGCAAGAGAGAGCAAGAAGAGATACATCTCATAAATAGTTGAAATTAAATATTAACCAAGAATACTGAAAAAAACCCTACTCTTTAATTAAATTAACTGTTTTAATTTCTAATTAAAAAGGGGTATTAAATAAGTATCATATATAAAACACTTTCTCTTTTCTCTGCCTCCACGGTGGGCACGTGGATCCTGCCCTGTCTCTCTGTGCCGCGGGAAGGGTCGGGTCTGGGGACAGAGGAAGGTTAACCACTCACACACACACAGCCAGGTCTCCTGGGGGGGGACAGAACTAGTGGTTTCAATGGTCTGAGGACATCAGGCCCTCCTGGGCTGCACCCGGGAAGGGGAGCTGGGAGAAGGCCAAGGCAGGAGGCCCTTCCCTTGGAGGACAAGCTGTCACCAGGCGGCCCTTCCTCCATCAATGTCTCTCTTCTCTTCGCCAAGACATCTGTCAGCAGCCTCCTGGGCATCTCAGGAGCAAGTGAAGACGAGGTGAAGGCTGCCCAGTCTCCTGAATCTTGCAGGCAGTGCCCCTGGGGGCAAGATGCCCGTGCAGCATGTGGAGAGGACCCCCAAAGTACAGCAGTGTCCTGAGGCTCCCCAAACTCCTGGTCAGAGCCAGCGTCCTCGTCCCTGTACCTGTCGTCTGTCCATGTGACTCGGGGTAGAGGCTTAGGGCCAGGGCTGGGTTTGTCGGCGTTCCCAAAAGCAGGCCAAATTTGCCCCCATGCCCTGGCCATGCACGCTTCTGGGCAGGGGAGGGGACCCTGGCCTTCCCGAAAGGGACCAAAAGATCATGCCAGAGTCTCTCCTCCCATCCTCTTCCCTGTTGGGATCTGGGTGGGGACATTCTCCTCCCAACTCAAGTCCACAGCAGTCAAATACATCCAGTGAAGACACCAATAACATTAGCAATGTTAATTTAAAAAAAGAATATATATATTTTATATATATATAAAATATATATATTTATTTTTATATATATAATATATATATATATAAATGTATGTATGTGGGTGGGTGTGTCTACAGGAATCCCAGAAATAAAACTCTCTAATCTTCCGGGCTTGGTGATTTAGCAGCAAGAAAAATAAAATGGCGATCCAATTCCAAGAGGGACCGTGCTTGGTCACCTGCCCGGGAATGCTTCTGCCGGAGTCTTGCCCTCCGGACCCAAAGTGCTCTGCGCAGAGTCTCCTCTTCCTTCATTTCAGGTTTCTGGATTAAGGATTGTTCTGTTGACGATGATGGCGGTGTGGTGGTGGTCATGGCGGCGGCGTGGTCTGTGTCAGTCGTTCTGTATCAGTCTTTCCTGGTGAGAGGTCTGGTTCCCGAAACCCTGAGGGAGGCTCCTTCTTCCAGCCCGGCTCACCGCCTGGGCTTGTCACATCTGCGGGAGATGGGAAACAGAGGCCGGGGGTTAGGGCCAGGCGAGGGGATGCGGCGGTGAGGCAGGCAGCCTCCCCTTCCTGGGAGCCCGAGTCCCTGCAGCAGAGAGGAAGGTGAAAGCATCGTTCTGCCCGGAGGAGCCCAGCGTGAGGGGAGAGCCAGCCCCTGCCCATGGAGGCCCCGCTGGAGCAGTAGCTACGTCCAGACTCCCATCTGCCCTCCAGAGCTTACAGTCTAGTCGAGACAAGACAAGGACGAGGGGACATTTCATCACAGGCAACAAATGAGCACGAACTAAAGAACAGTCCCTACTTGACATTTCAGAGCTAGTGGTGACCAAAGTTGGACCGAGTTAGTCAACAAAGAGTCCCCGCAGAAAGAGGGGTTTCAGCTCTGCCTCTATGGGGCTGGTTTGGACAACAGAGTGGGGAGAGGACCCCAAGCAAGGGGTGGGGCTGCCCCCAGGAAAGTGAGGCTCCCACGGGAGCGGGAGCCAGAGAGGCGGGGAGGGACACATCTCCCATCACCACGCCCTCCCCTCCAGGCTCCGGCTACAGGCCCCATCTCTCTTGAGCATGTTGGCAGCAGCAGGCCTCAGGTACCGGGGTGCCCCTCCTTTCCCATATGCTGTGTAATTGATGGTGGGGGAGAGACGATCATCAACTGTGAAAGCTCCTGTCTAAGCAGAGGGGACGCCAAGAACTTTCTCGTCATGCCCCTGGCTCCTGGGCTGATTATCTTTTACCTTCTCTACTATGAGAGATCACAACTGGCCCTGCCCTTCTGAGAGCCTGGGAATGAGGATCCTAAGCCTCCAATTTGGGGTACTGAAACTCCCCCTTACAGGGGAGGGCTCTAGAGGTTGGGGTGACTTCTGTCAGCCCCCAGGTCACTTCAGACACCCCATCCCAGACATCTCTCTGCAGAATCATCACCACAGAAATCCTAAAATGACAAGTCCCTTATCTACCCTGAGGCCCCTGGGGCATGTGAAGACCCCTCATCAGACCCTGGAGGTGGGCAGAGCCCAACCCCAGCACTCATATACACTTCCTGTCTTCACATGCTACCAAGACAGACAGAAGTCTGCACAAACACCCCAGGGCCTCATCCCCAGCGCCCCCAGAACATCCATAAGCCACACGAACATGGGGGTGGGGGAGGCCAGCACATTCTAAGAACTTTGATAATGGAACATCTAGACTAGCTGGGGGTACCCTGACCCTGCCCAGGAGTCCCCATAAGCCCCCCACTAGGTGAAGTTTACACTGGCCCAGAGGGCTCCCAGCCTTTGTGCCCAGGCCGGACTGGTATAAGCTCCATTCAAGGCATCAAGATTGCCAGCCAAACTGTCAGGGCTCTGTGCTCCTGACCTTCCCGCCTGAACTCAGTCATACATTCACTTGCACACTTGCCACTTTCTAGGTCCTCACTGTGGTCAAAGGACAGTGGTACAGAGGCCTGGAGGGTTACACAGGTGAATAAAAGCCAGGCCCTGCCGTGAGGAGTTCACAATCTAATGTCAGGAAAGTGGGCACGCCAGGGCGCCTGGGTGGCTCAGTCGGTTAAAGCGTCCAACTTTGGCTCAGGTCATGATCTCATGGCTCACGAGTTCGAGCCCTGCCTCGGGCTCTGTGCTGACAGCTCGGAGCCTGGAGCCTGCTTCCGTTTCTGCGTCTCCCTCTCTCTCTCTGCCCCTCCCCCGCTTGCACTCTCTCTTTCTCAGAAATAAATAAAAAAACATAAAAAAAAAAAAAAAAAGGAAAGTGGGCACGTCCCACCCCCACCCCATCCTGGGGGCATCTGGAAATATGTGGGTTGTTTGAGGCTGTCACCATGACTACTGGAGTATTAAAGGTATCTAGTGTCCCCAAATGTTAAATATCTTAACCACCCTAAACCAACAGCCAGAGCCTGTGCCCTCTGGGACCCCAGTCTAGGAAGGACTCAGACCTGCCCCTATGAGAGACACCGAGGGGATGAGATGCCCAGCGGTGCGGACTCCAGAGGGTGGTGGCAAGGCCCCCGAGAGTGTTTGCGCTTGGTAGACGGCAGCGTCCCCCACACCAGGAAGGGCCCTCGATACTAGCGGCAAAGGTAGTACTAACGACATCAGGACCAACAGCCACCACAGGACACCTCAGGACCACAGGACACAACACTCAGCCTGCGTCCACACCATCACATTAAGCCACAGCAGCCTGCCCCCTCAGGCAACCAGGGCCACCTCTGAACAGGCCCTCCCAGGCCAGGCCAGCACCTGCTGCCCACCACAGGGGCCTTGCAAGCAGAGAAGGCAGAGGTCAGTCACCAGGCAGGCAGCTAGAAGCCGAGCAAGCAGCTGGCCCCTCTCAGATGCGCCCGTGCGCACTCTCTCTCTCTTCCTCTCTCTCCCGGTCTCTGTGTGAAGCCCCTCTCTGACTCGCTCCCCCTCTGGGAACCAACCTGCAAGTACGTTCGTTTAACTCAAGCTGCCTCGCCTTGCAACGCGAGTCTGTGTTTTTGCAGGAACATTTACACGTCTGCGGATCTTGTACAAACAAATGCTTTCTCCGCTCTGAGCAAGGCCCACAGGGACTGCAAAAAGGCAAAAGGAAAGACATCTAAGCTAGAGCATCAGCAGAGAGAGAGAGAGAAAAAAAAAAAAAAAACCATGCAACACCCCCTAACAGTCTGCAGCTACGCCCCCACCCAGCTTGTTGGCCCCCATACCCTTCCATGCCCTGGAAGGATCCAAGTGCTGCAGCAGAAGACAGAGAGAGCGGCGGAAAGAGGCAGCACTGGCTAGGAAGCCTGCCTGCAGGAAGAGGCAGACATAGATGGGCAGAGAGTGCAAGGAGAGGGCCACCATAAGGGGACTGCTGTCCCCTGGGGACAAGTACAAGTCTTGAGCCACAGGGCCCCCAACAGCCACCACCCCAGAAGGAGCACACATTGACTCTCCACCTGCTGGCGACAGCAATCTGAGCCGCCTTCTCCCCGTGCAAGGATTCACACCCAGGCCCCTCCACCAAAGGTGGGCCAAAGTGGGATATGTCAGCAGGCCAAGCCCGGAGGCAGTGTCCACGGCCAGGCCACTGGTGACCAAAGGGCCCACCACAGCCTCCGACCCAGAGGAAGAGCCTCCAAACCGACGGGGAGGTTTCTGTGGGTGCCGTGGGTTCGACCAGAATAGGGGGCTCCCCTCCAGAGGCCCCAAATCCACGAGAAGGGGCTGCCATATGGTGCCTGACCCCACCCTCAGATGACAATACACTGCCTCACGTCATTCGCGCCCCTTCCTCGTGCCACGTCTGCCCTCCCCACCACCCTCAGCTTCCAGACAAGTGCAGAAGCCTGGAGCAGTGGAAACCAGTTGGGTGAGCAGGCACCAGTGCCTGGCACCCATGCCAACGTGGGCCCGCCACCAGTGCCCAGTGGGTGAGAGAAAGGTGGTGCCCAGCCAAGCCGGTGTCCCCTCCTTGAATCCTCCAGGCCCACTCTGCCCACCTGCCCACCCCGACCCCGGACCAGCAACACCACCACCAGGTCTAGCCACTGGTGCCAATTAGTGGAGCGAGAGTGAGAGAGAGACACTGGGGGGAGAGGAGGAGGAAAGCCGGGAGAGGAAGGCAGGGGCAGGGTTAGGGGGTCCTGCAGGCGGGACTTTGATTGGGGGCCAGGGAGGCTCCAGGCAATGAGACAGCGGAGGCACCACGTACACGCTCCAGGATTTATACCGGGATTTCTTGCGCTTTCTTTTTTGCCCCTTTCCCTTTCCTCGAACTGATTTTCTGGAAAATAAAAAAACAGAGACAGACAAAGAGAGAGCGAGGGGGAAGGGGAGAGGAAAAGAAGCAGTGAGGAGAGCACACTTCCCGGAACGAGGCATCAGGAGGCTAGGGGACTCCAGGAAAGAGCTTGCACACGAACACACATGCACAGGCTGGGGTAGCAGACACTCAATGGCTCCTTCTTCTCATTTTGGCCACCCTAGGGTGGCCAACCCAGCCTCCGGCAATGCTTGGATGGGAAGCAGAGGCTGGGTGGAGGGCACAGGACCCAAAGGCCTGCATGCTCCTGGCAGCTCCTGGCAGGGGGCAAAGCCCCCTGGGCAGGATCTTTGTCCAGAACCCTGTGCAAGTGTGACCCTGAAGGTCGGGGACTGTAAAAGGTAGGCCAGAATTTGGGGAGGGCAGAGACTTGATGTGATGGGAGCAGGGGTGGGGGGTGGCAGGCTGTGCTTCAGGCACCTGCCTTCATTTCCCAGTGCAACAGTAAAGGGGTCCCTCCAGGGGCCCCGCCTCTGCAAATCCCAGCGTGGGGCGGGGGGGGGGGGGGGGGAGCTACATTGGGAGCTGGCACAAGACCAAGGGCGGCACATGAAAGGCGCCAGCCTGCCCAGCCATACCCTGGGCCGAGAGGCGGGGACGGGTGCCCTCAGAGCCCCAGGCAGGCGGTAGGGTGGGGTGGGAGTTAGGGAGGCATGGGAGGAGGAGCCTGGGCGTTACTTGGCAGGGAGTTCTCTCCCCAGCCTGTCAAAGCCTGCTACACCATCTCACCAGACTCTCTTCCGAGCCCAGGCGAGCCCCCCACTCTCCCTGTGGGCAAAGCAGGCATTTGGGAAACCGGCAAGGGGGGCAGGCTGAAGCCTGTCCCCCTCAAGGGAACCAGCACTCTCCACACCTGCCAGGCCAGAGGATGCCCAGAATGTCTGCCACATGGGGAAGAAATGAGGGGAAGGCACTGAGAAGAAGGGCCAGACTATTCCCTCTAGGAGAAAGCACTGGGAAAGGGGAAGGTCTACACACACACACAAACTCACTCTCTCTCGCTATCTCTCTCTGAGCCTGCTCTCCCAAACCACTGCTCTGGTAGCCACAGCAATTCTGGAAGTTGGGGACTTAGGGAAGAGGTAAGGGGCTGGGGCCTAGGAGTTTCTATGTCCCTAGAGCTTTGGGGGCAGACGGGATGGTGAGGTGGGGGAGGGAAGGGCACAGGTGCTCTCTCTCATTCTCTTTCCCTGCAGGCCTGCCCCCTTGCCAGTTGCTCACCCAGTTTTGAAGCCTCACTGCCCCCAGACTATGCCCCCCTGCTCCATCCTGACCCAACCCTCCACACTGAGCAACTGGAAGCCTCAGAAAATGACCAACATTCAACTCACTTCTCCCTGGCCAGGAGGGCTGAGTGTCTCTGGCCTGCCTCACTGCTACAGGAGGGCATCACCAAGGAAACATCTCAGCCGGACCCAAGTCCAACTGCGCCACCACAGCAGCCGCCGTAAGAGGCCGTTTCCCCTGGCACACAAAAGGTCTCTCTGTCACCTACTCCCTCTCCCTGCGGTGGGTGATGGGAGACTAGAGCAAGCCAGGGAGCCAGTGTCCACACTGCCCCCTGACACACCAAAACTTCAAGTCCCGGCCAGGAATGACCCGGAGACCTGGAATGCATTGTCTCTTCCAAAGGAAGCTCCAGGCTCCAGGCTGGGTTTTGTCCCTAATTCTAGAGACATAATCTTCGAGTCTGCTCAATCCCACTACTACCACCACAAGTCCTCATGAGACCAACTCCCTGACCCAGTGAAGCCATCAGAACCCCCCCCCCACCGCCCCCCGCCCGACAGAGGAAGCCAAGAACCCCAAACCAAGATAACGGGCCAAGGAGAGGGAGAGGAGCTAAAGTCATGGCTACTTACTTTTCTTTCGCTCTATCTTTCTTTGGTCTGCATCGGGCAGAGAAAAAGAGAAGAACAAAACAGAGAAGGGTTGAGATGGTGATGAGACCAACAAGAAGAGTCACATACTACTGTGACACATCAACACAGTTTTAATCTCTTGACGCAAACTAACGCATTTAATCCTTCTAACGATGCTATGGGGTACCTAGCGTTATTATGCCCGTTTCCAGATGTAGACACTGAGGCACAGTGAGGTAAAATTAAAGTCGCCCAAGATGCCACAGTGGGAAGGTGGACATGGGCCAACACGTGGCATGTGCTCAACCCTGCCGCCACATGCTGAACGAATGAGCCCGTGACCCCATCCTCACCTGCATTCACATTTGCTATGCTGTAGGAAGCTCATCTCCCCTATGTGCTGGCCTTGATGAGGTTTGATCCGCATAATCTAGAGGGAAAGGAAGCAGATCACAGAGGTTAGTGACCCAGCCAGCCATACCCAGATGGGACACCCCATGGCTCTTGCCACTCAGCACCCAGGGGTTCTACAGAGCAGGGGTGGGGGACAGAGGTAGGAGGGACCAGGGGCTCCGCCAGAAAGAGCCCCGGGCTCACCCCAACGTCCCCAACCCTGCTGATCTCAAGGAGCCCCTGTTCTTCTTGAGGGCAGACATGGCTGCACGGGTTGGCCAGGCTGGGAATTCAGGTCCTGGGTTCTCACCGGTCCCAATCCCTCCCCTCCTTTTATTTCCTCTAGGCTTTACCCTCATCCCTGGTAGCTACCCAAGAGCCACCCTCCCTGGGGTCTCAGAGCTCCCTCCCACCCTGTTCAAGCTGAGATGTGCCCTGTCGCTGCGAAGCACCACACAGCTGGCTTTTAAAACTCTCCATGGACCAGGCTCATCCAGCTTCCCAGATAGAGCCCCCAAAGAGGAAGGGCCCTCTTCCTCCAAGAGAGGAAGAGAAGGCCTCCTGTCACAGGCGTCAGCCCCTGTGGGACTGGGGAATGTAGGCATCTTTTTCTCCAAAGAAAGCAAGACTCCCCCACACATCCCTGCGACGGACTCAGGGGCAGGAGCGGAGCAAGTCAAGTCTGGCTCCTCCTCTCAAGAGCTGCCCAGCAAAGGGCCTGGGACCACCTGTTCCCCAAGTCTAACCCCTCCCCTCCCACCCCCACTCCCTGCCGATGCCCACCTGCATGGTGATGTTGAACTCCTCCGTGGGCACACACTCCAAGCCCTCGTCATTGCAACAGCCCCCGCATCGCATCAGGGGCACGCAGGATGGCTTGAAGATATACTCGATCTCATCAGGGTACTCCTGGAAGATGTCCACCAGGGTCTCAATGGGACGGCAGTAGCTGCGCTGGTAGACATCCATGAACTTCACCACTGCGTGGGATGGGGTGACACGTGAGCCCAGCAGGTCACACGAGAGATGGCCGGCTCCTAACTCCGCCCAGCTTGGGAAGGCCGCCCCTCAGAGTTCCTGTGAGAGGTACCCACTTTCGGGCCGGTCCTTCCAAAACTCTAACCTAAGTCCCTCCGGCTGTGGTTGGCATCCTTCCCTAAGCTTTCCACCATCAGCACTGATGAAGGCCTGGTTTTATTCCAAAGATCACACCAGGCTGTCAGGTTCTGCCAGAGATAACCTGCCACATGTGATCCCGCTGCCTCGCCATGACAGCCGAGCGCATTCTTGGGTCAGCCTCGATGCCAGGACATAGTTCGAGCACGAGTTTACTTGCTGAGGGGTGATCTAAGTTGCCCGTGAAAGGAGCAACAGCCAGCTTGGCAAACCTACTCCCCGTTTTCCTACAACCTCTGCCACACCACCCTCCACCCCAACAGCCAATTAATGAGCACTTATTATATGCTGAGCAAGGTGTGCAGTAGCCCATAGTTTTCATGGCCAACAATTCTCCCCGCACGACACCATCAGGTTCCAGTAGGAGGCCCGTTTTACCAAGAGGGAACTGGAGGTTCAGAGAGGCTGAGTAACTCGCCCCAAGGCCACACTTCACTAAGTGTTAGAGTTCAAATCAGTTCTGCCATGGAAGCCTTCCCAAGGCAAGCGACATCGTGTGAAAACAGACGGGAAGCACCGCAGGGGGCGCTGTGCCACCTGCCAGACCCCTCCCCAGACGCAGGGTGGGAAAGCGGTAAGCATCAGCACAGGGCCTGGGCCGGCCGGGAATCAGCAGGTGGCAGTGGGTGGGCACACTATGCAGGCCCTGCCAGCCACCGATAACCCCGCCCAAGAGGGCAAACTGCTTGCATCATGGAAAAAACGGTGCTGCCATTGCAGCCACGGAGCGTTTCTAGAAGCTGATCTGGAGGGAGAGCAGGGTAAAGACAGCTTCCCAGGCCGGCCGTGGAGCCTGGGGTGCACTGGAGCATGAAGGGGTAATTCTAGGCCACAGGGGCGGGGTCCTTGAGAATAGATGCAATCAGGACCTGGACTGAGGACTCCAAATTGTGGCCCAGACTGCCACTCTCCCTCTCTCCCTTTCTCTCTGACACACACACACACACACACACACACACACACACACACACAACCCCCCCACACAGTAATCCTGTCCCTGAAATGTATTTCCCCTGCACAGGAAGAAGGAGCAGCACCCAGGCCATGAAGTAGTCCAAGCTCAGGCCATGACTTGGTGTAACCTTGGGCCAGTTCCTTCCTCCCTCTCTGGGCCTCAGACTGCACATCTGTGTAAATGGGTTGGGAGGGGGCATGTTTAAAGACACTGAGAGCGAGGCTGAAATGTGGGGTTTTGTTTTCCCTTTCCAGCCCTGTGAATAAGCATTCTTTCTCAGCCCAGGTAACAGTCTGGAACCTCACCAAGGCATGTGAAGGGCCACCCCCTAGCCTGCCTCTCCCAGAAACAAGCTGAGCCTCCTCCTCCCTCCAGAGGGTAAAGGAAGATGAGCCCCGGGGAGCAGGGTTGGGGGGCATATACACAATAGGTGGGTTGAAATTTGGGAGCTGAGGGGAAGGCCACAGTTGTGACAACAGCAGGATAGTCCCTGGCCTTGCCTGAGATCTACTTCCCCTATGCAGACAACAGGCATAGAATTCTCTCCTCCACCCTCAGAGGGGTTAAGGCAAAGCACCTTCAAAAAGAATGAAGCCCAGGGATCTGAAGAAGCCCTTTTCTAATCCAAGTCTATATCGAAGATGACTGAAGAATTCTTGACCTGACACTGTGTTATGGCTGGGGACACAGGCCAGGTTTGGGGCCCCACCCAAGACTGGAAAGCAGAAAGGTCTGGCCTGGGCCGTGGCCGTGGGTTGCTGAAGCTAAAAAGACACAGGTGAGGAATTCCTTGGAAAAGCTCCCTGGAATCCCTAAGGGCCGTGCGGCGGAGGAAGGTAGAGGGGAGAACCTCACCCAAACCCTTCACACCCCAGCCACTGCCTCTAAGGAAAACCGTCCCACTTCTGCACAGGCCATAGACATACGTCTACTCCAACATCAAGCTGTCTTGCTTTTCCTTATTTCTTGAAGACAACCTTTTCCCCAAGCAAACAAAGACCATTTGCTTGCCTCTCCCAGACCACAGAGACCACCGAGAGACCGATGGCGGGTGGGCACACACTGGGAGCCAGGAGCTGTGAGTGGCACAAGCTGTGGAGTGGCTGGGAAGCCAGGCCCCGGGCCAAGGAAAGAGCTCCTGAGGGAAGGAGGCAGAACCGGCTGGGCATCACCACCGGCCCAGGGAGTGCAAACACCGCCCCTGGCCACTACCCTGGGCCACGCTGGATTTGGGTCAGAAAACGAGCCCCAAGGAAGACCCCAGGGCCTTCTCTCCTCAGGGGTGGGGAGCTGGGGGAGTGGCATCAGGCATTCCTCCCCCAGGCTGAAGCAGAGGCCGCATTCAGTGTTGGGGGAGAGCCAGGGCTTCCCTGGAGAAATGGGAGGGTCCCTGCTCCAAACCACAGAGGAACAAAAGGCAGGCGGACTCTAGTTGGGCAGGGGGCGGGGCACCTGGGAGCTACAGCCAGCCCTCTGCTGGCCCAGGAGGGAAGTTCACAGCACCTAAACCTATCCCACCCAGAGGGCAGAGGAGATTGTAGGGCCTTCTCTCCACCCGCTAAGGAATGCAGACTGTGGGGAGAGGTCCCATGAGGTGGGGCCCCCCTGCACCTCCAGCTCAGGCACAGCTAGTTCACTGGACAGCAAGGGTCACAGCCCCCTCCACAGAGGCCCCACAGGTGTGATGCAGCTGGGTTGGATGTGACAGAGAATACCCATCCTCCCCTGAGGGCAGGTAGGACAAGGGACACCTCCCTTGACACCGGGGATCTTTGAACACTGCCTTCCTGGTCTGTGTTCACAGCTGCCTCTCCAAGTAAAATTTTACTGGAAAGAGCAGAAGGAAAAGGCAACACATCCTATTTGTAGCAGAGGCCTGACTAGGAAAGAGAGTCCTCCAGAACAAAGGGTTACTCTCATGGTACTCCCCTCTTCCTTTCTTGATCCCCATCCCTGCACCCCTTCCTGCCCCCATAGCCCTGAAAGAAAGGAATCGGTCCTCCCCACCCATCCCCTGGGGAGACAGGTACCCCACCCAAGAGCCAAGGGGACTCACCTTCGTGGGGTTTGTGCTCTCCATCTGCCATGGGTGCAGCCTGGGACCACTGAGGACAAAACAAAGAGCAAGACATGGGCATGAGCAGGATGCAAAGGCCCAGCCACCTGCCCAGGCAGCAGCCTCTGGCTTCTCCAAGGCTGCTGAGTGGAACAAGGCACCTGCAGGGCTCCCCACAGCACAGAGCATGCCCTCCACCCCTGCACTGCTCTAATTCTGAAGGAAGAAAGAAACTAAGCAGATATTGGGGGGTAGGAAACTAAAAATACAGGAGAAAAACACCAGAATGCTGTGCTGTCCAGGTCCCCGCCCCTTCCCCACATTACCTCCCTCCCAACTCCCCCTCACTCCCCATCCCCCGCCCACACGCACCCCTGGCCACAACGGTCCATTGCTGAGTTAAGTTAATTTTCTCAGACCCCTGACTCCCTGGTCCAAAGCCATGGTAAGTATTAAGGTCAAATAGGAGGACAAATTTGGACTGAGGCAGGAAGGAAAGACTGGGGGCGAGAAAAACAACATGGTGACCTTCTCTTGCTGACATGACAAATACCAGGGTGAGCTGGTGCTGGGGAGGGAGGGGGGGTGCAGAGGAACGAAGGGCGCCAACCACCCTCCCCCATCCAAACTCCTCCTTCCTCAGGAACATTCAGCAGATATCCTCAGGTATATTCAGCAAACCCACAGGTTGTCTAGATGGTAAAACCAGGGAGGAAACCCTGGAGGAGGGGAGAGCCCATTTCTCCCAGCACACAAATCTCCCCAGAGCCTGAATGTATCTCCAGAGCCCCAAGCCTCACACTCCCACCTCACTCTCTGGTTTCTTCTCCCTCCCAGACTGAGGGGGTCCCAAGCCCCTCTCACCTGGCTGTGCACTCTCCTCAAAGGCAACCAGGAAAGCCTTCTATGCCTTAGCACTGCCCAGCCCCTAGGGGGCCCCCTACACCTCCTAGGCCTGAGGCTTCCCCTATCCTCCCCATCCCTCCCCACCCCCACAAGATCATTCCTCCCCTCCCCACAAGCTGTGAAGGTCAACAAGCCCAACCATGTGGACCTGACAGCTAGGAGCAGGCAAAGGCTTCTCCCAGCCCTTCAAGGAGGCCTTTGGTCCTCACCAGCTGGCCACCTCACTTGCCCTTCTTTGGGGGCAGATCCCCAGCAGCAGAACTGTACTCCAGCCCACGGAACTGCAGACCACCCTGACAGAGTCTCACTGTCTGTCTGTCTGTCTGTCTCCTTCCCACACATCCCCAGGGCACCCCAGATCCCCCAGCCTTGCCCCTAGGGCCAAGGTCACGTAACAGTTTCCAGGATCCCAGCTGGATAGACTTCCATTGCAGCTCTCCCTCAGGGACCCCCTGGAGTCTCCACTTTGCTTCTCACCCATCCCAACAATACCCTCTGGTTTCCTTCTGCCAATGTTCTATGTCCTCCGCTCCTCTTGGGCCCCAATGAGGAAAGGGGACAGAAACTTCTTAACCCCTTCCAAGGCCAGGGGGCACTGGGAGGGGTGGCTCTAGGCAGGGAGAGGCCAGGTGCCCTTCTCTGGGGGCCTCTGAAGGTCACAGTGTGGCCGGGCTGCCATTCCTCCCCCTCCCCCCCCCCCCCTTGGAGGCCTGGAGCCAAGGCCTTTGTGCCAGGGTCTGAGGAACTCAGAGTGGCAGCAAGGACCCCAGCCCATTTCCTTCCTTCTGCCTCTCTCCAAGGGGACTCTGGCTGAGAGAAGGTACAAGAGAAGAGCATAAAAGGACCCCTTAGGTGACTCTGAGAAGCAAGTTGGGTGGGCAAGTTTGGAGTTCCAAAAAACCACCTGCTCCTGCTCCAACACCCCCCATTTCACCAGGACAAAGTGTGTTTGCAAGGCTGGCAGGAGCTCCTTCCAAAGGTGCGGGGAAAGCTGGTCCCACACTATCCATATCACAGCAAAATTTAAGCCATTTTTCCAAAAAGTGTAAAGTAAACTGGAATAATGACACTATTTAATTCCTCTCTTAGCCCATCCCCATAAAAGCTAAAGGCACAGCTCGGAAGTGTGGGGGAGGGGAGCAAAGCAGACTGTCACCGAGTCCGGACTTTAGGTAGTCTGACAAAGCACCAGGGTGGGCCCTTGCACCCCGACCTCTGACAGTGATCGTCTTTTCCCTGGCCTCTGGGGTCAGAGGCGGGTTACACGGGTCTTCTCATCAGAGGGTAGTGAAAAGTAGAAAGGTGGCAGGGGCTTCTCTCCACTTTAGGGAAGAAATGGGGAAGGGGTGTCAAGAAATTTCCTCCTAGCACAGGAGAGGGCTAGGGGCTGGGGACGGTGGGGGGGGGGGGGGGGGTGGTTCTCCAGATCCTCTGGCTAGGGATACCTCGAGAGGTCACCTTCCCGTGGAGGGCCGGCGGGGGAGGGGCGCCGCTCGCCGCCCGGGGCTCCCCGCTCGGGCCGCCGAGGCTCCGGGAACACGCGGCCGGCCAGGCCCGGGCTGATGTAATCGGCTCCGCGCCGCGCGCGCCCGGCCGGGCGGGGGAGGGCGGGCACCGAGCGGGACGCGAGCGGGGACGGGCGGGGGTGCCTTGGCGCAGGTGGCCCGGCGGAGACCGGGGGTCCCCTCGGCAATCCACCCCGAAACTTTTCTCAAACTCGTGGCGAGGGCCGAAGAGATCGAGCTGCAGTGACAGCAAGCCCCCTCTCTCGCCCGCGCCCTGCCCCCTCCACGCTCTCAGCCCTCCCTCGGTCCAAGGTCTGGGCACCCCCCTGCCCGTTGGGCTCCGGCTCCCGCCCCCGCTGCCCGGACTTCCAGTTCGTCGGGGACCAGCGGCCAGGAGCAAACTTCAGCCGCCGGCGGCAGCGCAAGCCCAGCCCCCTCGGCCTCCTCCTCCGGCTCCCGCCCTCCGCTGGTCGGCCCAGATCGTACGTGCGGTGACTCTGGTGGGTGGGCAGGGCCCGCGTGGGCGGTGAGATTCTATCCTGGTGCCCTCCCACCTAGCGCGCGCCCCCTCCCCCTACACGTACGAGGATTGAGGGGGTAGCCGCGCGCCCGGTGCCCAAGGACCCTCGTGGGGTACGGAGCCCCCACGCGCGCGCTCGCACGCACGTCCCCAGCGGGGAGAGGCGCTCGAAGCGGCCCGCGACGCCTGGTGGGCACGGCCGCTTACCTTGGCATGGTGGAGGTAGAGCAGCAAGGCAAGGCTCCAATGCACCCAAGAGAGCAGAAAGTTCATGGTTTCGGAGGCCCGGCCGGGGCCGGCGCGGCTAGCGCTCCCTCTCCGGCTCGGGCTGCGGGGCGGCCCGCTCTCCTCGGCGCCTAGGCGGGCTCCTCTTCCTCCCGGAGCCGAGGCCCGGGCCAGGGCCTGGGTCGCGCGCGCGGCTGGGGCACTGTCTGCGCACACAGCCGCCTCACCCGTCCATGAGCCCGGCTTCCGAGCTCCGAGTCGCCACCGCGGCCCCCTCTCCTCTTCCTTCTCTTCTTCCTCCTCCCCCTCCTCCGACTGCGGCTCCTCCCGGCCCGGGCTAGCACTTCTCCCGGTTCCGCTCGGCTCGGCTGCCCCGGCGCGGACCACGGCTCCTCCGGAGCGAGAACAACCCAGAAGTTGGACGAAAAGTTTCACTGCAATGCCGCGAGCCCCGACCCCCTCCACCCCGCCTCCAGGCGCGGGCTCCGGCTCTTGCCCGCGGCTCGCCGCCGCGTCCACCCTCGGCCGCCGGCCGGGGAGGAGGTGGGCGCTGGGGCGGGGGGCGGTGTCTGTCTGTCTGTCCGTCAGCGCTGCTGGTCCGATGCAGGATCCCAAGGGGGAGGGCTCACGCCGCGCTCTGGCGGTCACCCCCAAAAGCAGGTCACTCACTTTGCCCCTGTCCCTGTCGTTGCTCGCTCGCCTGCGCGCGCTCTCTGACCCCGTCTCTCTCTCTTCCTCGACTTCTCTCTGGAGCTCTTGCTACCTCTTTCTTCTCTCTGCTGGTTTCCAAAATCCGAAGTGATTTGGAGAAGTAAAGGAGCAATCTCCCCAAACGGTCGGCCCGATTTAAGCGGGGAATGGGAAGCAAAAATAAATTAAAACGGGAAAAAATGTGGATATTTAAAATTGCTTAAGAAAAAAAAGAGGAGGGTAAACCCTGGATAAATGAATATCAAATTCCAGTGCGGAGACCTCTGGCTAGTGACCCCGCCGGTTCGTCCGCCTCGCCGCTGCGCCTCCCGACCCAGCGCCGCTGCCGCCGGCTCCACTCGCCCCCCGCGCCGCGGCCTCCTCGCAGCCCGGCTGCCCCAAGCCTCTGCGCTCCTCACCACTAGCGGCCGCTTAAAAATCAGACCCGGCTTGTCCCCGCCTGGACCCCGCCCTTGGAACGCCCTGGGGGCGGGGACAGGCCCAGTCTCGTCGCCTCTCCCGCTGCCCCGCGTGCCCCTCGGGCCTTCCCCTGGGACGTGTAGCAAAGCCTGCCCCCCCTACCCGTAAAGGGGAAGCTCGACCCCCACCTAGGTTCACAGCCCGAAAATCACCCATCCGCCCCCCTTTGCCCAGACACACACACGCCCGCGTGGTATTGGGGGGAAGGGAACAGGAAAGTGAGGTTATGTGCGGACAGGGCTCGAGAGCTATTCCTTCTTTGCTGGGAATATTGGAGGGAGGGGCGTCGGGGCGGGCAGGGAGTCGGATAGGGACGGGTGGGGAGAAGGACATACAGATCTATTGGAATCCTGGGGTGACCCCTGGCCTTCTTCCCACTCCAGCACTCTCAGCCCGCCCCCCCACACACACACACACACTCACACTGACACACGCGTCCTCACTCACACGCAGACGCTGCTCTCCCAAGTTCACCAGCTTCCCTGTGGTGGCCGAGCGCCCCCTAGTGACTACTGCCTGCACACCCCAGCTCTGGCTTAAGAGGGAATGGGCTTCAGAAAGAGGGTGGAGGGATACTACCCCTGACCCCCTTGTTTCTGACCTCCCTAACAGAGGCATGTTTGGGACTCGAATGGACCCGTGTGCAGCGAGCCCAATGCTGGGCACAGGAGACGTGATGTACCCATGTGGACAATGTGCCCATCTGGAGACCTCATCTGGCCTGCTGACATCAGAGTGAGCTACAGCCAACAGACTGGGGTGACTGGGGTCCTTTGGGAAGTGTCCAGGGAGACTTTCCTGGGGAAAATTATTTGGCACTAAGTTTGTGGGGCTGAAAATGGGAAGCCGTGTGGTTCTGGGGTTAGTCAGTGGCCCAGAGGAAAGAGGACCTGTTGGAGCCCACGTATGCACTGTGGAGTCTGGCAGAGCCCAAAGGGAGAGGCAGCCGGGCAGACAGAAGCCCTTGTTCCTGCTCTCCCCCCCAACCCCAGATGTTGCCAGGGAACTGAGGCCAGGGGGCTGGTGGGGGCGGATGGAGGCCAGGGCCTAAGTGATGATTCAAACCTACTCACCAATGCTAAGGAACGTCTGTAGGCCAGCTGCCCGGAGCTCCCACCAGGCTGGGGGCCAAGCCTTCTATCTGCCCCAGCCCAGGCTCTTAGCTCATCTTCTGAACAGAATTGGGGTTTCTCCTTGGTACCCTTAGACCCCCAGGGTCCCTTGCCTACTTCTCCCAGCTGGCGGCCTCTCTCCTCTTTCCCCCAGTCCCCCCCTTCCTTCAAAGCTCCCTTCTCCCCCAACTCCCCTGGTCTTCCCTGAGTGCTCCCGAGGCCCCCCACCCCACCCTTGCATATAGGAACCAGCCTGGAAAAATTCCTGGTTGGGCTTTGACCCAATAGCTCCCAGGTTCCCCCCAGGGAACAAAGAGGGGGTTCTGATACCTGAGGGAAGAGAGGGACCAACCAGTCTCATTATGAATCCAGATCAGTGCCAGGTCCAGGGCTGATGTAGCCTCTGTGAGTGCCAAGGCTGAGAACTGGACTGTGACGGCATCCCCCAAATTGACCAAACGATCTAGGGAGGTTACTCAGCCAACCCCCTGCCTCAGCACATGGTGCTAGGTTACCTTTTTAGTAGCCCAATTCCACACGAGTGGTGTCCTGATGCCCCTATGAGCAGAAGGGCTGCCCACCCCCATCCCATCCTACCCTTTCCATCATTCATGCCTCCAGTCCTGCCTGAACCACCTGGCAGGCTCCCCAGCACAGGGACGAGGTCTCCTTCCAGTTAGGAAATGTTTATTTGCTGGCTCAGGGCCCCCCTCCTTACCTAGGCTCCATGCTCCAAGCTGCTGTATGGAAGATAGAAGCGAAGCCCTTAAACATCCTCCTTCCAACCTGGTCCACCTCTAGTGCAGCCAGAGCACAAGATGTGTGGGGGCTTTGGCAGAGATCCCCTCCCTCACCCCTGCAGAGCAAAGGAGCAGGCAGAGCCCAGGACGGAGTCTCCCAGCAGCACGAGCAGGGGCTCACCCTGGTCCCCTCCACGGCATCCTTCTCACCTCAGCCTTCCCTGGCCCCTAAGGGGCCAGAAGAAGGGGTCATACTAAAAGACCCTGAATTTGAGAGGAGAATGGAGGGGTTCCAAGGTGGAGGTGGGTGTCATTGTCATAATAATCCCAGGGCTCTCCCCAAACTGACCCAAACATCCCCCTTGGTGGTATTCAGCAAGGTGTGTTTCAGCTACCTATGTGAGATTCCCTCTGTGGGCTTGGCCCAGGGAACCAAGGGAATGAGGGGGCCGAACTGCACCCTGACCTGAGGAGCTTTTGAGCAGGCTTCATTGGGGTGGGGAGGGGTCTCCCAGCCCCGCCCTTCATTTCAGAGACACAGCCTGGTGGTGACTCAGAGGAGGGTCAACTCTGGATGCTATCCCCCAGGGCGGTGGCCCCAGCTTTCCCGACAATACACTGTAATGATGTACGATACCCGGCCAGTGCCCACGTGAGCATCGAATTGAGAGCCCGACACACCTGGGTCGTCAAAAAAGGGGACGAAGCACACAGAATCAGGAATGCAAATCAACAATCGGTAGACCACATCGTGTCTCTCCAGCACCATCTCCTCTGACAGACTTAATCCCCCCAACATGCTCCCTCCACAGGTCGCTGAAGGGCTGGAGTCCCAGGACACACTGAACCCCCAGAGAATCCCAAGCACACAGAAGGACCCAAGGTCACCTAACAACATGGGGGGGGTGAGGCACGGAGCAGAGAGCAGCCCAGACAGAGGTCGTGCTGGGTCCCCTCCAAGGGCATCCTCTGCCCCACTCAGAGGGCCCCACCTCAGGACCAGGGCAGTCTCAGCTTATGGCTCTGAAACAGTGCAAAAGGAGCCAAAGAGAAAGGGGAAGGTGTTCCAGGTGAGGGGGAAGCGAGGAGAGGGGTGGGGGTGGGGGTAGAGAAGAGCGTAAAAGGTGGCCAGGAGCCAACAGTGGCCCCAGACAAAAGAAGTAGTGATGAGGCCCAAGGCACAATAGTTGTACTTTGTCCTAACGTCCTGTTACTCTGATGTTCAGGGAAGCTCTTGCCTGTGTGGGTGTGGGCGATTAACCTCCAAACCCTCGGATGAAGGGACAGAGCCCCTCCGAAGTGAGGAAAGAAGGAGAGGAGAGAGTTGCTGATTCTTGCTGTTGCCTAAACATTTCTCCAGGTGGTTCCGCTGGGATGGAAGAAAGGTCTCCTCCCTCACACCATCCCCTGACTCCCAGACACCTAACCGGACACCGATCGGATCCACTGGAAGGGCAGGAATACCAACGTGTTGGATTGAAGGAGAGAGAATTGGAGTGGTTCCCTTCAATTCCCTCTCTCCTTCGGTAAGTCAATCTCTCTGTCTCTGTCTCTTTCTCCCCCCACCCCTCTCCTCTCTCTATCACTAGGTCTTTCTCTACCACTATGTCTTTGCAACAAAGCAATGGAAAGACAAAGCAAAAGCAAGGAAGAAGGGCCCCTTTCTCTCCCAACTTCGCGCCCCAATCTGGAGCTGGAGGTTTGACGTGGGGTCATGATAGGCAAGGATGCTGACTGGTAACGAGATTGGAGCAGAGAAAGCCCAAGAGGGTAACTCCCCCAAGAGAAGTCAGTCTGAAAAGGGGGAGGGAAGAGGGATGGCGAGCAAGCAGGAGAAGGGGCAGAGTCGCGGGGCAGGGTCACCGGCCGGGGGGAGCATGCCGGCCCACGCCAGTCCTCGTCCCTATCAGCCAAGGCTATGCCTGTCCTTTATAGGCCTCAGTTTCACAGCCCCTGGATTGCTTCTCCTTGCCAGCCCAGACATGTTCACTTCCTGACACCCAGTCTTTGCTACCCCTCAAAATCTGGCCCCCATCCTGCCCATTGCAGCTCCTGTTCATACACCCCCGCTCAGTCTTGGAGGGGGTCCCTCTGCTGGGAAGAGTGGTGGCAAGAGTTGGACACTAAGGTCATAAAGCTGTACTCTCCCTTGAGACCTGGGCCCTGCCTGGGAGCGGAGCCTTGTCCCACCGTGGCTCTTTCCCAAGGCCGACCAGGCATCAGACACCGTGCTGACTATAGGAGATACAGGGACACCGGAGTAGGCAGTGGAAAGTGCAGGGCCTTTGGATCCAAATGGACACAAGTGGCACTCCTGGCTGCCATTCTTTAGCTGAGTGACCTTAGGCAAGTTACTCAGCCTCTCTGACCCACGGTTCCCCTCGTCTGTAAGACAGGAGTGCAAATGCCTGCCTTGGAGAGTCGCTGTATGCAGACAGGTATCCACACAGCTATACTGGCAAGTGGATTAGGAAAGAGGCCCTAAGAGAGAGGCACAAGGTGCTATGAAGGCAGAGTTGGCTGGGCCCTGGGGCTACAACAATGTGGAAGGGGCTTTCTGTCTGGAAGAACCACAGGGTAAACTGAAAATAAAAACTCTCTGAGGGGGCCACTGTAACTGCTGGGAGTAGGAGAAGGCTTCCTGGAGGAGGGGACACTTGAGTGTAGATAGAAGAGCAGAGTTTGGCCCGCTGAGTGGACAGGGATAAAGAGCAGGCAGGGGAAGTGAGGTCTGGAGGATTCTGATGGCTCACAAGGCTCTCCCAGTACTCCTCTGGGGGTGATAGAGACTTTGAGGCTAGGTAGGGCAGGGGATTAGGGCTTCTTCAGAAACATTCCCAGCCAAAGCCCACAGGGACAATGCAGCTCCCTCAGGGGGTGAGCCCCACACTGATTTCCCCGCCCTCTGGGACAGGATGTCTCTGCCAGAGAATTTAAACAAACAAGGAGACACTAGAGGTAGGTCCAGCTTGCACATTTAGCACTGTTGTTGTTTGCCCAGGAGTGAGAGGAAGAGGGCAGAGGACACCAGCCCATGACAAGCACAGGGCCACTCAGCTGGGGCAGGGCACAAAGCAGAAAGAGGTTTTCTCCAGCTTTGTCCCCTCCCTACCCCCCAACAGGTGCCCAGAGGTCTCCTGTCTGCCTGTCACAGACATGCAGAGACCTGGAAACAGCACCAGTAGAAGTCAAGTCTGCTGCATGCCATGTGACCTTGGCCAAGTCAGTCCCTTTTTGGACCTCAAGATCCTCCTAGGTAAAAGCATGAGGTTATACTCCCTAAGCTTTAAGGCTCTGTTACAGCTCCATCAAACACTCCAACTGAGATCACTTATATAAAATGTCACATCTTCCAGGGGGCTGTGTATTTTGAAAGGCTCCCCTTGGAGAGGACAATGCTTAATTCAAAGATGGGTGAAATCTGGGGCACAGTACCAAGTGGTGGAGAGGAGATGTGGTTCCAGGGAACGTCTCCAATCCCAGCAGGTAGGGAACTGCTTCCTCTCCTACCTGGGACGCTAGAACCTCTGTCCTTTTTGAAAAGACACTGGCTTGGTGAATCCTCACTGTGAAAAGCCCCCACCAGCTACCCTGCCCCACCCCTACACCCCCATGGCATGTAATGGAAAAAGCCACACAGGCTGGACTCAATCTTGGTTCACCCATCCAAGCCTGGAGACTTTGAACAAGTCACATCATCTGCCTGAGCCTTGGTTTCCTCATCTGTGAAATGGGAGTTGTGGTGCTGTACCTCCCAGGGTAGTAAGCAAAGCTCCTGGTCTAAAGTAAGTATCACATACATGTTACTTCCCTTCCCTTTCTCTGTCCCTACCCCCATGAGTGAGCAAACTCAGAGAACACAAACTCACTATCATCTGACTAAAGTCAAACAGAAAAAATTAGGGAAATGGGTTTATCCCATCTCCCTGTAAAGAAGAAGAAAGGGCGCCTGGGTGGCTCAGTCAGTTAAGCATCTGACTCTTGATTTCAGCTCCGATCATGATCTCACAGTTCATGGGTTCAAGTCCTGCATCGGGCTCTGTGCTGACAGTGTGGAGCCTGCTTGGGATTCTTTCTACCACTCCTCTTGTGCTCTCTTTCTCTGTCTCAAAAAAATAAATAAATAAACTTAAAAAAAAAAAAGGAGGAGAAGGAGAAGAAGGAGGCAGAGAGAAGGAAGGAAGGAAGGAAGGAAGGAAGGAAGGAAGGAAGGAAGGAAGGAAGGAAGGAAAGGAAGGAAGGAAAAGAAAGAAAGAAGGAAAAGAACAAAGAGAAAGGAAGGAAGGAAGGAAGGAAGATCCCAGAGATGACTAGGGGTGAGGGATATGTCGGCTTCGTTCCTTCTTTAGCCTTTCTTCAGAGCAACTGTGTCACAACCTCTTCAGAGCAACTGTGTCACCAGGTTGTCACTGAATTGGCTACACTGTGGGTTCCTCAGGAAAATCCTAGGGGGGGTGGGGAAAGAGGCAGGTATCCCGCCTCTTAACAGGAAGGGTCCCTTCCCTCCTCTCCCAGTGACCCCTTCGGCCTGGGCCAGAAGCTTGGCCCATGACCCAGGCCACCCCCAGGATGGTTCACAAAGATAAAGTCAGTTAATGATTGGCCCCATGACAGAAGGCACTCCCACCATCCTGCCTGCCTTCCCAGACCCAGAAGTGCAGGGCAGGCCACAGAGAGTGGGGGAGACCTCCTCTCAGCTTCCAGTAGCAGCCTGGCCTAATATCCTCAAGATAACCGGTGAAGCAGACAATTGGTCAAGAGGTATCCATGTCAGGAGAACATCAGACCAGGTTCCTGGGAGCCTCGGGAGGTCCTAAGAGACGGGGCGGTGGGGGGGGGGGGGGGGGGCGGGGGAAGGCTGCGGGAATGGGCAGACACAGCACACCCAGTTTTATATGCCTTATTTATTGGAGTTTCACTTGAGATTTCATTGGAAGAAAAGGCTCCACTACTGAAGAAGTTTGAAAATCCCTTCGCCAACCAGATGAACAAAGTGAGGTCCAGAGTGGTCCAAAGCCATACAGCTACAGAGAGGCAAGACCTGAGCTCGGATTTCTTGACTCACAGCTTGGTGCCCTTTTTATTTCTCCAAGGACTACTTACTCACTTCATCAGGGAAAAGCCCTGAGCCAGGCACCTCTAGGGGAAGTGGGGCTTTAGCCCCCAAGAGCTGACCGGCTAAATGGGGAGCCAGGCAGTGCCAGAGAGGGGTCCTATGCAGGAGCAGGGCAGCTGCTCGGCCCAGGGTTTGGTTGTTTGCTTCTCTTTCCCACATGAAGGGGCTCCCTCATTCCAGGCAGCGCCCTGCAGAGGGCACAGCTGGTGTGAACCATGCTCCCCTGGGGGCCCCTGGAGAGATGGTCCTGCCTACATCGCCCTGGATGTCAACCCACTCAGACCCATATCCTTCTGAAACACAGCTGGAAGTGTCAGGAGAGGTGAGGTAGGGCACGCTCCAGGCTGCTGTCTGCTGCTAGCTTCCCCAAGTCCCAGGACCTGGCCCTGCTCAACTCCACGAGGACCAGTCCCCACACCCCAGCTGAGAGTGGTGGCCAAAATATTTAACCACCCTTTATGGCTCAGGCACCAGTTCACATAGAGCTGGGGGCAGAGGCCAGGCCACATGTAACACCCCAGGGTTCTAGACTATGGGGAGGTCCAGGGGACCCAGGAAGGGACTGGGGTAACCAGAGAGGCACCCAGAAGGGTGGGGAGTAGGGGGGACCAGCTGCTGGAACATCAGCTATTGAGACCAGACGGCCTTACTGGGGCACACCAGCCGAATGTCCTGACCCAGTCCACTCTCCGCTCCAGGCTGGAATGTACCATTCCCAGCCGAGTACGAGGCCTGTCTGGGGCCCTGGTCTACCTGCCTCCATGTCTCCTCCACTCCTGGGAAGACCAGGCCAGGGCTCCCCACCTTTCTGTACATAAATATAGTCCACACCCAACATAGCAGGGATGTCACCGCTCATGGGTTCCAGCCACTGTTGAAAAAATGGCAGGGGCGCCTGGGTGGCTCAGTCGGTTGAGCGTCCGACTTCAGCTCAGGTCACGATCTCGCGGTCCGTGAGTTCGAGCCCCGCGTCGGGCTCTGGGCTGACAGCTCAGAGCCTGGAGCCTGCTTCCGATTCTGTGTCTCCTTCTCTCTCTGCCCCTCCCCCCTTCATGCTCTGTCTCTCTCTGTCTCAAAAATAAATAAACGTCAAAAAAAAAATTTTAAAAAAAAAAAAAAAGAAAAAGAAAAAATGGCAGACACAGCCAGCCCTAGCTGTCGGCTGGAATCCCAACCCCAAGTGCCCAGATCACCAACAGCTATAATTACTCAGAACATTTTCCTTTTCTTCCTCTCTCTCTCTTTCTTTGGATATCTCCATTCCTCTCCTGTCCTCCCTCCGTCCTTTCTGCCTGTCCCCACTGTCCCACGGAACATCCCGGACCGTCCTGTTGGCTGAGTGTTCCTGTATGCCTGTCTAAAGCCTCAGCTTCTCAGAGGCCCCTGCGAGGTTACTGCTCCCTAGCCCCCATCCACTGCTGGGGGATGGGGGGCAGGTTGGGCAATGGGGGACAAGGTAGGAAGATAGGCAGTCTTCACATCTCCCCAATTCCCACTGGGCCTCCAGGGACTAAGGGAGAGCCTGCAAAAGGGAGATTTCTGAGGAGATGGGACACCCATCTGGGTGGCACGGGTGCCAGCGGAGCTGGTGCGGCAACTTGAGAGAGCCACAAGTACAGTGAGGGGCGCCAAACCCCTTCCCCTAAGCCCCCACCCCCACCCCCGGCATGACCTGCCGCTTGAAAGAGGACAGAGGTAAGTACAGTGAATCTTACGTTGGGGGGAGGGGGAAGCTGCTCCTCCCCCATTGTGTGACCCTCGTCCCCACCACTTACCCACCAAAACCTCTTCCTTTCTGTAGCTCCTCAGTTCTCCAAGCTGAAGTCCACAAGAACTAATAAGCCACACACATATGCGCGCGCACACACACGCGCGCGCGCACACACACACACACACACACACCACCCCCACCCCCAACTCCGCCCCCACCACTGCTACTACCACCCGAGACAGGGCCCCACAGAGAAGAGAGGAGAGTTCCCAGAAACCCAGCTGTTCCAGGCAAGCTGACCTGGGTCATGGCGCCCTCCCCACCCAGAGCTACAGAGGCTGGGTCCCCCCTGAAAACTCTCTCCCAAAACCACCACAAGAGTCACCTTGAGAGCCCCTCATAACAAATCACGTCTCTGAAGCCCTGCCATTAAACACCGCTGCTCCTTGAGCGGCTCCTTGGATATGTATCCATGCTCGGGGCTGTGGCCAGGGGTCGCAGCACCTGAGTTCAAAACCAGGAAGTGTCACTGCCGTGCGGTGTGACCTGAAGTAAGGCACTGCCCATCTCTGGCCTCAGAGTCCTCTCTTTAGAGTGAAGGGGTGACTGATTTCTGAAGCCCTTGTTGGGCTCCCAGCCCATGGCCATAGGGGATGGGGAGGAAGCAGTAAGGCTGAGTGAGAGCTGTGGACTCGGCCTGTGGCCTCTGGGACTGAAAGGTATGGAGAGAGGACTAGGGAGGACCAGAGAGCACCGTCTGGGACCACCTTTTAGAGATGTTTATAAAGATTACTGGAACAGAGGTGAACAGGGAGACAGAGAACAAACTCTTCGGTCCGTTGTCTGACCAACAGCCCAGGTTTGCCTATCGCCATCAACCACAACAGCTGGGATTGCAACAAGAAGGATTTCAGTTACATAAGCAGAGGCCCACCAAACTCATCTTCTCTGGGGGATGTATGGCATGATAGCCGTGGTATGTTTATCTAGAGACTTCTAGACCCATTCCTGGCCTGGATGAACTGTCAGGGAGTGGGAGAGGAAGCAGGAGAGGGCGAGACAGGGTGTCAGCTCCCAGGCACCCCCCTTTGCGAGATGGGTGGGGTACCCATGCCTCCAATCTGAGAGCTGAAGTGGGGGAAGGAATTTGTCAGGGGTGTGGTGGGGCCGAGAGCAGGGCAGCAAGGGAATGGAATGAGAAGGCTGTCGAGTGGCAAAACAAGTGTTTGTGGGAAATGGAGGGAAAGACCCTTCCTGGTGGGAGGGGATGAGAGGGAGCCTCAGCCCAGGACTCCGTGCCGTGGGCACCCCCAGCCCCGCTCCGGGCACAACACAACCTCATTGGGGCAGTGCACTGCCACTGTGCCTGCACTGCCACTGTGACATCAGCTTAGGTAGAGGAGCAAAGAGCCACAGTTTGAGAAGTAGAGATGACACCCACTGAGCCTGGACCAGGCATTAGGGAGATAAGGCTGGGGGCATGTCCACAGGACAGACTGTGAGGACAAGGGCCCTTCCTTCCCCCAAGAGTGCTGGGGTGCTCAGGCCAGACCTGCTTTTTCTCTGGGTGTCATCCCACCTCTCACCTGGAGGCAGCTGGTAGACCATGAAAGTGTCTTCCCTTGCTCTTTACTTGGGCAGATCGGACAATTCTGTGACTCATGCCTCCTCCTCTGTCCTGCACCCAGGAATCTCAGGGAACGGATGCTGAAAAACCACCCAGGAAGGAAGGCCCTTCCTCTTTACTGCATTGAGGACCGGGGAAGGGGAAGGATGAGCAAGAGGGTAGGGCCAAGCCCCCCCGGATAACTCAACCAAATAATGGACAATTTGAGGTGAGGCCGGGGTACCTTGATGTGAGGAGATGTGCTGTGCTGCCGATGATTTATGCCTGTGTATTACAAGGAAGCTGGGTTGGCCCTGCCCAGTCCCCTCTGGAGGCCCGGGTCCCCACCACCCAGTCTTCCAGGCTGGAAAGGCCCCCATCCTCCCTGGCTCTCCCCACATCACCACTCTCCTCCTTCTCTGTCCGTCCTACCAGACCAGGAGTTGAAGACTTCTCCCCCCATCTTCCCACACTCTGTCCTCACCAAGCCACCTTGGACACACTCCTCACCCCTCTGCCCCTCCTGGCCTAATGCTCCTCAGGGGACCCCTGGCTATCTGAGGAGTTGTCTCCACGCCTCCCCAGGGATGGCAGGGGGAAGCCTCCCGCCTCTTTAAGGCTGCACAAGGGGAAGGTGAAAATGGAGAGGGGTCATCCTGCTGGGCTGGCTGGGTACAGGGTAGGGAGCTCCTTCTCTGGCGTATAGGAGAAAGGACCCTCCACACACAGACAGAGGTGGGAGGCCTTGAACCTCTTTCTCCTGAGCTGAGAGCACAGACTTGCTGGGCGTCTTCCAGCAGTGGGCTTCAAATGAAGCTGCGTCTGATTGTGGACACCTTCCAGACATTCTTAGAGGCCCAGGGCCCCCTCCTCAACCAGGACCCCTCCTAGGTACCTCACCCAGTGCCACCCCAAGCCTCTAGAGGGCGCGGGAGAGCAGTGCTGGACTCCCGGCCCCTGGGGCATACCCATGGTGGCTCTCTGAACAGACCCCTGGGACCAACCATCTGCCCCCTCACCCACTGCCCCAGGGGAAGGCGGTGCCCCGCTGGAGACTGCAACCTGGCACTAGAGAGTATGGGCCAGGCCTGAGAGGACTGATGCTTAGAGGATGCAGAAACCAGCTGGGCCTGGGGCACGCTGAACAAGGATGGGTTTGAACAGTGGAAAGATTATCTGAGACCAATCTGAGATTATCCTGCTGCTCATTTGGGGACAGAAAGGAGAGCAGTGGCCTGGGCCCTGGGAATTCCCACCTGCCCTTGGAATAAGGAGGGGCTTCTTGGCCCACACAGCAAAGCTGCAAAGCCCCCCACCCCCTTGCAGTGTCAAAACTAGGGTAAGGCTAGTGAGGCAACTAGGACACAAAGTTCAATGTTGGCCCTGACAGCGGGCACCTTCTTAAATACTTCACCCTGTCACCTCGCTCCCTCATCTCAGTCCCAGCCCTGCCCTCTGAGCGGCCTGTCCTGGGGACTAAAACCACAGGAATATTTGAGGCAGAGGTAGCATAGTTGAGCAGAGGGGTTACTTTGTCACACAGGACCCCTCAAAGGGAAGAACTAGCCCTTAACTCAGCTAGAGGGGAGGGGAGCAAAGAATGAAAAGAGAGACAACTGTCTGTTGCCTGAGCCTGGGCCCCTGTGTGGGTCTGTCTGTGTCAGTGTCTGTGTGTATTTGTGCATTCAGATCCCATGTGGGTCTGCCAATTTCCAGCTATGTGTCTTTGGGCAAGTTAGCCAACCTCTCTGAGCCTCAGTTTTCTTGAAAACTTGTGATAATAGTACCTACACCTATCATAATACCTAACGAGGTCGGAGTGAGCATCAAATGAGGGCATATATGCAAAGGGTGTAGCATAAGCATCTGGTCTGCACTAAATAACTGTTGCTAGCTATTCCCAGTGTTATTAGTAATATAATAGTGTGTAGCCCCAGTTTACTTTACAACCTTCTCCCCATTGCCTACACACACACACACACACACACACACACACACACACACACATCCCACTCTAGTCAGACAGGTCTTCTGACAGCCCCAAACGCACGTTGCTTATTTCTTCATCCCGGTCTCGCCAGCCATGAAATCTCACCTCTTAAAATAAGACTTTCTGGAACATTTCCACCTTATATTTTTTCTCGTGAATCCCCACGTTAACCTTGTAAAATTACAGCTTAGAATTTAAGTAACTCGCCTAAAATCATCCAGCAAATAAACAAGAAAGCTGGGATTTAAACTCAAGTCTATCTGGTTCCAGAGCCTACACTCTTAACCACTGTGGTTTAAAGAGAAGAATGAACCAAAAGCCAGAATTTCCTTTTTGTGATCAAAGATGGAAATAACAATAAAACAAGGCGGTACTAGAACTTCAGTCGAATGCTTTCAGGATTTCAAATCAGAGTCCCCTGGCGTCAGGTCCCATCACACATTGTTCAGAGTGAGGCCAGAGAGCCTCAGTCATCAAAGAAAGAGGTACCAATAGGGTTAAAACAATATTCATCCCGGAGTGAGTCAGAAAAATCACTTACCTTGATTGATTGATCAATCACCAGAATGTTCCGGTTGATCCTAGCTCTATTTCAACTGTCTATAGGAGAAACTTTTATTTTTTTTCTCTTTGTTGGTCAACAATTAAGCATATTTTTGATAATTAAATGGACAACATTTAATTATCAATATTTGCTGGTCAGTCGGCAAAGATAACATGGAGTAACCACCGGAAGACCACCCACCGGCTGATTTTCACATATGCTTCATCAATCCCCAGTTTTTTGTGACTTTTTTTTATTTTAATGTGTATTTATTTTAGAGAAAGACAGAGTGAGAGCAGGGGAGGGGCAGAGAGAGAGAGAGACAGAATCCAAAGCAGGCTCCAGGCTCTGAGCTGTCAGCACAGAGCCTGATGTTGGGCTCAAACTCACGAACCATGAGTTCATGACCTGAGCTGAAGTCCGACGCTTAACCGACTGAGCCACCCAGGTGCCCCATTCCCCAGTTGTTATAATAAAATCTGGCCATGGGGAATATATTCCCTTCAGGTATTCATCCTCCTTTGCCATCTCCCTCTAGTCATTCTGGGCCTCAGTTGACTTGGAACGTCTATACCATATTCTTCTCCCTGTGACTTAACTTCCTTACCTGGAAAATGGGGATTTATTTTTAAAAATTTTTTAAACATTTATTTATTTTTGAGACAGAGAGAGACAGAGTATGAATGGAGGAGGGTCCGAGAGAGAGAGGGAAACACAGAATCTGAAACAGGCTCCAGGCTCTGAGCTGTCAGCACAGAGCCCGAAGCGGGGCTCAAACTTATGGACAGCAAGATCATCACCTGAGCCGAAGTCGGACCCTTAACCGACTGTGCCACCCAGGAGCCCTGATAATGGGGATTTAATAAGACCACCAACCCCGTAGGACTATGCCAAGGACCTAATGAGGCAACATGTGTAGGGCTCAATGGCTGGCATGGAGTGAGTGAATGATACACATTTGGAGCTGTTAGTGTTGTCATTTCAAGCTGGGTAGAGGTGGCCAGATTCTGAACCCCACTTTGGCTTCAGAGAAGCAGCATCTCCCAACAACCCTTCCCTCTTGCCTACCAGGATGCACGTCCCAGAGAATCAGAATTCAGCCCTCTCTTGCCCCTCCAATCACACCTCAGCCCCCAGAGACGTAGAATCATCAAACCCCATGGCCAAGAAGGTAGTAATAGCTCATCTGGTTCAACTTTATTTCTTCTGAAAGGGAAGGCAGAATCTTTGGCAGCTCAAATGGCTTGCCCTAAAATCATGTAACATTTACTTCCTTTAGTGAATTGACCTCAGATTTCATTGTACACCAAACAAGGAAATCAATCTCGTAACTTGGTGCCACACCCTGTTTTGGACCCAAAAAAAGGTGTTGCTATTACCTGCTTACTTTGCTCACTCCCCTAGTTCACGCATCTTGGCACTAAACAACTTTTGGTTATTTCCACATACTATTCCGTTCCCCAAGATGAAGTCTTGACATCATTGAGGAAATTTTTCAGTGCAATAAAGGTTCTGAAGGCAGCTCATTTGTTTATTTGTTGATTCATAAATTTGGTAAGTATTTATTGATATCTTCTTACATACCAGGCCCTGCTCAAGGGAACGAAACGCCACAGTAAAGCAAACTCACACGGTTCCTGCCCTCTTGGAAAGTATAGGTTAGCACCTGAGCAGAGTACACCTGGTCTGTTCTTTTAGTATGATTACATGGAATTGGCAATAATTAAAGCCTCTAATAATGGATTAAGGGACTTCCAGGAAAAGATAGCCTCCTGAACACTTGTGTCCACTTCGCTCTCTCCTGAAATGCCACTAAAGCAAAGTTAAAGGCTCTCTACATTTTTCTTTTCACTTGATTTTGCTTTTTAAGGCATACACCCACAGGGACGGGAAGAATGGGAGAGAAGATAACAGCAACAAAATTTTGGAAGCTAGAAAGCAGGTGGTGGGGAATACCATAACCACCTAGTCTACACCCTAGAATTTCTAGAAGGCTCAGGAAATAGTGATGGCAGTTACCTCTGGAAGTGGGAGTTGAATTGAGTAAATAAAGAGGACTGTTCAAAAGTGGTTTTAAAAAGCAGTCAGATCTTCAGATTCTTTCCCTACCTCACACAGCCAGGCAAAGGGCTATAGGTTTATTCCCTGGTGAGGGGAAAATGGAAGGTCTTTGGACAAGGAACCCCAGGACACTGAGAGCAGATACATCTTACTGAAAATGTTCACATGGTGGATGCTGAGACCCAGGCCCCCTGGAATACCAGAAAACTGGCCTTTGTCTTCCAGGCAGGAAACTGGAGGGTGCATTTCTGTGGAATCTGACTAACCTGAAAGGAAGAAAAGACCCAAGATACTAACATAAGAGGCTTCAAAATGAAATATGCAGTCAGATCACCCTAGTGTGAGGCTCACAGATGAAAAACTAAACACACACACACACACACACACACACACACACACACACACACACACTTAGAGCTCCCAACCAGCTTTTCAGACTTCAATACAGCATATTGGTGTACTATATGCTAACTAATTTGGATGCAAATTTTTTAAAAATTAAATTTAAAGAAGTCAAAAAAAATAAAAATAAAAAATAAAAATATGAATGAATATACAATAAAATGAGAGGACCAGTTCAGGCAATAATATCCAAATAGTAGAAGAAACAGAAAAACTAAGGGAAAGATATCATTAATGACATAATATAAGAAAATTTCCCAGAACTGAAGAACTGAGATCCAAGGGCAATGGGTAATCACTTTTAAAAGTATTATTTTTAGGGACACCTGGATGACTCAGTCAGTTGAGCATCCAACTCTTGATTTTGGCTCAGGTCATGACTGGGTTGTGGTGGGATTGAGTCCTGCATCAGGCTCTGCACTGGGCATGGAGCCTGCTTAAGATTCTCTCTCTCTCCCTCTGCACCTCTCTCTCTTTCTCTCAAAAAAATAAAATAATAATAATAATAAAGTATTTTTTAATTTTAGTGTCTAATTGTTCACTACTAATATGAACACAATTGATTTTTGTATATCTATCTTGTATCTTGTAACCTTACTAAATCCATTTCTTAGTTTTAGTAGCTTCATTGTATATTCCATCAGATTTTCTACACAGTTGGTCATGTCATCAGCAAATAATGACAGTATTACTTCTTCCTTTCCTATATGAATACCTTGTATTTCTTTTTCTTGCCTTACTGTACTGGTTAGAATTTCTGGTACACTGTTGAAAAGACACAGTAAGAGTGGACAACCCTGTCTTATTACTGATCTTAGAGGGGAAACATTCAGTCTCTCGCCATTATAGGTTTTCTTTTGCAGAGGTTCATTATCAGGTGTGGAAGATCCTTTCTATTCCTGACTTGCTGAAATTCTTTTATGAGGGAATGCATATTGAATTTTGTCAAATGTTTTTCCTCCATCTATTAAGATGATCATTTGTTTTCTTTTTAAATATGATGAATTACATTGCTTGATTTTTTTAATGGTACTAACCTTGCATTCCTAAGATAAATCCCAGTTAGTCATGATGTATTATCATAGAAGGCGGGAAAGAGTGAGATTCAATTTCCAAATATTTTGTTGAGAGTTTTTGCATCAATCCTCATGAGAGATATTGATCTATGGCTTTCTTTTCTTGTAGTATCTTTGTCTAGTTTGGGTATCAGAGTAATGTTGGCCTCATAGGATGAATTGGAAGTATTCCCTCCTCTATAATTTTCTAAAAAAGTTTGTGTAGAATTGGTATTATTTCCTCATTAGACATTTGGCAATGCTCATCAGTTAAGCCATCTGGGCCTGGAGTTTTCTTGGTGGGAAAGCTTTAACTACAAATCCAGTTTTTAGGAAATAGATATAGGTCTATTCTGGTTATCTATTTCTTCTTGAGTATTTTTAAGGAATTTGTTTATTTTATGTAAGTTATGGAAATAATTGGAGTAAAACAGCTCACAATATTCTTATCTTTTTGGTACCTGTATAATCTATAGTGAAAACACCATTTTCATTCTTGATATTTGTAATTTGTGTGTTCTCTTTTTTTTTCTGATCAATCTGGTTAAAGGTTTATCAATTTTATTGATTATCTTGAAAAAAACAGCTTTTAGTTTCAGAATATTTCTAATGTTTTTCTGCTTCCTACTTAATTTTTCTTTATCTTTCTTCTGCTTACTTTGTGCTTAATTTGCTGTAGTTAAAGTTTTTAAAATTTATTAAAAATTTTAAACGATGAAACAAAAGTAGTGCAAGAAAAATTTTTCATCTATTTTGTGCTGTGGAAGAACCTTTGCATTTCAAAAGCTCCCAGTAGGTATAAAAACACATCCAATTATTCATTCATCAGATATTTATTGAGAACCTACTATGTGTTAGGCACTATTCCAGGCATTAGGTATAGAGTAGTGAAGAAAACAAAATTAATGCCCTCACTGAGCTTACTTCCAGTTGGAGAACACAGGCAATAAATAAGTGGACAGATACATATATAATACATCAGGTGGTGATAAGTGCTGTGCAGAAAAATAAAGCAAGGTGAAAGAACAGAGATTGAGATGGCATCAGCAAAAGGTTGTCTCTGTACAGAAACCTGAAGGAAATAAGGCAGAAGGCCATGGAAATGTCTGAGGAACAGCACCCTAGACTGAGAGAATAAGTGCAAAGTCCCTAGAGTTAGAACATGTTTGTCTTTTGAGGGAAAGTAAGAACATCTAAATGACCAGGGAGAGAGGTAGCTAGGGGTCACAACATGTGAAGTCTTGTTAGCTGCTGTAGAAACTTCATATTTAATTCTGAGTGTGGAAGGAAGGATTCTAAGATGGCCTCCCAGCAGTCCCCAACCCTGGTGAACACTATAATCCCTGGATGATGAATCTGATCTCTTGCACTCCTGTGATTAGCTTCTGTTATATGGCACAGTTGACTCCAGAAATGGGAGTTTATCCCAATGGGCCTGACCTAATCACAAGAGCCCTAGAGAGTTTTCTCAACAACAAAAAACAAATAACCCAATTCAAAAATGGACCAAAGACTTGAAGAGACAGCTCTCCAAAGAAAACATACACACGGCCAATAAGCACATGAAAAGACGCTTTACAACACTAATCATTGGGGCCGTGCAAATTAAAGCAACGATGAGATACCACTTCACTTCCATTAGGGTGGCTATTACCAAAAAGAAATTTTTTTGCAACAGAAAATAAATGTTGGCAAGGATGTAGAGAAATTGGAGCCCTTGTGCACTGCTGGAGGGAATGCAAACTGGTGCTGCCACTGTGGAAAACAGTATGGAGGTTCCTCAAAACATTAAACACAATTAATCGTATGATCCAGCAATCCCACTTCTTGGTATATACCTGAAAGAATTGAAAGCAGCGTCTCAAGAAGATATTTGTACACTCGTGTTCATGGCAGCATTATTCATAATAGCTAAAACAAGGAAACAACCCAAGTATCAGTCAATAGATGAATGGGGGCACCAGGGTGGCTCAGTTGGTTCTGCGTCTGACTTCAGCGTAAGTCATGATCTCACAGTTTGTGAGTTCGAGCCCTGTGTCAGGCTCTGTGCTGACAGCTCAGAGCCTGGAGCCTGCTTCAGATTCTGTGTCTCCCTCTCTCTCTCTGCCCCTCCCCCATGCTCTCCCTCTCTTTCTCTCTCTCTCAAAAATAAATAAACATTTAAAAAATTTAAATAACAAAAATGAACTACTGGGACCTCATCAAAATAAAAAGCTTCTGCACAGCAAAGGAAACAATCAGCAAAACTAAAAGGCAACCGACAGAATGGGAGAAGATATTTGCAAATGACATATCAGATAAAGGGTTAGTATACAAAATCTGTAAAGAACTTATCAAACTCAACACCCAAAAAACAAATAATCCAGTGAAGAAATGGGCAAAAGACATGAATAGACACTTCTCCAAAGAAGACGTCTAGAAGGCCAACCGACACATGAAAAAATGCTCCACATCACTCATCATCAGGGAAATACAAATCAAACCACAATGAGATACCACCTCACACCTGTCAGAATGGCAAACGTTAACAATTCAGGAAACAACAGATGTTGGCGAGGATGCAGAGAAAGAGGATCTCTTTTGCATTGCTGGTGGGAATGCAAGCTGGTGCAGCCACTCTGGAAAACAGTATGGAGGTTCCTCCAAAAACTAAAAATAGAACTACCCTACAACCCAGCAATTTCATTACTAGGCATTTATCCAAGGGATACAGGTATGCTGTTTCAAAGGGACACACGCACCCCATGTTTCTAGCAGCACTATCAACAATAGCCAAAGTATGGAAAGAGCCCAAATGTCCACCGATGGATGAATGGATTAAGAAGATGTGGTATATACATACAATGGAGTATTACTCGGCAATCAAAAAGAATGAAATTTTGCCATTTGCAACTACGCGGATGGAACTGGAGGGTATTATGCTAAGTGAAATTAGTCAGAGAAAGACAAATATCATATGACTTCACTCATATGAGGACTTCAAGAGACAAAACAGATGAACATAAGGGAAGGGAAACAAAAAGAATATAAAAACAGGGAGGGGGACAAAACATAAGAGACTCTTAAGTATGGAGAACAAACAGAGGGTTACTGGAGGTGTTGTGGGAGGGGCGATGGGCTAAATGGGTAAGGGACACTAAGGAATCTACTCCTGAAATCATTGTTGCACTATATGCTAACTAATTTGGATGTAAATTTTAAAAAATAAAAAATTAAATTAAAAAATTTTTAAATAAAAAAATAGATGAATGGACAAGCAAATGTCTCTACACAATGGAATACTATTCAGCCTTAAAAAGAGGGGAAATTCGGGGGCACCTGGGTGGCTCAGTCGATTAAGCGCCTGACTTTGGCTCAGGTCATGATCTCACGGCACTTGAGTTCAAGCCCCAGGCTTGAACAGGCTCTATGCTGACAACTTGGAGCCTGGAGCCTGCTTCAGATTCTGTGTCTTTCTCTCTGCCCCTTCCCTGCTTGTTCTCTGTCTCTGTCTCTGTCTCTCTCTCAAAAATAAATAAACATTAAAAATTTTTTTAAATAAATTAAAAAAACATAAAAAAGACTTTTTTAAGTTTTCAAAGAGGTGAAATTCTGTAATATGCTACAATATGGATGAAACTTGAAGACATCATACTAAACAAAATAAGCCAAGGGGCGCCTGGGTGGCTCAGTCGGTTAAGCGTCTGACTTCAGCTCGGGTCACGATCTCACAGGGCTCTGTGCTGACAGCTCAGAGCCTGGAGCCTGCTTCGGATTCTGTGTCTCCCTCTCTCTCTGCCCCTCCCCCTGCTCATGCTCTGTCTCTCTCTCTCTCTCTCCGTCAAAAATAAATAAACATTGGGGCGCCTGGGTGGCGCAGTCGGTTAAGCGTCCGACTTCAGCCAGGTCACGATCTCGCGGTCTGTGAGTTCGAGCCCCGCGTCGGGCTCTGGGCTGATGGCTCAGAGCCTGGAGCCTGTTTCCGATTCTGTATCTCCCTCTCTCTCTGCCCCTCCTCCGTTCATGCTCTGTCTCTCTCTGTCCCAAAAATAAATAAAAAACGTTGAAAAAAAATTTTTTTAAATAAAATAAATAAATAAACATTAAAAAAAATTTTTTTAAACATAAGCCAGGCACAAAAAGATAAATACTGTCTGATTCCACTTATACAAAGTATTTAGAGTAGTCAAAATCATAGAGACAGGAAGTACTATGGTGGTTACCAGGGGTCAGGGAAGGGGAGAATGGAGCGTTAGTGTTTAATGGGGACAGGGTTTCAGCTTTAAAGAATGAAAAGAGTTCTGGGGATGGATGGCGATGATGGTTGCACAATGTTCTGAATGTATTTAATACGGTTGAGCTGTACACGTAAAATGGTTAAGACAGTAAATTTTATGTCATGTATATTTTACCGCAATTAAAAAAAAACTTTAAAAAGACAAAAAAGCAAAGAGTTTTCTTTGGTCAAAGAGGAAGTCAGAGACCTACAGCATGAGAAGTGGTTGACGTGCCATGACTGCTGTAAGACGGAGGGGGCCGTGTGGCAAGGAATTCAGGCAGCCTTCAGGAGCTTCAAGCAGCCCTGGCTGAGAGCCAGCAAGGAAATAAAGTCTCAATTCTCAGTCACAACAAACAGGAATCTGCCAACAATAAGAAGGAGCTTAGAAGTGGATTTTCCCTCCGGAACCTCCAGATAAAAACTCCGTCGAGCCAGCAGCTTGGTTTCAGCCTTCTGATACCGTAAGAAGCAGAGAACCCAGCTACACCATGCCAGACTTGGGACCTTCAGAACTGTGGGCTAATAAATGGATGTTGTTTTGAGGAGAGCTAAGTTTGTGGCCATTTCTTATACAGCAGACAACTAATATACTCAGTATGATGGGAAGCCACAGGTATATGCAGGCCTTTTCATGAGTTTTACTTTCATTTCACCCCGATTAGATGGTAAACTCCCTGAAGGCATAAACCCAACAGTCTACATGTCCTTAACATAAGACTGGGCCAAGTGCCTAGTGGACCCCAGGGAACTAGGCCACAAATGGGTAAAACATTTTGACCAAAGGCGTGCTATTTGGGAAAATTGTCTAGACCCTTGTACTGGCCACTTTGAAGAACCCCTGGTATTTGTAGGAGCTAGTGAAGAAAAAAATTATACTCTGTATATGCATGGTTTGCCTTCAGTCTTGCCCTCTTCTGGGGCGGGGGGGTGGGAGAGGGAATGACATCTTCAAATGCACTAGGCTGAAATAGAACACACCTTCTACCCAAACACAGCTCCAACAGACTTTCCCTTTCACTGCCAGTAACACCACCATCACCCAGGTGCTCAAGCTCTGGACCCTGGACTCACACCCAATTCCTTCCTCTCCCATCTTCCCCATAGCTGGAGTCCCGGAGATTCACTTTCCAAAATGCCTCTCCCAATGGCATTTTACGCCCAAGCCATTGGTCCCACCACTATCAGCCTAACTAGGCCTCTTCAGCTCTCCCTTGAACCATCTCCTCTTCCCTGCCTCAAATCCTCCTTGTTACCTGTCTAATCTCCCTAAGAGAATCCTCGGCACATGTAAGCCCTTTCTCTGAAACCTCCACAGGCTCCTCACTGGTCACTCAGGTGAGCTGAGTGTCCCACACCAGGCTGTGAGCATCTTGAGAGCAAGGGTCACGTGTCAGGCATCTTTGTAGCATCACTGGTGTTCCGTGCGTGTAGAGGGCTATCAGTGATAAGGGTCATGACCATGAGAATGTGGAGGCTTCCTTTTTTTTTCAGGTCAGAGAGGAGTTGTCATTCTCCGCCACTCTAAAGACTTACTCAGAAGCAAGGGGAAGCTGTGAAGCACATCTATCCTTTTCTTTAAACCTACTGTCCCAACCCCTCGTCACCAGAGAATCCTGAAGAACCGGGGCCCCCCATCCCAGTTACCCATTTATCAATATCAGCTATCAGACCTTTTAAAGGGGTTCCTTTCCCAAGAGAATTTGCAATTTAACAAGGAGACAGTCTTAAAGGAAGCAAATGTTAATTGGTGGAGTTTCAAGTATCAGCTGGTGGGTGGAGGGAGATGTTTTGATAGGGAATATAGAGCTTTGTTCCTGCATCCAAAAACACACCCCCGCCCATGCGGTAGGACTGATGTTAATAAAAGAATGGCATCGGACACGTGTACCTCCCCCTACAGCTAGGAACAGAGCAAGAATCCACAAAACGGACAGGATCCAGAGTGGGGGGCCGGAAGGAATCCCCAGTGAGATGACAGGAAATGTGTGGGACGCCCCATGCCCTGGACAACTTGACAGAATAAAAGAAAAGCTTCTCTCCCTGTCTTCCCCACCTGAGGCCCCTTCTCCTGCACCCCTACGTGTCAGGCTGGCTTGGGGTGGGAGGGTGTCACTCAGTCTGGAAGCACAGGGAAGACTACTATGGCTTGGTCGTTTTTTAGGCCCGCAACCTCAATACCAGCCCCAAAGAGGGTGGGCCCCTTTCCGCAAGTCCAGCCCACCCCCTACTGAATGATGGAGAGGGTATCTTCCAGATCTAGCAGCCTCTCCCTACTTTGCCCGATTCCTACTACTGAAGCCCAGAGGAGGGGCCCCCTTCGCAATGCTTTCCTTCCCACAATTGTAGCCCACAGTTTCCCCAGCCCAGAGAAGGGAAGCCTGTGTGCGTGCGTGCGTGCATGCGTGCGCGCGCGCGCGCACGTGTGTGGGCAAGTGGGGAAGGGCGGGGGTAATGGAAAAGGAGGAAGGGAGGAAGATGTGCGCAGCTGGGGGGCTGGCCTTCTGGCATCCTGGGGGAGTCTTCCTCCTTAATTGCTTGAGTTCTACAGCTGTCATCGCTAACGAGAAATTAAAATGCACCCTGACCCCTGCCTCCACCCCCGCCCCCACACCCCACAAGTGCTCTCTCAGCACGTTGCTCTCAGAGGGTTGCTCTCAGAGAAGCACCCAGTGGAGGATGCTGTAGAAATGTGGGACGCCTAGGGTGACCACCTCCAGCCCCCTGATCCTGTGCAGCCGGCATCTGGCCATCTGAGCTGGGACACACAGAGGCAAAAAAGAAGCCCAGACCATAGGAGGGTTCTGTTTGCAGGGTACAGACTAGGTCCTAAGGGAGGCAGGAGGCCACAGCAGGGAAGGGAGGTGGGAGGGGGTCCCAGCTTCTCTACTGTGTTCTACTTTGGGCTCTGGTTTTCTGGATGGCCCTGACTATCTTATATATCCCGCTTCAGAATCCCCGCAGCTCTTGTGGGACTTGTCAGACCTCAGGCCCAGATCTGGGGTTTGGAACTGCAGATTGAAGATCTACACTCAGCTGCCCTGGGCACGGTGAGCAATTATATATAATGGAGAGAAACGAAAACGGGATGGTCAGAAACTACAGCAAAAGGGATCTCAGTTAGCACAGGGAAGAATTTCCCAGCTGTCTCTCACATGGGCACCCAGGAAGGCACTCTCCTCTCTAAGGATAAGGAGCCTGGGCTCAGCATCAGCACAGGAGTCTGCAGGATCTAGCCCCTGCCTGCCTCTCTCTCTCCACACCTACCCCCCCCCCCCCCCCGCCCCGGGTCTTGAGACCAGACACTAACACACTTGGACTTCCCAATACCTACACACTCGAGACCTCAGCACAGCTCCGCCACCCACCCTCCCCCTCCTCCCCCAAGGACCACTGAATTTTCATGAGCAAAATGCTGTGTTCTAGTGTCTTGCCTTCCCACTTCTCACCTGCCCCCCATGGTTCTGCACAAGACAGCTAAATGCGACATCACGGACCCAGCTTATGGACGATTTCCCCCAATGGATCCTAGTCCTTCCACTTTAAATAACAACAGGAACATTTTTGTTCACAAAGTGGAATGAATACTATCCCTCAATGTCTTTGCTATTGTTGTTCAAACTTGTGTCGATTCTATGGAGACCAATGGCACGCCAATTCACTCAGATTATTCCTCTGACCCCACCATAGCTTGCTGCCTTCACAGACTTTCTCAGATGATGGACACCTGTCATCTGAGTTCGGCGATATTTTGGAGTTCGGTGACATTTTGACGCTTTTTATTCATTTATTTATTTTAATTTTTTAATGTTTATTTTTGAGGGGCGCCTGGGTGGCTCAGTCGGTTAAGCGTCCGACTTCAGCTCAGGTCACGATCTCGCGGTCCGCGGGTTCGAGCCCCGCGTCGGGCTCTGGGCTGATGGCTCAGAGCCTGGAGCTTGCTTCCGATTCTGTGTCTCCCTCTCTCTCTGCCCCTCCCCCGTTCATGCTGTGTCTCTCTCTGTCTCAAAAATAAATAAACGTTAAAAAAAAAAATTTTTTTTAAATGTTTATTTTTGAGAGAGAGAGAGACAGAGCACAAGAGACAGAAGGGCAGAGAGAGCGAGAGACACAGAATCCGAAGCAGGCTCCAGGCTCCGAGCTGTCAGCGCAGAGCCGGAAGCAGGGCTCGAACTCATGAACCGTGAGATCATGACTTGAGCTGAAGTCGGACGCTTAACCGACTGAGCCACCCAGGCGCTCCATAAAGCTTTTTAGTGTTAACATAGGGTTTTCCAGCTACAGATACAGCAGGGATCTGGACATGAAAACCGACCCCTGCTGTACCCGTGCAGTGCCCAAATCAGGTCAGTGTTCCATTCTGGCAGATCTTATGTAAGTCTGTTTTTATATCAGTCAGAATCCTTTCAAATCAGGAGATAAATGAAGCAGGTATCTGCTTGGCAGCAATGTAAACATGGTGGGGTGGGGGACAGAAACCCGTCTAGTGAGGGTGCCCGTGAACAAGGGTTACTTGGGAGTGAAGGAGCAAGGAGCGTGACACGCGAGTCTACACCCTGTCAGCCAGTGCTCTCGGTCACCAAGGCTGCTGGAAAAGCTTGACTCAGGCTGAGTTTACATAAGTCAGCCTTGCATAAGCGTATAACCTACGAAGACATTGGAAGGTACCAGAAGAAATGTAAATAGCTGGGATTATGGGCGTGAGTTTAATTTGGGGTACCTGCTATTGCAAGACCGCTTTAAAAATAATGTAAGCGTACTCAAAACCTGCCTTGGGCAGAACGCCCACTATGCACCCAGCCCTGTGGAGGGGTGTCAGATAATTAAGAGAAGTTATGAGACAGCCCCAGCCTTAACCAAGCTTATGTTCACGTTGGGGAAGGGAGCGCCTGATTTGCTAAAGCAAGCTTCCATTTACCTCCCTCTCAGCTGGGCCCAGGGTCCAGGCCACCATCTTTCATGTTTAATGCCCCTCCCCCTCTCCCACACCACTCCTTAGCCAAACCCTTCCCTCATACTGTCCCCTGCCTTGTCCCCACAGAAGAGTAATCCTCTCCATTTGGGAAGAGGGCTATTCATTCCTTGGCTGATAGTCACAGCTATGACAACATCTATGACAAGGTCAAAAGACACACACACACACACACACACACACCCAGAGCCCCCTCCCTCAACTTCCTTCTTTGCCTCTCCAGTATCTTTGGGGGCACACCAGTGTTTCTGACCTCTGTCCCCAGCCTCCTCCCCAAATGCAGCCGGGCAGATTCAGATCAGGGATTGGGGGAGGGAGGGACAGACAGGCCTCCACCGTCTGCATGTTCTCAGCAATCAGTCCTCCCCAACGCCCATCCCTGGGGTGGGGGGGGGGGGCGACTGCTGAGTCAGGATATTCCTCACATTCCCTCCCTTCTCCCCTGCTGGCCCAAATGCCACAAACCCTGCCTCTGAGTGACGGGCCTCAGCTGAGTGGCTGCTCTCCCTCCCCCTGACCCCAGCCCAAGAGCAGCCGTCCTCCCTCACACCCCTGAGGGGGAGGCCCACTCTCCTTTGGGGCCCTGTTGGCAGGAGGAATATGCAGCCACACTGCCTCCTGCTGCCCCTGTTTCCTTCCCTCACCCCTGACTCCATTTCCCCCAACCAACCTCATTCACAGGATCTGCTGCCCCTGATCAGGAAAGGACAGAGAAGGTGGCAGACAGCCAGGAGCAGCACCCCCCAACACACACAGCCACCTGGGTATCAACATAAGGGCACAGTCACCCCCTTAGTGCAACATCAGAAGGATCTCGGCTTGGCAAGCAGAGGAGAGCCTAGAGGGAGGCCCAGAACTGCCAACCCCAGGGAGCCCCCAGTCCAAACGAAGGGCCTGCCTTGTCCTCAGAGAGCTCCTAGTCTGAGGAGGGAGACCTGGAGAGGCTGGTGGGCATGGGAGGAAGGAGGCTGTTCTCTCTCATTAACATAGACTAACATATAAAGAGAGAAGTTCAAGCGTAGAGCTGTGTGTATGAGCCTGGAAGGGGTAAGAAGCATGGGAATAATCAGCAGGTAAAACTGCTCTAAACAGGAAAGAAAGGCTCCTTGAAGAAGGAGATTGTGAGGGACAGAGAGCATTTCAGGAGGCTCAGAAGCAAGCAAGGAGGGCAGGAGGAAGAAGGTCTTCCGAGGGCAGTGGGGCCCAGGGACGAGCACTGGACAGGGAGCAGGAGTCCCAGGCTCCATTCCGGGGTGCCAGTGGCCAAGACCCTGCCTCTCTCAGGCCACAGACCCCTCCTTGGGACAATGTGGGGCTTGGCCACAGGAGTCCTAGGGTGTCTCCAGCAGGACGTGTGTGATCGGCCCCCATGCTCAGCGTAATGTTCTGCTGTTGAACGAGAGACCTGCATTTTCATTTTGCACCGGGCCCACTGGGGCCAGTTTCACCCCACAGCTAGGAAGGTCTATTTTTCTTCCTGTCTTCTCCTCTGGAGAAGCCCTAGTGGGGAGGAAAGTAGGAGGGAGGCCTGAGGGACTTGGCTCCCCACTCCCCAAAGCTCCCTGCTCCTAGAGGCTGATGCAGGGAGGAGATGGGCCCTCCCTAAGGCTGAGGCCTGAGCCCTGGCTCCCACAGGACCCCAGCCTGACCCTTGGCAGCCTGTAATGGCCCACTCAGCCCACAAATGGCCTCATCTCTTGGAGGGCCCAGCAGGATCATTTCACAACTATATGCACTCAATGGAGCCTGTTCTTGGAAAGCTAAGGACAGGACAGCTCAGTCCTGGGTGTGAGAAAGGCTTTGGCCCCTAGGGTCTGCACTTGAACAACAAACAACGGAGGGCCTGCTTGGGTAGGAGAGAGGGGACAGAGTTTAGGGAGCGCTCTGTGGCTGGCTGGGGGGAGTCAAGGGTCTCTTGAAGAGCTTAGCATATACAGCCTCTCTCCCTCAACAAGAATACCCCAATCTGATGGGGGACATAGGATGGGTCCCCACTGGAGGAGGTGGGGATCCGAGGAGTGTGTTGTGACAGAGGAGAATATCACAGCCCCGTAGGCTGAGAAGGCTCTGAGGGCAGGGCCACCCCTGCCTGTCACAGTGTCTGGTTCCCAGGAGCCCACCCGAGGGGTTTGGGAGATAAAAACTCAGAATAAAGTCAGGAGGGCAGTATCCCAATGCCAGGTCACCTATCCTGTGTGGCCATCTGAACCATCTGATGGTTCATCTGAACCACCCGGCCATCTGAACTGGGACACAGAGGCAAAAAAGCCCAGACCACAGGAGGGTTCAGTTTGCAGGGTACAGACTAGGTCCCGAGGGCACTAAGAAATAGCTGACTGGGGGCCAGGCATTCTCAGAGAAGCTTCCTGGAGAAAAGGCTTAAAGCCCTCTTTGTAACAAAGGGGACTGAGGCTTTACACAGAACGGGGCTGAGGGTGTCCTGGCAGAGAGGAGGACAGCATCTGCAAAGGCCTAGGAGTGTCTGGGAAATGAAGATGCCCTCCCCTGTTGTGGGTGAGATTAGGGATGGCGAGAGGGGAGGAGCTGCCCTTCTTGGCTGATCCATGGAAAAAAAAGCCCCTAATGAGGAGTCAGGGCCATTCTGCCTTTGATGTGCCAGTTCAAATAGCTGAGGCCTGGATTGTCCTAACAGGCAGAGGCCAGGCTGGGGCCACATGGGAGGTGCTGGAGGAGGGGATTTAGCAGTGCCTGTGAAGGCACAGGTGCTCAATAAATGTCTTAATGAATGAGTTGACCCAATGACTGATTGATTGATAGGGGTAATGAGTCGGGATGGCGCTTCTCTGAGAGGCTGGCAAAAGGGGTCTTTGGGCTCAGCCCCCTTCCGATGCCTCCTTGGGGATTACACCGTAACCCCCTAGGTACACTGTATATTTCACCCATGGAATAGTGCCCCCTCCAAGCTGCCTCCTTGGCTCTCCTGACGCCTCTGCCTTTAGCCACTTGTGTTCTCAGAGACCTTGGCCTCTGAACAGTACAAAATTAGCAAAAAGGACTTCCATGTCCATGTAATAGCCGTAGCAATGATGGAGAGCGTTTCGTGACCGTTGACTATGTGCCAGGCACCGTGCTGATTTACATGCTTAATCTCATAAACCTCAGAACAACCCTTCTAAGTAAATGCTGGGAGAAGCGGGGGAAAATGTGTGTCCAAGAGAAATGTTTTTAGCTTTTATTTTTGTTCTCTGACACACATTTTTGACATTTTAACATCACTGAAATCAGGATGCGCCTTGCAATCAATAACAAGAAGGCACTGGGTCATAGTTTAATTAGCAGTGTTCTTCCTTTTTGGTGGTACGTTACTTAACCATGTGTCTTGCTGCTGATGAGATACAGTTGATTATGTCCATGGTCTAATGACTAACCACCTGCCCCTTTGAGTCAATAGTGGATGACACACGGGGCACGTTTCTGTTTGCAGGCCTGTGTCTCAGCCCATCAGTCTGGAAGCTGCCTAAGGATGGGTTGTCTTCTCTCCCCGGGGACCCCAGCAATCCCTGGCCCAGCACCCCCAGCCAGCACCCAGTAGACCTGGGGGATGGGTCGGCCCCGAGAACCTTGGGCCTCCCGAAGAAGCCCACTTTAGGCATTATTCAAAGAAGAGCCCTAGGAAGCTGCTGTGGGCAATCCAGGGGGAAAGGAGGTAAAAGGGAAGGAGCAGGATTACTCCACATCCACAAGGAAGCTCTAGGCCAATGGGAACGTTGCCGGCCTGGCCCAGGAGCCAGTTGTGAATGCTGGCCCCAGCCTCCTCCAGCACTTGCTATGCTTACCTGCTAGAGTGTGTGTTCCCCTTGGCCTTTGGAGGCCCCAGGAGGGGAGGCAAGAGCAAGGGAGGAAGTGATCAGCCCTATTGGAGAAACCCAAGGAAAATGAGGGTGCCCTGGGTGCCCACGCTTGCCCTATAGGCATCCCTCAGTGGGGGATCTCCAGGGTGGCAAGGGGCGAGGGAAAGGGAGAAGTGTCGCTTGCCAGGGACTCTCCCACTTGGTCAGAACATTGCCATCACCTCCTCCTCTTTTCCCTCTTTGCTTAGGATTCCTCCCCTCAGAGGCCTGTCTTCTCCCTCCTCTACTTCCCAGAAGCTCTACCCTGGGTTCTGGGGGCCCTCAGATGCCCGTTGACGAGTCAGTCAGGTGCCCAAGCCCAGTCTTATGGGTGGGGGTGGGGGAAGGGCCAGTGAAACCATGGTTGTTTGTCCCCTTCCCGCTAGACCTGGGGGTAGAGGCCTCTGAATCTGCAGCCGGCAGACGGAGGATTAGGGTCTTTAATGAGGACCAGGGACTTAGAGGGTTAGTAAAAAGAGCTTGCATTCTGGCCTGGGTGGGGGAGGGGAGCCCACTGTCAGCACAGCCACCCGTCTCGCCTGTCTTTGGAAGCCTGCTGAGGTACAAGTGGGAGGCCACCTATACATAATGGCGGCCCCTCCTGTCCATGGCCCACCAGGACTCAGGCAGGGTCTCCCAGAGCCACACACTCAGATCCCCACTTACAGCTGTGGCCCTTAAAGACAAAGCTGTCCCTCCTGCCCATCTCATGCTTCATACCCCTGCAGGTGAGTTCAGAAGTACCTTCCCTTCTCTCCTTGCCCCCTGGCTGTGGGCCTGGCAAAGGGGTAGGAGGGTGAGGTGTGCAGGCACAGGGACCCAGCTGCTTCCTCGGGTGACATTGAGCTTAGTCCCATGTGCAAATGGAGGCAGAGAAAGAGGAGTTCGGGGTTCAGGCCACGGACTGGGAACTCAAGTCCCAAGACTGAAGCTGGAACTGGAGAATTGGGGCTGGGACCCCTCAGACATGAGTGAAACGACCCCCCTTTGTCAGGGAGAAGTTGGTCCCTATGAATAGGGAGGGCAAACCCCACTTACAGAGGCTGGACCCCAGGGAGAGAATCTTAAGATCAGAGGCTCTCAGAGGCGGGAGGAGCCTTGGAGAGGAGTACATACCACTCCTGATCTTACAGCCTGGGAGACTCAGGCCCACACAGCGAAAAGGGCTTGTCTGAGGTCCGAACGGGCATTGGGAGTGGGCCAGGGATCAACCTGGGGCTCCTAACTCCCAACCTAGTGCAGCTAACCCATAATAATGCAAAGAACTATAGAGGTATTAACTCGCATAATTCCTCCTGTGATGAAATGGAGGCCCAGGGAGGCCAAGGATCTCGCTAAAGTCACACTCAGGAGCCTGCTCTAGAGCTTGTACACATCTGATTCACAATTGTCTGTCCAGCTTGTATCATGGGTATATGTAGTGAATCCTAACGTAAAAGCTGGGGATGCGGGAGTGCAGGAAGTGGGGGCTGACCCAGAAGTTGGGGGGTTTCCACCCAGCTCAGTCACTGGACCTGTCAGCACCATCTCAGTCCTCACCCAGAGGATCTGAGGCACCCCATGTCCAACCTGTTCACTGCTCCCTGACTGCCAGCTCGACCTTGCTCTCCTAGCACAGAAGGCCACACTGGGGTAGAGCTGCCCCTCGGCGGTCAGCTGAGCCTGGGCTTTGCTGGGCCCTGACCTTCCAGCCCATTCTAGCCCACCCCATTCCAGCCCACTTCCAGTGATGCAAGGAGACACTAGGTAGCAGAAGGAGGTGTCTGCAAACAATAACCTAGACACAGAGCCAAGTGCTATGAGGGACGTATCTTTCACCGGCTTATCTCCAGCCCCCTGGCACGGTGCCTGGCTTTTGAAGGCACTCAGTAACTGCCGCATGAATGACTGAGAAAACCAAAGATCAGTGAGGCATAGCCCCACCCTCCAAGAGGTGACAGTCTGATGGAAGAGTTAGTAATACAGACTGTTAATTATAACACAAGGCAAAGTACAGTAGGAACCCGATGGAGGAAGGGATTAATTCCGACTGCAGGACTGGGGAAGGCTTCGTGGAGGAGGGCAGCATGGGAGCTTTGTAATAACAAGAGTGATGACCAGATGTGTCTGGTACACTTCTCAGTGCTTCTCATGCATTAGCACGTTTATTCTTCAGACGATCATCAGATGTACATACTATTAACATACCCATCTTACAAATGAGGAAATTAAGCCTCCAAGTGACTTGCCCTAAGTCACCCAGCTATAGTAAATAGGCAGAGCCATGACTTGAGCCCAATTCTGGCTTAAAGGGGTTGCAGGGCATTGGGGGAGGGGGACGCGGTTACATTTGCCCGGTTGACGTTCATTCAACAATTCTTTATTGAACGCTGCCCTGGGCCAGGCAGTCAGAGGTTACCTGACCACAGAACCAACCCCGACAGGTGATTCAACAGGAATATAAACAACCTTAACATAAGGCAGGAAGTGCGAGGCAAGGGTGATAGAGGCTTCATGGGGAAGGTGGCCTGTGAGCTGAACTCTGAAGGATGGATGGGATTCGGATGCCCAGAGATGGCAGAGGGCATTCCAGGCCAAGGGAACAGCTTAAGCAAAGGCACAGAGGCAGGAGTGGGAGGGGCATATACACGAAACAGGAAAGGTGCAATTTGGCCAGATGGGAGGTTGCAAACTGGCACCCGTGGACCACATCCGGGCCCTCAGACGTGTTCTGTCTGGCCCACCCGCACTGGCCTGCAGGGCGTCCTTGAAAAAGGCGCAGTCCATCTCCAGAGCCAGAAGGTAAACAATGAGGCTGGGGGTGGGGGAGGACGGGCTTTGGAATCTTAAATTCCAGAAATGCAACAACCATTGAGAAGCTGAGTAGCACACCTCCCCCTTCAGTCCAGTCCACTTCCCTTGTCCCCAGTTACCTGTCTGGCCCCTGGAAGGCATCTGAGTTTGAGGACCTGGACAGGAGCCCAGGGCACCGAAAGGAGCAGCAGTGGATAACCATGGGAAGGTGCCTTGAGGTCTGAACACAAAGGGCCTTGAACATCAGGCTAGAGAATATGGGCTTTATGTTGGCAACAGCTCTGTAATTACACCCCCTCCACCACCAGCAATTGGGTGAGAAGGGCATGCACGCACGCACGCACACACACACGGGGTTTGGGGACAGTCTAAATTGGTGTCAGCTGAACCAGAGTGGCCTCAATGTGCCTTTATACACATTGTGTTGGCCTCAGCCTCAGATTTCACGTCTCTGCTGCCCCCATACCGAGCCCCACCACTCCCCAGCTGTGCCCACACCAGCCCTCCTTAAGCGAGCCACTCTTTTCTTGATGCAGAAGGGAGTCCCATAGGTGTGCCCTGGCCCCAGTAGTTCCCCAACCCCCAGTGCAGAGCTGGCTGGCCAGGGTGAGAATTCCGGACAGGATTTAGGACTGGAATTTCCCTCTATGGGCGGGGCAATCAGGTGAGCCATGTTACAGGGCTGGGGGCTGAGTGGAAAAGTTTGGTCTGTCCCATCCCCTTGCCCCAGTGACTCAGGGCCCCAGTGGTGGTGAGGCTGGGGAGGGGACAAGACAGAACCCACAGAAAAATTTTCCCTTGTCTCTCTGGCTCGGCCACTGCCCAGTTCCCCTCCCCCATTCCACACACACCCTGCCTTGCCACTCACACAGCCACTGTCTGTACCTGCAGTAACAGCCACGGAGCCAGCACAGGGCCTTCTCAGGCTGGCTGGGAGCAGGACGGCCAGCCCACTGGAAGCTGGGCCTTCCCCATTTGCAGGCAGCCTTGGGGAGACAGGTGTCCCTGACAAAGGCCATGGTGGGTGTGGGGATAGGATTGCCAGGTTTAGCAAATAAAAAACACGGGACACCTATTGTCCCATGCAATATTTGAGATGTGCTAAAACTTATTTGTTATTGGGGCGCCTGGGTGGCTCAGTCAGTTGAGCGTCTGACTTCCGGCTCAGGTCATGATCTCGCGGTGTGTGGGTTCGAGCCCCGCTTCAGGCTCTGTGCTGATAGCTCGGAGCCTGGAACCTGCTTCAGATTCTGTGTCTCCCTCTCTCTGCTCTTCCCCTGCTCTCTCTCTCTCTCTCTCTCTCTCTCTCTCTCTCAAAAATAAATAAACATTTCAAAAAAGTTTTTTAATTATTTATTTATTCTCTCCTCCTTTATGCAGAAAGGGGTCCCAGAGCCAAGGACTCTGAAATTCAGATTTAACTGGGAACCCTGAATTTTGTCTGGCAACTTTTTGTGAGGGGCAGGAGTGAGAATAGGGAATACCCAAGTCACCCCCCATCACTCAGGCCCACCCATGTCCAAGATCTCCAGACCCCCGCCCCCTCACATGCACCCCTGCCAGACCTAACTATGCTTCTTTGACCTCAAGATCTCTCTTAGAGGTCTTACTTAGAAGTAAGTCCCCAGGCACCAGGCTCTTTCTCCCAAAGACAGAATCCTGGGACCACAACCCCCATGCCAGACAGGGAGCCAGCAAGGATGTGGGTCGTAGTTTCCTGGGAGTAACCGTCTACATCTGAGGAGTCGCCACCCTCACAGGATTCAGCTTCCAGCTAGAAGAATTGCGGGAAGGAGGAGAAGGGTCCACAGCTCCAGTGGATCTCTTAGGGGATCCAACACCCCACCTTCAACCTTCTTCTGAGTTTCTACCCCATCTCCTCCTCTGGATGAAACAATGTTTCTCTTACCCTGTCTTCCTCTGGATCCTACATGGCTCCCAAAACACACTTGCCCGTGACCTCGTAATATTCCCCTTTACTGAAATATTGGAGCCCCAGCCAGAGGCTGTGTCCAGGGTACAGGAAAGCAGGCAGGGGTCAGGTTCCACCAGCCATCCCTGCCTACACCAAATGAGCATGTCTCATGGCAGACATTGTGCTCGACCCCAGGACAGCAGCTGCCGGTGCTCACAGCCTGCTGGGAGACAGAGGACGTTCCCCTGCCCGTGAGGGAGAGGCAGAGAGAGATGAGAGAAGGACAAAGGACACGGCTGCCTTTGGGGCTGGTCCGGGAAGGCCTTCTGTGGTTTTACAAGGCAGGTGTATCTGGCCAGCCATGTGTCCAGACTGTAGCCATGGGGGCTCCTCTTTCCCCTCCTCCTCAGGTCTAAATTGGGCCTCTGTCTGCCCCAGCCTGTACATGCTGGCTGGGTATGACAGTAAACTCTCCGAGGGCAGGGCCACAGCCTGCCCGCTGCTGTGTCAGATGTTCTCTGGAGATGGAGGTGTTCTGACTCAGGACTGGTTGACAATTGTCTCTTTGGAGGCAACTGCCTCAGGCTTTGGGGTGAGGGGTGGGTAAGTGCCGAAGGACCATCTTGTCCCAGAGACCCACCCTCTCCTTCCTAGAGATTTCCACACCCACCTGTGGTCGAGAGAGGGCAGGGCAGAGACCCATTGTCCAGATGGAGAGAACAAGTCCCAGTGACTCACCTAAAGTCATACAGCCTGGGGTGGGGGAGAAGGGGGGTATGGAGCCCAGAGAAGAGCCCCAGGAACCCAGAGCACACCCCAAGACTCCCACAGCTTCCCTCCCCCAGCTCGCTGATAGCTGTGTTTGGTGATGCTGGCCAGAAGGGAAGACATTGGCTATTACTGTAGTGAGGCTCTTGCACTCCTTCAAGCAGGAAACAGAAGTCAGAGGGGGAAGAGAGGCATTTCCCTGAGGCCTTAGGGACCCCTCTGCACTCCAGCCTAGGTCCTGATCCTCAGAGGGGGCTGGGCCAGGGCAACACCGCAGTCTGGACCCCCAAATACCTGATTCTGAGTTTGACTCAGCCAGCCCTCCCCTACCTGGAATCCTGACTTCTGACCCTCATGGGTCCTTCCTGGGTCATTGCCTCCATAGCTGTACACACCCTCCCCACACCTTGGGGTTGCCTTAAACAATCGTATTCTGGCAGAAGTCAAATATATCAGGCATCTGTCAGACTCCAGGCTGGATTATCCAATGGGCAGACCACTGAGCTGTGAACCCAGCAAAACCAATCTGGCCACTGCCCAAACCGGGCACTCCCCACAAAACTGCCTCTGGACTCTTAGTCCACAGGGGGCTCTTGTTGAAAACAGAGGCTAAACCTGGTGGAAGTTTCCTTTTCCTTCACCCGACCCCCAGCCACCTCCACCAGCAAGCCTAGGCACCTCCGCAGGGGAAAATAAACTGGGAGGGAGGAGAGATTCTGAGCAGGCCCCCAATATCAGAGCTAGAGGGGAAGCAGGAGACTCCTTGGCAATCCTTCAATACACAGGGAAATGAAGGCTGCAGGGTAAGGAAAGGAGAGTAGTATCTGAAGTTCTGGGTTCTAGCATTAGCTTAGCTACTGTGTGACCCTGAACAAATGCCTTCTGCACCCGTGCTCTGGGGTCTCCCCACCACCTTGCTGTGCCAGGGTTCTAGTTAAAGCATGTAAGGAGCTCAGGCCTGACTGCTGCAGTCAGTCGCTTGTGGACTCCTCTCCTGACCACCCCTCCAGCTCCTACCCCCACCCCAGGTCCTGGGGACTTAGGGCAGGTGGGGTGGGGGGAGGGAGGATGTGGTGTCACCCCAGGGAGGGGCAGCAGGGAAGGGAAACTGAGTGTGTCCCTAGCTTGCCCCAGCCTGTCCCCTGCATCCGGGGAAGGGTAAGAGTGACTGTCAGCTGGGGAAGGGGGGCAAGAGGGGCAGGCTGGGAGGGGCAGGGAACCCCCGTCTGGACTTGCCGGGACAGCCGGGTGCAGCTGTTTCCGGCTGATGAAAGGGCCCTGATTGATATGGCAGCAGTGACTGACGCTAACCCCCAAATCTGAGCCCTTCCCATCCTCCCCAACCTGGGCATGCCCAGGGGCCCCCTTTAAGCCAGGGAGAAAAGAAGAATGGGGCTCCTGCTGCCACTAGGTACCATCTTCCAAAGACGGGGGGGGGGGGGGGGGGGGGGGGGGCTTGTCTCATCTTCCCTGCCCTAGCCCCTAGCCCAGCAGGGGCAGGGAGGCTGGGGCTGGGCCAGGGTCTGGGAGGACAGGGCCAGGGAAGAGGGGCAAAGGGCTTGCTCCCTCCTCTCCCCACCCTGCAGTGCATCCACACACGTTTGAACATTCACATGCATATCCGTCTAGCCTCTGGGGATGGCTGAGAGGAGAACAAAGCTTGTTACCGAGCATTCGTTTTACAACCTAGCCATCTGTGTTTTGCTAAACAATAGCTAACGTATATATTGAACAGGTCGTGCGTGCCTGGTATCCTGCTAAGACCTTTAGGTACACAGCCTTATGAGGTAAGTGCTCTTCTCACCCCCATTTTATAATGAAGATGTAGAGGCCCAGAGTGGTTAAGGAATTTGCCAGTGGTCACACAGCAGTCAGAGGCAGAGTGAAGATGTGCACTCAGTCTCCAGGGCCTGAGGCCCTAACCACTGTACTATACTGCCTTCAGAGGCAACTTGTAACCAGCTTATAAACAAATAATGACCTTATAATTGGGATTTCTTTTTTTAGAATTTTTTTAAGTTTATTTTGAGAGAGAGCAAGAGAGGGAGGGGCAGAGAGAGGCAGGGACAGAGGATCTAAAGTGGGCTCCGTGCCGACAGCAGAGAACCTGATGTGGGGCTTGAACCCCACATGGAGAGATCATGACCTGAGCTGAAGTCAGATGCTTAACTGACTGAGCCACCCAGGCACCCCCGGGAAAGGTTTTAAATAGAGATGTACAAGGTACAATGAGTCCTCAGAGGAGAGGCACTGTGGATGGGGATGGGGGGAAAGGGAGAGGAGAGGTTTCTAGGACAGTAAACATTTGAAATGGAATTGAAGGGTTTTCCCTAGTTTAGTTATTTTTTTAACTTTTTTTATAGTAAAATATACAAAACATAAAATTTAGCATTTTAAGCGTATAATTCAGTGGCGGTTTTTAATTTTGATGGAGTCCAATTAATCTTTTTTCTTTTGTTGCCTGTGTTTTGGGCATCATACTAAAGAAATCATTGCCAAATCCAAGGTCTTAAATTTTTTCCCTAGGTTTTCTTCTAAGAGTTTCAAAGTTTTAGCTCTTAAATTTGGGTGACTAATCCATTTTGAGGTAATTTTTAATGTTTATTTACTTTTGAGAGACACAGAGTGTGAGTGGGGGAGGGGCGGAGAGAGAGGGACACAGAATCCAAAGCAGGCTCCAGGCTCTGAGCAGTCAGCACAGAGCCCAAAGTAGGACTTGAACTCAAGAGCCATGAGATCATGACCTAAGCCGCAGTCGGAGGTTTAACCAACTGAGCCAGCCAGGAACCCTTTGAGGTAATTTTTATATATAGTAAGGTAGAGTCATCTGCAAACAGATAATTTTACTTCTTCCATTCCAATTAAATGTCTTTTCTTTCTCTTTCTTGCCTAATTACTCTAGCTGGAATTTCCATTACTGTGTAGAAGCGACAAAAAGCAGGCATCTTCATTTTGTTTTGGATTGCAGAGGAAAAGCTTTCTGTCTTTCACCATTGAACGACATTAGGTGGGTGGTTTTCATATATGGCCTCTGTTGTGTTGAGAAATTTTCCTTCTATTCCTAGTTTATTGAGTGTTTTTTACATTTATTTTAGGTATGTATGTATGTATGTATATTCAGAGAGAGTGATCAAGCAGGGGAGAAGGGCAGAGAGAGAGAGAGAGAGAGAGAGAGGGAGAATCTTAAGCATGCTCCACACCCAGTACAGAGCCTGATGAGGGGCTTGATCTCACTACTGTGAGATCATGACCTGAGCCAAAATAAAGAGTTGGTTGTTGGACGCTTAACTGACTGAGCCACCCAGATAGCCCATTGAGTGTTTTTAATCATGAATTTGTTTGTATCTTTGTCAAATGCATTTTTCTGCACTAATTGAGATGATCATGTGTCTTTTTTCCTTTTGTTCTATTAATGTGGTGTATTACATTGACCGATTTTTTTTTTTTTTTTTATTGAGCCATCCTTGCATTTTAGGGGTAAGTCCCAGTTAATTGAGATGTATAATTCTTTGAATATGCTGCTGAATTTGGTTTGCTAGTATTTTGTTTAGGATTTTTACATCTATATGCATAAGTAATATTGGCCTGTAATTTTCTTTTTTTGTATTGTTTTTGTCTGGTTTTGGTATCAGGGTAATGCTGACCTCATAGAACAAGTTGGAAATGTTCCCTCCTCTTTAATATTTTAGAAGAGTTTGAGAAGGATTGGTGTTAATCCTTTACATGGTTAGTAGATTTCACCAGTAAAGCCATCAGGTCCTGGACTTTTCTTTGTTGGGTTGTTTGGTTATTGATTCACCCTTTTTAATTGTTATACTGTCTATTTCTGTTTAAGTCAATTTTGGATGTTTACTTGTTTCTAGGAATTTGTCCATTTCATCTAGGTTATCCAATTTGTGGCATAAAACTGTTCATAGTATTCTCTCTTTTTTTAACTTTTAAAAAGTTGTTATTTATTTAAATAATCTCTACACCCAACATGGAGCTTGAACTCATGACCCCAAGATCAAGAGCCGCATGTTCTTCAAACTGAGCCAGCCAGGCACCCCCATCATACTCTCTCATAATCCTTTATATTTCTGTAAGGTCAGTAGTAATGTCCCCACTTTCATTTCTGATTTAGTAATTTGAGTGTTCTCTCTTCTATCTTAGTCAATCTAGTTAAACATGTGTCAATTTTGTTGATGTTTAGTTTTTGGTTTTATTTTCCATATCGCTTTTCTATTCTCTATTTCACTTATCTCTACTCTAATATTCATTAGTTCCTTCCTCTATTTGCTCTTCTTTTTCTAATTCCTTAAGGTGTACACTTACATTATTGATTTGAAATCTTTCTTTTTTTTTTAATGTAGGCATTTACAACTATAAATTTCTCTCTGAGCACTGCTTTCTCTGAATCCCATAAGTTTGGATATATTGTCTTTTCATTTTTGTTCATTTCAATGTTTTTCTTTTTTTTACTGTTTTATTTCTTTACTTTTGAGAGAGAGAACACAAACAGGGGAGGGGCAAAGAGAAAGGGAGACACAGAATCTGAAACAGGCACAGAGCCTGACACAGAGCTCAAATTCATGCACTATGAGTCATGACCTGAGCCCAAGTCAGATGCTTAACTGATGAGCCACCCAGGTGCCCCTCAATGTATTTTCTAGTTTTCGTTGATATTTCTTCTTTGACCCATTGGTTGTTCAAAAGTGTGTTGTTTGATTTCCACATATTTGTGGATTTTTCAATTTTCTTTCTGTTACTAGTTTCTAGTTTCATCTCACTGTGATCAGAAGAGATACTTTGCATGATTTCAATCTTTTAAAATTTGTTAAGGTTTGTTTTGTGGCTAACATATGATCCATCCTACAGATAGTTCCATGTGCACTTGAGACGAATGTGTATTCTGCTATTATCAGATGGAGTGTTCTATATATGTCTGTTGGGCCTAATTGGTTCATAGTGTTGTTCAAGACCACTACTATTTCTTTATTGACTTTCTGTCCACTTGTTCTACTTGCTATTGAAGGTGGGGTATTGAAGTCTTCACCTATTGTTGTAGAATTGTCTATTTCTCCCTTCAATCGTGTCAATTTTTGCTTCATATATTTTGGGGGTCTGTTTTTAGGTGTATAGAGGTTTAGAAATGTTATATCCCCTTGCTGATAAGAAACTTTTATTAATATATAATGTCCTTCTCTCTCTCTTATAATGTTTTTTGACTGACAGTCTATTTTGTATGACAATATTTATAGCCACTCCAACTCTCTTTTGGCTACTATTTGCATGGGATATCTTTTTCCATCCTTTTACTTCCTATCTCTTCATGCCCTTGTATCTAAAATGAACTTCTTATAGACAATGTATGGTTTTTCAAATCTAATCTCTACCTTTTCATAAGAAAGTTTAATTCGGGGCACCTGATTGTTCAATTGGTTGAGCGTTTGACTTCAGCTCAGGTCATGAACTCATGGGTTCCTGAGTTTGAGCCCTGCATTGGGCTCATTGCTGGCAATGCAGAGCCCACTCAGGATCCTCTGTCTCCCTCTCTCTCTGCCCCTCCCACATTCAAGCTCTCTGTCTGTCCCTCCCCCACTTGTGCTCTCCCTCTCTCTCAAAAATAAAACATTTTTTTAAAAAGAAGAGTTTAATTCATCTGTATTTACTGTGAATACTGATAAAGAGTGATTTAATTTTGCCATTTAGCTGTTTTCTGTATGTTTTTTTCCCCAAGTCCTTTATTACTGCCTTTTTTTCCCACTTGGTTGATTTTTTTGTAGTATACTATTTTGATACCCTTCTTTTTCCCTTTTTTGTGTATTTTTTATTATTTACATAGTGGTTACATTAGAATTACAATTAACATCTTAAATTTATAACAACTTGGTTTTAATAATATCAGCCTAGGGGGCACTGGATGGTTCAGTCAATTAAGCATCCGACTTCGGCTCAGGTCATGATCTCATGCTTCATGGGTTCGAACCCCACATTGGGCTCTATGCTGACAGCTCAGAGCCTGGAGTCTGCTTCAGATTCTGTGTCTCCCTCTCTGTCTGCACCTCCCCCACTCACTCACTTGTCTCTCTCTTTCTCTCTCTCTCTCAAAAATAAACATTAAAAAGTTTTTAAAAATACCAGTTTAGTTTCAATATACAAATACTCTGCTCCTTTACACCTCCATCTCTCCCCCTTTATATTATTGTCACAGATGATATCTTTATATGTCGTGTGCCCATTAACACAGATTTATAAATATTGTTTCACGCATTTTCCTTTTATATCAAATGATGACCTACAAGTGGGAAAGGTTTCAAAGAAAGAGATACAAGGTGCGATGAGTCCTTGCAGGAGGGACCCTGTGGGTGGGGGCTGGAGGAGAAGGAGAGAGCCAAGAGATCCTTCCAAGACAGTAAACATCTGAACTGAAATCGAGTTATGAAAAAAAAAATTACTATGTAAAAATGCTTATTCACAGGAAAAGATATCCAAAATATTTCATTTTGGTAGCTTACCAAATAGCACAAATGATCTCATTTTTGTAAGTATGTGTGTATATACATGTATTTAAAGACATATCTATCTACAGAAAAAACTCATGATTATACTCATAGTACTTGAATAGTGATTATCTCCAATTGTTGGAACTGTGGAAAGAGGAAACACTTTCTTTTTTTTCCCAAATGTATTCCATATTGTTTATTTCCAATAAACATGCATCACTTTTATAATCAGAAAAGGCAATGATGCTTTTTTTGTTCTGAAGGGTAAAATGAATGAGTGGGCATTCACTGTAGAGATAAAGTCAGAAAAGACCTGCCAGGCAGAGGGAACAGCATAAGCAAAGGCAAATAGGGATGAAAATCCTGCTTTATTACAGGAACAGCCAACATATGGCATGGCTGGAGGGCACCGGGTGGCCTGGAAATGAAGTGTTTCCAGGGCCCACATAACCAAAGGCTTAATGTTTCATAAAAAAAAAAAAAAGTTTAGTCAGTTCTTGGCATGAGGGCAGGAGAGTGACAAGTTTTGATTTACATATTAAGCAAATTAGTTAATAGAGGTGAGAAAGAGTCCAGAGGCTGAGAGGCCCGTTGGGGAGACTGTTGCAATAATTGAGGAAAGAGAAGATGGGGTGGGAACTGAGTCAAGGCTTAGAGAGTAGAGAATAAAATGGAAATAGGAGAGAAGTGGAGGCCAAATCAGACAGTAATTATCTATGAATGGGAAGTGGATTTATCTGTCTCCGGGGTTGCCAGTGCTGGCATATGAATGGCAGGAGACCAGTTGTAAAGATGATCCTGATCATGATCATGATCATGATCAAGATAATGGTGACTCAGGAGGAGGAAGTGGAAAATCCCATTAGAAGAGCCCCGTAGCCCTTTACAGTTTGCAAAGTCCTCTGACTTCGGTCTCCAAACACATCACGATGTGTGTTCCCATTCTACAGATGAAGAAACTGAGGCCTGGAAAGGTGACACAGCCAAAGCAAGACGCAGAGAACATCATTTACTGGCCACATGGATGGGCAGCCACTGCTTTTCCCAGCAGAGCCTGAGCAATGACCATGTGACACTTTTTAGTCAGATGACCTTGTGCAATTTACATAACCTCTCTTGTGCCTCAGTTTCCTCTTCTATAAAATGGAGAAAATAATGCAACTTACTTCATATGTTGCTGAAAGGATTAAGCTACTTAACGCATGTAAAGAGCTTAGAGCCTGGCACATAGTTAGTGCTCAGCAAACATTCAGTCATTTTTTTGTATTAGTATCTACACACTACCCCAGATAGATCACCTGGAAAGAACGAATAAGGGGAAACCATGCTCCTGGTATTGCACCTTCCTTACTTCTCAGACCCTAACTCCTGTGGAAAAGACACAGAGGCTAGAATTTGCATCCTTGGTCTAGTTCGTTAGGGCTTTAAGGCTCTTTGCAAGACCCATCTTTTCTAATCATTTCCATACATCTTGGTACCAACTTGTTCATTCATTCATTCATTCATTCATTCAGCAAACACATATCAAGCCCTGATGTGGGTCTATGCTTGGGGGCTAAGGTCACCAAGAAAATGAGCCTGTCTTCGAGGAGTTCACTATGTAGTTGGCTCAACTCACTCCCTTACTCACTCACTCGTGTGTTCATCACTTACGACGACGAGCCTCCTCTGGGCCACACACATACGCTCTGTTTATATCTCCTGCCTTTGGACACGAAGCAATTAGATCTTTTCCCAGCGGTTGTTATGTTTCCAATCTCCTACTCATACTTTGCCCCCCTGTACCCACTCTGTGCCCACACACAAAATCACACAGGGAAACCAAAACAGAGACCCAAGAAGGATAAATTCTTCCCCCATATTTCCTGTGGCTGAACATCTCTCACTAGTTCCTAGAGTCTGAAGGGGACACCAGCAACAACTGAATTCTCTGGACCCTTTTACATTCTTTGACTCATTTAGCAAACTGCTTCCCGGGCACCATGCTAGACCAGGGCCTGTGCTGGGCAGCACGGGAGTAACAGAGTGAACCACGGAACATACCCTCAAGGAGTCTCCACTGAGTGGCTCAGCACCTCGTTCTCCCCGCAAATATTTACTGAGTATCTACCATCCACCAGGCACCAGGACAGACTCTGGAATGTGAATAAGAAAGACAAAGTCCCTGGCCTCATGGAGCTTGCTGTGTAGACAGAGAGACGAACAACGAGTAAGCAAACACATGAACACAAGACAACTATCTATGATCAAGGTTCTGAAGAAAATAAAACAGGGTGATACTATAGTGATTGAGATTAGACAGCACAGGTTATTTGAATCTGAGCAGGACACGCTTCTCCGAGCATCAGCTTCCTCACAGATAGTGTTTGTACATACCTCTGCTGGGAGGAGGAAATGAGTTAATATATGCGGAGCCTAGCACCCAGCAAGCACTGTATGCTATTATTACTTTTATTTTAAATGTTTATTTATTTTTGAGACAGCGCAAGCAGGGGAGGAGCAGAGAGAGGGGGACAGAGGATCCGAAGCAAGCTCCTCGCTGACAGCAGCGAGCTCCACGTGGGGCTTGGACTCACAAACCGCGAGATCACGACCTGTGCCGAAATCAGACGCTCAACCGACTGAGCCACAGACAGGCGCCCCTATCATTACTTTTAAATAGATGCATAAACAGATTATCAACCACGAGGGAGTTGGTGCAGGATAAAGTGATACAGACACAAGGCATTCTGGGGCCGCTGAGGAGGAGCCCCACAGGGGGCCTGTGCAGCCTGGCCAGGGAGGGAGGTGAGGACACTGGACACAGATGCCCTTCTTCCCCTTCCCTGGCCCTGCAACCCACCGGCTACCCTAAAGAATGTTGCCTCTCTGAGAGACTGGAGCGGGTGGAACGGGACAGAAAAAACAAACATACCTCACCTCCCTCAAGGACAAGAGTGGAGGGAGGGCTCCCAGGTGGCCGCTGAGATCCTCGCCAGGCACAGGGCAGGCAGGACAGTGCCTGCTTTTCCTGTTCATCCCCTTCTAGGCCCCCTGGCCCTTTTAAAGTGCCCGTTGCCCCATCTGATGCTGAAGATGCTGTAAGTGAGGGTGCCCAGATGCTCAATCCATGTGGGATTGAATGAAAGGGCAACGCTCATTCGTAAGACCCCTTCCTAGATATCCTAGCGTCCCTTCCAACAGCTCTGTGGCAGAAGCCTCATGGCCCCATCTCTCAGACGAGCACATGGAGGCTGAGGAAGAACAAGGATCCTTCTCACTCATTCTGTTCGGAAACAGCAGTGGGCAGTTGGAATCTAGCCTGGCTGCAATACGGCTGCTTTTTCTCCTCCCCCATTCTGCTTCTCCTCAACGGGGGAATATGCAGGAAAGACCATGGTTCGGGGGTTTGGGGGTTCAGGAAGGTAGAAGGAGTGAAAGACAGATATTGCTGTCCAGAATGAACTGGAACTGAGGTGAGGGCTCCAGGAAAGGGGGGGGGGTCAGTTTTCCAACCGGGAAAAGATGAAACAGACGGAACCACAGAGAGGAGGCCCCACTTGCCCCCACCCCCATCACAATAGGCATCTAGGCAAACAGGATGAGGATGGGACGAGCCCCCCTCTCTGCACCAACACCCTCCTCCAGCATCAGCCGGCCAGGCAGCCCCATTTCAAGCCCTGTGCCCACGGGGACCAGGATGTGGGCACCCAGGAATGGACAAGCCCTGACGTAGACAACTCTGCGACCCCCGTGCCTGGCCTCCACAGCTACAAGCCAAATACTCCTTGTGGTTTGGGCCCCAGCCAAGCGCCCACACCCCAGCTCACGGGACCGCAACTTCCCTGTTGCATCAGGTTTCTAAGCGCGTGCACACACCCCAGAGCTTGTTACACAACCGTAGTGCGCGTACCCAGCACCCACACAGCCCGGGTGGCCTGACGGTCCCACAGAGGAAACTGCAGCCTTGCTCGGAGGGCACAGGCCCCTCTCTACAGCCTGCTGGCTTCAAGAGCTGGAGGAGAGGTGCGGAGGGCACCTGGCCAGGACCCAGGATTCTGCCGGCTCTACTGCTGGCTCGTTGTGAAACCCCAGTAAGCCACGTCCCCTCTCAGGGCCTGTTCCCCCACCTAGAAAGGAAGATCTCCTTCTACCCTGATGATCTGGGTACCCACTTCTCCATGCCACTCAACACCCGCTAAACCACCACCAACATCCTCTGTCCCCCTAGGGATGTCCGCAAGAAAGGGAGGCAAGAATTGCACAGCATGGAGACAGAGGATTGGATAAGACAACCCCTAAACAGGGCTCTCTTCTGCTGGGGAGAAGCCCAGAAGTACACCACCAGTGGGTGTACCTCGAGGGGAAACCCCACGGTCACCTCCTGCTCCCTAGATAGAGGGAGGACAGTGGCCAGAGCTTTCTGAGGTAGCTCTAAGGAGCAACAGCTGGGGTAAGCAATTTTCCTCTTTGCACTTTTGGTTTTTTCCTTTTCTCCACAACAAGCATGTGTTACACATTACTTTACAACAAAAGGTGGGGGAGGGGAGGGGCTGGACACACTCACCTCCTAGGGCATGCGCCCTCTGCCCAGGACGATCCCTTAAATCAGTATTTCCCTAAGCATGTTGTGAAAGCATTCCCATAAGCCCAGGAAACCGGGGCCAAACAAAACCTGACAGGTTTTTTTGTCTGCAGGACTCCTCTGAGCCTCCAACACGCTAATCTGGGCAACGGCCCTCTGAGGGGAGGAATGAGACAAGGAAACTCGTTTGGTCTCAGAGCTCTTTATAGGGAAGCATCTCAAGAGACACTTGCAAGGTACGACCAGAACTCAGGGTCCAACGAGGGGGAAATTCAGGCACACACCCAACATAAGGGCCTCCATCAAAGAGAGACAGCTCAAGCCCTAGAGGGCACTGAAGGCAGCCATCCTCGGCAACCACCTCCAACTGCATGAGCCAAACCCCAAACCCACTGCCCAAAACTGGCCTGAGCCCCACATCCCGGCGATGACAGTTACTGAGGCAGGTAGTAGTGTGAGAGGGCCCTTGGGTGGCCTGCAGCCTCCCTGAAGTTATTTAGATCTGCAGTGACCCCTGCTGGCTCTGCCCAAAATCACCCCTCCCCTTAGTCCTCACCCTCCTGGCCTCTCTCACCCTCCTCTCCAGTCCCTGGCCTTCCAGCATCTTCTCACTAGCCTCGACCCAGCCCTACTGTGATCCACCCTGACCACCCCCTCCCACCAGGCCCCCACTCTTTTCCCCATCCCTGGGTTTGGAATATGGCTGGACTTTGATAGAGCCCACTAGTGAGTTCTGAGGTCTGAACTGGGGAACTCAGATGGGGTGAGGAATGGGGGGCTCTGAAGACTGCCTGCTCCCCTACCGAGGGCGTGAAAAAAAAACCCAGGGCCACTGTAATAACAGCAAATATTCTGGGGCACCCATCTGGCCCAGTCAGTGGAGGAGGTGGCTCTCGATCTTGGGGTTGTGGGTTTGAGACTCACAGTGGGTGTAGAGATTACTTAAAAGAAATTTTTTTTAATAGCAAACATTCACTGAACACTTACTATCTTCTAAGAACACGGCTAAACCCTTGAGGTAGATTATTCCCTTTAATTCTCATAAGAATTTTAAGAAGTAGGCACTATTCCTGTATGAACCCAATTTTCAGATCAGAAACTGAGACTCAGAAGTAAAAGGGTAAATGGCAAATCCAGGTGGACTCAAGTGGAGTTTCTGACGTTGGAGTCCATCCGCTTAACAACTACACTCTTTTACCGTCCTTACATTTGCCCCCCACCGAAACTACCTGCTCATGCAAGTCTCTGCCTAGTACTCACTGCCTTGAGGAAGTATGCCTCAGTAGCCTTGCCCCATGCCCTCAGGTATGACTCTGTGACCCAAACCTGGCCATCTGTAACCTTCCCCCTGGTAAATTAGACTGCCAATTTGGTTGCCAAGCCCAGGACCCATCCCCTCTTCCGATGATTGTGTCTAGATTTATTTTTGGGCAACACCGAGGACCTCAGTAAAAGGGGCTTCAATGAAGATGCCTCCCCCCGCCCGACCATCTCCAGGGGGAGCCGTGTGATTCAGGCCTGGCCACTCAAGCACCAAAATATCTTGGCTTCAGTGATTGGCTCAAGAAGGACAGATGACCCAAACGAGGCCAACAGGGCTAATCCCCGGAGTTCACTGGAGTCACCAGTTTTCTGCTCTGGAATTACTAGTGGGTGCGTGTCTGGCAGGATCTGCCAGGAGTGCTGCCTAAGGAGGTGATGCCTGAGGAGGGAGCCGACACAGGAGAGCAGACCTGATGACATTGTTCGAACTGTGCCAAAGACAGGTCCACCCCTGGACTTTTCAGTGATCATGAGCCAATAAATTACTTTTGTGTTGTTCTTGTCTTAAGCAAGTATGAGTTGGGTTCCTTCCTTTGAAACGGAGATCTAGCAAAGCCTCCCCACCATTCTTAATCATTATTAACAACTGTGTCTCCTTCTTGCCTTTTCCTGCTATGCTTATTTAGACATACTGGACATTTTTTAAATAAAAATTGACACCGCTGGCTACTCCTTCCTTTGAGATATACTGTTTTGCTTATTTTTGTGAAACCTCACTCTCTTAGTTTCTCTCGGGCCCCTCTGAAGTCCTGTTCGGTTCATTTTCCTTTTGCTGGCTCCTCTTCATTTGCAAGTAACAGAAACCAACCCTGGCATTTATAAGCCAAAAACTAAGGGGAAAAAAAAAGAATTTATCGGAAAAATATTGAGGAACCTAGCTAGGGAATGAACTAGAAGGCTAGAATACCTCGCTTGGAAATGGAACAGAAATTACTTGGCTGAACTCCAAAGGCCTCTTCCATGCTAGCGTCAGGTGCTCACGATGCCCAGTCCCGAGAGAGAATCTGTCCAGCTGAGCTTAGGTCACATGGCCGCCTAGACTCTGGACCATCCCATGGAGGTGAGAGGGAGGGCCTGGTGGTACATGTCTCTAGGGATCCTTCCAAACTATGGAATGGGAAAGCAAATCATCTGATATATCATACCACAAAATGGTGGAAAGAAAATGCTTCCAAAGGGAACCAGAGACCAGGAGGCCACAAAATGAGGGTGAACATCTTCCTTGGGTTCTTGGGGCCGTGCCCTAGGTGTTTTCTCTACACTGCTCCCTGGGCCTTCTCATTCCCTCCCATAATGGATGAAGTTGCCACTGACAATGCCACTACAATTCCCAATATAGACCTGTCTCCTGAGCCCAGACCCTGTATCCATGAGCTTCCCTACATGGATGGCTCACAGGCCCTTCAACTCAATGGGTCCAACACTGAACTTGTCCCGATCACCAAACCTGCTCCTTCTGCAGGTCCCTTAGCTCAATAGATGCAGTCACCAATCACTCAGCTGATCACACTAGAAACAGGGAGTCAAGGAGTCATTCTCAAGGCCCTACCTGCTTAAGGGGCTTCAAACATGGCAATCCCTCTATCTTGACACTCTCGTCTTTATCAACCCCAGCTTTCACCCAGCTAATTCCTTGTGGCATAGACTTCTATCCATCACCTCCTCTTCTTCTTTAGAAATAAAACTGCTGATTTGTAGCTAGATCCATGCTGCCCAGAATAAAGACAAATTCCCAAGGCTCCTTTGTAGCTAAGTATACAGCAACCTCTACACAGTGGTATATAAGTAGAAATGATGTGTGCTACCGACAAAGATGTGTCCTTAAAGGAAGGGCATGCCCTTCTCCCTCTTCTTTTCTCCTTCCCACTGACTGGACTGTGGGCATAATTGTTGGAGTTCAGCAGCCATTTAGGACCATGAGATGGAAGCTGTGTATTTGACAATGGTAGCATGACATCATTAGATAGAAGGCTGGATCCTCGATGGTTATGGGGATGCCCTACCAGCCCTGAATGACCTAGCTCTGAGTTTCATTTATGTCAGAGAAAACTAAACTTGTATCTTGTTTACACCACCATTATTTGTGGAATTTTTCTGTCACTCACGGCTGAACCTGACCCTAACACACTATTCTCATCCTATAAGTCTCAGCTGAAATGTCATTTCAATGTCATTTCCTCAGAGAAGTCTTCCCCAGTCACACAGACACAGAGAGGCTCTTTCCCTTAAAGTTCTGGGATCATCTACTCACCACAGCCAAGTTGGCCCTAACAGGTCTCAGGATTCCAGCTCAGCAAACAGGCTGCTGTCTTGCTAGAAGTCTCCAGCAAGGAGGAAGATGGCACCCACCATCCTCCTCCCACTCAAACACTGGCCCAGGCAGATGTCAAAAGGGTTCCAGGGCCAGGTGCATCTGTTGTGGGGCCTACTGTCTCCAGATCCCACTCTTGCTTCTTGCTCTGGTGCCCCCAGATCTACTCTGATCTCCAGACCCCAGAGAATCCCTCTCTCCACCTCTGTCCCCTACCTTTAGGGATCCTCCAAAGGCATGAGGGTGTGGCTAAGTGATAACGTATGGAGAGTAAGGAATGAGGGACTGGTTTGGGCTCCTCAGGGCAGGAATCAAGCTTTATCCCCAAGCTTTACCTTCTTGCGCCTGGCGTGGCACCTGGCACATAGTGGGCACTTAGCAAATCTACTGGATAAATAGAAAGGCTCTCCAGGGTGTGGTTTGGAGGGGAAGAAAGGGCTTAGTGCGCAAGGAGGATAATTTGAGATGCTGCCCACTGGGTGTTCTGAGGATTGGAGAAGAGAAGGATGGAAGGGTAGTGAGAGCCAAGGGTCTGACCCTATCCCTACCACTGCCTTTGTGGAGGTGAGCACAGTCAGAGGAGGCTGGTGGGAATCAGATGCCAGCAGACCCTCTTCCTGCCCCCACCGCACACCCAGATGGGGGTCTGGGTAAGTGAGCAAATTTGGCCAATGTCTCTGATCTGTGACGCTGCTGCTCCTCTTGATAGAAAAGAATTAAAGAGGCAGCCACCACAGGGACACACAAGAGCTGTCCAGACACATAGGTCTTTCAGGCCATTGTCTTCTCTTCAACTCCCAGCTGTTCCCAGGAGGCCAGGATAATCCCAGGGAGGCCCGACAAACAGGAGTTCCAAGCTAGGGGGGCACAATTCCAGGTGGCACCTGCAAGGTCCTTCAGGAAGCAGCAGGTTCAGTGCAAGGCCCGCACAGAGCAGATAAGGAAACTGAGGCCAGAGAACAAGGACTGGCCCACAGCCACATAGCATGCTAGAGGTACAAGACCCCAAGGCTCCTGGCTCCCAATTCTGTGCTGTTTGCCACACCAGGTGGGACACTGGGGAAGAGGCAGGGGTCTGCAGGTTTAGAGTAGGGACTCAGGACTTCACAGGAGGACATCTACCCCCACCCCAACATGGAGCAGAGAAGAGCATGAGCTCTGGAGTTCAGATGGAATGAGCCAAATCCTAGGCTCACTTCTCATCAACACTATAACCTTCAGCAAACATCAGAACATATCTGTGCCTCAGTTTCCTCAACTGTAAAATATAGATAACACTAATGGTATTAATCTTACAGAGATACCGGGGCGGGGGGGGGGGGGGGGATTAAGTGAGTTGATATGCCCTTGGAATGGCACTGCTATATAGTAAGTGCCCAATAAACACCTGCTGTCGCTATTGTGTGGTCATCAAAAGATCCTCGTGACCTGCCGAAGTCTTTCCTGACTTAGCAAAAGGCCTTCCCCTGAGGAGTGATTTGCAGTGGCGAGTGGGAGGTGGCTGGGCCACACCCATTTCTCAGGGTCCAGGGCAAGCCGAGGCCCCTCCCCAGTGCTTACTGACCGAGACCTCCAGTCTCTGGGACTCAGTGGCCCCTCAGCCCCCCTCCAGTCGCCAGCCTGTCTGCCGGGCTTTCACGCCTGATGCAGAGATAAACACATCCCACGATAGCATTGTTCCCCACTTCCCGAAGTTCTCAAGTACGATCCTAGAGGGTGGGATTAGCTTGGCATTTGGGCAGCTCAAGGGTTTGGAAGGATTGAGAGAGGCTGTTCCCAGAGCCATCCAGTCCCATCCTTAAAGGTGGTGGAGGTGGCTGGGCATACAGGGAAGGGGCAAGGGAAGCAGCTGTGGCTTGAGCTTCTGGAAATTCTGCCACACCCTCATCACACACGTGAGCATTCACGCACACGCACGTGCGCCCACGCGTACCCACACCTGGCTTAAGGTAGAAGGAGGGGTTGCGCACCTGAGTAGAGAAATGAGACACCTGTCTCCCGTAGTCAATTCTCTCTCTGCCCCCATATCAGAGCTGTCTGGTCCCTGCACTCCCTCAGGTGGCTGAACTGAATAGCCAGGTATCTCTGGGAGAGAGTAACTCAGAGCCCACAGCACTGCAGAGCTTATGAGGAGCCAGGCAGGCAGAGGGGAGGGGAGTCAGGGGGGATGGAGCATCAAAATGTGCTTACTTCATCATTTTGGGTAGAGTCAGCCTGGGGAGAGAGGCCTCCTTCCTCTCCCAGCCAGGGCGGGCCCCTTCCTCCTGTCCCCACTCCCCAGTGCTCCCAGTACAACCACTCGCATGACCTCACTGCCACGGCCAGGCCAGGCTGATGGCCAGGAGCCAGGGCCCCGCCAAAATCCACATCCCCAGAGACCAGCACAAGCCAGGCAGGGCCTGAATATGTCACTCAAGCAACCTCCACCCGCTGAACCCACGCCTGTGAAGACAGCCTGTCCCACTAAGTGTTTACTCCGGCCAGGCAGGCTCACCTCCTCTCTCAACAAGGCTGAACTCAGAGCAGTCTTCTACCCCTGATGGCGTCTGTCAGCCAGACCCATCCTGACTCTGACTTCTCCCCTGCTAAATCCCGCTCAGCTGCCCCATCACAGGACAGCCCCCCTGAGTCCCCTGGCCCACCGTTGTCTCACGAAGCCAAGGCAGCGGTGGCAGGGGTCGAGCAGAAGGGATGGGGGTGGCTCCCGGGACGTGGCAGTGCGGCTCTGACAGTGGCTCCAGCAGTTTCGGTGGCGCTGATGGTGGTCATGGTACCAGCGATTACGGTGGGGGAGGATTGTTGGTGACAGTGGGGCTGGTGATGGTGACGGCAGTGGAGGCAGTGCGGCTGGTTGGAGCGGTGAGAATGCGGCAAGTAGGGGTGTGTCCCTCCCCTCCCTGAGGCTTAGGGACGTGAACAGACCATCACAAGGGTCCCTGAGGGCTACAGGAACAGGGGTGAGTAAGACGATCCGGTCACAGAAGGCCCCCCGGAACAATGGGGTAATGACCCCTGGCCCCGTTCTGCAGTGAGGCCTAATATGTTCCCCCTCCTGGACCTCTAGAGACCCTCCCCGCCACCCCAACCTGAAGCACATATCATCGGACCTAGAAGCCCCCCAGAGCTCCCCTGGAGAGAAAGTGGGAAGAGGCCAGGCTTGGGAGACAGAGGATGCAATACTGGAATCCCAACTATTAGAAAACAAACTTGGGCCTGAACTTCACCAAAGAATGGGAATCATAATTCTTACTGGCAGGATCATTGTAAGAACTGAGATAAGTATCTCTAAAAGTGCCTGGCACAGAATAGTAGCACAATAAATAATAAATCTTTTTCATTCTATTTTCCAGGCCCTGTTCCCACATGCCTCCCTATACCAGTTTTCTGGAGGCGCTGTAGCAAACTGCCACAAACCCGGTGGCAACAGAAATGTATTCTCTTGTAGTTCTGGAAGCCAGAAGTCTGCAACCAAGGTTTCAGCAGGGTCGTGCTCCCTCCAGGCGCCCGAGGGGAGAATCCTCCCTCGTCTTGTCCAGCTTCCGAGCAAGGCATACCCTGGCTTGGAGCTCCAGCCTCGGCTTCTGTCTTCATGCGGATCTTCTTCACATGGCCTTCTCCCCTGGGTTTCTGTATGTTCTTTCCTGTTTCTTACAAGGATTCTTTCACGAGATTTAGGGCCCACCCTGATCCAGCACGATCTCGTCTCAATCCTTACCTTAATTACACCTGCAAAGACCCTAGTTCCAACTAAGATCACACTCAGGGGTTTCAGGTGGATATAAATTTGGGGGGGGGGGACTATTCAACCCGCTACACCCCCTCCTCAACCTCTGAGTGAGCTGAACCTAATTCCCCAACCACCCCCCCCCCAGCCACATGGCACAGTCACGGCCCCCGGCCCTCTATCCCTCCCCAAGCCTGATCCTGGACAGCCCTATGCCACCCCGACCCCCATAGCATCCCAGGTCCTCAGACCCTGTGCCCCGGGCTCCCTGGTGCCATGCGTGCATGTCTGTATGCATGTGTACAGATTCTCTTTTTCACTTGGCCATGATAAAGGGGGATTCTAGGCTTGAGTCGGAGTCCACAGGGGCCTCTCTGCTCGGAAATGCTTCTTCCTCTCCCCCTGGCAGCTGTTTGGCTTGGCGGGGACCCAGCTGGCAGGCTCTGCAGCCAAGGAGCCCTGGGGGGCAGGGGGAGGGAATGGTGGGGGGCAGGCAGCTCCCTCCTCAGGCCCAGGCCCTGGAAGCTGGGCCAATCGCAGGCCTCCGTGCTGGCCAGCTCCAGCCCCCCTCACTCTTGGTTTTCCTCCTCCCTGCTCTCCTGTGCTCCCCATATGACAAAGGGGAATTCTGGAGACCCTCCACTACCCCGCCCCAGCCAAGGGGAAGACGTGCAGAAAAGGAGCAGCCACTGGCAATGCTAGAAACACACACTGAGAGGAAGATCAGTCAGCGGACCCTGGCGCTTTGCTCAGGGGGGCTCTGGGTACTCTTTGAGGCCACCCCGGGACAGTCTGGACTCCTTCCAGCCTCTGGATACCCTGTCCTCTGCCCCTTCCACGGTTCTGAAATCTCCTGTTCTTAGTACCCTGTTCTAGGGCACCTGCCTTTTCCTTCCGGGGCCCCCTCTGTACCCCCAAACTGTTGCCAGTTTTTCTGAATCAGTCTTCTCTTCAGATAAGTGGAGATTATGTCCTCCGCTTATCTGAATTGCCTCCCAGTCCTCAGCAGGTCCTACAGCTTTTTACCACTGATGGAAAAATAGTAAAGAGGGGCGCCTGGGTGGCTCAGTCGGTTAAGCCCCCGACTCTTGATTTCGGCTCAGGTGATGATCTCACGGTTTGTGTTTGTGCGTTCAAGCCCCGCGTAAGGCTCTGCACTGACAGCTCAGAGCCTGCTTGGGATTCTCACTTCCTCCCTCTCTCTCTGCCCCTCCTCTGCTCACGTGCTCTCTCTCTTTCTCTTTTTAATAGTAGAGAAACACAGGGAGGGACACAGGATCCTGAGCCCAGGTTTTAAGGTCTAACTGGCCTGGCTTTATGTCAAAGCCCTGCCACTTAACACGTGTGTGACCCCGGACAGATAATTTACCTCTCTGAGCCTTGATTTCCTCTCATAAAAATGGGGGTACTCGTAGGTAACTTCCAGGTTGCAAGGATAAAATGACAAAGCTTCTGAAACAAGGAAGGTGTCCTCTAAACGGTACTAACTTACCACATGCCAGGCACTGCGTTTAAGTGCTTTGCGTAGATTATCACATTTAGCCCTAAGAATAACTTCAAGAAGTAGAAACCGTTTCATGGCTAAGGGAGCAGGGCACTTTACCTTGAGTGTCGGAGCTGGAGAGCGGCTGAGCGGGGGGCCCTGAGCTCTAAGCCACCGCGCTCTGTGCCTCCACCCCTGGCGGGATGGCCAAGGTGGACAGTGTTACTATTAATATTGTTGGGGGAAAACGTGTGTTTTATGTACGTTTTGGAAGGAATCTGTGAGAAGAGCATGATTTTACCCTTATTTTGGCTTCATTTTAAAACTTCTGGGGCACCTGGGTGACTCCGTCGGTTACACGGCTGACTCTTGACTTCGGCTCAGGTCATGATCTCACAGTGAGTTCGAGCCCCTCATCAGGCTCTGTGCCGTCAGCACCAAGGCCTGCTTCAGGTCCTGTCTCCCTCTCTCTGCCCCTCCCCCCACCTCTCAACAATAAATGTTTGAAAACAATTAAAACTTTTTTTTTTTTTAATTTTTTTTTAACGTTTATTTATTTTTGAGACAGAGAGAGACAGAGCATGAATGGGGGAGGGTCAGAGAGAGAGGGAGGCACAGAATCTGAAACGGGCTCCAGGCTCTGAGCTGTCAGCACAGAGCCCAACGCGGGGCTTGAACTCACGGACCGTGAGATCATGACCTGAGCCGAAGTCGGACGCTCAACCGACTGAGCCACCCAGGCGCCCCTTAAAACTTTTTTTTAACCCGGTTACGTCACTTGGTTTGCTAGCCTCGGAGAAGAGGTCTGAATTTTTGACGGGGGGCTAAAGGTTCGGTGTTGCCATGGCTTGTGCCGGCCCACGGTGCCACAGTCCCATCGGAGATGAACCGTGGCCCCAGCGCGCATTCTTCCTTGTCAGTCCTGAACCCAAGATGTCACCAATCCTAGTTATTCGTCCCCGCGTAATTGGTGTTGATTGGCAACTTTCCCTGAAATGGGGCAGAACTGCTTGGTTGTCTCTTCCAGGCAGCTTAAGTGTAGTAATATAAATAAAACAATAGTTGAATGTTAAAAACAGAAAACAAAAAAACAAAAGCAGACCACGGAAAGCAGCTGGGCCACAGGGGTTTTCCCACAGGCCCCTGCAGGTGCAACACGAAGGTCTCCTTCACTCTGCACACATGGATTTGCATGCAGTTTTCGAGTAGGGGATCTGCCCAGCTGCCTTGGCAATTCTGAAGTCCTGGTCGCGGGGCCCAGCCCATCCCAGCCTCCCAGCCACGGCAGGAGACCATGGGGCTGGAGGCTCCCTTGGCTCTCATGCCCTGGCACATCTGGAAGCTGTTAGCTTCCATCCCTTCTCTCACTTCCCCCTCCCTTCTCCAGCTGTTCCTGGTGGCTAATTCTGGGAAGTACCCCTCAGTTGTGGACGCTTGCAGAGGACGGGGTGGGGGAGGGGGGTCCTCACTGCTGTGTTGGTGGGTGGGAGGGAGGTGGGCAGGCTGTAGAGGGTTCATGTGAGTCACTCAGAAGAGTTGGTCTCCTCCTCCCCTGGCCCTGCGGACAGCTGGTAGGGTTACTAGGGGTTGAGTAACAAGGAGGGGAAGACAGGGAGGAGGCAGGGGTGCGTGTGGAGAGAGACCAGGGAGCAGAGACCGAGAGAATGTTTCTGCCGGAAGAGATGGCCAAAGGGTCATCTGATAGTGTCCATTCCCCTGCTGCCTGGGGGTCACGACGACCGCGTAGTGGACAGAAGGCAGCCTTTGTGGTTGAACAGAGCTGGGTCACGATCCTGGCCGCATCGCTGTCGGTCTACGTGATCTTGAGCAAAGCCCTTATGCTCTCCAGGCCTGAGCAGCCTCCTCGGCGCAATGGACGGACGGCACCTCCCTGGCAGGCGGGTTCCGTGGCCCGGCCCACACTCAGTGTTTACTCAGTCCCTCCTAAGAACTGCCGGAAGTTGCACCAGCCACCTTCCCCACTCTCTAGTGCCTCCAGCCCACACCTGGACCCGCTCTGAAAGCCGCACCCTCCCCAGATGGAGTCTCACTCCCCCTCCCCTCGGCTCAGCTCTGCCCTCCTCACTTCCCAAACTTGTGGAAGATGCCTTCCCGAGGGAGACTGCCCCCGAATCTCCCTCGTGGCCTTGGGGAAGCTACTGAACACCTCTCTGAGACCCGATTATCCCAGAGGTTAAACGTCATCACTGCTGCAAAGATGTCTCCCTATGTGCTTTCGCGTGCCATCTTCCCAGCCATTCTGGGACACGGATTTCTCAGCCGCCCTCTTGGACATGTGGAGGGAAGGACGGATGCTAGCATTCACTGAAGACTTGCTATATACCAGGCCATGTGCCGGGCCTGAATGAAATCCTAGATTGTCCCCTTAGACCACATGTGCTTTCAAAAGCCAAGGACTGGTTAACAGCTCCTACGGGTATTACTGCAAAGGGGCAGTGCCCCCAGGTGACCAGACAGCCTGCCGTTCATCATCCTGGCTGGGACACTCAGAGAACGGTCACTCGGTCCCAACCCAAGGAGCTGGTCTGCCAGCTGCAGTTAGGTGCCCTCTATACTCCGTTCCAGAGCGGCTCCCCTTGCTGCTGTCCCACAAGCTCCAGTCCCCTGGAACGATGAAGTCACACCACCCTGCTCCAGCCTCATTCTTGGCCCTTTCTCTCCTAGCCCTTCCTGGTCCACACCCCTTCCACCCATCCGAAGATTGACCTGCAGGAGTCAATCCACGTTGGTTCCTTGTTATATCATCACGACCGTTCAAGTGCTTCTTTTGTGCCAGGCACTGTGCTAAATGCTTCACGGCTACTGTGTCATTCAATTCCCCACAACAACCCCCAAAATGAGTATTATTGAACAAATCTTGCCAAAAATGAAACCGAGCCTTAGAAATAGGGCCACCCAGGGCACCTGCATGGCTCAGTCAGTTGAGTGTCCGACTCTCGATTTCAGCTCAGGTCATGATCTCATGGTTCGTGACTTTGAGCCCCGTTTGGGCTCTGTGCTGATAGTGTGGAGCCTGCTTGGGATTCTCTCTCTCCCTCTCTTTCTCTCTGTCTCTGTCTCTGTCTCTGTCTCTGTCTCTCTCTCTCATAACAAACAAATAAACTCTTAAAAATGTGAAAAAGAAAAGAGGAGAAAAGAAAAGAAAACAGGGCCACCCCATATGCCGTGCAGTCTCAGTCTATGGGAACAGCACCCTCTGTGCCCAGCAGCAGCCCTGCACAGGTGTTCAAGAGCAAACTCAAGTCCACGCATAGCAAAGGATTCTAGGCCTGAATAATTAACTGCCTATGCATCAGTGTCACCAGGTCCCCACTAGACTGCTCAAGTTCAACATGTCCAAAACCAAACCCCTGATCTTTCCCTCTAGATGTACTTCACTCACAGCTTCCCCATTGCTGCTAATAGCAACTCCATCCTTCCAACTCCTAGGGCCAGAAATCTTGGAGCCTCCATTGACACACGTCCCCAAGATCTCACCTTCAAACATCTGAAAGCCTTGTTGACTCTACCTTCAAAATATGTTCAGAACCCACTACTCCCAATCACTGCTTGCACCACCTGCCCCCTGCTCTCACCGGACGACTTCAATGCCCTCTTATAGCTCTCACTTCTTCTGCCATTGGGCCCTACTGTCTACACAGTAACCAGAGTTAGAGTTGACCTTTTAAGCCAACCCATCCCTCTGCTCAACACCTTCCAGTGTTACTTCCCACTCAGAGTAAAAGCCAGGGTCTCACAATGGCCTCCAGGACCCAGACCATCTGACCTCTGCCCTCTCCCCGCCCAACTCTGCCCTCTGTTCCAGCCTTGCTGGCCTCAAACACTCCAGGATACACTCCTGCCTCAGGACCTTTTCTTCAGCTGTTTTCCTTGCCTTGAATGCCCTTCTCCCAAATATCTATGTGACTCACTCTTTCACCTCCCTCAGTTTTCAATCCTAACTCTCATCTCTCAATTAGGTCTACGATGACCAAGCCATTTTTTTCTGTAACTATCTCTCCCTCAATACTCTCAATCTTCTTCCCTTATCCTGTTCAACTTGATTTCCAAAGCCCTTATGGGTTTCAAATATACTTATGATTTACCTATTTTTCTTTTTAAAATTTTTCTAATGTTTATTTTGAGAGAGAGAGACAGAGAGAGAGAGAGAGAGAGAGAGAGAGAGAGAGAGAGAGAGAGAGAAAGCACACGTACACACAAGCAGAGGAGAGGCAGAGAGCGGGAGAGAGAGAATCCCAAGCAGGCTCTGTGCTGTCAGCACAGAGCTCTACATGGGGCTGAGATCATGACCCGAGCTGAAATCAAGAGCTGGATGCTTAACTGACTGAGCCATCCAGGTGCCCCTATGATTTACTTATTTTTGTTTTCTTCTTTATGATGTTTCTTGACCACTGGAATTTCAGCTCCACGTGGGCAGGCAAATCTGTTTTGTTCACTGCTGCATCCCAAGTACCTAGAATTATGATTGGTGCATAGTAGGTGCTTAATATTTCTTGAATGAATGAGGCCACTGAGCTGCTATATATCCTCAAGTCACCTTTGGGACAGCACATCTTGGGGGATTCAGGTAAATCCATTCTTTTGGTCAACACTTTTGGAGGGCAGCCATGTGTCAGGTCCTGTGCTAAGTCCAGGAAAGTGATCAGGGACAGATGTAGTCCCTGCTTTGGAGACTCTTTATCCAGAAGAGGATACAAGTACCACTTCCATTATCTCTAACAATGGGGTGTTGCAGGGGGAAGGGCGGCCATTCAACTTCATGCAAACAGTAATCGTTGAGCACACGGCGTACGTAAGGCTTCTTGCTTAGACATCAGTTTTACTTTGCCCTTAAAATACATTTCACAATTGAAAACACCTTCGTATCCATATCTCTTGGGATCCTCACTATCACTACCACTGTATCACCCCCCACATTCTTCCTTCCATCCTGTCTTCCTTCCTTCCTTCCTTCTTTCTTTCCTTTCTTCCAGAACACTTCCCGAGCACCTGCTCCTTCCACAACACAGCAAGGTGCGGGTTGTAGGCTACCAATGTGGTTCCAGAGCCTAGGAGATTTAGAACTTCGCCCACAACAATTTCAGTAACAAGACTAAGCTGTTAGATGAGGAACAAGAGAAGCTGTAGCCCTCAAGAGAAAGTAGGCTTGATCAAAGATACAGGAAGTTCTGGTGGAGAAAATCCATCTGAGGCAGATCTTTTAAAAAAGGATTTTCAGATATTCCAGTGTTGAAAGGAGGAAGGAAAAGGATGTCAGGTGAAAGGCAGAGCTTGAACAAAGGTTTGGAGAAAAGAATAAGCCTAGCATGGAGGGCAATAGTCTGGTTGCCACAGCAAAGTCATCTGAGGGGTGGTGGGATTCAAGGAGCACTTTGCCCAAATGATGAATGGGAAGGCCAGCAGGTTAGCTGGATTTGCAGCAGGGATGGTATGCAGACCTGGGTTCAAATCCTGACCATGTCAAGTGGCTTTCTCTCTGTCTTGGATTTCTTGCCTCTAAAATAGAGATGATAATTCCCTGCTCACACAGTATTTTTGAAGATTAAATGAGATGATATATATGAAAACCTCTGGCATGGCACTTTGTAGATGCTTTTTTTTTTAATGTTTACTTAATTTTGGAGAGAGAGAATGCAATTAGGGGAGGGGCGGGGGGGTACAGAGGATCCAAAGTGGGCTCCACGCTGACAGCAGCAAGCCCAACGAGGGGCTCGAACTCACAAACGGTGAGATCATGACCTGAGCTGAAGTCAGACGCTCAACCAACTGAGCCACCCAGGCGCCCCTGTAGATGCTTTTTTTTTTTTTTTAATGTTTTTGAATCTGAGAAAATTAAGGCAGTGGGTGTGAACCCTCATTCAAGAAGTTTAGTCACGAAAAGAGGGAAACATATTGCACAATGGCCACAGAGTGCAGAGCACGGTCAAGTGAAGCTTTTTTTTTTCTTTTCTTTTTTTAAGTTGAGGAAGACCTGCGGGTGTTGGGAAGCTGAGGAGGGTGGGTGCTGCCAAAAGACGGGCTGGTGATGAAAATGCTCTAAAACTGATTGTGGTGACGGTTGCACAATTCTGCCACTAGACTAAAAACCACTGGATTGTCACTTTCGGTGGGTGAATTGTCTGGCATGTGATTTACATCTCAATAGACCTTTAAAGAAAAGGCGGGCTGGATAGAACCACAAGCTCCTTTGGGACTCAGGAAGGGGGGGGGCGGGGGGGGGGGGAACTCAGCAGGGGCCAGACTTAGAGAACAGAGGGGGGGATGCAGCATTCCTCGGAGACGCAGTGGCAGGCTGGTGGACTCACTAGTCACTTCCGTGGGCTTTAATGAGTGCCTACGAAGTGCCAGGCACCGTGGCAGGGGCTGGGAGAACTCAGATGCCCTCAAGTTGCTCACAGTGCTTGGGCGAATCCGACATAAGCAGAGCTGTGAAAGGGCACTTGGAGTGTGCTGGGAGCAGGAGGATCAGGTGGGAGCAGAGCGAGGATGGCTTTCCTACCCCAGGTCACAGTCTTCACCCATCGGAATGGGCTTGATCTCTCAATCACAGATAGACTTGCAGGTGGGCTCAGAGCTGCAGCAGACAGACGGATGCTTGGGCTGTGACTGGGGAGCAGGGACCAGTAAGGCGGGGAGCTCCATAGCCTAACTGGGAGAGTTGTTGGAAGTGCCCCAATCTGAAGAGGTCAGACAGTCCTGAAGCCGTCATCTCCAATTCCCAAGTCTCTTCCATTAGCCCTTTTAAGGAGGAGGGGGGTGGGGCCTGAGAACATTTAGGAGTGCTCATGATGTATACAGTTCTAACCTGTATGTGTTTTCTTCGTTTCCTTGAATAAAGGCTGCCCCCCCCCACCAAAATCTCTATGGGGTCTGCTTATGTGGTAAAGCGATTCCACTGATGATAGGTGGGTAGAGAGGGACCTGGTGGGTTTGGGAACAGGGCAAGGAGCCCGTTTGGGCCACAGAGAAGCCACCAAGTAGACAAACTACGGTTGGGAGAGCACCGAGAGTCAGATATATCTCTTGAACCAACAGCAAGGGTCTTTGGGACACACCCCAGACCAACCTGTAATGTTCAGCATGACCCCAAGCACCAGGATGTCCCCATGATCACCACCCGGAACTAATCACAGCCTTTCTCTTCATCCTCACAGACCCACACCCTTGTTGGCCCTTTCCCTACAGTTCATCAGGCAAACTGGGGCAGTGTGCTGGAGAGAGGTGGTTCCCAAAAGGGATCCTGGATTCTAGACCCCCTGGCTCTGCCCTCAGCTTGCTGTGCGGCGTCCCCCCTGGGCACCGTCTCCTCACCCGTGTAAGAGGTAGAATGCGGAGAGGTTCAGAGCCTGGGTTCCGCACCAGACTCCCGGGTTTGGATTTCCAGCTCTTCGCTTACTAGCTTTGTGAACTTCAGAATGTGACGTATCCTCTTTGTATCTCATTTTCTTTATCTAAAATGGGGATAGTAGCCACCTCAAAGATTAGTGTGAGGATTAAATGGGTTAATCAATATAAAGCACTTGGAATGCTGCCTGGCGCAGAGAAAAGTCTCAATACCTGTTAGGTATTTGTGTTATTATGACCGTGAGGGAAGAGTGCTCAGTGTTCTCCAAGGATCCTTCTAGCTCTGGCATTCTATGACCTTGAGATTCTGCCTGTACGTTCATATTTGTCCACATTTCTAATTCTGTTGCCATTATTTGAGTAACCCGGGCATCTCGAACCTGACTGATTACTTGACCTTGGGCTTCCTTGACTTACCTTTTCCTATAAACATCCCCTAGGATGCCTTGGGCCCCCATCCACATGCTGTGGGAAGTCAGAGCCTTTCCCTGAACCCCTGAGGGCTGGGATTGGGGTGTTCTCCGAAACCTTTCCTCGTGAAGGCCTCAGCTGTGTGGTGATCTGCTCCTCAGCCTCACCAGGCCCACATCTGTGGGGCAGACTTTCCTCAAGGTCCAAGTGTACAGTGGGAAGTTACAGCACAGAGCAGGAAGCAACTTGAACGTCAAGGGGAGACCATAGGAATCTGGGTGAATAAACCTCGCTGTGCAAACACAGTAGAACACCATGCAGCTGTCAAAAAGTGAGAAAACTCTGCTGCTCGTGGACTAATCAGTAAGCAAACACTAAGCTAAACAAATGCTGAGTAAATACAAAGCTAGGTGCAGGATACGGTGAAAGACGTATTTGCGAAAGAAAGGTGGAGAAGGGGGAAGGAAAATATGTTTATGTACATTTGCCCTATATACATAGAATATCTCTGGGAAGCCACATAAGAAACTGGGGGAACCTTAGTGGCCAGGGGCGGGGGGAGAAGGAGACTTTTCATTATAGGCATACACCTCTGTGCTCTGAAATTTTTGAAATATGTAAATATATTATCTACTAACAAAAAATAATTTTTTTAAAAAAATCAAGACGAAACTTACTTCTAACTAGAGATTTCTTCACTGGTCCTCACCCGCTGGCCCTCTTTCGAGGGCCCTACCCACAGCCCTCTCTGCCCAGCTGCCTCAGACTTGTCAGTTTCCTGACCGCTTCAGGTTATGCAAAACTTTCATTCTGCCTGAACCTTCATCTTCACCCATTGAGGCCATGCCTTTCTCACCCAAAGGGCCCATCGCTGTGTTTCCCCCACAAAAGAACCACTTCCCCAAGATGAAACATACTGCATTCCTAGAAAGCAGAAAGAACGGCAGTCACTCCCGCGTTAGACGGCCCTTTAGTTTCTCTGCCGGATCCATTTCCATGCCAGCCTCCCGTCTGGACTGTGAGTTTCTTTTTTTTTTTTAATGTTTGTTTATTTTTGAGACAGAGAGAGACAGAGCATGAGCATGGGAGGGGCAGAGAGAAAGAGGGAGACACAGAATCCGAAGCAGGCTCCAGGCTCTGAGCTGTCCGCACAGAGCCCGATGGGGGGCTCGAACCCACGAACCACGAGATCATGACCTGAGCCGAAGTCGGACGCTCAACCGACTGAGCCACCCAGGTGCCCCTGGACTGTGAGTTTCTTGAGGGCAGAAACCTGTCCTGTTCACCCCCTATCGCCAGCATCACAAGTGCTTGCATGCAGACCACGTCAGGTCTCCGGGAAGACAGTTGCCGTGGAATAAGAACAGCTCACACTTATCGAGCTTTTTACTCCGAACTGGGTACTCCTCTACATGCCTTTTGCGCATTAACTCCTTCGGTCTTCAGAACAACCCTAACATCAGCCCTATTATCATCCCCCTTGTATAGATAAGAAAACTGAGACACAGAAGATTAAGGAACTTACCCAACATCACCGCTAATAAGTGGCAGAGCTGGGATTTGAACCCAGTCTGGGCCCAGAATATATGTTCCCGATTCCTCAGATCATCTCACGTGACCACAGTATGAGCCACATGCTACCCAGAGAGGCTCTCCTGGCCGGGCCACCACACAGATGAGTCCCAGCCAGAGCCTAAGACTGAGAAGTGGGAAAAAGGTCTCATGGAGTCTCCTTCTCCAGAGACTTTTGAAGGGAAGGGCAGACCCCTCTCAGTCTCATCCTGCCTGGAGGCAGAAAGGTGGACAAGATCCCCTTCCAAGGTTTTCAGCATCTTCTGATTCTCACCTACGCTGAAGGCCCTAAGAGACGCCTGTGTGCAGCGTCCGTCACTGGGTACCACATGGAGCGGCCACCAATGCCAGAGGTTAAAGGTAGGGAGCAACACAGCTCCTGAGAAAAGACAAATGTTGGTCTGGTCCCAAACCCGTGCTTAGCAGTCAGAGACCCCAGTGAGGCTACCAGGAAGCAGGCAGGGGGCAGAAAAAGGCTGGCCTTCCAGCTCCCAAACTGCCAACCCCTAAGTGGCCCGACCCCCTTCCCCAATGCCCACACTCCCAAGTGTGTGCTCACAGAGGTCCCGGCCCAAGCAGATGTGCCCCACATCCCCTGAGGGTGCAACACCCCTCAGCTTTGACATGTACCAGTGAGTACATGGGCCAAGAAATCCATGCCTCCATCCATGCTTCATTTCACAAGTTTCCGCTGGGCTCGCGAGGGCGCAAGCCCCACATAAGGCACCAGGGATGCGGGCCCACGTAGAGGTCACCTGTCTAGTGGAGAAAAGCAGCACCTGAACAAGGAAGCAGACTAAAGGTCCCCATTGGCTGGACGGCTAGAAAGGGAATAGGTGAGCCCAGTTGATGCAGGAGCCCACAAAGGCTTCTTTTTTTTTTTTTAATTTTTTTTTAACATTTATTTATTATTGAGAGACAGAAAGAGAGAGAGCATGAGTATAGGAGGAGCAGACACAGAATCCGAAGCAGGCTCCAGGCTGTCAGCACAGAGCCCGGCGCGGGGCTCGAACTTACAAACAGTGAGATCATGACCTGAGCATAAAGCGAGAGTCAGATGCTTAACCGACTGAGCCACCCAGGCACCCCCGCACAAAGGCTTCTTAAAGGAAGCAACGTTTGTGCTGAGCCTTAAAAGAAAAGTGAATGAGGGCAGGGGAGCAGGGGTGGGGATGAGCTTTCCAGCAGCAGCTGGAGCCCATCTCTGTCTGGACGGAATATGCTTCATATTGTGGGAGACTGAGGGCCAGCTGGGGAAGGTAGATCATCTGGGGCGACGGGCACGTGGAGCCCAAGAGTAACAGCCACACACAAGATGGAGAGGGGAGGGAAACAGAAGGCTGGGAGCCACGCAGGCTCTACAGGGTCCTGGGCTTATGCTGCAAGAAACAGTGAACTGTGGAGGGGCGGTAAGCAAGGGGGTGACATGGTCTTCTTTCTGGCTTAGAAAGACCATTCTGGCAGGGCAAACAAGGATATGAAGGGGGAGAACTCTGGGCCTTATGAGTCAGCCTCACGGTCTACAGGCCCCTCCTGCCCTTCACACCAAGCAGGACTCTGTCCACATGTGTGTGAGCCGTGTTTTCATCCACAAGCGTGTTAAGGGAAAGGAAGATGGCCCCATACATGGGTGGTCTGGGCACTGTCTTGGGCCCCAGAAGTGTGCAATGCTGGATCCAGTTGGTCTCCACCAGCAGCTGTAACCCCAGCAGGGGCTCAGAGGAGAGCAAGAGTGAGCCCTTCATGGGGGAGGTGGGGCTGGAAAGGGTTAGAGGTTTAAGACAGCAGCAAACACTTACTGAGTGCTCAGCATGTATTAGGCACTGTCTCAAGACTTTATACATACTAATCCTATGAAGTAGGTTCAATTACCGTCCCCATGTTGCAGAACAAAGCAAGTAAAGCACAGAAAGGGCCCGCACTGTCTCCCGTGGGGATTCAAACCCAGAGTTTGGCTCCTTTGGTTTAGTCAGTAAATACTTACTGAGCATCTACTATGTGCCAGGCACTGTCTAAGCCCTTAGAACACAATGGTGGATACATAGTGAATTTCCGAACGGGCCACACAATCAACAACTCTGCTGTGCTACCTCCCTGGGGTGTCATGAACAGCAGCGAGGGTCAGTCCTCATGGTCGACAAGACTGCTCAGTACCCCGGGGCATTATTGGCCCAGTTACCAATGAAAAAGAGTAACCGCTCTACTGAGAGGCTGGTGGTCTCCGGGGTTCACGACCCTGTCTGCTAGCTAGGCTACTAGACAGAGGAGCCAGGGCTTGGGCCCTGTGGCACCCTCACCACTGGAAAGAGTGCCCCTCCGACCGTCTCTTGGGGCCGTACCCAGGCTCTTGGAGGCCACCAGGGAGAGTCAGGGAGTGAGACAGGCAAAGAGCAGTTTGTTAGACTTCCTAGAGGAAACAGGGGTGACTCAGTTTCTCGCTCCCCCAGTCTGCTCCTGACCCTATAATTCAGGGGGCCTCTCTCAAGGTTGGGGACCAGAGCAAGTAGGCAGGGGGAAATGGCAGGACACTGGGGCAACTGGGCTGCTCTCCTGCCTGGGTGGTCGGTAGCTACCTCTGCAATGGTCATGAGTGGCTGGCTGCTGAAGGAGGCACACAGGAGACAGGGCTTCAGTGTTGCAATCTTGTGCCAGCTGCTCCAGGCAGGTGGGCTGTGGGCCAAGTCAGCCTCAATTATTCAGCAATCTGAATTTCTTGACTTCATAAGCCAAGGGCAAGAAAGACATTGTCCGAGTTTGTATTCCTGCCACAGGCTCGAGAGAGCCCCCGCCCATGCCCTTCTCCCAACCAGTTCCTTTCTTCCCTCCCTGTGCCCGAGAACCTCCCTGAAATGCTGCCTCCTCCAAGAAGCCTTCCTGAACTGACAGGAGTTAATGCTTCTCCTTGCCTCTGATCCATGTGCTGATGCGTAGCCTGACTCAGGGCTTCTCCAGTGTTTTGCTCAAACTGTCAGGAAGTATGACCCACTGTCCATGCGTGGGCCCATGCCTCCTGACACGATGGCCACACTGTGACATCTGATCTTTTTTTACCTTCCAATATATGTGAGCTTTGCATTCTACTCCGGGATATAGCCATATCTCTTATCAGATTTTCAAAACTACCTTGGGTTACTTAAGATGTGAATCATGATTTTTCTCCTAAAATCTTCCAAGAAATTGATGCTCTAAGACGATGTCCCCTGTTCAACCTGTAACTTTGTAAACCACCTGGGACTTCAGCAGGACCATCACGTATGCCTCAGCTGGAGGACCAGTGAGGCAATAAACAGCCGGAAGGACATAAGGGTGTCTTGCTGGTACAGAGACCCTTAAGCCCCACGGTTCTCAGGGGCAGCTGGGGCCCCCTCTGTTGTCACCTCTGTTGACAGGGCTGTCCACATACAGTCTCGTTCTAGGGGTGCCATGACGTGACTGCGGTCAGGAAGCAGTTCTCGAGAACACTGCTTCTCCAACTTGACTGTAAATTCGAATCACCTGAGGATCCTCTAAATGCACCCCCCACACCCCCTCCCCGCCCCTGATGCTCAGGCCACAGCCTCTACCAATTAAATCGGCATCTCTGAGGATGAAAACAAGAGTAGTTTTTAAAGCTCTCCAAAGGATTGCAATGTGCGGCTGAGTTTGAGAACCAGCGATCTGAGCCAACCCCTTTATAATGCAGATGGGCAGCTGTGACCCAGGGAGGAGAATTGCCCAAGGTAACACAGCATGGCAGTGACTAAACTGTCTTCCAGTGCCCAGGGCAGGCCTCCTTCTGCCATGCCCCCGCCCCCGACCCTGCATGTTGCCCTGGGAACTGAGCCGACCTACAGCAACTCCCACACGGACCTGACCTGACCGTGGAGTGTTTGGCTCAAGTCTAGCTCAGAGGAAGGAATCCAGGAGAGGCTGACAGAGCCCCCTCACCCCAGTGTGCTCTCCTTCAAGCAGTCCCGAGGCTGGTTACCTTAGGGCAGAGCCCAGCTTGGAAATTCTCCAAGCCTTGACACCAACCTGGATTTAACGGGCCATCAGGGAGACTGGAGGATAGGGGAGGAGGGGCGGGAACGGGTGGGACTTGGGGCAGGGACACCAAAGAGAGATGGGCTATGACCACAGGCAAAAGCTGGGGGTGGGAATGGATGATGACTTCACTGACCCCACCCTGTGGGGCCCTACTACTCCCCACTCCCCACCCTCTTAATGGCGTCCTGACCCCTGCCCTCCACCTCACTACCTTCACCCCCCGTTTGGGGAGGTGACCAAAATGCCGGCAGCCTAAAGGCTGTCAACAACTGTTTTCATTCCAAGGTTTGGCTGGGCTTGGCAGGTCCATCCAGGGCCCCACAGCCCCCTGTGTCTAGGCTGCGGGGCACACACCCACGAAATAGAACCCCTGGAAACAGAGGAGGAGGCATTCCGGGGGTTCTGGGCCACTGGACTTGGGGCATCCATGACCCTCGGGGAGGGGTGGATTTGCAGGGGAAAATAAAGACCTTCTGACCCCTTCCTCTCTTGTCTGCTAACCCTGTGATTCTCAACCCTGACAACACAGAGAAGCACCTGAGGAAATTTTTTAAATGCCGGTGTCTGGGTTCCAGCCCCAAGGGAGTTCAGTTTAACTGCTGAACTCAACTCTGGGGAGAAGCTGGGGCATCTTCTGCTTTTAAAGCTCTGCACGTGAGGGGGCACCTGGGTGGCTCAGTTGGTTAAGCGTCCGACTTCGGCTCAGGTCATGATCTCACAGTTCGTGAGTTCGAGCCCCGCCTCAGACTCTATGCTGAAAGCTAGCTCAGAGCCTGGAGTCTGTCTACCGATTCTGTGTCTCTCTCTCTGACCCTCCGTCACTCATGCTTTGTCTCTCTGTCTCGTCTCATCTCTCTCTCTCTCTCTAATATATATAAAACATTAAATAACATTAAAAAAAGAAATCAGTGCTCTTTAAAAACCACAGAATTTTTTTTTAACGTTTATTTATTTTTGGGACAGAGAGAGACAGAGCATGAACAGGGGAGGGGCAGAGAGAGAGGGAGACACAGAATCTGAAACAGGCTCCAGGCTCTGAGCCATCAGCCCAGAGCCCGACGCGGGGCTCGAACTCATAGACTGCGAGATCGTGACCTGAGCTGAAGTCGGACGCTTAACCGACTGAGCCACCCAGGCACCCCTAAAAACCACAGAATTAACTTAAAAAAAATTTAAAGCTCTGCAGGTGATTCTAATGTGCAGCCAGGAGCAAGAACCCCTGCCTGATGGAACCAAGATGGAACCATGATGGAACCATGATGGAACCATGATGGAACCATGCAGACAGGAGGATGGATGCTCTCACTGGGCAGAGGGTCAAGGAAACAGTCTGCTTTTTCTGGGGCTGCAGGGCAGGTAATAGACCCTGAGACTCCTTCTTCAAGTCCATTGTAAGAGGTTGGGCCTAGAGCATGGGCAGGTGCTGGTCCTTGCTCCCCCTTGCCTTGCCTTGGGCAATCTGGCTTCTCAGGACCTCAATTTCTTCATCCGTAAAACAGAAGAGTTGCCACCTGGCAGGTACTTGTGATAATGAAGTGATTAAGCCTACACACTTCTGAGCATATAGTAAGCACCAATAAAAGGTAGGCTTTGATTATAAAAAAATAAAAGTCGATGTGCACACCGGTGTTCACAGCAGCTTTCGTCACATTAGCTAAAACATGGAAGCAACCCAAACGTCCATGACAGACGAGCGGATGAGCAAAAGGTGGTATATATATACCCCAGAATATCATTCAGCCCTAAAAAGGAAGGAAATCCTAACTTCCACGGCACCACGGATGAGCACTGAGGACATTATGCTAAGTGAAATAAGCCGGTCACAAAAAAAGACAAATATTACTGTGTGATTCCACTTATACGAGCTACTTGGAGTAGTCAAATCAGAGAGGCAGAGAGTAGAATGCGGTTACCAGGGGTGGGGACGAGAGTCAAATGGGGAATTCGTATTTATGGGGACAGAGTTTCAGTTTTACAAGACGAGAAGATCTCTGGAGATGGACGCTGGCAATGCTTGCACAACACGAGGAGTGTATGGAGCACAGCTGGGCTTCACGCTTCAAAATGGGTCCGACGTTGAAGTTTCTATTATGCGTGCTTTACCACCGTGAAACAAAACGTGGCGAAGAAAGAAAATCGAAGCCAGAATCGGCGATACAGCTGACCACTGGTCTGAGTGCGAGTGAGGCTGTTCCCAGGGAAGAGCAGACACATAGCCCTGCCTTCAGGCCTCCCCTTCTGAGATAGATGGAGCAGGACAGATGCGCAACGAACGAACCCAGGATTTACACCACGAATAAACAGGAACTAATACGTGGGTTTAAATATTTACACGGCACGCAGCCTTCTGGGCAAGGACATTCTCGGGGAGGGCAGAGAAGAAGAGGGGGAGGAAGGGGCAGGAGATAGAAGAATGGAAGGCCTCGGGAAAAAGTGGGGGTTGAAGCTGCCCAAACGCATTTCCAGTGCACCCGGGAAAAGAGGGACAGCTACAGGAGGGGGAAACCCCTGTCCAGACCCAGGGGAGTATGACAGAAGCCTGGGCCATGCTGTTCCTTCCTTCTGTGGAGATCCTTGTTTACCCTGAGAGGCTGCAAGAGAATGTAATCAAATTATGACTCGTTATTCTAAATTACTGTCTCCAGTGGGAAGGCAGGCAGGCAGGAAGCCTGGAAAGGGGAGAGAAGTTGTTTTCTAGGACATTGTTTGTTTGCTCATTCTCTGGCTCCCTCTGTCCCCAAGCCCTTTCCCTCCCTTTCTGCCTTCCCCCATCCTGGCCTCTCCCTCCCTCCTTCCTGAGCTCTGCTCCCTACCCCACCCCCACCCCCAGCTCTGGGGCTGACTCAGGGTGGGGGGTGGGCAGAGCAGACACTCGTTAGTCTCAGCAAGTGACCCTGGGTAGGACCACAGGAATATCCTGTCCCCCAGGACTACAGGACCAGCCAAACACAATTTTTCCAGTCTCCCCCACCTCCCAACCAAGGAGAACAAATACCGAATCTCTCTTTCTAGATGGGCAGGTCAGTTGGTTGACCAGGACTCTGTCTCTAATTTGCTGTGTCACCATAGGCAAGTCATTTGTCCTCTCTGGAGCTGAGAGGTCATTCCAGAAAGGGGACCACCCTCTCTGCCTGCCACTTCTTGCCTTCCAGGACCCGTGTAAGACAGGGGGTGACTCCCTCACCCGGAGACCCTGGGAGCCTGGAAGACTCAGGCAGATGACATGCGCAGGCCTTCAGGGACAGGGACAGCTGGGGTCATAGAATAGCCTGTGCCCTGGCCCCCACAGAGATGCCAGGACCAAGCTCCCCTGGAAGCCACGAGCTCGATGCCCCTTGTAGGGAGCACCCCGCCTATCTCCTTGCCTCCACTCAGGCCTGCAGGCAGATTCTCAGAGAGGGGGTAGCAGGACAGATGTCCCACTGAGAGGTCAGATGGCCTAGAAAGGGGAAAGGAGAGAAAGCACTCCCCTCTCCCTCTGCTCACTGCCTTCCGGTCACTGGGATTCTGTGTCTCCCTCTCTCTCTCTGCCTCCCCCACTCGTGCTCTGACTCTCTCTCTCTCTCTCTCTCTCTCTCTCTCTCAAAAGCAAATAAACATTTTAAAAAAATTAATAAATAAATAAAATAAATTCACCCTGAAACTATCAGATCCAACGGTCACCCAGAAGTTGCCACGAGCCAAGAAGGATGATGTTGAGGGAGTCTCCTCACCTCCCCCATCTCCCTCCACCCCCAACCCCACCCACACCCACCCCCACCCCCTTCCAAAGCCTGTCTCCTGGGGTGCCCGAAAAGGCTTCTGCAGGAACAGCAGGGCCAGCATGAAGGAAAAGAGAAGAAAGCTTACTCCCCTGCTCCCAGCCTCTCCCTTCAGCCCATCCTAACCCCAGCAGCAGAAGAGCAAAGGAAGGACTTTAGCTCTAGAGTGATCGAGCCACAAAGTGAGAGATGAGCTCAGAGACTTCCTACCCGACCTCACTCTTCGGGGGAGGTCACAGGAGTCCAGAGCAGTCCAGGGACACACCCCTGGTCACATGGCCAGTCAGGGGCAGGCCCGTCACCCAGACCCAGGTCTCCTGACTCTACTCTTCAACAGTGCCTCCCAGGTATTCTTCAGCTGCGCCCTTCCTCGCCTCCTACCACCACTGCCCTCGTCAGCCCCGCCTGCTGCCTTACAGCTTCACACACAGACATTCATTTCTCACAGTTCTGAAGGCTGGGAAGCCCAAGATCAAGGTGCCAACAGATTCGGCTCTTGGTGAGGGTATGCTTCTTGGCTTGTGGATGGCCCCATTCTCACCAGGTCCCCACAAGGCAGAGAGAGAAAGCCCTGGTGCCTCTTCTTCTGATGAGGGTGCTAATCTCACCATTGGGGATCCACCTTCATGACTCATGGAATCCTACTCAGCTCCCAAAGGCCTCGCCTCCTAATACCATCACACTGAGGGTGAGTGCTCCAACATATGAAATTGGGGGGGGGAGGGGGCACAAATATTCAGTCCTTGACAACCACTCTGTGACTTTTGTCCCCCACCAGGCCTGTCTAGGACTCTGAGGAAAACCATTCCAAACAGTAGAGCTCCCAGGGGCCCTTGCCGGCCGGTCCCTCAGGCTGCCCCCCTCTCACCTAGATGCCCACCCCTGGCCTGGGACCCTAGTGACCTCCGGGCCCTCTGATAACTCCCACAGTAAACCAGATAAAGCTGGAGATCATGGGAGGGTGTGGGAGTCACCTGCAGACTCAGAGCAGGTCGTTTAGCAGAGCTCCTACCACAGCTGGATCATGGCCCACGCTCAGCCCATCCCACCTGGTGACTCCCCCGACATCATTCTTTATGGGAAGAGATTCTGAGCCTCTGTAAGGTGAAAGGACTGGTCCAGGCTCACCCAGCAGAGCCCCCAGGTCTTCCACTCTGTGGTAGACGCCGTGATGCATTGTTCGGACCCCATGTTAGGAACAAAGGACCTATTTTTCCAGCTGCTTAGAGTGCTGTAGGCAGAAACCCCTGAGCCGCCAATTCCTATCTAGCTGAAGAGGGACCCACACCGATGGCTGATCATCATCAGGACAGGAAGACCTGGCCATCTTGTCCCTACTTGAGACAATCCTGAAGGATCATCTCGGCTTCAGGGCTCCCTGTGGGAGACTGGGACATTTCACTGAGACCGCACTGCAGCTTGACCCCTCCCTATGTCCAGTCCTCCTTCCTTCCCTCCCTTTAGGGCAGACATCGGTCCTAAGAGCACTCCTTAAAAAAAAAAAAAAAAAAAAAAAAAATGCCATGCTCTCCAATTGAGAGAAGGTTGGATAAAACAAAGTGATGGATCATCTATAGCTTTCCAAACCTATCTGTCTTGACACCAGTTCTGTTAATTTGATTACGTCATCGTTTCTTAGAGTCTTTGTTAGACAAATAAAAATATTTTCTTTGGTAAACAAACAAACATTGCACGCTAACCTCCGTCTCAGAGGCCACTTCTAAGGACCCAAATCTGCAACATACTCTGAAGCCAGGGTGTTTTCCATTGCTCCGAGAGGCCCCATGCCTTACTTAGTGAAATAAGCTTACCCAAAGGAAGACAAAAAATAAACAGCTCCGGGTGGGGGACAAGGAAGATGGCTCCTGACCTGGCAGAAGTCAGAAGGAAAAGCAAATCTACCAGCTGACAATCAAGGCATTAAGGGAAGGCTCCACAAGAGCAAGACGGCAACTGGCATAGACACTTGTAAAGACCAACTGTGGGGTCAGCCTGCCGGAGGAGCAGGGTACAGAGTGTGAGCATCATGGCACCATGATGACCACAAGAGGGTAAGTGTGAGGACAGCCAGCCAGCAACAAGCCCATCAGACACGAGATAGCACCTTCTCTGTCAATCTTGGGCACGTTGACGGATGTAGCATGTTGAGATGGGGCTTTACCAAAAGCCCAATTACATCCTCTACAGGTCACACGACATTTGGGACATGGGGCCCAGCTTAAGGATTCACATTTTTAAGGAAGATACTGACCACTTTTTTAAAAAAGGAAAAAGAAAAAAAGGGCCAGGGGAGGCACCTGGGTGGCTCAGTTGGTTAAGCGTCCAAGTTCAGCTCAGGTCATGATCTCCCGATTCATGAGTTCAAGCCCTGCATCGGGCTCTGCTGTCAGCACAGAGCCCACTTTGGATCTCTGTCCCTCTCTCACTTGCTTGCTCACTCTCTCACTCACTCTCTCAAAATAAATAAACTTAAAAAGAAGAAAGAAGGAAAGAAGGAAAGAAAGAAAGAAAGAAAGAAAGAAAGAAAGAAAGAAAGAAAGAAAAATACTGACCAGCTTCAGCTGCACACCAGGGTACTGAGGTCTGGAACTTACAAGAGAAAAACAGAAGATAAGGATAATTGGAGCAAAACTTCCTTGGGTGCCAGTGCTGTCTTCTAAAAATTTAAAGGCCATAGTGTGGAAAAGAGTTAGAGGGCAGAGCAAGGACCAGCAGGTAGAAGTCAGAGCAGGGCAGATTTGAACTGTCCAAAAAATGGAGCAAGTCGCCTTGCGTAGCAGTGTGTTCCCCGTCAGCTGGAAATGCACCCTCAAAGCACGTCATGGATTATGGTCATGGCACAGGCTGCTAATTGTCCAATGCCCATTCTATCCTTCTTCCTCAGCGCGTGACAGCACCTCTGTTTTTTAGCCATGCGTATGGCTGCCCAGAATTAAGGCATTTCTCAGAAGCCCTTACTGCCAGGTATAGTTATATGTCTAAGTTCTGGCAATATGAGGGCTAGAAGCTGCAATGTGTACAACTTCCAGAAGGCGTCTTAAAAGATGGCGGGTCAGGCCATCCTTCGTGTATTTCTCCCGTCCTCTCCCTAGACTGTATGGGCAGAGTGGCTGGTGTTCAGGCAGTCTTCTAGAACTATGGCAGAGCAACAAGCTAGAGGGAGCCTCTCTCCCCAGAGCCTCCTTTGCATCTTATTTAAGTCACTGTTCTTTGGGGTTTCCTGTCATGCATGGCTGACCCGACTCCTAACTAGCACAGTTAGCGTGACAAGTAGGTGATCGTTGGTTAATTTTTCTGTCCAGCATTTTTCCTTTTTTTCTCATTTTTTTTTATTTTGGGGGGGGGGGACAGAGGATCTGAGGCGGGCTCTGTGCTGACAGCAGCGAGCCCAATGTGGGGCTTGAACTCACGAACTGCAAGGTCATAACCTGAGCCCAAATCAGACGCTTTAACCGACTGAGCCACCCAGGGGCCCTCTTTTTCCCCTTTTTCTTGAAACAGAACTTCCCCTTCTTTGGGGAAATGTCCCCTCTTTTGCCTTTCCTGCAGTTTTTCCATACAGTTCCCCCGGGGCCTGCCAATCTTAATATCTCCACCCCTATGTCAAGGCTAGGAACCTCTGGCAGCCTTATGGAGAAAGAATGAGTGAATAAAGCCACAAAGCAGAGAGAAACAGAGACCAGAGAAGGAGGCGACGGGCCTGGTGTTTCTGAGTTTCTGGCTCCAGTTGCCCCAAGGCCCCACGGAACCGTGTCCATCCTGGGTCGGTTATAAGAGGTAGCACGTGTCCTCCTGCAGGCTTGATGACCGTCACGTACAACCCAGAGAGTCCTGGCTCATGTGGAATAGCGTGTAATCGAGTAGCCAGAGGTAGGAGCAGGCCAGCACTAGAGTGGCCGGTAGGCAAGGGAGAACACACAGACAGAAAGATCAAATGCAGGAAGTCCTGACAAAGGAGGGGAGAAGTGGGCTGGGCCTTGAAAGCAGGGGAGGCACCCCTGAAGAGGAACATGGTTGAGTTCAGGGTGGGGGTGGGGGAGGAAAATGGGCACAGGGTGGGCTTTGAGGATCCATGCGGGAGAAGGGGGAGGAAGTGGGGAAGGTGGCAGGGCCACACTGCAGAAGGAAGGCCCCGTATGTCAAGTTGCAGAGTTAGCCTTATAGTTCTCAGACTTTAGTATCCCAGGACTTCTTTAAAAAGGCAGATTCGGGGGCACCTGGGTGGCTCAGTCGGTTAAGCGTCCAACTTTGGCTCAGGTCAGATCTCGCGGTTCGTGAGTTCGAGCCCCGTGTCAGGCTCTGTGCTGACAGCTCGCAGCCTGGAGCCTGCTTGGAATTCGGTGTCTCCTTCTCTCTCTGACCTTCCCCCGCTCGCACTCTGTCTCACTCTCTCTCTCTCTCTCAAAAATAAATAAACATTTAAAATTTAAAAAAAAAAAAGCACACAGATTCAGAGGCCAGCTGTGGACAATAAGATGCCATCAAGCAGAGAAGTGGCCAAGCATGTTTGGGAAAATTAGACGGGGACAGTCGAGTAGACTGGAAAGGGGGAAACTGAGGGCAATAGGCAAACAGGGGTTTTGGAAAATGACAGATATGGAAATGGTGAAGGAGGGGAAATCAGAGTGTAACTGTGAGATTTGCGAAATGAATGAAAACATTGGAAACTGGATGGGAGCAGTAGATGGTGACTGTGCGAGTGACAGGGAGACTTCGAGCATTGCTGGCATTTATCAGGAAGACGGCGGTGGCCCTACTTAGGCACAGCGCACGCTTAAGCTCTTCCAGAAGAACCAAATAGAAATTTCTATAGACAGTTGGAGATGGAGGCTGGGGCTCAGAAGAGCATGGCTGTGGATTTGGGGCTGACCAGCATGGAGGGGGACACTAGGGTGAAAGTGAGGTCTCTGAAGGGGAGCAGAGTGGGGAGGGGAAAGCTGAGGACTGGACTCCCTGCTCTGTGTCTTTATGGAATCAGAATCCTAGAACCAGGCAGGACTCCTGAGGGGGAAACTGAGGCCCAAACACATAAGTGGCTTAAGGTGGCCAATGGGGAGAGCAGAGGTTCACTTTCAGTCTGCAGCTCTTCCCCTTCCGTATGTGTCCCCATGTGTGAGCAGGGGACAGCATCTGCCTAGGGTGCCGTTTTGTACCTAGTAGAAACAATGTGCCAACAATTCCAAAGTGCTCTGAAAGGTAAAAATCTCCTTACGTAAGAATTGAATTCAGGCACCAAGAAAAAGAAATCTGATGAGTTCCTCAGTGTGACAGGGACACGAAGACCCTTTCAAAAGGGGCATCCGGCCCTCTGCAGAAATGTCCAGCCACACAGCCAGGATTGCTTGTGGTCCAGCCTAGAAATGAATTGATTTTGCCTTACGATGAATCTGTTATATGGGACATTTACGTTTTATGTGCTTTTGCTTTTGCTGTTTTTTAAGCTTTTTAAAAATGTTTATTTCTTTTTGAGAGAATGCGGGGGGGGAGGGGGGGGGTAGTGGCGCAGAAGGAGAAGGAGACAAAGGATGCCAAACAGGCTCTGTGCCGACAGCAGAGAGCCCGAAGCGGGGCTTGAACTCTCAAACCACAAGATCATGACCTGAGCCAAAGTTGGACGCTTAAGTGACTGAGCTACCCAGGCGCCCAAGCTTTTTTTCTTTTAAGTTTATTTATTTATTTAAGTAATCTCTACCCCCAACGTGGGACTCGAACTCACGACCCCAGATCAAGAGTCGCGTGCTCTTCCAACTGAGCCAGCCAGGTACCTCTTATGTGCTTTTTCTGAACATATTTTATTTTCAAGAAAAAAAATGGTTTTTAAAAAGTGGGGGAGGGGGAGAAAAAGCAAACAGATCCCAGGGCAATCATCTAGAAACAAAATAGTTCTTTGTCAGACAAGAGCTTTCACCTCAGGAGAGTATCCCCTGGTGCATGTAATCATTTGTTTACAAAAGGCACATAGTAGCTCCTCAATTGATACTTGCCGGCCAGATGAATCAATGAAATAAACGAGGGGATCCGGTGACTAACTTGGACAGACTGAGAGTCCCAGTGAGGAAGAGAAACAACTCTGAAAAACGGATAGGCAACACTGAATTACCCAGGACTCTACACATAGCCTAGTAGTTCCTGGGCCCATTGAGTCAAACAGGGGACACCTGTGGAGAGGCTCCCACCAAGCCAAGGGGTTTTCTGTCCAAGGTCTCCTCGCCCACCCTTTTTCTACCTGTGGAGGCAGCAGCCCAGACAAGCAAGAAACTGCCCTTTTTTAAAGGTCATGGGAAACGGGTGAGCAGCCAAGGGAGCCCAAAGCAAGCAGCCCCTGGCTGTCCCCCCAACCTCTCATGCTCTGCATTGAGGTGCCGTCCCTTTCCCTCATCTGCACAAAGCCAGTTGGGGAGGAGGGGCAGTGACTACAAATGAAACCAAACCTTTCCTGGGAGGCTCACAGCCTCAGCTCCTGGCCTGCGCAGGCCAGGCCATGTGTTGTTATGGTTGAGTCAACCAGCTGGGAATCAGCAGGGGTTTGTAAGGAAACCACGTTAATTAAGAGAAAGCAAACAGGACAGTCATTCACTCTGTCAGGCCTCTCTTCTGACTTCTCTTGCAGCCCCCTCCCACCTTGGTCTCTATCAGCTCAGCTCTCTCCACCTTCCCATGCCTTTTCCCTGCCTCTGTCATTGTCATTCACAGGGAACATCTGTGTGGCTCTTGGCTCTGATCCACTCTTCCTGGGCGAGGTGGGAGGAAGGCTGAAAGAGCATCTTCATCCACAGCTGGGACCAGAACTTCCTCAGCCCCGAAGCCATAGACAGGCTGACCCACCCGTGGCTTCCCAGCTTTTGCCTTTGCTCTGGCCTCAGCTGGTTGGCCTGGTGCCTGGCAGCAAGTCTTTAAACCAGATCATTTCTGCCGCAAAATGAGCTTTTCTGGGCTCATCCCTCGTGAATGTTTCCCCAAACATCTGCATTAGGACAGTTTTCTCGGGACTTGAGTTATCTCCAGATTTTAGATATAGGGTCCAGAACAAGTAATGGACAAAAGAAGGAAGATATCCCTGGCAAATGGGGTAGAATTGAGGGGGCTGGGCTCCTCAGAAGAAGGGGTGGAGGGGCGCCTGGCTGGCTCCGTCCCTTAAGCGTCTGACTTTGGCTCAGATCATGATCTCACGGTCTGTGCATTGGAGCCTGCGTCGGGCTCTGTGCAGACAGTTCAGAGCCTGGTGCCTGCTTCAGGTTCTGTGCCTCCTTCTCTCTCTGCCCCTCCCCCTTCTCAAAACTAAATAAACATTTAAAAAAAAGAGGGGGTGGATAGGAAATTTTGTCAGGATGAGGAGAGGTTCGTCAGTCTTCCTTCTCTCATGTATGTGCATACGAGGTCACTGCTGCTCTTCGAGTTCCAGGACTGCAACCGCAGCTGGAAACAGTTCACCCCATGCAGGAGAATGACTCTGCCAACAGCCCAGAAACTCTGGCTCTTGAAAAGACCCTTCCTTTGCATAGTAGCTACCATTCTACAGTCCCAGAGAAGGGCCCTCACTCCCTCTTATTCCACAGCACAATTTACTTTAAAAAAAAAATCCACAACATACTGAGGGATATGTAAGACTCACCGATGAAATAGAAGATGCTATTTTTGAAGTAGGGAGATCAGTCTTAGAAAATACGTTTAAATTAAAAGCAACCTAAATGTCTAGCAATTGGGGATTGGTTGAGTAAGTTATGACACTTCCAGACAATGAAATAGTATACAGCTATTTAAAATAATGTTAAAGATGGGGCACCTGGGTGGCTCAGTTGGTGGAGCTTGTGACTCTTGATCTCAGGGTTGTAAGTTAGAGCCCCACATTGAGTGCAGAGATTACTTAAAAATAAAATCTTAAGGGGCGCCTGGGTGGCTCAGTCGGTTAAGTGTCTGACTCTTGATTTCAGCTCAGTCATGATCTCAAGGTTCTTGAGATTGAGCTTTCCATTGGGATACCCCACTGACAGCCTTGTGTGGGGCTCTCTGCTGACAGCACGGAGCCTGCTTGGGATTCTCTCTCTCTCTCTCTCTCTCTCTCTCTCTCTCTGCCCCTCCCCTGCATGTGTACATGTATGTTCTCCTTCTCTCTCTCAAAATGAATACATTAAAAACTAAAAAAATAACATTTTAATTAATTAATTAACTAATTAATATAATGCTAAGGGATAGAAAAAGAGATCAAAAGAGATCAAAGAGAAATTCCAGGAACAGATCTACACCAGATAAAATGCAATGGAGGAATATATGATGCTTTTAATAAATGATGCCCAGTCAGTTAAATATTGCTATGAGGAAAAAAAAATGAATCTTAATCCCAATCTCAGATCATATAATAAAATAATTCCAGGTGAGTTTTGATCCAATGTAAAAGGTAAAACAATAAAGTTTTTAGAAGAAAACATAAAAGAACATCTTCATGATTTTGAAGAGGACAAATTTTTAAATAAGGAGGGGTAGGAAAAAAAAGGGGGAGGACACCTGGGTGGCTCCGCCCGTTAAGCATCCGACTTTGGCTCAGGTCATGATCCCATAGTTCGTGAGTTCAAGCCCTGCATTGGGCTCTGTGCTGACAGCTCAGAGCCTGGAGCCTGCTTCAGATTCTGTGTCTCCCTCTCTCTCTGCCCCTCCCCTGTTCGCACTCTGTCTCTATCTCTCTCAAAAATAAATAAACGTTAACAAATTTTTTTTAAAAAAAGAAGAAGGGGTAGGGGGCCTCGCTGGTTCAGTTGGTAGAGTGTGCAACTCTTGATCTCAGAGTCATGAGTTCAAACCCCCACGTTGGGCATGGAACCTACTTAAAATACCAAAAATGCCAACTACAAAAGAAAAAAACTGATAAATTACACTGTATTAAAAAATTTTTTAATGTTTATTTATTTTTGACAGAGAGAGAGAGAGACAGAGCATGAGCAGGGGAGGGACAGAGAGAGAGGGAGACACAGAATCTGAAGCAGGCCAAGCTGTCAGCACAGAGCCTGACGCGGGGCTCGAACTCACAGACCGCAAGATCATGACCTGAGCCGAAGCCGGACGCTCAACTGACTGAGCCACCCAGGCACCCCTGTATTAAAAAATTTTTAATATTGCTTATCAGAAAAATATACTATAGAAGGCAACTCAGAAAGGAAGATGACATTTGCAGTGCTTATATCCAACAAAAAACAAGCATCCAGAATATATAAAGAACTTCTACAAACCAAGAAGGAAAAGACAGGCAACCTAATGCAAAATGGGCCAAAGACTTGAACAGACATTTTACAAAAGAAAATATCTAAATGGCTTACAAACATATGAAAAGTGACTCGTCTTCATTAGGCATAAGGGAAATGTAAATTAAATGCCCAGTGAAATCCTATGACATACTCACCAGAATGGCCAAGGTGAAAAGTACAAAAAAATATCAAATGTTGATAAGGAAGTGGAACAATTAGAACTCTTATACACAAGTGGTACCAGAATAAAGTGTTTGGTAGTATCCACTATCTAGTATCTAAGTATATACACACCCTATGACCCAACAGTTCCACTGCTAGATATATTCCTGAGAGAAGTTTGTTCTTGTGTTCAGCAACAATCATACAGAAGAATGTTCATCACAGCACATTTTGCAGTAGTCCCAACTGGAAAATATCCAAATTCTATTAACAAAAGAAAGGATAAATAAAGTACAGTGTTTCACAGTAGAACATTATATAGCAATGAGAATGAACAGATGACAAGTATACATAACACTCTGGATGAATCTCACAAATATGCTGTTGGTGAGTAGATGAAAGCAGACACAAAAGCGTACATGTTATGTAAGCTTCTGTTCATACAAAGTTCAAATGCAGGAAAAAGTAGTTTATGATGCCAAAAGTTAGGGTAATGATTACCCTTGAAGAGGGGATAGTGTCTGGAAGGGGACACCAGGGGGTCTTCTGAACTGCTATTAATGTTCTTTTTTTTTTTTTTTTTTTTAGTTTATTTATTTTGAGAGAGAGAGCACGTGTGAGCCGAGGAGGGGCAGAGAGAGAGGGAGAGAGAGAGAATCCCAAGCAGGCTCTGTGCCATCAGTGCAGAGCCCAGCGTGGGGCTCAAACTCATGAAACTGTGAGATCATGACCTGAGCATAAACCAAGAGTCAGACGCTGAACCGACTGAGCCCCCCAGGTGCTCCATGAACTGCTGTTAATGTTCTACTTGTTGGTGTGGGTAGGGTATTCCCTTTGTGAAAATTCATCAAGCTGCACACTGATAATTTGTGTACTTTCTCATATAGGTTATTGTTTAATTAAAAAAAATTTTTAAGCTAGTCTCCTGAGCAAAATAGGGTCTCAAAGAATTTTTTTCATGTAGCAACTAATAACAAATGGATTCAGAAAAGTATATATATTACAAAAAAAAAGTATTATTTCATTTTGCTAAATGTACATAATGTTTATCTCTGGATTATGAGTGATATGTATTTCCTTTTTACCTTACTGTTTTATTTTTTCTATAATAATCACATTACTCAGCATTATATAAAATACAATTTGTTTTTTAAATATTTATTTTGATAGAGATAGAGAGTGTGAGTGGGGGAGGGGGGAGGGAGAGAATCCTAAGCAGGCTTTCACCGTCAGCACAAAGCCTGATGCAGGGCTTGAACTCATGAACCATGAGATCATGTTCCAAGTCAAATTCAGATGCTTAACCAACTGAGCCATCCAGGTGTCCCACAAGTTGTTTTTTAAAATAAAATTTGATTATAAGAAGTCAGGATAAGATAATGAGGAGAGGATTGGCACTCAAATACTTTAGCTCACTGTGCCCCAAAGACAGGGCTGTCTTACTGCCCTGGTTGTGACTGGATCCCCAGAAGCTGGAGACTTGTAAAGAAATGGGAAACGGGGGTGCCTGGGTGGCTCAGTCGGTTCAGTGTCCAACATCAGCTCAGGTCATGATCTCTCAGTCCATGAGTTCGAGCCCTGCGTTGGGCTCTGTGCTGACAGCTCGGAGCCTGGAGCCTGCTTCAGATTCTGTGTCTCCCTCTCTCTCTCTCTGTTCCTCCCCCACTTGTATTCTGTCTCTCTCTCTCTCTCTCTCTCTCTCTCAAAAATAAATAACGATTCAAAGAAAAAAAGAAAAGAAAAGAAATGGGAAACGGTACAAGCAGGAAGGGCTCAAGGTCAACATACAGAAGAAATGTGGAAGCTATAGGGAGAGGCCAAGGCTTTCCTGATCCTGGCCAGGACATTTCGACATACACCCCACCAAAACCTTCTCCTCCACTCCTAATCCATGTGTCTGTCTCACTCACTCTTACGTACCTTTCTCTCCAGGATCTGCCTTTGCCAGACGCAATGTTTTATGGTAACCCAATGCCACATTTCTACTGTTCTTGTCCATGGTGGTATCACTCAAGCTCCCCATGGAGCAGTTGTTCTGCATCTCCCTAGTCCACCAGGGGTGACAGTCCCAACTGGAAGATGGATTCCTTCCCTCCCCTTTGTCAGGAAACATGCTCTGCCATTTAATGAGCTTGGTTCTCCCATTTATGAGTCAGAGTAGGAAAACTATAAAATCCCCCTTTCAGGTTAATTATGGAGAGTGGAAGAGGAATATCCTAGCCATCAAGTGGAAGAATTGAGCTGTGTGTGTTTCTTATGTACCTCTAGAGGAGCATATTATTTATCCTGCAAATCCAAAAGAGAGAAAACCGGGCCATTGTGGTTTAAGTACTGCAACCTTGCTCATTATGCAAGTACATCAAACTTATGTAAAGTACCTAGCACGTGGGCCATCTCAGTAACTGCCTTATAATTAGCTTCTGTTTATTGAGCACTTAGGTCTTATCTAATCTTCGAAACCCTCTAAAATAGATTCTACTCATTCATTATTCAACAACTATACATTGCATTTATTATGTCTCAGCACTGCGCTAATTGCTGGAGATAGAAGTCAAAACAACAACAACAACAACAACAACAACAACAACAACAACAACAACAAAACAATATCCCTGCCTTCGTGGAGCTTACAGTTTGGTGGAGAAACAATATTATACAAATAGATGTAAAACCGCGACTGTGCCAAGTACTAAAATGGAGTTATCTAGCGCTGAGAGCCAGTAACCCCCGTTAAGGAAGACTAATGTGGAAGTGAATTTTGAGCAGGAGAAATAAGCAGGAGTTTTACCAGGTGGCCAAAGAGCAGGCAGAAGAAATAGCTATACGAAGGCTCTGAGGCCAAAGGGAAGTGTTAAATATAGGAGAATGAAAGGCAAGTGTGTACTGGGGTTGGAGGAGAGATTGATGGAGAAGGGAGGAATTAATTCTATGCCAGATCTACCTGATACCTGATGTTCCAGAACCGGAGTCCTAACCATTTCAACCTCTATTGTACAGGCCTACCCCCACCCACAAGAAGCAAAAAATCCGCATATGAATTTTAAAAGCTTTAAGGAAATAGGTGTAGTGTATGTGATTTTACAAAGAAAACCTGTCAGGGAACGAAAGAGACCTTGAGACTTCGAGGACTGGCATATGAGAACTAGAACACCTGCCCAGGACCCTCGGAATCACTCAGACTTCACACAGGGCTCCAAGCCGGAGAGGCGAGGAAGCTAGAAATTCAAGGCGACCGGGGCGAGACTCCCACAGCTGCACACTTCCTGCTCACCATTGCGGCTGCGCGCGCGCCGTTCCGGAAGCGGAAGTGCACTAGCGGTCACCGTTAATTTTCAAGATGGCGGCTCTCAATGTGCTGGTGTATCCTTGTGGACGGCTGCTCCGAGGGCTCCTGGCCGGTCCAGTCGCGACCTGCTGGGCTCGGCCTCCAGCTCGCGGGTTCAGGGAAGGTGAGTCCTGGGTCCCGGCTACCTTCCAACGTTGAGGGAAAGAGCGGGGGAGGTTGCTTCCCTCAGCCTCCATACGCCCCTCCCTCCCTTTCCTTAGCGCGGTTCTGAAACGCGGGAGATGCAGGCGCTCTGGGGGTGCTTGGAAGCACTTTCCAGACCCTGAAGCTATTATCTTGACTTCCCACTGCTCGCAAGTGTTCTCACTAGTAGGGGAGGACGGGGGGGAGGACGGAAAGAAAGGCCTGCTTAGTTAGCAGGGCAGGAAGAAACCTGTCCCGGGGTTCAGAAAAGTTTTCGGTAAACGTCTGCATGTTAGTTTTGATTTCCGTATTCTCCCAGCTGCTACCTCCCTCGTTAAAAAAAAAAAAAAAAAAAAAAAAAATCCCTGAACCATGAGCGAAGGACATGTGGCTACCCTCCCCAGTTTCTCATCCGAAAATGCTGTGTTCTGATGGCGACTTTTTCCGCCCTGGCCGCTAGTCTCCCAGAGAAGTGGAAGCTAAGGTGGAAAAGCCACCGAACAGCTGAGGCAGGCACATGCTAGATGGTGCTTCTCCTTTTCTATAATCGTTAAGTCTGGAAAGGCAGCCTGCTTCCAGAATTGAACTGAGAGCTTACAGAAGGCCAAGTACTGGACTTCAAATTGTCAAGGAATTCTGTCTGGAAAAAGAAAAGATACAACCCCTTTCCTGAGAAGTTAGGTTCTAATGAGATGATATGTATATGCTCCAACAAATGCAAGTTTTTACATGACTAAATATAGGGAGATTTGGTTACTAGAAACAGAAACCCAATTGGAAGTTTTACTGAGGGGAATGTGTCTTGAACAGGCTTTGTAAAAAAAGGATGGACTGGCAGAGAGTGAAAAGGTCTTTTGGGACATAGCCTTCCTTTGTGCATTGCTGGAAGCAGGAAAGGATGAGTGGTGTGCAAAAGTGATACTGGTTTTTGTTTTTGTTTTTTAAGATTCTGGCATAGTATTGGCCAACATATCCTTCAAAGCTGAAAGGTATCCAGAGGGAAAGGGTAATCCTTATTGTCAGAGGGAACAGAAAAGTCCAAAAAGAAGAACCAAATGAAGCATCCATTGGATTTGTCTCAGAAAGGGTCTCTTTTTAGCTTTCAGACCGCAGTGGCAGACCGGGCTCCTGGTAGGCCTGGCCCCAACTAACTGGGCTTGGCCTCCAGCTCGCAGATTCAGGGGAGGTGAGGGGGGGTCCCAGTTTGGGGAAATCAAAGAGAGATCTCATGAAGAAACAGAAATAGGTATGTTAGAAGAACTTAGCTGTGAAGGGAAAATGGAACATTTACTAGAAAGAACGACATAATTCAGATACTGCCTGGTTAACATTAGATAAACTAATCCATTAATAAAGAAAGGTACCAAAGAGATCATGCTGATGACAGAAGGACTTAGTAAGATGTTTCATCTCTACCCATGCTGCACAATAAGCATACACCCATAAGATTTTTGAGGGTGTCTACCAAGCATCAGGCTCTAACACCTGCTGTTTACATATCCATTGTGAAATTGAAAGTTGAAAACAGTTTTTTGCCATGTTTCCAGAGAATGTACGAGAGGAATCAGGGTTGGTTTGTTTGTTTACAAAAGAGTATTTGAGATTCAAATTTTTTCAGCTGGAGATTTTGTGAAATGATGGACTCTATAATCAGATTGGTCTTTCAACTCTTTCTCTCCGTAAATATCTGGGTTGGTAACTCTTTGGTGTTACTCGCCGTCAGACCTAAAAGCTAAATCATTGAATCAATGTGACCTTACATAAAGGCGTTACCATATTCTTTATTCTGCTTGAGAACCACCTGTCTTCAAAGCCTTTAAATGAAACCACTTTGTCTTGATACACTATTTAAAGTTGTGGGGAGGAAGCTGGGTGTTTTGCTGAAAATACTCATCCTACTTTTTAGAGTATCAGACAGTACTCCCTAATTATAGGCAGAGTTCATGAACACCCAACACTTGCCTGTAGTGACTTCAGGCTAAAGCAGTGGTTCTCAACCGGGGGCAGTTTTGTCCCCCAGGGAACATTTGGCAATGTCTAGAAACACTTTTGGTTGTCACAACTGGTAGTCCTGGCATTTGGTGGGTAGAGGCCAGGGATGCTGCAAAACATCCAGTGCACAGGATGGCATCCCCAGCAAGCTCCAGGCTCTGACCGGCAGCACAGAGCCTGACACAGGGCTCAAAATCACAAGCCATGAGATCATGACCTGAGCCGAAGTCGGACACTCAACCGACTGAGCCACCCAGGCACCCCCTTCTCAACAGTTCTTACAAGTGGATATTACTGACATTTTTACAATGAGAAAATCTGGCCCAGAGGAGTTCAGTAGCTGCCCAAGATCACACAGCTAGTAAGTGATGGCCTCGAAGTAGAGCCAGCACTCTTCCCTCTCCACCATTAATATCACTGGGCTACTCGACAGAAGGGCTTCCCTGTGGTTCTCCCCCAGTGAAAACTCTCATCACTTAACTCGCCGAGGACCATTAGTACTTTTTATGGGAAAGATTGTGTTAGATCTCATTCCTGCCTTATCACTCTTGGGAAGGAAATGTATTTAAATTTTTTTTTATTTTAAGTTTATTTATTTTTGAGAGAAAGAGCGAGTGGGGGAGAGGCAGAGAGAGAGGGTGAGAGAGAATCCCAAGCAGCCTCCGCACTGTCAGCATGGAGCCCAATGCAGGGCTCGAACCCCACAAACCGTGATATCATGACCTGAGCTGAAACCAAGAGTTGGGCACTCAACTGACTGAGCCACCCAGGTGCCCCGTGGGAAGGAAATGTATTTAAAACAAGAAAAATAAACAGACATGACTATCTGAATGAATAATAATCATCTATCAGAAACCAGTGCAGAGTATGTTGAAATGAGTAAAGGCTGAGGGAATTTTCTTCATCTTTTCCAGTTAGCTAAGGGGTTTTCTGGAGGACTTAGCAATTCAGACAAGGATGTGCATGTCAAGTGGACATCTCTATAGCTAAAAGCTTTAAGAGATGAGTGTGTGAGTTGGGGGCTTTCCAGACTTGAAGGGACATAGTCCAGAGTAGCCTGCTAGTGGAAAAAGCATAGGAAAGTGTAAAACAGAGGGACATTCCCATCGGAGGTCCAAGGGAAAAGAACAGGCTAGGTGATTAGGGAATCAGAAAACTTTGGTAACAGGGGCGCCTGGGTAGCTCAGTCAGTTAAGCGTCCGACTTCAGCTCAGGTCACGATCTCGTGGTCTGTGGGTTCGAGCCCCGCATCGGGCTCTGGGCTGATGGCTCAGAGCCTGGAGCCTGCTTCCAATTCTGTGTCTCCCTCTCTCTCTGCCCCTGCCCCGTTCATGCTCTCTCTCTGTCTCAAAAATAAATAAAACGTTTAAAAAAAATCTATAAAAAAGAAAAAAAAAAGAAAACTTTGGTAACAGAACTAAAGATGAACAAAAGGGAGTGGGGAAGGAGTTTGAGAAAAGTAGTCAATAGCCAGAAGTGCTGCCACACATCCCAAACCCCCACTCGACTCCCTGGCCCTGCCCTAAGACTTGTAAGTGCTGCCTGTTGGCCATCAGTGACTCCGTTCTGTAATATTGTGCTTGGGACTTGGTTTCCATGGATCCTGTCCAAGAAGGACTTGGTCTCTGGGCACTTGCTGTGGCAGCGCCCTCCACATCATTCATGGGTCCTCCTTCCAACTTTACTAAACAGTTGAGTCTTTATACTGCCGCAGTTCACTGTGTCTGTGTTTATGTGGCCATCAAGGTCTTTCTGCGTTCACTGCAATCTCACCACAGCGCTGTTTGCTCTCGACTGTTATAATTCAGTTGTCTTGGATTCCATCCTAGGCGAGTATTTATTGAAGTACTCAAAGGACCTCTTTACAAGGCATGGACTTTTATTGTAGTGAAGTTCCCATACTTGGTTTCATTCCTTTTTCTCCTCTAGGCCAAAGACTGTCTTCCTGTTCTGTTCTAATTCTCCACAGTAGGTAGAGCAGGGCTGTACCCTCCACAGGTGCTCAGCAACTTGTGTTGTCTCACATGGGACGGATGATTTGATGTGTATGAGAACTGCCTATCTTAGAAGATTCGACCCCTAATTCCAGTTTAGAAAACTGCTTCATGTCTTTCCTTAGTTTACTTGATAATAGCCACACCTCAGAGCACAAGGGTGATTCCATCTTTTTCTAAACAAGTTTTCCGTTAGTACCTAAACCTCTTAGTCCAGCTTTTCATGGCCATCCCCATCTTGAACGGAGAGGAGGTCAGGGACAAAATGGATCTCAGGGTTTGTTTGGTTTTGACTTGTTTTTGTATGCACACTGAAAATCAATACTGTTTTGATTCCTATCTCCTGTTTTCAGAAGCTCAAAATCTGCTAGGGGCCTCTTCAGGCTCCAGCCAGGCCTCCTGCCCCTGCACTGAGACACAGCCCTGATCACTCTCAATCCTGCGAGAGTTCTCGGGTCATTCCTTCTGGTTTGACAAGTTGTCTGCATAAGATAAGCATCTGCCTATTGTTTTACCCACTGGATTATAGTAAGATGATTCACTGGCTCAGGGTTGCTGTGTGGGGAGCTAGTGAACAGCCGAGCTGGCCACAGGCTTTTGATCTCTCTTCCAGGGGCCAATGAGATGACTTCAGGGTTTGGTTCTTTGCCGGGAGTGATGTGTGTTCTGTTAGATTTGTTTACCTCATGGTTAGGACCCAAGTGCCTCCACAGAGAGGGGAACCACATGTTTATCCGCTTCATGTTTCAAGACATCGTTCTCCTGCTGGCTTGAGTGTACCAGAATGTGTCTCTCCTTTTGTTTCCTACCGGGATTATTAAAAACTTGCCCCTCACCTGTTGCTGCTTAGATTTGGTTGCTCTCTGCCCCTCTCCCAAGTTGGTTTTTGCAAAGTTTCCGGGGTGCCTGGAAGCCCTGCTGAGCTGGGGCTGAGTCCTTTTTCTGCTCCCCCCGCGTTTGTACATTGACACGTTCCAGTGACCGTCTCCCTGCAGCTGTGCTGGCCTCCTGACTGAGCATCAGTCTGAGTCTCACCCACATCCCACTCAGGCTGGTCTCTGTTCTGAACAAGTAGATCCGTGTGTGGGGTGACGCATTTTCTTTTACAGGGAGAAAACTAGTTTGTCTTTGAATGGATTAGTAACTACAGTGTTCTGGAGGAAGCCTCAGGGCCCTTCTGGCCATCATTACTCCTTTGTGTATCTGGAGTGGGAACATTGAGGGGCTCTCAGGTTGGTTGTTTTGGAGTAACGAGTCTTTCTGAATGGTCTTGCCCAAAAAACAAATGGGGGACAATTCCAGACAGTCTGTGTCCAATTAGGTGTTGGTCACAGAACTCAGTGATCACAGATGCTGCCCTGGGCCTCCAGTTGAGTTAGAATTGCCTCATTTTTTTCTTAGACATTCTCTTTCTCTCTTTTTCTTGTTTATTATTTATTGCAAAAGCAGTACATGTTTATTTTAGAAACTTTAGAAAATATGGACAGGCATAAAGAGAATAAATTCACGTACTGCCACCACTGAATGAAAACAGCATTATCATTTGGGTACACAGCTTCAGGGGTCTGAGCCTCCTGAAGTCTACGTCTGATTGTATGCTCATCAGCGTGTTTCCAGGAAAAGATCCGTAATTTTCACTAGATTTTTTTTAATGTTTATTTATTTTTGAGAGAGACAGAGTAGGAGTGGGGGAGGGGGAGAGAGAGAGGGAGACACAGAACCTGAAGCAGGCTCCAGGATCTGAGCTGTCAGCATAGAGCCTGGTGTCGGGCTCGAACCCGCCAACCGCAAGATCATGACCTGAGCCGAAGTCGGACACTTAACCGACTGAGCCACCCAAGCGACCCTTCACTAGATTCTTAACATGAAGAACAACCTTAGGCTCTCTCTAATCCGCACTACTCCTTGCCTTGGCTGAAGCTGAGTAAAACTCATTATGGTAGCCAAGCTGCGGTTAAAATCCAGTTTTAGTATTTAGGGAGACAATTTGCAGTCTAGCTAAGTGGACCGAAGTTTTCAGTGACAGTAATTAGCAGCCAGAAGGGAACCATGACAAGTACTTCGTGGTCTTGATGCTAGCTAGCATTTATTGAGCATGTGCTGTGTACCAGTTCCTATGCTAATGGCAATGGTTTCTCTCTTTCTGAAGAAACTGGGAGAACAAGGAAGAATCTCCAAGAACTTTTTTTTTTTTTAATGTTTGTTTATTTTTGAGAGAGAGACAGTGTGAGCAGGGAAGGGGCAGAGAGAGGGAGACACAGAATCCAAAGCAGGCTCCAGGCTCCGACCTGTCAGCACAGAGCCCGATGCGGGGCTTGAACTCCTGAACCACGAGATCATGACCTGAGCCGAAGAAGTCGGAGGCTTAACCGACTGAGCCACCCAGGCGCCCCTCCAAGAACTTTGTTTGATGTTTGCCGAACCTGCACCATGGGCTTGGTTCTTCTTTGAATATTGTTGAAGTTGTCATTCTGCATCCTGGTTGAATACACCAGGAGTAAATACATACAGCCTGATGGGTGTGTGTGTGACTTACCGTCTTGCCCTCGAGTTTTCTTCTGACTGCCTCAGACCTTAACAGGTGGAGAGCTCTGTCTGGAATTGCAGTGCTCTCCTGAAAACTCAGCCTGGACCAGCGTCTGCAGGGCCCTCTCCCCCACCACCCTCTCCAGTGTACATACAGCAAAGGTGCAACCCTGCAGGAGAGGAGTGGAGAAGGACAGAGGAGTTAAGTCACACCGCTGCCTCATACAGCTGTAACCTGGCTTCCCAGGCTGAGTTCTGGGAGTGCCATCCGCTTGTCTGCTGTGGGGCCGCTGGCACAGCATTAGTTCAGTCCTGTGTCTGAAACGTCAGGGTCAGAAGCCATGTTTGTCTGATTCTTGTCATGAAAGGACACATGCAGTAGGTACTTTTGAAGACCTTTTAGATGCTTCTGTCCCCACCCCCACCTCACCTCTGAGGTCACATCGCTAGGCATGGGAGGGTAGGATCTTGCCAATTCCCCTGGTTTAGAACCAAGATGAATTTTGGCTCAGAACAACAAAAACAATGTGGAGACCCTTAATCCCAGAGAGATGATATTACTTGGGGATCTAGGCTTGCCCCCACCTAGCCTCAAGGGCATAGAGCCTTGGCACTTGGAGGTGAACCCTGTACCCTTTTCTCTTCCAGGTGGGGATAGTGGGAGAGTGCAGACTGAAAGCTCCGTTTTTCTGCATGTGTAGAATTTGAGCTATTATTTGAAACTCACTGTTCCTTATTAAATGGCTGACCTAATTTTTCCCCTTTATCTCTGTAGTGGTGGAGATCCAAGAAGGGAAGACAACTATAGTAAGTATCATTGAGCTGGCCACTACAGCCTCTTTAATGCTTGTAGCTGCCTGGGAGGGACAGATGGACGGAGGCCCAAACTGGACTCCTGGCTTCAGGAGCAGCTCCCTCTGTCATCATAAATCCCACAGTCTACCATTTTTCAAGCTGTGCACTGTAGTGGTTGAATCAGAGACGGTCACTGTGCCTGGACTGAGGCCTCTGTTATTTGATTAAAGTGGCATTTTGTATGACAAGGTCTCAGAGGTCTTTGTTGATACATTCTTTGGTGGGTGATTAATCAGTTTTCTAAAGGGGAAACTAAGGCAGTGGTGAGACTGGAAAGCCCAAGTAAGCTGACCCATGGTGGGGAGCCTGGATCTCAGTCCCTTTCTTTCCTGCCTAGAATGACCAAGCTACTTCTTAAGTGACACAGTTAAAAGGTGACACTGTCTGGGCCCTGGGCTCTCTAGCTAGTGCGCTGGCTTGTCTGTTGGTTAAGTAGTTAGAATGATTCTTCATCCACCTACTCCCCCCTTTCCCTCAGTGGGCCCATCTCACCTCCCTTCCTCGGGGAGTCATGGGGCCTAGATTATCCTATAATCCCTAAAAGACAACGTTGTTTTCACATGGCCTGCCATGCTTCCAAGAAACCCTCAACTACTCCACAGAGCTCCCAGAAGCCTCTAACTTCCATGTCAACCAGGGATTTAACCCTTCTGGCAGCCAGCCACGCTTGATCCTCCTCAAGGCAGTCTTATCCCCAGGACAAGCCCTCTTTGGGTTCCCTCTTTGGGTCTTCCCCAGAATACTTCCTCCTGCTTTTCACTGGTTAACCTCAAAACAGTTCTTTTTAGGGGGCTCCCATCCCTCTGGGCACCTCTTTTGGCTCCCTTATTCAAAGCCAAAACAAGCATTCACCCTAGAAACTCCATGCTGGTGGAGAAAAATATATCTGACCTTTGAATATGGAGTGTTTTTCCATATGGAGCGTGAATTTGCTATTTGCAAAATAAACGTGGAGACATTGTGGCACTGTGAGACCCCTGGCTGACTTTGGGTACTGCTCACTTTCTGGATCTCACTGTCTTCATCTATAAAATAAGATTATGATGCTTCCCTCACTAGGTCATAGGGGTGAAATGGGGTGATACATGTGAACCATTATTAGCACAGAGCCAGGCATACAATGGGGAGTCAATAAATGTTAGCTCTCTCCCCCGTCAGGTCCGCCTTAACTTCCTCCCAAGACCTACCATGCGTCTCCACGTTTTCCCCAATGCACTTCTCCATTTCTGGCATGGCTGTGGTAGCCTTGGTAGAAAGTTAGGTAGCAGTGCCCGCACAGCCTTGCATTGCATCCAACCCCCTTTCCCTTTTGCCACTTCTCCCCCAGGAGACAGTATTGCTTTCCTCCCAGAGCCCAGCCTCGCTCTCATGATCCATGGCCTCAATCAGCAAGGCTTTCTAAACTCCCCCTCTTGTAATCAGAGCTGCCTCCCAGATCATTGGCTTATTAATTCCAAGGCTGTGTCACAGGATACAGCAGCAATGGCGGAGGTCATTGCACACGTGGCCTCAGCAGGATTTGAAAGGTGGCATCCAAAATGATGAAAGCAAGGAGGAAGACGGGGGAGTGTATCTTCCCACGTGTGTTTTAAAAAGAGAGAAAAAGCAGGAGGGTACACGATACCTGCTTATAGAGGCATAGATCAGGCTTTCTCAGCCTCAGTGCTGTTGGCATTTGGGGCTGGCTAAATCTGTTGTGGGGGCTGTTCTGTGCCTTGAAGCATTAGCAGCTTCCCAGCTAGATGCCAGTAGCACCCCATCCCCCAGCTGTGGCAATCTAAAATGTCTCAGACATTGTCCCACATCCCCTGGGGGGCAAAATCCTGTCTGGTGGAGAACCACTGGCATAGACTTACCTCTGTAAGATGAAGCTGGAAATGGCACTTTCCTCTGAGAAGGATATGTGGGACGGGAGGGAGACTTCCTTTTAACTGTGTATCCCTGCACAGTTTGAAACTTCTTAGCATATGCATTTATTACTTTTTCCCAAAGCATGAAACATGATGTTCTGGTGTTTTCTTTTGCTTTGTTTTGTTTTGTTTTGTTTTAGGAAGGGAAGATAGTGTTCAGCTGATAAAGCAAACCCCTCCCTCTTGCCATCAACATTAAGTCTAATTGCCACTACTCTTACATGCCACCGTGTGTCTCTGGCCACCCCTAAGGCCCAGTATACAAAAGCTGCAGAACCACCAGCACAGTTCGGGTGGAGAGACCTATCAGCCACTCCCACAGGTCCCCAGAGATGAACTTTCCCCAGCATCTCACCATTTTGGGGGTTGCTCAAGGATCTGAAGCCCCACATGGCCTTCTCCCTCACTGGCTCTCTTTCTCTGCCTCCTAGATTGAAGGCCGGATGACAGGGACTCCCAAGGAAAGTCCAGACCCCCCTAACCCCACTGGCCAGTGCCCCATCTGCCGGTGGAACCTGAAACACAAGTATGGCTATGAGGTGAGTCTACTCAGACACTCAGTTCTGCATGTCATGGAGGTCATGGTCCCTGGTTCACTTCAGCAGCATCCCCACTCCCCAACCCCAACCCCACCCGCCAGCCACTGCATCTCATGGAGCCACCAAAGACAGGAGCATTTTGTTCAATGGCTCTCAACCCTGGCTATGCCAGGGAGCTTAAAAAAAAAAAAAAACCAGCCCCGCCCCAGACACTGATTCCATTGGTCTGGGGTGGAGCCTGGCCATCATGATTTTTTAAAGCTCCCAGGGTGATCCTAATGTGTAGTCAGGGTTGAGAGTCACTAACTTAGATCATGGTCTGGTTGCATGCAGTTCAGACCACCAGGGCCCTGTAACCCAGTCTTGCAGGGCATGTTCCCAAGGGGATGAAATCAGGATCTAGATTTGGCTTTTTGCCTTTTCTTAGGAGGGTATATTTGGAGAGTCCTCACTATGCTCTGGGGACACATTACTGTCTCTTTCCATACGAAGCTATAAAGGCTCCTGTTCGCTCCAGCTCTTCTAGAGCTGTTGTCTCCACGGAAAGGTGATAATGGTGAATAACAACAAGACGTAACCCGCACTGAGTGCAGGCTCCATGTCAGGCACTGTTGTAAGCATTTACATGTCTTAATTCACTTAGCTTTCACAATATCCCTGTGAAATAGGTATTTTTTTCACCCTTGTTTTCTAGATGAGGAAATTCGAGGCATGGAAAAGTTGATGAATTTGCCTCAGTTCACCCAGCTAGTATCAGAGCCAGGATATAAACTCTAGGGATACAAAACCCAGGCAGAGCCTACTATCCTGACTGCTGTTCGCCATCCTCTCTAGAAACAGGGAGGCCTTGGGGGAAGGGACGCAGCCCTAGAAAAATCCATACTTGTCCTTCAGAGTTCTATTGGTGACATTAAGCACCCTATTTTTAGGTTTCAGGTGATTCAGGCTCTGGGCCAATTTGACCTGCAAGTTGTCCCTGTGCCCCTCTGTGGAATGGGATGACTAAGGGCAGAGATCCCGGTCAGGTGGTAAGAGCAGGAGAGGCCACATGCCCATGGGATCTGAACAGAATGACCCGACTAATCTCCTGGGCCGGGAGCCTTGGCTCTGGGCCACCCAGCAGGGAGGGGGGCTCCTTTCACTCTGCCCTGGGCCCTTCTGCTCATAACTGCCTGAAGTAATCGGAAGCCGGCAGGTCACGGAGCAGTGTTGACAGCTTCTTGTGACATGAAGTTAGTGGGGTTGTGTCCATACTTAGAATCCCAGCTGAAAATGGGGAAGTGAAGCCCACACCTGCCTAACCACCATGGGGCACTCTTTCTACCAGCCGTTTCCAGGAAATGGATTTGGCTGTGTTTATCCAGCAGAAGAAATCCAATCCCCTCCGAGGTAAAGGCTAAAGTTGTTTTCCTTTTACCCCTTTCCACTCAGGACAATGTTAGCCTGAGCTGCACAAAGCTGTCGGCTAGCTTGGCAGCCTGCAGTGGGGGGCTGGGGCTGTGGGCCCAGTTTATTAGTCCTGTATAATCTAATCCAAGTTCTTTTCACCAGATTCTAAAGATTACAGGGGTGGGAATTGGGGGCTCGGGTCCCTGAGGAGCTGTCCAGTGATTAAAACAAATCTGCGGTTATACAGCGAGGCGCCTGCCAGGGCAGCAAGTCAGTTTGTGGAACATGACTGCTGAGACTGGCATGCCAGGCCCCTCAGGTGGGCGGGGCTGCCATCTCCATCGGGAAGTAATAGCTTTTATTTAACCCCCTCAGCCACCCTGTGAAAGTTGGAAGGGGAACTCAACTCTGGTCTTGATTTTGGCTCTGTTTGTCCTTGTTTCCTTCACTTGTCCAAAGCGGTCTCACGGTCCAAAGGAAGCCTGAGGATCCATTCACATCTGCTCACGGGGGGCTTAAGAAGATGTGGCATTCAACTTCACAACCCTGGTCCCCTCCCACTCGGCTCATATGCTGCCTCGCACTTCCAAGGGAAGAGCATAGGTTGGAGGGGTGGTCTGTGTGTATTCTGGCCCCATGGCATGTAGGCTTTGGGGTAGAAATGGTACCCATTTTCCCACTTTCCCTCTTGTGTGGAAATCTGTGACGTGCCCCCTATCTCACCCAAGGAGAATAACAGACGTTTCATTACCAGAAAAGATGCTGCTGGCGCTTGAAAAATTAATGCACTTTTTTTTTTTTTTTTTTTAAGACCAAGCAGGGGAGGGCAGAGGGAGAGAGAAAATCTTAAGCAGGCTCCACGCTCAGCACAGAACCCAACATGGGGCTCAGTCTCACGAACCGTAAGATCATGACCTGAGCTGAATCCAGAGTCCAATGCCCAACAAATTGAGCCACCCAGGTGCCCCAAGATTAACCCTTCTTGAAGAGTTTGTTTTCTAATCTATCAAAGATTCTTATGGAGGAGCTGAGAGCCTTTGGAGTTGGTTATGGGTTGGAAAATCTTATCAAGTTGGGATTTAACTTTTGTTAGGGTAAAGGTGGAACAGTGTGCAAAGCTCTATATAGAAGGTGTGGTATCAGGTTGGTTCCTGAGGGAGACATCAACCCCCTGGAGTGCTGGGGTGGGACGGCCTCCCCTGTAGGCCACAAGGCCCTGGTTCCCTACATCAAACACCTACCAGCTGAGTATCTGCAGTTTTCCCTTTCCACTAGGATGTTCTGCTGCTCAGTCAGTTCATCCGGCCTTGCGGGGGCATGCTGCCTCGAAGGATCACAGGCTTGTGCCAGGAAGAGCACCGCAAGATTGAGGAGTGTGTGAAGATGGCACACCGGGCAGGTAGAATGCCCTCTCGGGGCTAAGAGGGGCAGAGGGCTATAGGTGCCATCCCCCCGATCCCACCCCTCGCTGGCCACCCCATGTTCCAGCCCCTCCTGGAAGAGAAATGGACATCCAGAGTCTTCATTATACCCGCCACCTGGTGCCAACTTCCTGCCCCCCTGGGCTTTCCCTCTAGCACCCAAGAGCTGCAAAGGGAGCTACAAGACCATCCCACATGTGCTCTTGCTTCCACTCAGGTCTGTTCCCAAATCACAGGCCTCGGCTTCCTGAAGGATTTGTTCCGAAGAGCAAACCCCAGCTCAATCGGTAAGCAAACCTGGGTGTCAGCACCAGGATCATTTGGCAGGCCCTCGGCTCTCACTGTATTCCACTGGGGAAGCCATTTACTGGAGCTCGTCCCATAGCTCTGAAAGCTAGAGGGCTCCTTGGCTGTCCGTTCCATCCCTCCCAGCATGAGCACCCACCGCCACTGCGGTGGTGTGCCGTGCACACTTCTGTGAGCCTCCCCTGCTGGCCTCAGCCTCTCTCCTCTTCCCTCCCCAGCTGGGCACTTAGCATAGGGGCAAAGAGGGTAAGAAGGTCTGCTGGTTGGGCATTAGAATGTGCTAATCCCCTGTTTATGACATCATACTGAGTTGCTATGGGAATGTCAGAGCACTTCTACAAACTTCGGTATCCCAGCACTAGGGTTACTAAAGGGCAAAATGAGGCCTTAGAAATGGGAGGGCTCTTTGGGGTAGGGCCACTGTGCACGTCCTACACTACAGAGCTTTAGCGTCCACATAGACCAGATTGCAAATGGCGCTCCCTAGAGTCCTGCAGTTAACCTGCAAGGCTGTTCATGGCAGCCTGGGAGGTCCTGAGCTTATGTAGAGGAGAGGAAGGCCCCTAGATCCTGGAATCAATCAGTCTGCCTTTCAGCCTAAGCAGGGTGGCCCCCTCTGGTATAGAAACACATTCCTGTCTCACACTCCCAGACAGCTCCTTTACCATACTCATGGTCTTCCTAGATCTGTGATACCCCCTTGTTGAGAGTAGATCTGGGCCCCTGCCCTCCGCAGTCTGTCCAGCTGCTACTATAACTGCTGTCTGTAGGGGACCAAAGATGGTTGAAGCAGAGCAAGACACCGCACCCACAGCGAACCTCTAAGGCTGAGCCCCAACAAAATGGCAGACACAGAGGGTGGGAGGCCAGGCAGCGGACCGGGGGTGCAGGGCCGGAGCTGGGTCTTCACTGACACCTCACCAGCACCCTGGCCCCATGCCCATCTCCACCTGTACCTCCCACGTTGCTAGCTGTGTCATTTGCCCGCAGCCCTGGGGGAGCAGATCATATTAACCTCTTCCTGCCTTTCCTGGACCATTTGGGGGTTGAGCCTACCCTCCCTTCTGACTTGTAAAGAGACAGCAGCCGGCCTGAGGACACAATCCATCCTGCCCTCAGGCCTTTGAAGCAAGGCCAGGCTCCCTCCCATATATCCGGTGTCCTTTAACGTGACACGGGATTGATGATGTGTGGGGGCTCTTGAGTTGCAAAAGGCCACTCTGGGGCAGGGGGGGGGTGGGGGGGGAGGGGAAGTCCTGACTACGAGGAAGTTTGATTCTCTTGCAAGGGACTTTATGATTCCATCCAGAGGTCCTTGAGCTGTCATATACTGGCCCAGGCTCTGCTGGGCCCTGGGGAGCTACACTTCCCTCTTCCCTGGCCCCTTCAGGAGAGATAGAAAGGAGCCTCAGTTCTTCCTAGAGCTGGAGTGTTCCCCAGAGAGCTAACCAGAGGCCACCTAGGCACTCCCCCCTGCCAGCTGGCTGTTCCATGTGGCACAGGCATCAGGCCCAGGGCTAGCCAAAGCCCGGCTTCCCGCTGGTCTCTCCAGGGCAGGGGGAAAACGGCCTTAGGGTAGCAGCTCTGAAGAACCTGGTCAGCCTCAAGATTTTCTGGGGTCCTTGATCCCAATGAGCATTCCTTTTGGGGAGCCTGTTCCCATACTACATCTCTTCACCCCTTCTGAAAACTGGGAGATGGCAGCTCAGGGACCTGCCGGGTGTTCCCCTCCCTTTACCTTTACTCTTCTGCTGTCCCAGCACCACCAGCCATAGACAGGCCATCCCTGGGCCCCACCTACTACACAAAAGTCTCCCTGATGGGGGCACTGACATTGACAGTATACTGGAGAGCCCTTCCCTCCCTGCCCATACTTGGAGTGTAGGCCAGCACTTCCCACAGCTTTTTACTTCCTCTCAGAGCTGATCCCTTTGCACGAGGCTAAGAGCAGGAAACCAAGGTCTGGGGGAGTTCAGCTGAAATGTATAAATCAGCAATCTTTTTTTTTTTTTTTTCCAGTTTTATCCAAAAATTTTCAACCAAGGTGATTAATTTTTTTTAATGAAAAAGTTTCTCATATGAGGGTCTCTAGAGGTGGCTGGGTTGAGCCCCAGCCTCGAGTGGAGGCAGGGGAGGAGCCTGGCTTTGCCATAGCTGAGCTTTCAGGACGAAGGGTGGGCCTCTCTGGACAAGATCCAGGTTTCATTCTGGACGGAGTAAACCCCAGTCCCAGCCGGCATGAGCCACTTTTCCGGGAACTGTCAGGGCCCTGGCCATCCCCAAAGGAGGCCAAAGGACTGTGGGCGGCAGCCATCTTCCCCCACCCCCCTCCTGCTTACAGGAACCTTCCTGGGCTAGGTCTGTGCCACAGGCCCTCACCCTTGGCTCCCATCATGGGTTGGGTGAGGGGCAAGGGTCCTACACCAGTATGGCTGCCCAGGGGATGCTCCCGGAAGGCTGGGTTGGCAGAGGGAGCCAAGTGGGGAAGAGGGAAGGATTCCTCCAGGCCTTACATCAGCCTCTCCTCTCCCCATGACTGAGGCCAGAGAGGAATGATCTGCTCTCTGGGCAACCTCTTCCCCCGCCTCCTCCCCCAGCAAGTATACACACAAACACTGACAACTCATAAAGATCAAGGGAGCACGTGGCCCTGGGCTGCCTGACCCTGGCCACACACACTTGAGGCAGCAAGAGCCCAGCCCATCTGTTTACAGCACACTCAGTCATTGCTCCCAGGAAAAGCCCCTGCTCCTCAAGAAGAGAAACTGGTGAAAGGCTCTGGCCTGAGGAGACAGTACCCACTCTCCCAGCTCTAGCATGGGCCACTGCCCTCACAGCCACCTCCCTACCCTCCCTCCACAGGTACCTGACCCGCTGGTCCCCCCGCTCCGTCAAGCCCATCTATAATAAAGGCCGCCGCTGGAACAAAGTGCGCATGGCTGTGGGGTCACCCCTCCTGAAAGACAACATCTCCTACTCAAGAAAGCCTTTGGTGCTGTATCACTGACGGGGCAGAGCTTCCTGAGAACGTGATCAGAGCTCCTGTACTCTGGCCCAGCTCCTCCAATGGGCACGGCAGGCACAGGAGGCAATGGACCAACTTCAGTGCCCTCACCCTGCCTGGTGACAGCACTGGGAGGGTGGCGGGGTCCCTGAGCAGCAGTTGTGGTCCTATAACTGGCAGTTCTTCCAAAAAAGAATATCATAAACCAGGCTCATGGACTCCACCACTGGTTATGTGTGCTCACTGCCTGGGAAGTGCAAGGGCCTTGAGCCCATTTCTAGCCAGTTACTGAACATCGAGTCACTAATCCCTTGTGATAGGCCAAGATGGTTCCCTAGCCCTGTGTTGACCGCCTTCAGCTCTTCACCCTGCAGGGCTTCGAGGAAATAAGTTGAGCTGCCTTCCTCGGAAGGCTCCTGGCTGTCCCCTCCCCTCCCCGACTCCCAGCAGTTTCCACCCACCATCATCTCTCCATCTCTCTCTCCTCTCCTCTCTTTCTCTCTCCCCCTCCCCCTCCCTCGTTAGCACATTCCAGCCCTCTGCCATTTGCCCCAGAGCTGGGTCTCCCAGCGCAGTGGCCTCAGAGCCTGGCCACCAGATGAAGGTGGAGGTGTGGAGAAGCAGCAAAACAGAACAGACAGAGCAAATCCACTGCAATTTATGAAAATAATGTTCAGACTCTACATAAACCCTCCAGGCTGACACCCCTGCCCTCCCCTAGAGCATGAAGGGGAGGTCTATGTTCTTCTCACCGGTACCCACGTAGATGTAGCCACAGTTCTTGGTGCGGGGAGCATGGAAGAAGGTGAGGCCTGGCCAGAGCAGGCTGCGCAGCACCACCAGTGCGTTGCCCCTCTCCATCTGGATGCTCCAGGACCCTGGGAAGAAGCGGGCAGGAGGGGAGACCTTGGATGCCATGGAGCCAGAGCCCTACCCTGTGTGCAAAGGCCCTCAGTTCCTAGGCAGCCTGGCCTGGGTGCTAAGGCTCCGCTGGGAAAAGGGAAGACAATTTAATTATCTGGCGCTTTCCTCCTCCTGATTGCCTTTTAGCCATTTTGCTGCTCATTAAAACTACTTCCAGAGGGAGGGCAAAGGAAATGAAAAGAGGTGAAGCACACCCTAGTCCATTTTGTTCCTGTCAGCAAGTCTAGTTAAAGGTTGAGTGGGGGAGGAAGTGGAGTCTGCAGGCCGGGGAGATGGGGCCCAGCTCGGGGAGGCTTTCCCAGGCTTCCTCGCCCTATTTGAGAGGTAGTCACCAGTGGCCTGCAGTCCTGGTGCAGTCTGTCCTCTTAGCCACTTTGCTTTCTCTTCCACAGCCCCAGAAGCCTCTGCTCCGGGACGGATTAGACCTGACCGGGGACGCACAGAAGTTGGGCTGTTTCGGGCCTCCCAGCTCAATAGCCCTTCCTGGCAGCTGGGAGCCTGAGAGCCATGCTTGGCAGGAGGGGACTTGGGCTGCAGCTGATGAGCCTTTGTGTGTGCTGGGTTCTGCCCTGGATTTTTGCTCCCCAGACAGAAGCGGCCCAGCCCGGGGCTGAGTTGTGCAGCCATGAGGACTTGGCGGGAAGGGCCTGATCCAGCTCCAGAACCAAGGGAGGGAGCCCCTGTGTGGGAGGAAGGAGCCTGGGAAAATCGCCTCTGGATGCAGATCTGGAGCTTCTATTCCCCTGCGCACTGAGGCCTCTCCCCGGTCCAGCCACAGCTCTGCTCCGGGCCCTGCCAGAAAGGCAAATGCTTTGAAGGTTTTGGTGTTGGACCAGCCAGTGATGCACTGAGAGCTGCGCTGAGGCCTTCATCGGCTGCCAGCTCGGCCCGGCTGCTTGGCTCCCACCACCCCAGCTTCCCACAGGCCTCCTCCAGCCACGGCCCACCCTGGTCACTCCACACCCAACAGCCTCACGGCTCAGTCCGCACCCACCAGGGGCCACCCTGCGTCTGAGAGACCTGGCCACCGGGAGCCCCTGGGCCCAACGGCAGCTCAACCCTGCTCAGGGGGCCATCACCTTCCCCGGGTCAAAGCCAGAGCTTTCCCCGGGTGCATGTAGGTCAGCTGGCACAGGCCTGCTCAGGAGAGGCCGCCGGCTCAGAGCCCAGCTGAGCACTGCAGCAGCCTGCGCTAGGTGCCACCGCCCCTTCAGGAGAAGGTGAAGTAGGAGCCACAGTGTGGGCTTCACTCCACTCCCCCAAGCCCACACGGTGCTGGCCAGCGGCGTCGAGAAGGAAGAGGGCCCCTGGGTTACCAGCCCCGACTGGGGCACTGGCTGGCCAGAAAAGGGGGTAGAAGTTCCCCTAGCTCCTACAACTTTCCTGTCTGGGCACCTGAGGTTCTCTGCCTCCCAGACCTGCCCTCAGAGTTCGAGAGGCCCTAGCCTGCTGCTTTCCCAGTCACTCATTACAGAAAACAGGTTGCCTGAGGGTAATGAGAGCAAGGGTGTGACAGAACAAAGTGTCCCAGTGCACCGTATTCAGCTTTTGGCCAGAAGCACAGACCCCAGGAAGGTATGTTCCCTAACCACCACTCCCCCCCCCCCACCCAATCCAGTCACACACAGTACCCAGAGCATCATCTGGGGACAGTCCCTGCCCTTGGAGCCCGCAGTCCCACAGCTTTCTTGAACTGAAAAGGGTCAGGCTCTGCCTCACTTGTCTCTGCCCACCCAGGAGGGCAGCTTACAGCCTGCCTGAGCCAAATGCCCTGGAGAAATGAAATCCTGGAGTCCCCCAGCCTAGACTGCTCTCAGTTCACAGTTGCCAGCCCTTTAACACACCCTGGCAGGGGCCGGCTCCTGACCTTCCCTTGCACAAGGCTGCCCACCTACAGTTTGGCCCCTTCCTCCTGCTCCCCAGTAGATGAAGGGGCCCCACCCCCGCCAAGAGCAAGGGGAAAGATGGCAGGGATGCTAGAGAAATGCAGTGCCCCCACTGGGGTAGGGGGCAGTGCCAAGCAGGCTGCAGGGTGCTGATGGAGAACGGAAGTGGCGTGTGAGGGCCCGGCCAGCCAACAGCACTGCCTCCCTCCCTCCCTTGCATTCCTGTCACACTCCTGTCCTCCTTGTCCCTGGCTCAGCTGGTCGCCCAGGAAACACAGACTCCCAACGTGCCAGGAGTCACGTAGCGTCTACCTGGAGAGCCAGGCACTTGCTGTCACCTTCACCCACTTTTACTGGAAAGGCTGGACCCCCAGCCACTGCCACCATGTCCTCTCAGACTCCAAAGGAAGCAGCCTCCTATGGTCCTGGTCTCTCCCAAGTCCCCAAAACGCCCGTCCTTCTCCCTGGCAGCCAGCCAGTCCTCTACAAGCTGTTTTTTGAGGATGTGTTGGGGGGCAAGTTAGTAAATCAGGAATGGAGCCTCTTGGCAGGAAGTCCTCCTGGGTTGCCCCAGGGTCAGGGGTCTCACTTTGCTAGTGGAAGCCTCAGTCTAGGGTATGTGTCATAATTACATTCTCCTGCCCTCCTGGAAAAAAGGGTAGCAAAGCTCTGAGATTACATTTGAGGGGGCGAGTGGGCCAGACTAGGGAACAGGGCTCTCCAGCCACAGCAGATGGTTTTAAACTTTCTCCTCAAATCAGCCCCACACTTCTCACACACAGAAATAGCCATGGTCCCTTTTCTCAGAGCAGCCGCTCCCCCCGCACCAGGGCCACAAGTTATGGGCAAGCCCCCTGGTCCAGAAGCACCCGTCAGCCAGGCTTCCAAGGGACTGGGTGGAAGGAGCCACCTGCACACACCCCCCCCAAGAGAAAGCTGATCTGGGCACTGTGTTCCTCACCTGTCTGCAGCATTCCTGACTCCTGTCCCCTGCCTCCTCCCCAACCAAGGCCACATTTGAAAGGTAGTTCTCCTGGCAGGCAGGCATCTTGCTGCCCTCTGCTGCCTGAACTGGGCGTTGCTGCCTGGCTCACAAGTGCTGGAGCCCGAGCGGTCCGGCACCTGGCAGTTTCCTGAGATCTGTGGGCTCCAGCCTTCAAGTGGGGTAAGGAGAGGAGCCCTGCTCCCCAGGGGACCGGTGACCTTTTGTGTGAGGCACCTTCTATTTTACATTTTCACTACCCATCCAGTTTCATTTGATCTTTCAAAACTCTGCGAGGCAAAGACGGTGTCCGTCTTGGGCACGACGGCATCCTGCAGCCTGGCACACGGCACCTGCTCAGTGGCTATCTGCTCAGTGAAAGGTTAAGGAGCACTGAACGGCAGAGTGCTGCCGAGAAGTCTGGCCTGACCTGGTGCTCCATCTGTCCCACCTGACTGCAGCCCAAGTTCCGAGAACTCTCGGCTGCTGCCCTTCATGCACAAGGAGGAAGGCTGCCCCCAAAGCTATCCACTCCCACAAAACTCTGCAGACCCCAGGGCACAGCAGGACAGCCGGGGAGGGTAGTGGTGGCACCAGGCAATGTCCCTCCCCATCCTCTCTTCAGCCAGGGCTTGCCCAGGAACAAGCTGCTGAGCTGGCCCTACCTCCACAGGCACAGAGAGCAGGAGTCCTGGGGACAGGCCCAACCTAAACCATACCTGCTAATGGGTGACAGAGTCCCCTAAACAGTCATTTCAGTCCCAGAAAGGAAACTGATCCTACCTGGGCAGAAAGCGACTGCCCAAATCCATTCCTCCAGCCAGTGCTGACGTCCCAGGGAAGAACTCCTGGGCCCCACTTAGCAGCCAGGCCCCTGTGGCCACTATCTGCTTTGCAGACAGCCAACCAGCACCCTCTCCTCCTTCTCTGGCAGGTAAGGGAGTCCGGGAGCAAAATCAGAGTGTCTGCTTTTCCCCTGCCCACCCACACTTGCACCCCCCACACCATGGGCCCCTTTCTAAGCTCCGGGAGGTTTGACTCGGGTACCCCCATGTGGCAGTGGCCAGAGTGGCCATTCCTTGCTGGCAGCCCTTACCCACTTGGGACCATCACTGGCCCCTGGTGTGCTTCAGTAGCCATGAAATGGCCTCCAGATCCTTGTGTGGCCCTATTTCATCCCTCCATGCACCAGTGCCTTATTGTCACAGACCTGTTCACGAGCCGCTGGCAGCTCCTGCCGCCTTGCCCTAGGCCTCCTACCCCTTGGCCTTCTCGATCCTCCCTGGCCTGCCCCAACTCCCCTCTAAGGCCTTTTTGCTGCTCAAAATAGCACTAATAGAATTACTGATTTTCATTTGAGTCCCTACTATGTGTGAGGCACTGCTATAAGCATTTTGTGTGCGCACTCAGTTCTCACGACAACCCAATGAGGTAGAAAAGGTCAGTACTCCCTTGGGGGAATGAGGAAATGGAGGCATGGGGAGAGTGAGGAGGTTGCCCGAGGTTACACAGCGAGTAAGTGGCAGATTCGGAATCCCAGCCCAGAGCCCTTGCCTCTGCCATCCCACTCTCACCCTGACTGGGAGTGGCCGTGGCTCCTCAGAAGTGTTTCCCCTGTGTGGTGGGCGTGGGTGCTGTCCTGCTGTTCCCACTACCCGCATAGAAGGAAACACTAATCTACTTGACGCCACAGTTCATGCCAGAGGCCTGGAGTCTAAGACCCTAACATTTGCTGTGTCGTGGACTTTAGCCCTGTTTCTTCACCTGTAAAATGGGGATAACAACGGTCTCTACCTCCCAGGTTGGCTGTGACGATAAGGGATGGAGAGAGCTGAGCACACAAGTAGTGCCATTGCTTTTATGCGTCGTCATTACTATCCTTATCGCTGTCCCTAGCGTTGCCATCATCAACAGCAGGTCCCTCCGGTTGGAGAAACACCAAACACGGGGAGGAAAAGAGGCAGGGGTGCTGCATCAGCACCTTGAGTCTGGCCCCCGGTTGCCCAGAGCCTGGCAACTGTCTTGGGCTAGGGCATCCGAGCAAGAGCGTCTTCCCAGGGCTTGCGAAGCTCAGAGGAAGGAAATGGGGTCTCTGTGACCCCATCCCCCAAACTCTGGGTGTGTGCCTGGGCCAGGTGGGCCCTGAAGAATGGGAAGACCGCGGAGGCTGCACGTCTTAAGATTAAAAAGTACCACACACATAGCAGGAAGCAAATGTACAGAACTCATTTCCTTAGCAGGTGGTTGGCCCTTCGGTCGGTCAGCAGCCACTCACGGAGCACCAGCTATGTGACAAGCACCGGATCTAACCACAGAACTTACAACGGAGATGGATGTGTGGCTGGTATTTTCAGGGATCTTTTCAGAGATGGTTGGGGGAGGATTCTCAACCTGCCTCCTTCAAGACCAATAATGGAAATCAGAAGAGGCACCGAGGGACTTCCTTTCTGTGGAAGACAGTACTTCCTTTTGTCTGCAGACACGTACCATCTGTTTATTATGAGGTGGGCCTGTATTGGGCCTTGGGGAAGCCCCCACCCTCAAGGACCTCCAGTGAGCCACCCGTTCCCACTCGGGCCCTTGGTTCCAATCTCAGAGGAGAATGGCAGATAGCATGGCCCACTGCTCTGACCTGGGGGCAGACCCAATGTCCTCAAGGTAATGGGCTATTACCTTTGGGGATGTCATGCTCTAAGGAGTCCATGAAGTCCAGGGAGGGATCCAGGTCAGCCTTCTCAAGCAAGGTCTTGTTCTTCAGCTGAATAGGCTCCCTGAAGTGGAAGTAGGAACTGAGCTTCTTGGCTTCAGACAAAGAGAGTCCTAAAAGAAGGTGGTATGGTCAGCCCCAAACCACACAGCACCCCCTTTCTCCACGCACAGGGACCACATGGAGGGGCCTGCAAACAACTCAGTCAGAGACTGACCGAGAACTAAAGGGAGAAAAAGGAGTAGTGTTCTGTCAGCCAAATCTTGGCCCAGGCCCTGCAATGAGGAGAGATCAAGGAGGAAGAAGGTGGGAAAGGCAGGGAGCCCAGACCCACGCAAAGCCTGGGACCCAGGTAGGAGAACCCTCAGGCAGAAAAGAGTGGGGTCCAGTGACTGGGCAGCCCATGCCAACCACCGATGCCAGGCCATTGGGCACATCTTTCCAAGTGATATGGCCACGGCTGTTCTTTCTCTGAGGAAGTGAACAGTTTCCCCAGAATTCTCAGAATGTATCCGACTATGCTTGGAAAGAGACGCTTTCCTGCCCTTGAGAGGGGCCCTGGAGAACTCACCTTCAAAAGTCCGATTGACATGGACAGGTCCAAAAGGGGTCTTAAAAAGGGCTCCTCGGGGGATGATAGCCACAGCCTTGTCAATCTGGTCAATGATAGACACCAAGCGGGTCTCTTCCTTGATCTGGACCTAAGGAGACGGGATGAGCCATCCTGCCAGAGTACTGTGCCCACTCACCACTGGTGCAAAGGCCCTCTGTATGACCATCTGACCTGGGTCACCACAGTGTAATGCCAGCTCCATGGAAAATCATGCTGGGCAAGCCCTCGCCTTCCCTCCGCTCAAGATTTTCTTCCGTTCTTCCTTCCTTCCCTCCCTCCCTCTTTTTTAAATTGTTAATACAGACTGATCGTGCAATATTTAAAACTACTATAAAAAAGTAGTCTCTCTTGCCCCATCCCTAGCCCCCCAACTGCCTTCACTGGAGACAACCACCATTAACAACTTCTTATATTCTCTTCCAGAAACATATCATATTTAAATGTTCTTATTTTGCCTTTTTAAAATACAAAAGCAATCATGCTTGTTGTAGAATATTAGGTAATATGGAAATCATTTATCAAATACTTAAAGGAGGGGTGCCTGACTGGCTCAGTCATTAACCAGCCAACTCTTGGTTTCTTTTGGCTCAGTTCACGATCTTGTGGTTCATGAGTTCAAGCCCCACATCAGACTCTGGGCTGATGGTGCAGAGCCTGCTTGGGATTCTCTCTCTCCCTCTCTGTGTCCCTCCCAACTCTCTCTCTTCTCTCTCTCAAAATAATAAACTTTAAAAAATAAATAAAATACTTGAATTAAAACCACTTAAAATCCCACCTCCTAAAGAGAATCACTAATAACATATTGGTATATTTCCTTCCATATATAAATATATATATCTCAGAGGAGATATGGCAGATAGCATGATATATATAGATAGATAGATAGCAGATATAGATAGATAGATAGATAGATAGATAGATAGATATTTAAAACAAAATTAGAGTCACAGTTCATATTGTTTCAGATCCTGCTCTTTAACATTATTTCTCAAGCATCACCTCATATTATAACATTTTTATGCAGATGAAATTTGGTTACAATCAATATCAAGGGCCACCCTGAATAAAAGGACTTCATAGAGGTGTCTGTGGGAAAAGCAGCACTTGACAGGGAAAATGTGTCACCAGGGACCCTGAGAGTCACTCAGCCACCTATTTCCCATGAGTGGCCAACAAGAAATTTTATAAATTAGATAGAAACTAAGACTCAGTATGTGGCCAGGCCAGGGGCTTCAATTGTGTCACCTCATGTAATATGCACAAGCCTACAAAGTAGTTATAATTATCCCAATTTTATAGGAATAAGACTCAGGGGGGTTAAGTTTGTCAGGGGGAGAGGGGAAGAGGAGTGGGGATGCCAGGTGAGGCATCACAGGCCTAGACCTAGACTTTTGGTATCATCCAGGTTCAAGGGCAAAGACTGTGTTTTGAATTCCACGTTTGTCAAGTTTCAATATGTTGAGCTCCTTATGTTTTGACCTAGCAATTCCATTTGTAGGAATTGAACCTTCAGACAGCGTGCACATAAAATGGAAATGACATTATATACAAGGTCATTCACTGTGCCCCTGCTTGTCAGAGCTAAAATTTGGAGACCTGCATTTCATGAATTAAGACTCGTGAAATTTGGTACATTCATGCAATGGTAAAAAGAATGGGGAGGCTCTTTAGAGCACTGACATAGAAAGACCCCCAAAATATATTAGGTAAAAAAAAAAGCAAGGTGCAGAGCTGTGTGCATAACATGCTGCCACTTGTTTTGTCTTAAGATAAACAGAGAATATGTAGAGGTAAGGTATTTGCCGAGGCTTGCATTTGCATAAAGTGCCTCGGAAGTTGAGCTTCTGAAACTTTAATGTGTATTCGAATCCCCTTGGAATGTGTTAAAATTCAGATCCTGATCCCAGCCCAAGATTGTACATTCCTAACTCGCAGGGCATGGTGATGCTTCTGATCCAGACTGCAATTTGTGTAGCAAGACTTGGACACGCGTGCACATACACATAAAATGGTTACATTGATGCCCCCCCTCTCCCAGAAAGTGGGCCTGGGTGACCGGCAGACAGGGATGAGAGGGACATTTTCGCTAAATTCCTTTTTGTGTCTTTGAATTTCGAACCATGTGGATATATTATCTAGAAAAATAAAAACATATAAAAAGATACAAGAGGCTGTGCACATCCCAGTGCCCCGGAGCGCAACACAGACCCCCCTCTCCCCGCCCCTGCCCAGAGCCAGGTTGCTGACAGAGTGGCTCATCCACTCTCCCCCGTGTCGCTCAGGAGCTGAGTGGGGTTATGTTGATGCCCCCACAATTTCTATTGGGCTGGGTTTTGGATAGCCCAGGCTTTCTTTGTCCTCCTCCTCTTGTCTTCACTTACCACCACTTCCTCTTCAAAGACCTTTCCGCCCTCCTTTATCTTCTGCAGCTCAGTGTGTTCATACTCATGTGAGGGGTCCCCCATGAAGCGGCCCTTCACCACAGACGTCTGTGCCATCATCTCCTCCGTGGCAGGGGGCAAGAGGCTCCACTCCATGCAGTTCAGGCTGCCAACAACATCCCCACGGGCCTGGTTCCCAACTACCCCTCTCACTCAGGCTTCCTGCCACTGCTCCTTCTCTTGAGGGATGAAGCTCAAGAAAAGAGTCAGTCACAGCTCTGCCCTTGGAAGGTGTACCCCACCCCCACATGTGATGCAAATTCCATTTTATTTTGTAAAAGTTCACAAAAGCTTCATGTATGCCAAAATTCCAAGAACTTCTTCCTAGATATCTGCACTGTGAGATTCCTGATGAGTTTCTAGAACCTCAATTACAGGCAACTCCGCTTTGCTGAACCCCAAATTCATGCTCAGCCTGCCTACTGAACCAACAGCATGGCCGTCTTCCCGCATTTCTCAGGGAAGCCAGCTCAGGCCGCAGGGCCCATCCTCTGAGGTCTCCAGCGCTGACCAGCCAGATGCTTCTTTCCCCTCCCACCAGGAGAGGGCATCCTCCCCTCCACTCTAACCCACTTGGCCTGTGTCGCAGGCTGCTCATCTTTCTGCCCTTCCCTCTCTGCTGGCTCCTTTCTCAACATCAAAACTTCTCAGCTTCCCAAATCAACACCCCCCCAAGTCCATGGCCTGCTAAAAAATATCCTCTTCCTGTCCCCCTCTCCTCTCTCTCCAGCTCTGAATAATAATCTCAGAACAGGGGTGCCTGGCTGGCTCAGTCCGTAGAGTATATGCCACTTGATGTCAGAGTCATGAGTTCAAGCCCCACGTTGGATGGGAGGCCTACTTAAAAAAAAAAAAAACAAAAAACAAACAAACAAAAAACACCTCAGGGGCGTGTTGGTGGCTCAGCCGGTTGAGCGTCTGACTCCTATTTTTGGCTTAGGTCATGATCCTGGGGTTGTGGGATTAAGTCTACTTGAGATTCTTTCTCTCTCCCTCTGCCCCTCTCCCCCATGCTCGCTCTCTAAATAAATATCCCAAAACAACTTGCTCTGTGAAAGCCTTTCTTCCCCTCCCCTTCACTCTGCCCACTACATGGTCATTTCTGCCCCCACCATCCCCAAAAAATGGCTTAGGAGGTCATTCATGGGACCTAAAAACCAACAAATGCATTCCATTTCTGTTTCCTTTGACATCTCCCTTCTCCCTCCTTCACTGCCCTAAATATTCCCAGGGATCTATTCTTGCCCCTCTTTTTCTCTCTGCAGGCTGGCCCACCTGACTCTTAAGAGACTTAGGTACTGTCTAGTTGGTATCCAGAATCCAACCACCTCTTACCACTCCACTGTTCCCCACTGGTCCAAGTCCCTATCTACTCTTACCTAGATATTACAGTAGCCTCCTAACTGGTCTCCCCAATTCCATACCTGCTCCCCTTTCAGTCTCATTCCCACCCAACTGCTAGATCATGTCTCTGTGCACAAGCTTCCCACACTTCCCATGAAGCCCACTCCTTGCAATGCCCACAAAGCCCTGCAAGATTGTCCTCGGTCCCTTACCTCTCTGACCTCATGTCTTACAATGCTCCTGCTCACTTACTCCTCTCCAGCCGCACTAGCTTCTATGGGGTTCCACCAACACTAAACACACATCTGCCTTGAGCCCTTTTCACTTGCCTGGAATTCTCTTCCTTCAGATAAACACATAGCTCACTTTCTCAGTTGCTTCAGGCCTCTTCACAAATGTTACCTTATCAGAGAGACTGTCTCTGACCGCCCTATTTAAAACAGTACCCCATGCTGTATTCTCTATCCCTCTCGGCACTGCGCACCAGCAGACATGCAATGTATGTGTGTTTATATATTGTTTCACACACACACACACACACACGTTATAATATAAACTCTATAAAGGCAAGGACTTTGTCTCATTTACTACTGAATTCCTGGTGCCTAGATCAATGCCTGGCACATAGTAGGTGCTTAAGAGATAAAAATCTTATGGAACAAAATGAGTCCCCAATCTCTATCTTCAGTCCAGATTTTTTTATCTGGACTTCAGATTTGTACTTTAATGTGCCTCCTATGACCCTGCTCCCCAGTCACCTCATATCAAGTTCACTGGGGCTTCCCTAGTCCTACTTCCGGATTTCTGTCCCTGTGGGTGGCACCAGCACTTACCCAACTGCCTTAGCTGGAAGGAGGGTCAACCTTGACCTCTTCTTCACCTGCCCCATTCAGGCCCAAGTCCTGACAGTGCTACCGTCTACATCTTTCCCACCCATCTCCTCCCCTATTCCCTCAGCTACCTCTTCCTTTCAGTCTCCTTCATCTTGACACTGCAACACACTCCTGAATGCTCACCCACTTCCAGGCTGGCATGCCCACTCAGATATAAACAGGCTCTTGTTGCTTAAGGCCCCTCAATGGCTCCCCATGGCCTACAAACAAAGTTCAACCACCCCCTCCCCGAGCCTCTCCATCCAGTCTGCATAAACACCCTTGCCCGCCACTATCATGTTTACCTACCTGCTGTTCTCCCAAACGCTCCAAGTCCATTGCAGCCAAGATTGCAGAACCATTCCCTCTAACTGGCATGCCTTTCCCTCACACCTTCCTGAGGAACTCATCAGCTTTCAGATCTCAACAGATCTCTTACTCCCTTAGCAGTCTTATTTAATTGCTCTCTAGAAGGCCTTGGTCCCCCTTTGTACACATTTCTGTTCAGGTGTTAACACACTTTGCTGTAATCGCAGGGTTATGTGTCGGTCTTCCTTCCTAGGATGTGAGTAACTTGGAGACTGGTGAGACTTGGCCATCTTTGTAACCCTGTCTACACAGAACGCATCCAATCAATGTTGCATTGATGCACGACAGATACATGAAGTCTCCAACTCCCTGCGGCCTGAAAGGGTTGTTTTGTAAGGTGGTGAGCTTCCCAGCATCGCTGCGGGTAGTCAAGACTGGCAGGATGGCCCTGTATGGTAGCGTCCAGTGAATTTTCCCCAGTTTGATATCCCTCTTCTACTATTCTGCATTGGTTCTCTACTTCCTAGACTGCCTCCTTTTGTGAGCCAACTCCTACTCCATCAAAGATGCTCCTGCATCCCCTTCTAAACAGCACCTCATTACCCTCCAGGGCTTCTAACCCTTTCCAAACTGCCCTCAATACCAGGACGTACCTAGCGTCCACTCCAGGTCTCCATTGTCCAGGAACTTTCACCTTGCTCTGCCTACGTTCTTAGCCCGGCCTCTGTTATAAACCCACCAGCCTCCAAATTGTTCTCCTCCCCCTGTCCCGCCCCTGCTCTGCGCTGTTCTCATGTCCCCCACCCCCACCCCCACCCCACCTTGCCCTATAGGCCTCCCTCCTTTCGATTCCATCCACACCCACCCCATCCCAGCCTCCTAGTGGCGCCCCCTTCAGTAGCCCGGGGCCTCTGCCTCCACCTGTAGAGGGTCTTGCGTGGTGCGAGCTGGTCCTCACTCAGGCCCTGCGCGATGTAATAATCGGCGACAAGGCCGAGGATGCGGCCCCAGAAGAGGACCCGATCATAGCGGTAGTCGCGTTTCACCAGCAGAAGAGAGGTAAGTAGAGAGGCCCGACGGTCCGGGCTGAGGCCCTGCCCACTGCCGGACGCCAGCTCCAGCGACAGCAGGAGGCTCTCTGCGTCCATCGTGCCCAAGGCTCGGCTCAACGCCTGCCAGGTTGCTAGGAGAAGCTGTCTCCATGGAGACCAAAGCCCTGCCCTCCGTAGGGCAGTAAGGATTCCACTCACCGCCTGTGGGCCCCGCCCTCTTAGAGCCTCAGGCCAGCCCTGCTCCCCACCCAGCCCTTCAGAAAAGCTGGGTCGCACACTAGCTCCCATACTTTCCTTCTTGCGTTGGGGACCTCATGTGTTCAGCTGTGACAGTAATGGCGTAGTTTCCCCTAACATAGGTAGGCTACAGTGTGGGATTGAAGGTCCCCAGTTCCATAGATATTTTTGCCTTTCCCTGAGCCCTTCAAATAGTTGACATTTATTGAGTCCTCATTCTATATGGAACGGGGGCTTGGGAAGAAAACAGAACAGTGACATTAGCTGTATTATTTCACCCCAGTTGTGTCCCTTCTTAGCCTCAGAATTGTGTAAAGAATTTGTGATCCTCCTGGCTCTAAAAGTCTAAGAATCTGGAGCACCTACATGGCTCAGTGGGTTAAGCACCCAGCTCTTGATTTCCACTCAGGTCATGATCTCACAGTTTGTGAGTTCAAGCCCCCCATTCCACTCAGTGCTCACAGTGCAGAGCCTATTTCGGATCCTCTGTCTCCCGCTTTCTGCCCCTCCCCTGTGCATGCTCTCTCCCTCAAAAATAAACAAACATTGAAATAATAAAAAAGTCTAGGGATCTAAGATAATTAATCCCCCTGCCCCCACCCCCAAGTCCTACAGAATGGGGTCCATCGTTCCATTCTCTTCAGTCTTCATGAGATGTCTATTTACTCCTTCCATAGGACTATTCCACCCAAGTGACAAAGGGAAACCTAGGCACTGGGGCAAGGTACGGAGCTACACCTTGGGAAAACAGGATGTGAAGAGAAATACAAAAAGGATGACATTTACAAAAAGGATGACATCACTTGCCACCTACATTTAGCTATCTCGGGCACCACAACAGTTGCCTTTAGGCCCAAATAGTAGCAACACATGAAAGGCCAGAACCCCACTGCAGCTGGGGCTCTTCACTCCCTGGGCTAGAGAGACTACTTCACACCCACCTCTGGAGTCCCCAGCCAAGGTCAAACAGATGAACAGATGCCTACAGCAAGCTTGTTGTCAGGGAAGGAGATTGGACTTGTTAATATTAACTGATCTCATTTCTGGATTCCTTTGGAGAGGACTCATGGAATTAGAATGACCTGAGCCCCAGTGCCAAGCCAAGAGAGAAATACGTGTCTAAATTACCCAGATAATTACTTTGTTTTGATTATCTGGGCATTGTTTATAAAGACTTTTAAAATTTGAGGGAGCTGACGGTCTAATGTGTCTTCCATCTCAAAAAACAATTTGTAACTCCCCTGTTGAAAACTCTCCCTCTGCTCAGACCCTTTGGTCTATCCATTCCCAAGTGGGAGGTAAGGCCCTGTTCCTTTTGTAAGGCAACATCCTCAGATAGAAAACTAGCAGAAATTCTAACTGGTGAAATAGGCTTCAATTGGTCATAGCCCTGAGAGTAACTCAGACCTTTTGTTCTCATTGATTCCAGATTTACTTACCACTTATTAATGGCAGGTGCTTGTCAGGAACCATTGTGAAGCCAGAAAAGGAAGTCCTGAGGCCTTCCAATGCTACCACTTTTGGCAGACTGAATCAGGTTAACTATTTCAGAGTAAGACCACACAGTACTAAGCCTCTGGAGCCAAGTGGACTGGGTTAGAATCCAGGTTTCACCATGTAGGCAAGTTGTTCAATTTCCCCAAGCCTCATCTATAAACTGGGAACAATACGTACTATGGAAGGTTGTTACATGAGATAATGTATGTAAAGTGCTTAAAACGTAATATACAATATAAACTATTTTTTTCTTAAAAGACAAAAACATTCTTCTTAAAAATAAAAAATAGTAAATATTTATATTGTCCCCATTTACACACACACACCTACCTACCTATCTCCAACACCAGCAAGGTAAGGATTCTGTCTTCAGTTCACTTCCAAGAAATAAGCAGGTGTTCTCAGGAGCTAAGAGCATCAATGCTTAGCAGTCAGGACACCATAAAGCCAGAGGGAACAGCAAGGATCAGGAGGGCCAATTCAGAGGTGCAGCTGAGGAGGAACTGCCACAGGCAGGAGAGCGGGGTTTGCCTAAGGACAATACTGCCAATAGTAACTGCCAGCGGTGACCACAGCTGCAATGGAGACAGGCTAGGCAGAATCCCCAAAAGGCCATTTGGCCTCAGGAGCAGATCCCACAGGCTTTACAAAGACCCTCTTTCTTAGCCCAGTCTCTCAGCCCCCTTCCCCTGTGTGACCTGGGGCACACATACTTTAATGATCACAAATACCAGTATGTGACAAGGAAAAAATGCCAGGCTAGGAGTCAGCTGATGAGGACTCTAGTCCCAACTCTGACATCAAAGTGTTATAGAACTTTGACCAAGTCACTTAACTTCTCAGATCGGCCTGGGGCTGATAAAGAGAAAGAACTGCAGTCGAAAAAATCCTAGAAGCCCTGGAGCATAAGAGACCAAGGAGAAAGATAAAATATTCCATCTGAACCCTGGAAATCTTTAAAACAAGAGTCTCAGATAATTTAATATGGATCCATTCATTTTTACATTTAAGTTCATTATGTCCCTGGTAAAAATTCTGAAAGGCCACAGCAAAAAGCCACTTCCATAAGAGTGTCTGTCTATGGACTCATACTTGTTTTCCATCCCTGAACAGAAATGCCTCACCCAGCACCTTCTGGGAAAATCAACCTTTGATTCAAAGAGATGTTGTTCAATGATAATTATGACAGCCACAGCCAATCAGCCCACCAGGAAGTCTGAGGAAGGGAGGCAGGCAGCCGGAAGAACAGAACATTCCTCTCACCAGGAAGCAACTCTAGCTCTAAACAAAAGATGGGTGACCTGGTGCCAGAGGGGGAAAGATAACTGAAGCCATTGTGTTCATGATTAAGAAGCACCCCCATTCACTCATGGAAGCCTTTAAGTGTCACTGGTGCCTGGAACCAAACGTAATCCTCCCAGGCTGTGGTTGGGATAGAGGGCCTGCCACAGGACAGGGTCACAGTCAGTTTGTGACCCCGGGTAGGCACTCGGTAGTTGAGCTTGGGTTGAAACCAATCTTCTCCACAGTCACGGTGCCCCTGTGCCATGACAATGGTGCCCATGAGTGGAGGAGCCTGTAGCTCACTGAAGGCATCAGCCATGAAAATGGCTCGGAAGAGACGGCGCAAACAAGCTGCTGTGCTCAGGCTCTGGTCCATGCTGTTGGGGGCCAACCGGGACAAGTCAAGCTCGTAGAACTCCTTGGGATTTAGGGCACTGCCGCCAAGGAGGATTAGCACTCGGGGTACTAGTGTCCGGGCAAAGAGACCCTCTAGGTGGCTGAGGACACTCTCCAGTTCTGCCAGGGATTGTTGGCATTTCCTGCTGCTCACCTCAACAGTGGCCCGAGGTTTCTTCTTCATCACCTCTTCTGCCTGTGAGGACAAAGAATGGTGAAAGGGAAGGACAAGATGGGGGAAGCCATTGCCCTCTGAAGATACCTGTTGGGATGCAGTAGACTTCTGGGACTGGGCTTCCACGGCGAAGACGCTGGATTTTATCAGAGGGCAATATATCAAAAAGGAAAATGTATTCTTTGTACAAAACCATATTTTTTCCCACGTTTAGAACAGAAAGACAGGTGGGAATACAAACTGGTGCAGCCACCCTGGAAAACAATATGGAGGTTCCTCAAAAAATTAAAAATAGAACTACCCTATGACTCACCAATTGCACTACTAGGTATTTATCCAAACGATACAGGTGTGCTGTTTTGAAGTGACACATGCACCCCAATGTTTACAGCACCACTATCAACAATAGCCAAAGTATGGAAAGAGCCCAAATGTCCATCGACAGATGAATACAGAAGATGTGGTATATAAATACAATGGAGTATTACTCAGCAATCAAAAAGAATGAAATCTTGCCATTCGCAACTACGTGGATAGAACTAGAGGGTATTATGCTAAGCAAAATTAGTCAGAGAAAGACAAATATCATATGACTTCACTCATATGAGGACTTTTAAGACACAAAACAGATGAGCATAAGGGAAGGGAAGGGAAGCAAAAATAATATGAAAACAGGGAGGGAGAGGGGCGCCTGGGTGGCTCAGTTGGTTAAGCATCCGACTTCAGCTCAGGTCATGATCTCGTGGTCCTTGAGTTCGAGCCCCGCGTTGGGCTCTGTGCTGACAGCTCAGAGCCTGGAGCCTGCTTCTGATTCTGTGTCTCCCTCTCTCTCTGACCCTCCCCCATTCACGCTCTGTCTCTGTCTCAGGGTAAACATTAAAAAAAAACCAAAACAACAACAACAACAACAAAAAACCAGGGAGGGAAACAAAAACATAAGAGACTCAAATATGGAGAACAAACAGAGGGTTCCTGTAGGGGTTGTGGGCTACACGGGTAAGGGGGCATTAAGGAATCTACTCCTGAAATCATTGTTGCACTATATGCTAACTTGGATGTAAATTAAAAAAATAAATAAAAATAAATAAAAAGAACAGAAAGACAGTACTCTGAAGCAGGAGAGCATCCAGAAATAAGCAACTAAAATAGTCAAGGAGATCTGGTGGCATGGCAAGTAGCAAATTTTGCTGTGCCATGAGTGACAACAGGAAATGGGGATAATCTGGCTTGAGAAAGGTGATTCTGCAGTTGGTCTTCCAGTTAAACATGAAAAATTGAACACATGCTTATTTGTGGTCCCATCTGAAATACTACTAAATGAGGGGAAAAGGAAGGGGAAAAAGGAAGGGAGGGAGAGGGGAAAGAAAGAATTCCCAAGGGCAAAGAGAACTGGGAAACAGACAAAAGCAACAACAAATTTTTGGAAAACAGAAGGCACACGGAAGAGTTCAAGGGAGCGTATTACCAAGCGCTAACAGAGGGAAGGCCCATGAAAGCAAAATGATTCATACTGCAGAACCCCAGAAAGGCTTAGGAACTGGCAATTCAGGCATCACAGAAGAATGAAAAGAGGGGGACTGCATGAAAACCTCTGTGAGGACCCTTAGATCACCTGCCAATTTCCTCCACCCAGTCTTCTCCAGAGAGAAGACTTTCCAATACTGATGTTTTAGAGTCCTCCAAAGAGACCACGAGATTCCTACCCAGTATCCTTGAAGTGAAGTCTATCAGCTCACAAGGCCCAGCCAGGCATACAGAGCTTTCACCGAATTATGGGTTTTTTTTTTAAATTTATTTAGGGGCACCTGGGTGGCTCAGTCGGTTAAGTGTCCGACTTCAACTTAGGTCATGATCTCACAGTCCGTGAGTTTGAGCTCCGCGTTGGGCTCTGTGCTAACAGCTTGGAGCCTGGAGCCTGCTTCAGATTCTGTGTTTCCCTCTCTCTCTCTGCCCCTCCCCTGCTCATGCTCTGTCTCTGTCTCAAAAATAAATTAAAAAAAACATTTAAAAAATTTGTTTTAAATAAAAAATGTTTGTTTATTTTTGAGAGAGAGAGAGAGAAAGAGAGAGAAAGGGGCAGAGAGGGAGACACAGAATCTGAAGCAGGCTCCAGGCTCTGAGCTGTCGGCACAGAGCCCAATGTAGGGCTGGAACCCATGAACATGAGATCATGACTTGAGCCAGTCGGACATTCAACTGACTGAGCCATCCAGGTATCCCTCACCAGAGACAGAATAAAAGCCTCTAACATGACAGAGACCAAAACAAACAGGAAAATGAATCTAAAAGAAACTGAAAGGAACAGAGGAAAACTTCAAAAATACAGCAATTAATATTCTCAAGTAAAAGAAAATCATAGAGATGTGAAACAACAGGATGCTATTTAAAAAAGAAACATGATGGGGCACCTGGGTGGCTCAGTCGGTTAAGCCTCCAACTTCAGCTCAGGTCATGATCTCACAGTCTGTGAGTTCAAGCCCCGCGTCAGGCTCTGTGCTGACAGCTCAGAGCCTGGAGCCTGTTTCAGATTCTGTGTCTCCCTCTTTCTCTCTCCTCCCCCGCTCATGCTCTGTCTCTCTCTTCTCAAAAATAAATAAATGTTAAAAAAAATTTTTTTTTTTTTTTAAGAAACATGAGAGGTATCTGGGTGCCTCAGTTGGTTAAGCATCCAACTCTTGATTTCCACTCAGGTCATGACCTCACAGTTTGTGTGTTTGAGCCCCGTGTCAGTCTCTGTGCTGGCAGCATGGAGCCTGCTTGGGATTCTCTCCCCCTCTATCTCTGCCCCTACCCCGCTTGTGCGCGCACGCTCTCTCTCTCTCTCAAAATAAATAAATAAGCTTAAAAAAAAAAAGAAGAAGAAACATGAAAAAGAGCTCTTAAGACTATGATTGCCAAAAAAGAAAAAAATTATAGAAGTGTTAGAATATCAAGTCAAGGAAGTCCCCTATAAAGTAAAACATAAAAACAAAGAGATGAAAATTTGGGGAGATGGGTGCCTGGGCGGCTCAGTCAGTTAAGTGTCTGACTTGATTTCCGCTCGGGTCATGATCTCACAGTTTGGGAGTTCCAGCCCCAAGTCAGGCTCTGTACTGACCCTGCCAAGCCTGCTTCCCTCTTTCTCTCTCTCTGCCTCTCCCCTGCTTGCACGCTCTCTCTCTCAAAATAAATAAATAAACTCAAAAATATAGTAAAAAAAAAAAAAAAAAACTGGGGGAGAAAAAACACTAAAATTACAGGGTCAGTTCATGAAGCCAAAATGCAACACAATAGCAGTTTTCCAAAAAAGAAAATGAGAAAATGTGAGAGGGGTTAGGCTATCAAAGACTGGGGTGAGGAGAAACTGACTAAAGTCCTGGGGCTGAAACACATTCCTTACAGCTGCTTAGGCTGACAGGACCTGAAGACTCTTCAGAACCCCTTTACAGCTGTCTACGGTCTAATCATCACAGTCTCCCCACCAGCTTTCTCCCAAAGCCTGTGCCTACCTGGGGAGAAGGTTTTCGGTAGAAGTGCTTAAGCTGTTCATAGGGCAGAGGCAGTTGTTGGCGTTGGTACATGATATGCTTTAGAAGTTCACAAGTAAACCGACAGCAGCCTTCCTGGCTCACAGGCCCGGGAAACACCACTGGCACCATGCAGTCTCTGGGGCGAAAGGGCTCCGAAAGGTTGGAAGGTTCTTGAGCGGAGGCAGTCTCAAGTAGTTCTATCTGGGGGGCGTGGGTTTCCTCTGACTTCTCATACCATTCCAATTCTAGTAGGTGCGCAGAGGAACAAGGCAGACACTTGAAAAACTTAAAAGCCAAAGTCAGTCTTCTCATTCCCTTGTACTGCGGAGGGAACAGCCCGACACATTCCCTCCGCAAACTCCTGTGTGGGTGGCGGCTAGGAGACTCCCGACCCCAGACGCTTACGGGGATTTAAGTGACGCCGGATGGAAGCTGGGGGAAAGGAGAATTTCAGACACCGTGACCAGGCCTCCGCTCAGAAAGTGGAATCCCTGATCTGGGGAAATTAGTTTACTGTAACTGTAATCAAGCGGGGTCCAGAGTGCCGCCCAGAGGAAGACAACAGTGGGGACGAACCAGTGGGATCCAGGACCGAGGGGGCGATGGAGTCCGTGGCGCCGGGCGGGAGCCAGGAAATGGGGACAAGTAAGAAGGGCCAGAGAAAGGGTCATGGGCTAAAAGACTGGAGAGCGGTGTAGAGAAGAAACAGGTCCCCAAGGCTCCCCGAGCTCCGGACCCCAGTCCTTACCAGGTACTGTGGTCGGACACAGCACTTCCGGCTCCGGAGCCGCCATCACTACCTCCTCCCTCTTCTCCGTGCGGTTTGAACAGGCGCCCCGCGAGGTATCATGGGAAGCCCACGCCTCCACTTCCGCTTCGGCGGTGGAGGGGCGGGGGCACTGCACCGCCGCAGTAATGGAGGCTGGGCCGAGCTAGGTTTTGATCCCTGTGCTCCCTAGCAACACTCCCTCACAGGTACACCGAGCCCTAACTGTACAGAGAACCCACGCTGTCTCAGACACTAAGTTCTGCCTTCCAGAGGACCCTCGCCCTCACGCATTCTCTCCTGCGTTCACTATTCGCTGGGCACCTACTTCATGCCAGGCCCTGTCCTAGGTGCTGGAGACTGTGGCAAACAAACAGGAGGCAGTCGCTGTCCTCAAGGGGTTTGCCACCTATAAATACGATCCCACGTGATGAATTATATACAGTGAGGTGTGCACGGGCTGTGGATGCGAAGAACCGAGTGCCTAACCTAGCTGATGTGGAAGAGAGGGGTGGTCCCAGAGGAAATGTGCCCAAGAAACTGTGACCTATAGGATGAGTAAAGGTAAAGAGGAGGACCTACCTATCCTGGAGACCTTGAGAGACAAGAGCATCCTTCATCCAAGGAATGAAACGGGTTCACATTATAAAGAGTTAAGGCTGTGGTAGACAAACAGGATCCAGATTATGGCAAAGCTTTATAAGCCATGTTAAAAAGTTTAAACTTGATCCTGTAGGGGGATGAGGAAGCTTTGAAAGCTTTAAGTAGGGGAGTGACATGATTAAATTTATAAATTTAATCTCTACACTGGCTGCAATGGATAGATTATATTACAGGGAGGATGAGAGAGGAAGCAGGAATACCAATTAAAGCTAGTGACTGCGGTTACCCAAGTGCATTGATAAAAGAGGCCTGAACTACGGCAGTCACGGTAGGGTGGAGAGAATTGGGTGAACCCTAGAGATATTTAGGATGTCCAATGACCATGACTTGGTGGTTGTCCCCAGGAAGAGAAGGGATAGAGACTACTAAGACAAGCAGGTTTTTTAAGATGGCCAGTTGTGCCATTCAATGAAGGGAGAACACTAAAGGAAGACCAGGTTTACTGGTGTGTAGGTATGGAGAAAAGATGAGTTCCATTTTTTGTATAGTGAGTTTCCTGTTCCATTGGACAGTAAAGAGACATTTAGGAACACCATTGATAATAGAGATGTGTTTGAGAGTCATCAGTATAGGTGTGTATAAGATCACCCAGGGAAGGCAAGTAGAATAAGGATGAGCTAGGATCCTGAAGACACTAATATTTAGGGGATGAGCAGAGAGAGAAGAGACTGTGGAGGGGAGTAAGGAGTAGCCAGAGAGGTATAATGAAGAATAAACAAGTGTGTCATGGAGGCCAGGAGGGGTGTGTCTCAGGAAGTAAGGAGCGGAAATCAAAACATACTATAAAAGTACAATGATTAAAATGCTGTGGTGTTGGATCAGGAATAAACGAACAATAAAACAGGAGAGAGTCCAGAATCAGATCCATGCGTATGTAGATCTTAGTGTATGATGAGGGTGACTTTTTAAAACAAGTAACTTGAGACAGCTCCCTATCCATTTAGAAGGGAAAAAAATCAAATTAGTTCATACATAAGGATAAATTCCACATGGATTAAAGATCTAAACATAAAAATTAACCTCGGGGCTCCTGGGGGGCTCAGTCAGTTAAGCATCTGACTCTTGATTTAGGCCCAGGTCATGATCTCACAGTTTCTGAGTTTGAGCCTCACATCAGCTCTGTGCTGGTGGTGCAGAGCCTGCTTGGGATTCTCTCTGTCTCTCCCTCTCTCTCTGCCCCTCCCCTGCTCGTGTGCTCTCTAAATAAATAAATAAATAAATAGCTTAATTAAAAAATTGGGATGGAGGAAGTGAAATTGTGTGTTGGGTGGCTGAAAGACCCAGAGCCTGCTTGGGATTCTCTCTGTCTCTCCCTCTCTCTCTGCCCCTCCCCTGCTCGTGTGCTCTCTAAATAAATAAATAAATAAATAAATAAATAAATAAATAAATAGCTTAATTAAAAAATTGGGATGGAGGAAGTGAAATTGTGTGTTGGGTGGCTGAAAGACCCAGGAAGATGAGAGGACAAGTGTTATCAGGTGAGTGCAGCAGGCCCTGGTTATCAAGAGAGCCCAGAGCTGGTGGTGGTGAGAATGTTGGGGGAATGGACTTGGCTCTCCCAACCCCCATCCTTCTTGAGATCTCTTCCTGAGTTCCTCAGTCTCAGCCTCTATTAGCAGTTTCCCTGGAGGGGTTGTGCCACTGCCTGGAGTTGACCTCTGCAGTATAACCTTCCTTCAGTGGAACAGAGTCGAGAAGAGAGAAGTCATGTGTGCTTTCAACCACTGAAGACCACAAAATTGGCTGGATCTGCTAGGCCCTTTTACAGATTTTGGTCCTTCTACTCCCACTGCTTTGGGGAGTTATGCCACGTGGACAGCAACCACCCTGCCTCCCTCCTTGTGGTGGAGGGGAAGCCAAGGACTCCACCAGGTCTGAACTCCTGAAAGCATCACCAGAGGTGAGCCACTGCTGCTGCTGCTGCTTCTAGTTTTCCAGGGAAAACTGAGATCTGGAGGGAAGGGCCTTTTTACTTCTTGGCTGTGTGAGAGCATCTCGATGTTTGTGAAAGAGGGGAAGTGGGCACAGGGTGAATGGTGAATCATGAGACAGCCATGGGGCTAGGAATTGAACCTTGGCGTCCTGACTCCCAGCACAGCAACATGCTTCTCCACTTTGCCTTTCTCGTGTCTTGTACACTGGTTTCTGTCGCTGTGTTTCCTCTTTGCCGACTGCAAGAGCCCTAAAAAGCAAGAGAGATAGCTTGGCAGGAAAGTCAAAAGTCAATAATCCCCTGGGCCCTGGGCCAAGTTTCTATTACCTGCTACTTCCCCCCAGCCACAACCTTAGCAGTGGCTGACGTAACCGGAGCCCCAGCCCCGCCCCAAGTGGGGGCCAGGCCCCTCCCACAGCCCTGGTTATTTTAAAACTAAACTCGCTGTGCCGGGATTGGTTCTACTTCAAAACAAAGGGGAGGGGTAATTCTCGCTGTGGGCATCCTTGTAGCCTTCAGGCTGCAAGGCTGGTTTACGGGTTTGGGCCTCGTGTCGATGGCACCGCGGTGTCTCGGGTTGCTAAAACCAGCCCCCGGAGGGTGCCAGCCTGGTAATAAAGCAGTGACTACTGTGTAAAGGTGGCATAATCATCGCAACAATAACAGCCGTAATTAGGCTAACCACCATCTGCCTCCGCCCTGGCATTCGCCCTGACTCACCCCGACGGCACGCCAGCAGTCGGGGAAGAAATTGAGGCGGGGTGGAGCCAGCCGGCTGGAGGGATCAGTCTCCGTGAATTTTGCAGCTCTTCAGGTCCAAAACCTGTTTTCTGGGATCTCGCTAAGGGCCCAAACCCTGGAGCGCCCACAAAGCTCGATTCTGATGTAAGCCCTCGGTTTCGGGTGACTGTCCCACCTCCAGGCCTCCGGGCTCCTAAACTTCCCCTTAAAGAGGCCCTAAGAAAAGACCCACTCACAGCACCGAGATTGAGAACCAGACTACAGCTCCCCTAGGCCTTTGCGCGCAAAGGCTCGCTCCTTGCCTACGCCCCAATGCCGCCCCACGGCCCCTTGAGCCGCAATGCCTCCTGGGAGCTGTAGGGCAGCAGGCAGCTCATTTAATGGAGATCCCAGACTTGAGGACTCTATCTCCCGTGGTGCCCCGCGGCTGTTTCTGACGCGACCCGGGGCCAGAGAAGGGTGGGGGCGTGGCCTGCGCAGGGCCCCACCCCGCTCTCCTCTGGCTGGCCGGACGCGGCGGTGGCAGTAGGGGCGGCGGCGGCAGCAGCGGCGGCGGCGGCGGTGGTGGTGGCGGGGGGGGGAGGGGCCGGGGCCGGGCGGGGGGCTGGCGGCAGCGGCGGATGGACTCGCGGGTATCGGAGCTGTTCGGCGGCTGCTGCCGGCCCGGAGGAGGCCCGGCCGTGGGCGGAACCCTTAAGGCTAGGGGGGCCGGCGGCAGCAGCGGCTGCGGGGGCCCGAAGGGGAAAAAGAAGAACGGAAGGAACAGAGGAGGCAAAGCCAACAACCCTCCGTACCTGCCCCCCGAGGTGAGCTCCATAAGAAGTGGCGGGTGAGAGGAAACCACTCTTTCCGGTCCCGGTACTCCAGGGAGGCGGGACAGAGGGAATTGATACCCCCTTCCGGTGTCAGAACACGGAGGGGAGAGGAGAACCCTTCCTTCCGGTCCTAAGACCCCAGGGAGTACCTTCCCTCTGGTCAGACAGACCCCAGCGAGGAAGAGTGGGGAGGGAGGATCCCTCCCATTCTGGTCCAGTAACCTCAGGAAGAGTAGTGGGGAAAGATGATCCCACTTTCATCCCCTTGGAAAGAGCAGAGTAGAATACCCGCGCTTCATCCTTGTGACGGGAGGGAGATTCAATCCTGGGATGAGGAGAGAGTTTTCTAAACTTGTTCCACAGGGGAGTACTGGGGAAAAGAGCAATATGTTCCGTCTGTATCGTTGAGTACACAGTATAAAAACACAACAGTCAGGCTTAGGTCTTCCCGCCCTTTGTCCTATGAGGAAATAGGGACAGCTTCCACATTCTTGCTCCATCTATCCCTAAGGCAGAGAGTAACTGCTATTTCGTCCCTCTTAGGAAAGGAGGACTGAGGGGAAGAGCTGAGCCACTGGTTATCAAACTTTAGCATGTATCAGAATCCCCTGGATTGCTGCCTCACCCCTGGAGTTTCTGATTCAGTAGGTCAGAGGTGGGCCTGATACTCTGCATTTCTTACAAGTTCCCAGGCAGTGCTAATGCTACCTGGTCCTGGGACCACACTTTGAGAACTATTGGCCTAGACCGTCATCCTTCTACCTCTATTCTGCAGCCACCCATCCTAATTTTTCATTTTTAGCAAGATGATAAAAAGGAAGGTCTTTGCTAATAGGAAAAGATCTCCCTTATATTCCATGAAGTAGAGATTATGGGTGAAGACCTGTGAGAGCCTGGGAGTCAGAAGGCATTGGAGAGATGGAATGATGACAGGAAGGAAAAAAGAAAAAGAAATGGCCAGGGAGGAGCAGTGCCAAAATGCAGGACAGACAGAACAAGCAAATCTCTTACCCCGTTGCTCCCTAGAGGGGAAGGCTCAGGCAACAGGTTGCTTCTCTGGTGGGTCACCTGATAGAGGGAAGAGGTAGAGGAAATTATGTGGGTGGATTCGGATTTCATCATCAGGCATGTGAGTCTGGTTGGTGGAGTCTGTCCCCTTTATTGCATTTTCTGAGTTTCTTCTCTTCATCTCAGCCCCAGCTTTGGAGCCCTGCCCCTCATTTTACCTGGGCTCCTCTCTCATCAGGCTTATAGTGACCAGTACTGAGCTCACCCTTTGGCCCTGATCCAGAACCTCTTGCAGCCTCTTACTCTTGAGGACATCAGCGGGGAGGGGTGGGCAGGAAGGAAATGGTGTCTTCCAGACCAGTAGCAAAGAAGGGCCTCAGCAGCCTGAACACGGAGGAGATCTAGACTTCTGGGGACAAAAGTTTGAGGCCCCAGGGGAAAGGAGGGGGTGAACTTGTGTCTAGGAAGAATGTACTACCAGTGATCAAAGAAAGGAGGGGCTAAGGGTTCGGTTTCTGGCTTAGATGGGTGACTCACAGTATTCCTAGAGGCCTTTCCTTCAGAGAGGTCCACTGGGGCTGAGTAGAGGGTTTGTCTGCCAATGACCTTCCTGAGAGGCTCCAGAGGTGCCACTGAGCTTCCTGCTCTCTCAAGTTAGCTGCCTGGGCCCCAGCAAGAATCAAAGGGAAGCAGAAGTTGGGTCAGGACAACGTGTGGTAACTGTTCTCTGTTTCTTTTCAGGCTGAAGATGGAAACATCGAATATAAAGTGAGTCTTAGGCTCGGGTGTTTGGCGGGAGGGGGGCGTGATTTTTCTGAGATCCTTTCAAATTCATTATCTATAGCAGTTTAGGAATATGATTCAGGATAAGGGCTCTGCACCTCATTCTGATGGAGGGGGACTGACTGTTAGAGGAGGCCAGGGATGGGGGGCGGGGGGCAGTTAAGGAGGAAGGGAAGGTCTTGGTCCTTGGAGCAGGACAGGTGGGAAGCATGTGGGTTTAGGAGGAGTATCTCTGACCTTATTTTCTTACAATACCTCACCTGTCCTAAGCTGAAGCTGGTGAATCCATCCCAGTACCGCTTTGAGCACCTGGTGACACAGATGAAGTGGCGGCTCCAGGAGGGCCGCGGTGAGGCTGTCTACCAGATTGGGGTAGAGGACAATGGGCTGCTGGTGGGGCTGGCCGAGGAGGAGATGCGGGCATCCCTCAAGACCCTACACCGGATGGCAGAGAAGTATGCTTCCCATTCTCCCTCGGTTCTCCTCACCTGCCTCTGGAGAAGACCTGTGAATACCCAGTTATCTTGGGCCTGAGGGGCCAAGGAGGGACTTTCCCTCTGCTGCCTACTCTTGACAAAAGGCTAAAGTAGGGAAGGCTAGTGTTCCGGGCTCCTCCGTGTTGGACCTAGGCTTTTTTGCTCCTTGATTTAAGATTTGTTTCTTTCAAAGGATGTAGGATAGATTGAAGGGTGATAAGAAGTGAAGTAGGGTGTTTGGGAGGTGTGGGAAGGCCATTTGGTCCAGAGGGCGGAAGGTGGGGGGCAGGAGAATAAAGTTGAGGTGTGGCAGTATGGCTTTGTGATGACAGGGTCGGGGCAGACATCACTGTTCTCCGGGAGCGAGAAGTGGATTATGACAGCGACATGCCCCGGAAGATTACCGAGGTGCTGGTACGAAAGGTCCCTGACAACCAACAGGTGAGCACACACCCTTCCCTATCTCTCACGCCCACGCTCCCAGGAGGGCCTCTGGTGGCAGGTTGTTCACTGGCCCGGGAACCTGGGGGTGTCCAGGTCATTATTTGGTCCCCAGGGAGTGTCACTGCCCTTAACCATCCATGGAGCGATGTAAGGGATTGGAGCCCTTACCTCTGGCAATTCATCCACAGTTCCTAGACCTCCGTGTGGCCGTCCTGGGCAATGTGGACTCAGGGAAGTCGACTCTGCTTGGAGTCCTGACCCAGGGAGAGCTGGACAATGGGCGGGGCCGGGCTCGACTCAACCTTTTCCGCCACCTGCATGAGATTCAGTCTGGCCGAACCTCCAGCATCAGCTTCGAGATCCTGGGCTTTAACAGCAAGGGAGAGGTGCATGAAATCAGCGGGACCCAGTGGGGCCAGACTCTGAGGATGGGATGGTAGTGGTGAAGGACAGAGTCCGAGGGCAGAGTGTGGAGACTTGTCGGAGTAGTGTAGAAGACGACCCTGAGGGCACTGAACAAGCTCTGTCTCCTTAGAAAACAAATGGGGAATCAGCTGAATCAAATCAGATATGGGGCTCAGGGTTACGAGGCAGGGTCACCCAGTGACCGGTTTAGGTCCTGGCAACTCTTAAAGGGTTGGGGAGGCTGGCAGGGGGCACTGAGAGCCCTGGGCTCTGGGCCAGGTGGTGAATTACAGTGACTCACGGACGGCAGAAGAGATCTGTGAAAGCAGCTCCAAGATGATCACCTTCATCGACCTGGCAGGCCACCACAAGTACCTACACACCACCATCTTTGGCCTCACCTCATACTGCCCTGACTGCGCCCTGCTCCTCGTCAGTGCTAACACTGGGATTGGTACGAGGCATCGGGGCAGGGACGGGGCTGGAGGGGGGTGCTGACTCTCCTACCCTGGGCCTCCTCAAATCTGGGAGCCAGACAAACTCTCCTGTTCCCTCTGCTCCCTCCCATGTTCTCACCCTTTTCTCCTACTGCCTGCCTTCCTTCTCTGAGGCAGCTGGCACCACAAGGGAACATCTGGGGCTAGCCCTGGCCCTGAAAGTGCCCTTCTTCATCGTGGTCAGCAAGGTGGACCTGTGTGCCAAGACCACAGTGGAGAGGACGGTACGACAGCTAGAGCGGGTCCTCAAGCAGCCTGGCTGCCACAAGGTCCCCATGCTGGTCACCTCCGAGGATGATGCGGTCACGGCTGCCCAACAGTTTGCCCAGTCACCCAAGTAAGCCTTTCTCACCCCGGAGCCCTGATCCACAGGGAAGGCTGCCGTGGGGCCCCAGAGTGTGGTGTCCCACCCCAGGTCCAGACCAGTTCTGGCTCAGTTCTGTGGTTTTTCTGGTTGGCATTGTGGGAGGGAGTCTGTGGTAGCCAGCCTGGAGCTTTGCTAGTGCCTGGAACCCAGGAGACAAAATGCTATGCCAGGCATTCGCTGTCTCCCTTGGTCCCTGAGATAAGCCTCATGAGCCACACTCCTTGGCTGGCTCACAAAGAGAGGACTCAGCTCCTGAAAAGGTGAGCAGATAGGAGAGAGGTACCCCTGCCCCCCACCCCTGCCCCAGAAGCTCACTTTTGCACGCATGGAGCCCTAGCCTCTGCTTCCTGTTAGAAGTTTCCTTATCTGTCCATTCGCTGCCTTCCTTTACAGTGTCACTCCTATCTTCACACTGTCCAGCGTGTCTGGAGAGAGTCTGGACCTGCTCAAAGTCTTTCTGAATATCTTGCCACCACTTACCAACAGCAAGGAGCAGGAGGAACTCATGCAGCAGCTGACAGAGTTTCAGGTAATTGGCCACCTGAATGGGCAGTGAGCTGAGGAAAGGCGGCGGGGGGGGGGGGGGGGGGGGGGGGACTGTTTCTTTCTTTTTTTTTTTTTAATGTTTCTTTTTTTATTTTTGAGAAAGCATGCGTGTGAGGAGGGGAGGGGCAGAGGGAGTGGGGGAGGACAGAGGATCTAAAGCAGGCTCTGTGCTGACAGCAGAGACCCTGATGTGGGGCTTGAACTCATGAACAGTGAAATCATGACCCAAGCGGAGGTCAGACGCTCAACTGACTGAGCCACCCAGGCGCCCCTGGGAGGGACTATTTCTGACTGAGCCCTGAGCCTGTTTTGAGATTTTGGGCTTGGCTGGCCGTTGATAGCATTTTCTTTGGCTTCAGGTAGATGAAATCTACACAGTACCAGAGGTGGGGACTGTTGTTGGAGGAACACTTTCCAGGTGAATTGCTTTGATTTGCTTGCTGCCTACCCCATTCAGCCCTTACATACCCATATGCTGGGTCATGGCCTTAAGGACCCTGGAGTTGAAGAGAGCCCTTCAAACTATGTGCTTGTTTCTGGATTGGGCTGTCACAATGAGAAGAGCTAGAAAAAGCTAGTCTGTTGGCTCACGAGGGAACAAGCAGTATTGCTGCTCACTGGGCATCTCCCGGCCCCTGAGGGAGAAATGTGGGTCTTGAGCCCCAGATGTATTCAAATGACTTCATTTGCATGTAGGGAAATAAAAGATCCCTTAAGACTCTTTTCAAAGCAGAGAGTGAAACCCAAGGGAATAATTTGCTCTTTCAGGGATCAGGTTCAGTGTCAAAGCAGCAGGTATCTCTCTAGCCATCACTACTGGCCTTTCCAGGTATTAGCCTTCAGAGTCTGAACCTTGAACTGGGCCTCTCTGCTGCCTACATGCCGGAGTTTAGGGTCTTTCCCCCCACCACCTGAGGGAGTCAGCCTTAGAAGGGAAAGAATGTTCTGGGTGACCCTCACAGAGAAGCAGGTTGTGGGGGGCCTAGGCTGATGCTGTGCCGCCTGCCCTCTGGGCTACAGTGGGATTTGCCGTGAGGGAGACCAGCTGGTAGTGGGCCCCACGGACGATGGCTGCTTCCTGGAGCTGAGAGTATGCAGCATCCAACGCAACCGCTCTGCCTGTCGTGTGCTGCGAGCTGGTCAGGCTGCTACGTTGGCCCTCGGGGACTTTGACCGTGCACTTCTTCGCAAGGTGAGGTGGGAGGATGGGTTGCAGAGGGAACACAGAGAAGTGCCTGGGACACTGGCTGCTTGAATGAGAAGCACCTAAGATGCTTCAGAGGAACTCAAAGGAAACACAGTCTCTAACCCAAGAAGCTGGTTCCACAGACTGTTTGAAAAAGGCTTAGAATACTCAGGATACTTAAATATGGATCGTTGTCGTGCAACCTAACCTGAATATCCAGGACCTTACAAATACTAAACATTAGCAGAAGGATTAGAGGACGTGGGAGGGATAAGGAAGGGTTTTAAGTGGAGAGTTTTGAATATTGTCTGTTGAGGTCTTTGTGTTTGAAGTCCTAGAGGAAGAGGAAATTCAGGAGCTGGAAAGGGTGTGAGGGTGGTGGGGGAGGGAGAGACTAATGCAAGGTCTGCCCTTGGTCTGGGGGCTGTGCCTCCCCAGGGCATGGTGATGGTGAGCCCCGAGATGAATCCCACCATCTGCTCAGTGTTCGAGGCAGAGATAGTTCTACTGTTCCATGCCACCACGTTCCGGCGAGGCTTCCAGGTGACAGTACATGTGGGCAACGTACGTCAGACAGCAGTGGTGGAAAAGATCCATGCCAAGGTGAGAGGGACCCAGCCATGCTGTTTTTCCAGGGGAAAGTCATAATTCTTCTGCCTCCAGCAAGGAAGGAGGCCTGGCCCCAGACTCCTAGAGAATTCCCTGATCCCGTAAAGGGGACAAAGCCCCACTCTGGGTGGGTAGAAGCCTGATAGGCCCCTGAGGGTGGAGAGCCAAGGCCGGTAGAGAATGGGATGGGAGGTACTGCCCAGGACCCGTGACGGCATATCTGCTGCAGGACAAGCTGCGGACAGGGGAGAAGGCAGTGGTACGTTTCCGCTTCCTGAAACACCCAGAGTACCTGAAGGTGGGCGCCAAGCTGCTGTTCCGGGAGGGTGTCACCAAGGGCATCGGCCATGTCACTGATGTGCAAGCCATTGCAGCAGGAGAGGCCCAGGCCAACATGGGCTTCTGACTCCTCCAGGCAGGCACAGCTCTACTGCCATCCCCACAATATATAAGGTGACTTTTGGCCATGCTGCCCCCCCTGTTGGCGGCTCTGTGTGTTAATAGGCTAGGGAGAGACCGGTGCTCTCTGCCCCTTGCTCCCTGCCACCTTTCTGGAGAGGTGCCAAGCTTGTTGTGGCCAGGGAGGGGCAGTCCTGAGGTTCTCAAGAAGACAGGAGAATTCAGGGCAGTGCTCAGCAGCTTTGTGTCCACCTGGTTGGCTCATCAACCCTGGGAACTCCACGACCTGTCTACCGGAGGGAGCTGACCACCACCACCTTGGCCCCACTGTCTGGACTGGGCATGATCCGCCGGTGTGGTCCCTGCACTTCAGGAATTGTCACAACAACTGGGGGTGGTCCTCGAAAGCACTCCTTTTTGTATACCTCTTCTCAAGGCCATGTAAGTTGCCCATCTCTACTTGACTGTGGACAAAAGACAGCTGCTCCCGGGTCTGAAGCTGGCCCAGCTGGCCCAGCTGGCCCAGAGTCTGAAGAAATGGCACAGGGGCAGTGCTCCCACCTTGTGCTGAGACATGAGGTCTTGGCCCAGAGTCTGAAGAAATGGCACAGGGGCAGTGCTCCCACCTTGTGCTGCGACATGAGGTCTTGGCCCAGAGTCTGAAGAAATGGCACAGGGGCAGTGTTCCCACCTTGTGCTGAGACATGAGGTCTGTTCCTCAGCTTTGTCTCCCTTCCCTTCACTCAAGGGCCATTCTCCATTTTTCTGCTCATAGGCCCCACAGGTGCTATTTGTTGTGCTGGCCCAGGAGTGGGGCTGCCGAGCTGAGGCTTGGCATACCGAAGGTCAGCTGCATGTCAATCAGTCTCGTCCCTTCCTCTGCAGTGATTTGTTGGTTTTAATGCTGGATCAAACAGTGTTTTAGTTTCCCAGAGTAGTGACTGGGGACCTGACCCACAGCTCCCCATCCTGCCATCCTTTACCCCCTCCACCCTTCCTGCTCCCATGTTAAATCCTCCCTCTGTTGCAGGGAGCCTGGGGGAAAGGGAAAGATGTTGCCATATTTCCTACACTTTAGGGCATGGACTCCTTCCTTTCCCTTTGTTAATGTCCTGGGTTCCCCGGACTCAGGGATTTGTTGGTTCAGGTTTCTCTGCATATACATATATATATAAATATAAATATAAATATATACATACATATATATATTTAAATACACACATATATATTGTACAGAATAAAAATGTTTTATTGAATACACTGTGCTTATGCTTAAGACACAGGCTCAGCTTCCAGAGCTAGATTCCTCTTCAGGATTAGAGACAAGTGAAACCCTAGCACCACTGAGCCCTGGATGGAGAAAAGAGCCCATCTGGTATCATTTACCATTCTCCCTTTCCTGTCCCTCCCATGCGATCAGCGTTCCAGTACTGTGACCTGGGTGTTCTGGCTTATTTGCATTGCTCTTGAGCAAGCAGAATAGAAAGTGAAACCACTGCCTTTTCAGCTGAGACAGGTAACCAGCCCGCACTTGAGGAGTTGGCCAGTTGGTATGGTCACAGTGATGAGGAGCCCACTTCTGTGCCATGTCAGAGATGTGGAGATTGGTGTGTGAGCTACTTAATGAAGAGTGGAATTTAAGAGTCACGTTAATCTGGCCCTCAAGCTCTCCCTAGCAATGCAGAAAAGCTCAAAGTGAGGTTTACATAGCCTAAATTGGCTTCTTGGAACCACCTGGCCACACCTTAGTCGTTTCTTTGTGTTTCTGTGTTCAGAGTACCTGACGGTCATGTTTTATGGGACTGCGTTTTGAGCAGTGATCCTTGCAAAAGAAATTTAATGATAAATGTGGCCCAATGTCCAGCGAGGCATTCTGTCTCCAGGGTATTAAAGTAAAAGCTTCCTTAACTATTCAAGCTCTGCTGCTTTTAAAAATACCACTGGCTTGACTGGCTACTATAAGTAGCCTGTGGTTGAAGAACTTCCTCCTGTGTCGGGGACTAAGAGTGGTTCGTTTCCGTCTGTACAGTTGCTGATAAACGGCTATGAGAAAAGCTTGTGTTCAGCAAAAAGGCACTATAGCTTTCAACCAACACTGACCTTTGCATGTTCGTCTGCTCGTACCTCCATGGGCTTATTGCCACTATGCTGGGGCAGGGTTGGCATTTCCAAGAAAATAGGTGTGCTGCTTGTTGTTACTGGTTACTCACTACTCCCGCCCATCTTGGCCTCTTATAAGTCCAGTGAAACTAAAGTTTCTACTCACAATTTCTCTTTCCAATCAAGCAAAGTGTTAAAAATTTGTTTCACTTGATCTGTACAGTACCCAAAGGAGAGTATTGCTTCTTTAGGCTTTAAAAAACAAAACAAAACAAACAAACTTTTCACTGGATTAAGAAAGGAAATTTTAGAAAATGATCTCAGTATTTAATGAGATATCTTCAGGAACCACTGAGCTATACCTTGCTACATCAATGGAATGTTTAGGAAGATAAAAAGATGTGTAAGGCAGCCCCTCACCCCCATCAGCTGTATGTACATTTTTACTGTTCCAGTTCTGGTAATCATCTAAAATTGTTTACTTCATATGTTTCATCCAATGAATATCAAGTACCTATTATGTGCAAGAATTCTTGCCTTCAGGAAACTATAAATCTAGCAGGGAAAGGGCCGTGGTACACATCATTCAACTACCTCAAAAGAGGAAGATAGTTTTGAAGAGAGTTTCCTGCTAGACTCAGGGTTTTCAAATGCTCCCCACTTTCTTCAAACTAAATACAGACCCCTAATTTATAAACAAGCTTTAAAAGCAGTTGGTGTTTGTGTACATATGAGAGATGGGATGTGTACACCATTCTTCCTACCCACTTCCCCCAACACACCACCTAATTCAGCGCATCTTCGGTTGGGTTCTCTGTGTAACTCAAGGTTTCCTATATCAAAAAAGCTGACTTCCCACATATAAGAACAGAGATTAAGAATACAGTACTGTAAGGGCACCTGGGTGGCTCAGTTGGCTGAGCGTCTGACTCTTGATTTCGACTCAGGTCATGATACCAGGGTCGTGGGATTGAGTCCTGCGACAGGCTCCGTGCTGAGCATAAAGCCTGCTTAAGATATTCTCTCTCCCTCTATCCCCCCACCTCTACCCTGCTCGCGCACTCTCTAAAACCAAGAAAAAGAAAAGAAAATGGAACTATCAGCACGGACAAGTGCAGAAAGCTACGATAAACCCTAAGCTAAATATTCAAACATAAAAAGGAAAAAGATGAACATGCCAGTGACCCTGAAAGCCAAGCACTACCTCACATTTGTACTTTAGGGTTTAAGGAAATGTCATGGCCCTCTACAAACCTGGCTTGCCACTGGCATCTTCTAGATCAGTAGTCCTCAAACACCTTGGAGAATCTTTAATATACAGATTCTGGGTCAGTACGGGTGAAGGTGAGGCTAAGACAATTTCTTAGAAGTTCCCTGATAATGCTGATGCTCCTGCTCCTCAAAATCACACTCAGACCAGCAAGATTTTTTTTTTTTTTTAAGATTTTAGTTTTAAGTAATCTCTACACCCAACATGGGCTCAAACTCACAACCCTCAGATCAGGAGTCACCAGCTGAGCCACCTAGGTGCCCTAAGTAGCAAGATCCCAGAGAGGATCTAGTTCTGATCATGACTTACCCAATCTAAACAGAGTTCCTGAACTAGTCCACGAACACTCTCATTCTACATTAGACCAAACCCGAGATAGAAGGGCCAGTGGCTAAAATTGTGGTCATAATAGGGTTTCCTTGTATGAAATTCAGTATTTATTGAGTAGCTTCTGTGTATAGAGCCCTGCCCTAAACTAGTTACCACTTTAGGGTTTCAGGTCTTTACCTCACGTTCTCAAACCTCACATTTGGTCAAAGCGTTATCTAAACTGCCCCTGTCACAGAGCTTGAGGAAAAATCTTTTTAAAACGTTTTTTCTCCATTACTTTTCTGTTCCAATCTTTAAGCTACAGACTTTAAGTATCTTGTCTTTGATTTCCAATCATCAGTAAGGTATATCAGTTTTACAGATGAAAAAGAAAGTGCCTCTCGTGGGCTTCAAGGCCCACACATTTTTACCGACACTGTGTCCCTAAACTTTAATGATTAAAAACTCCGAGCAGTTGTATCTCTGCAAGATAAGTCAGTTTTTACATCTCTGTCAGCAATGGAATTAGAATCCATGCCTGTGAAGAGATGGGGGTCTTAACTCAGCATCTAACTGGATTATTTTTCTTGTATAAAAGTTACAGGTTTCCTTGAGAAGTAAAAACATTTCCATCTCCTAGTTTACAGGTAAAATATTAAAACCCTGCAGCAAGCCTGAGGGCAGCACTATTGTGTTAACGGCTTGAAAAATGATTCCAATGTCTGCATGCCCTCAGGCCTAGGGCGTTTATTACTGGAGGCTGAAGGGCTCTTGGGATTTCTTTTGCCCTGAGGAGAACTGGCAGGAACAACCTGTGAGTTTGAGGAGTGGGACTGCATAAAGGATTTCTGTAACTCCAATGCAAAATGATAGTCCGCAACCTGTGAGTCTGAGGAGTGGGACTGCGTAAAGGATTTCTGTAACTCCAATGCAAAATGATAGTCCGTATGTTCTGGCATTTCCCATACAGGCACCAGAGAGCCACACTTCTCACAGGGCACTTGGTCCTCAGCTGCCACAGGACTTGGGGTAGTAGTTGACTTCTGAGCCACCTCCGGAGCAGACTTGGAAATTACAGAAGCAAGACTGCTTGGGCTATTCTGGGCCAAATCCATCCCTGCAGGAGTTGTTTTAGAGGATCCCACCTTCAATACTGCTTGACAGACGGGGGTGCAATCTGGATATTCTGTTGGAAAAGAGTTTGTTAACTTTTTAGGGCTGGACTGTGGATTTTGTGGAGGGAAGACAACTGAAGGATTACTAAGCTGTTTCTGCTTTAGAAGTAGACTCTTCTGCTTAAAGAAGGGCTCGGTTCCTGTAGCATGACTGGTTTGGAAAGGTAACGAGGGCTTGGATGGTGAATTGCTCGTGGGGGCCTGGGTAGTGTCAGTAAGAGATGACACTGAAGCTTCTTTGACTTTCTGCTTTTCTGCAGCTTTTTGGAAGAATGATTCCAGAGAAGTGGCTGCTTTCTTAGTGGCTGTCCCTGCCAGGCCACATTCCTGGGTCTTAGCTTCTGAACTGGTAGCTGGCACCTTTGGCAGAGAACTTGGGTCACTGCTCAAGAAGGTGGTGATGTCTGTGCAAGATGAAGGGGCAGAGGCAGAGAATTTGGTAGCACAGAGGAAAAGCATTGTGAGGGGAGGAGACCTGTATAGAAAGTAAAGGAACAAGATTAGCACCAGGTCACAGATTCAGTTTGTAAATGACTGGGATTATGGTTCTAGGATTTATGGTTGTTAAATATTAGGGTATCAGATTAATACTGATTCAGTAGACCTGGGATAGGCACTCTTCACAAGTTCCTGGGTGATGCGGATATTGCTGGCCTACGACCACATCTTGAGAACTGCTGATTTGGTGAACATCCAACCAGGTCAGACATAGAAACTGGATCCCCTGACTGCTAGGTATTCATAAGGTATGTCATAACATATGTAAAAACAGCTATAATCCTGGGTTGAGGCAAGAAATTTTACTCAGGGCAACAAAAAAGCTTTAGAGTATTCAGACTGGAAAGTCTCTTGAAAAAATCCTCTTAGCCATTCCATTCTGTTTTTAAAGAGGACACCATCTAACCCTAATTTTGACAGACTTTCAACTCAAATTTCTAGAGCATGAAATCCCACAACTGGGATTACCTATCTTAGTCTCAGAAACATTTCAAGAAATTCCTGTCACAAAGTTACTCATTTTGTATACTCAAGTACATTTTCACATGAGTCGAATTTCAGAAGATAAAATGTGCTTTTATAAACAGATTAATCCCTCGACGAGGTAAGGAGTAAGTGCTGTTTTAAAATTATTATAACAGTATATCACTATCCTCTGGTTTCATGTTCTGGACAGTCTTACAATCAGATCATTTTGATGCTTCCCTGTCAATAGGTTTCACACTCCTGGTAAGTGTTAGAGTCTGTTAATTTATAAGGTTTCGTATAAGCATAGTATCATAATTTATCATTTGGTTCAGTGAAACTGTTCAATATTTGAAAATAAACATATATATAAGGAAGTATAAGTTAAATAAATTATTCCAAGTAAAGAACAAAGGACTCCAGCTTTAGAGACCCCATCGTATTGTAGGTCTGCACAAACAACAGTAGTATCCACATGTTTAGATAAGCAATAACTTAGGTGTTCAATGAAACCTTTTTTTCTTTTCTTTCCTTTATTATTTTTTACAGTCTCTAGTATAGATCTATAAGTAAACAACCAATTTATGTTTCCCACAAAATTATATTTCCGTTGTGAATTAGGAATACTTTTCTCAATGTAATAGGCTATGTTATATAAATAGAGGATCCCAATACTGAAAATCATTAATATCTGAACAATAAATGAACATGTTCCAATCATATATTTGGTTATTTTTCATGACCAAATGAAGTGAAATGTAATACGACATTTGGTTTTATACCAGCGGAGCTTGTAACTGAGTTGGGATGTTAGATTGAGATTATCAATGAACATAGGTCGCTTGCATTGTCAAGGAAGATGTTTTTAAGATAGAACAATTAAGTGCTGAAATTCCCAAGTTCAAGATCCTTGAAACTTGAGTTTCTATACTCCCACGTGCCATTGCTTGCTCCTCCTGACTGCAGCAAAGGCGGGGATAGTACTGGATTATTCTCCCTCTGGAACCCACCCCTGAACTGAAATGCACCAAAGGCAGGCAAAGAAGCTGTAGGCAAGCTGCCTTTTTTCTGGTGTGCTGTTTTCTTCCATTCCTCTCTGTGATAGGTCCCACTAGCCAGAGTCACCAAGAACCTACCCCAGCTGGAAAGCTATATACCCACTAATTTTAGAGAAAGACAGGGTACAAGTGTCTTCTGAGAAGACAAGCTGGAATTAAACTCACCAGCAAGTTTGGATGCCTGAAGTGTTACAGTTCCTGATGACAGCAAATGCGTCACGGCTCATCTTGTGAGCATCGTAGTGGGTAAGGGCACAGCAGCGGCGTAGGCTGCTGAGACGTCTGTCTCCTTGTACACGAATGCTCACAGCCAACTGTGTGGCCACCCTGTCATTCTGTGGGTATAAAAGGATTGAGACCAGAAAGTTACTGTGAGCATCTGGGTTCTATATATTGAATTGTTTAGAGGAAATTAAAAGAACCAGGGTGACGAAATGGTTTGGAAATAGTCATGTTTAATTTTTAATATTTTATGCTTGTTTCTTAGTGCAAGAAGTAATTGGAGCAGACAGAATTGAAGGATGAAATATTAGAATATCTAGGATATTTTGACAGGTGATGGGAACAGGACAGAATAAATGAAAATGGGAACTCTTTCCCTGAATGTTTTTTTGTGCTGTCTATGCAGGAAGATTATAACAAATACTTATTCTATTTTGTGACTGAGGGGAGGATTCATTTAAGTAATTGTCTGAGAGGAAGATCCAAGCTAGGATGTCAAGATTGAGTAGTAGGTCTATTATTTAATCTGCTGGTGATGCTCTTATACTTAAGCACAGAAGTTTCCATTAGCACCTCCTCCTTATACCCTGTCTATAGAAGATACAGTGTAGTGAGCTTGCCTCTAGAAAGCAAGATCATTGACCCAATTTTCAGTGAAGTCTAGACATCCAAATGAACACTATTGATGCAAGGCAAACTAAGAAATAAAGGTCAAGGGGCAGAAATATAAGAAGGTGAAAAGTCTACATAGGGATCCTCCAGAATCAGGAGATGGTGGTGAGAAGAAATACCCCTAAGGCAAACAAGCCAACAGCAGCAAATATTTTGTTGGGTAAAAATGTATTTTGTATTTTTGTACGTTTTGTAAATACAGTTCATAAGAATTTATCTTCAGAGAATAGAAATAGGCAATTGACTAAAACCATGTATCAGCTACACCAAAGAGACATAGGAGAGAACAAAATAAAGTTCAGGCCCTCATGGGTCTTGTCTTGTAATAGGAACTGCAGAAAATAAACAAGGAGGCATGTAATAGAAATAAGAAATTTCTATTTTCTTTTGTTTTTTTTTTTTTTAAGTTTATTTATTTTGAGAGAGAGACAGAGTGAGTACAAGCGGGAGAGGGGCAGAGATAGAGGGGGAGAGAGCGAGAATCCCAAGCAGCCTCTGCACCGTCAGCACAGAGCCCACCGTGGGGCTTGAACTCACGAACTGTTGAGATCGTGACCTGAGCCGAAACCAAGAGTTGGATGCTGAGCCACCCAACGACTGAGCCACCCAACGCCCCTGTATTTCTATGAGAAAAAGCAGAGTAAGGAAGAGAGTGACGAAAGCTGCTGATGTGATAGGGTAGTTGGGAAGGCCTCTTGAAGAAGGTGACCTTTGAGACTTGAATAAAGCAAGAGAGGAAATTTTAAGAATATATGAGGAAAGATTCTCCAGGCTGAAGGAATGGCAAGAACAAAACTGCTAACGTGGGAGTTTGGTGTGTTAAATAAAAGGGAAGGCTGCCAGTGGGGTAGAGGCTACAGCAGAGAAGGAAGGGGGACAGGACAGGAGATAAGGCCAGAGAAGTAGCCAGGGACCAAATCATTTTGGTCATGACAAAATAAAAATACAAAATTAAGTCTACATATGACTTAAGTATGAAGGGAAACCACTAGAATACTTTAAACAGTGAAGTGACAAGGATCTTCTATGTCCAGAATTACTTTTGACATAAAATCCTTTTAAGTTTAAAGAGATTTTCAGGGGTCCCCACTGTGTTGCATGAAGGCTTATAAAGAGAAATGAGAACGGAGCGACACCTAGTGGGCAAAGGCAAATTGGCCCATAACACAACTGGGATTGCCCACCCAAGAACAAACATTCACCACCACAAGGGGCAAACGGGTAGTTTGGGATGATTTCTGAAAGTATACAGTTGACCTGTAGGACCCCTAGATGCTGAAACATGAGAGAACACATCGAACAATACCATCAGGAAAGTGAAAAAACCCACAGAATGGGAGAAAATATTTGCAAAATAAATATCTGACAAGGGACTTACATAGAGTATAATATATATAGAGAGAGAATATATATATAATATATACATAGATAGAGAATTTTTAAAACTCAATAATGAGGAGACAACCACTTCGAAAATGGGCAAAGGATCTTGATAAATTTCTCCAAAGAAGATAAGAAAATGGCCAATAAGCACCTGAAAACCACAGTGAGATACCACTTCACACCCACTAGTATGGCTAAAATAAAAAGACAGTAACAAAGATAGTAAAATTAATTTTACACTGCTAGGAGTGTAAGTCTGATAGCTCCTCAAAATGCTAAACATAGTTACCATGTGAACCAGCAATTCTAATCCTAGGCATTTACCGAAGAGAAATGAAACATGTCTACCCAAAAATCTATACATGCATGTTCATAGCAACATTGTTCATAACAGCCAAGAAGTAGGAACAACTCAAATATTCACTCACTGATGAATGGATAAACAAAATATATCCATATAATAGAATATTGTTCATTCATAAACATTCATGTTACAGTATGAGTGAACCTTGAAAATATGTTAACCAAAAGATTTCAAGCAAGTCAAAAGGCCACATACTGCATTCTTCCACTTATATAAAATGTCCCAAAGAAGTGTATGAAGATAAAGCACAACAGCAGTTTCCTAGGGCTAAGTAACTGCTAATGAGTATAGATCTCTTTTCTGGGTGATGACATGTTCTCAAATTGATTGTGGAATAGCTGAACAATTCTGGAATATCCTAAAACCACTGAGCTGTGTACTGTAAATGGGTGAATTTTATGGTATGTAAAATATCAATAAAGCTATTTTATTTAAAGGAGGGGATAAAGAAACTAATCAGATGTCAAGTCTTTGACTTCATGCGCTGTCTCTAAAACTGCCAGCACTACTTTGTCACATGGACTGCAAGTTCCAATAATTTACAGTCTAATCCCTGAGTGTCTTATTTAATGGCTTTGTACTCTGATGAAGATCCACTGTATATTCAGGGTTGTAGGAGGGGTTAAATAAGGAATATACAAAAGAGTAGAGGCAAATGGCAACGAGGGAGATGGGATACTCAGATCCTATGCTGAATTTTATGAAAGAAAAAAGATTTTTTTAAATTTTTTTTTATTTTTGAGAGAGAGAGACAGAGCAGGAGCAGGGCAGAGAGAGAGAGAGGGAGACACAGAATCTGAAGCAGGCTCCAGGCTCTGAGCTGTCAGCACAGAGCCTGATTCAGGGCTCAAACTCACAAACTGTGAGATCATGACCTGAGCTGAAGGCGGACGCTCACCCAACTGAGCCACACAGGAGCCCCAAAAGATTTCTTAAAACTTCCTAGTCTGGTATCTTTTTGTATCTTTGTTTCTACTCCTTAAGATACACAACAACTGGTATTTAAATCCCCAAACTCACCCCAAGAATAAAGAAAGAAAGTCTTACATCATTTCGGTCCTTGGTTAGTCTCTCCTCTAGTTCCTGGGCTAATTGCAAAAGCCACCACTGTACCTAAAAAAGTGTTGAGACTTTAATCTTTCATTTAAAAATTCTAGGTTTATTATAGTACAAGATGGAGGATTTGTTCAATTCTCCCACAAATGTAAGTGTGCAATAATGTCTCCCCTATAACCAAGAGATCACCAGATCATAGAAATCTTCAGTACTCTGACCTGCCTTAGCTCAAGATTCTCATTTTCTTTTCCTGCTGGAATGCCGTCAGGTGAACTTCAGGCATGTTCCAGCTCTGAGAAAAAAAAACAACACACAAGCTTGAGGCATAATATCCCAGGCCTTCCAAGTTATCATCTACCAAAAAAATGAGTAATTCCATTTCAAATTTCAGTCAGTTTCATCTTATTTCTTTTTGGATAGAAAAAATAAATCATGGAAAAAATAATAAGTTTAGTCCATTTTCAACACAAAAAAAGAACTTCATACTTTACAACAGAATGGCCCCGTCTAACTTACTAAACGTTCTGCAGTTACCCAAGCCTACCGACTAACCCCCTCAAAAGAGGCAATGTTCTCTCAAGAATGCTTGCCTACCTGTTCCCGAGTAGCCAGAGCTGTCTTTCCTGGGAAGTTCTTGCCGCAGCCAACGGTTTTAGGTATTTTTCTGGGTCTAACTGGATCATGTTCAATCCCACGACACATGGCATATAGCCAAGATCTAATAAAAGCAGGAAAAAAAAGTTTAAGGTGAAAGCAAATGATAATTCTTGTTAAAATAAAATACCTACATTGCACTACCTTTTTGTCTCCTTCATAGAAATGGAAAAATTTGTCCAGAATTAAGTATACTTCACCTCTGACAGAATCCCTGCCCTTCCCAATGAATGCTAGTGGAATATATTGCCAAGGAGAGGGATACTGGTTGTGCTTTTTAAATTTTTTTTTTTTTCAACGTTTTTTATTTTTATTTTTGGGACAGAGAGAGGCAGAGCATGAACGGGGGAGGGGCAGAGAGAGAGGGAGACACAGAATCGGAAACAGGCTCCAGGCTCCGAGCCATCAGCCCAGAGCCTGACGCGGGGCTTGAACTCACGGACCGCGAGATCGTGACCTGGCTGAAGTCGGACGCTCAACCGACTGCGCCACCCAGTCGCCCCTGGTTGTGCTTTTTAAAGCCAACTCATCATTTGTAGTTTTGGAAAAGTGCTGAGCAAGCCACTGATTCATATCCCCAAGTTTTTTGGTATAAGTCTAAATACAAAGATTTTAAGGGAGGGGTGCCTGGGTGGCTCAGGTGGTTAAGCGTCTGACTTCCGCTTAGGCCGTGATCTTCCAGTTCATGGGTTTGAGCCCCACATTGGGCTCGCTGCTGTCAGTGCAGAGCCTGCCTTGGATCCTCTGTCTCCTTCTCTCTCTGCCCCTCCTCCCACACCTCAAGATAAACATTTAAAAAAAGGTTTTAAAGGAATTACCAGCATTTCAGCACACGAAAATGCTCTAAATATCCAAGCCTATCAACCTACTTAGGTAAATGAAAAACTACTCTAGAATGACAGGCCACAGTGACCTAACATTTCAAAGCAAAAGAACCAAAGAAATTATCTCGAGGAACAAATGTTAAAGATAGGTCTAAATTTTACTGGATGCTTTTGTCTGTGTTTGACTTTAGCATCTCCATACAGGTCATGATTGAAAAACATTAGGAATCACTTACCCATTCTTCTCCCCAAAATGACTCTGGAGCTGGGATTCAGTGAACTGGGTCAGTTCACCCATGTATTCCACCCCCAGGATTTCAATGACAGAGGCCCCTAGCTTTCCTCCAAGATTACGGCTAACAAGACAAAGAATTTATAGGTCACATCATAAATATCTGGTTATCAGCAGACATAAGAAATTTTGCTTCTGTAAGTAGCTCTCCACAGGGTTCAGGGACAATGAGAGCACGTACTGCTCCTGTAAACTATTAATTTCCTAGTATAAGACTAGATGATTCAAATACTCTGGGAGTTAGGACCTGGGAAGATTAACAATAGCATAAACAAAAGGTTAAAGTCATTGATTAGTTATCAAAGTCAACTGTGTAAAAATTTTTCAATTTTACAGGATCTACTGTCCCATTTAGGGATTAAAATTCCAACCCCAAGACAAATCTTTTTCATGACTAAAACCTTTTATATTTAAGAATATAATAAAAATTCTTAAGCTTTGCCTGTAAAGCTTCCTATAATATGTCTTCAACCTACCTTTTCAGTCCTATTTCTATCACTTATCTTCTCCAACATGGTCCAGTTAACCTGGTTTATGTCCCAGCTCACCACAAATACCTTATACTTTCCCCCCTTTCTGTTCAAAACATTATCAAAATCAGAATTGCTCTTCAGTTATCATCTGGCAAAATCTCATGCAGTTTTCATAAATGTTTCTCAGATTTCTCTTCTCTGAACTCTGATAACTACCTGTATAACTCATTTAGCAAATATTCATGTACAGTCTTTTTTTTTAAAAATTTTTTTTTTTCAACGTTTTTTATTTATTTTTGGGACAGAGAGAGACAGAGCATGAACGGGGGACGGGCAGAGAGAGAGGGAGACACAGAATCGGAAACAGGCTCCAGGCTCCGAGCCATCGGCCCAGAGCCTGACGCGGGGCTCGAACTCACGGACCGCGAGATCGGGACCTGGCTGAAGTCGGAGGCTTAACCGACTGCGCCACCCAGGCGCCCCTCATGTACAGTCTTAATAGCACCTTCACTGTTCCTTTGAACTGTCTTGTCCCTTCATCCTGTCCCTTCAACAATAGTGTAAGCCCTTATCAAGGACACACAATTGGTATGCACAGCCTAGTTATTCGTTTATTTGGATATTTCTCTCATACCTACTTTGGGAGCAGTTTGGTAGCCCTGAACACCTCGGGATGATATTAGAAGAAAAAAAAGAAGTAAAATTCCTATTGGTTTTGTTATTTAGTAACAGACTTGAACAAAAAGGCTAGAAGGAAATTAAAGACACAGCTAAAAATCAGTTCATTTTTTAAAATTCAGGATCAAGTAACTTCCATAGATAATCCAGAATTGAAGCCTCATTAGGAAAAAAGTCTGTGTTTTTCAAAATTTTGTGTGCTCTCTCTTCTACCTTCCTGGTTACCTACATTTTCTTGCTCCAATCTCTCATAAGGGACAGGAGAAACCAGAGTGCTTTCACAAGTATATGAGTGACACTGAAGGTACTCCCTGAATACTTACATTTTGTAGATAGGCATTTGACTGAAGAGCTGTGGGACTGACCCATGTGAGACCAGGGTCTGGCGGTTGGGCTTGTTAAGTCCACAGGCCAGTTTTGCCAGGACCTGGAGCATGGAAAGCATAAAAACTTCGTGACTGTCAACCTCACCCACACAGAGAGCTGGTGAATATTAACATACACATAAAAACACAGGCACAGCTTAAGGGCTGTTACTAATGGTTTCCACATTAAAAACAAAAACAAAACCAGAAACTCAAGACATCTCTAAACCTTGGTGTCCCACAACATCCTCAGTGGAAACTATGACCCACTATCATCATCCTCATTGTTCTTTCCACATCTATTCTCGGTTTCTCTTTGGTCGTTTTTTTTTTTTTTTTTTTTTCCATTCCCATCAATTCCTTAAGGTTCTCCCACTTCAAGAGGGGAAAAAGCCCAGAGAAGCTGCAGAGGACACTTACATAAGGTGCATTTCTAGGCATGTGCATATGAAAATGCTGAAACAAACCTGTTTTACCCTACCACATTGATCTACATTTCTTTTAAAAAAAGTTTTTTTTTAATGTTTATTTATTTTTGAGAGAGAGAGAGACAGAGAGAGACAGAGACAGAGCACAAGTGGGCGAGGGGCAGAGGGAGAGGGAGACAGAGAATCCGAAGCAGGCTCCAGGCTCCAAGCTGTAGCACAGAGCCAGATGCAGGGCTCAAACCCACAAACCATGAGATCATGACCTGAGCCGAAGTCGGACGCTTAACCGACTGAGCCACCCATGTGCCCCTGATTTACATTTCTTGATTAATGGTTAATCCATTTTGAGTCCTAGATTTAACACAGATTACCATAATTCAAGTATCTGTGATAGAGATCTCAAAATCATCCTCCAATAGCAAACATCTTCTACTAGAAACAAGGCTTCAAAATGGGGGGGAAAAAAACAAAACAAAAAAACCCAAACCTTAGGTCCTTGAGAACTCTTTTGAAAGAATAAGGTGCTTCAGTGGTATCAGTTCACAAATTATAATTGGTAGGAAAAGTATAAAATCATCCTTTAAATTCACTGGAGAGATTCTCTAGAACTTCTACTAGGCAACATTTAGTCTTGTTCAAATTACTACAATGGGACTTTTGTTTCCCCTCCCTTCACTCAACCAGAAGAAACCTCTAAAACTCTGTGGGATAGTTTGGCAACTTTCCTCTTCTTGGAGGAAGGGGGAAAAGGTAGTAACCAGGGATAATCAGCCACTGCCCAATTATTGAGCCTTGTCAGAAGGGGACAAAGATTCCAGACCCTCACAGCACTTTAAAAAGAAAACCAGTTATTCTGCCCCTATATTATTGACAATTGTCTATTCTCTAAATCAAAATAGGGGTCCAAACTAATAAAATTTTACTATTCCATCTCTCTTATTGCTCTCATTAGAAAGGAGGAAATAGGCAAAAGCAGAAAATACTCAGGCAATTCCACAAAGGAAATGAGATAATTCAGGGATATTCAGCAAGTGAAAAGAAATAGTTCACATATAAAATTCAAAGACTAACCTCCTCCTTTCCACAGACAGTTCAGTCATTAAGGAAATCTTTTGGATACAACTGTATAAGCATTTTCTGCAAACTTTTCAGCCTGCTTCTTAGGAAAGCGCATGTTTAATGACATTTCCCTTGTTAAGGAATTGCTAACGCATTTATTGGGTCCTCAAAATGAATTTTAAATAGAAGCCCATTTCAAAGTGTACATGTAATGATTTAAATGTCCCAGTCATATCCATCCTTGCTGTATTTAACTGCAGATATCTATGTTTCGCCTTGAAACCTATAATTAGCCTTCACCTTATTGTGTGAAATTCCAGCTGAACACTGAAAGCCCGTCTCCCTCTCTATGGCTGCTCTCATTTCCTCCACAATCACTGCTCCAACAGTGAGCTGCAGGTCCGGAGAGGTGGTGTTACCAGTCTGAAGAGAATCAAGCCATTGAAATAAGCCTTGTTTTCGCATCTCCTCTGAAAAATTGAAAGGTTGTATTTAGACATTTTTTTTTAGAGTCAGGATTTTATTTGTGTTATCTAATAGAAAAATGCTTCAATTTCAGGGTACTTTAAGAATGTACATTTTCACACACACACACACACAAAATGGCAGTCATTTACAAGATTTCTCAGTACTTAAGAGATCAATTTCTCCTTCCTATCAATTCCAGCAGCCTTAGCTTCAGCATAGGCTGAACCTTATAGTTCTAATATGCAACACATATTGTATATTCATATTGTCTTTCATGATCATTGATTTAAAAGTACATCTGGGGGCACCTGGGTGGCTCAGTCGGTTAAGCAGCCGACTTCAGCTCAGGTCATGATCTTGCGGTCCGTGAGTTCGAGCCCCGCGTCGGGCTCTGTGCTGACAGCTAAGAGCCTGGAGCCTGCTTCAGATTCTGTGTCTCCTTCTCTCTGACCCTCCCCCGTTCATGCTCTGTCTCTCTCTGTCTCAAAAATAAATAAACGTTAAAAAATTTAAAAAAAAAAAAATAAATAAAAAAAAAAAATAAAAGTACATCTGTTTTCTCTCTCTGGTTTTCTGGAATTTTCTTCCTCCAACTTTCCCTTGCACACCCCCGAGAATCCTGTTATTTAATTAGAAAATATTCAGAATTAACTCACACTTTAAAATAAATGTATTTAGGGGCGCCTGGGTGGCGCAGTCGGTTAAGCGTCCGACTTCAGCCAGGTCACGATCTCGCGGTCCGTGAGTTCGAGCCCCGCGTCGGGCTCTGTGCTGACAGCTCAGAGCCTGGAGCCTGCTTCGGATTCTGTGTCTCCCTCTCTCTCTGCCCCTCCCCCGTTCATGCTCTGTCTCTCTCTGTCCCAAAAATAAATTAAAAAAAAAATAAAAAAAAAAAAATAAAATAAATGTATTTATATATTTTTGGGGACTGGTTCTCCTGATGAGTAGCTAAAATCCAATCAGAAACACTAGTTTTATTCTTCTGATAAGCTATTGAAATTAGATATAGCTTTGGACTCAGGGCCTTGAAAATATCTTACTATCCAATTTTGAACTAGTCAGTTTTGAGAAAAGCCTAAAAAATGATTATATATAGCAAGGGAGGTAGGTATATAGAAAATGCAGACATGCTGGTTTATTTATTTACTTATTTAAAAAATTGTTTTAAATGTTTATCATTTTTGAGAGACAGAGCATGACTGGGGGAGGGGCAGAGAGAGAGGGAGACACAGAATCTGAAGCAGGCTCCAGGCTTCCTGCTGTCAGCACAGAGCCCCACATGGGGCTCAAACCCACAAATCGCGAGATCATGACCTTAACCAAAGTTGGATACTTAACCAAGTCACCCAGGCACTCCTAAATATTTCATTTTTTTAAAAAGTATATTTTGAGAGTAAGTGGGGGAGGGGCAGAGAGAGAGAGAGAGAGAGAGAGAGAGAGAATCCAAGCAGGCTCCGTGCTGTCAGCACAGAGCCTGACACAGGGCTCCATCCCACAAACGATGAGATCATGACCTAAGCCAAAACCAAGTTGGACCCTTAACCAAAAGAGCCACCCGGGTGCCCTAGGAATGCTGCTTTAAAGAGACAGTAATGAGGGGTGCCTGGGTGGCTCAGTCATTTAAGCATTCGACTTCGACTCACATCATGGTCTCATGGTTCATGAGTTGAGGCCCCACACTGGGCTCTGTGCTGTTAGCACAGAGCCCACTTCGGATCCTCTGTCTCTCTCTCTCTCTTTTCCCCTCCCCCATTTGCACTCTTTCTCTCTTAAAAATAAATAAAATATTATAAAAAGTAGAGCGTAATGAGGTATGAACAAGGCAAGAAAATACACTCAAATAACTATGGGGAGGTATAGTGAAGGTTCATGTATATAGAGGAGGAAGATGAGCACATAGAAGGAAGTATTTTCCAACTCTTGATAACTGCTGCTTCTCTCCTTTGCAGGCTTGTCTTCTTCCTCTAACACCCTGGTAGATACTGAGCAACATTCTCCTCCTCCTCCTCTCTGTATATATGCTTTTTTCTTTTGGTGAACTGCTACAGGCTTATGTTTCAATTTGCTTATGCTGAGTACATGCAAATCCTAATCTCTATCCCCAAACTCCTAAACTCTAATTCTTATCTCCACCCCCCTACAGAATAACTCTTCTTGAACTTTTCATTATAGTTTCAAACTATAGTTCACTAAATTTTCTAAAAATAACTAAAATCAACCTTTATTATATCTTCCTTCTCAAGATTCCCTTTCCCAAACAACTCCCTTTTTTAAATAACCATATTTTTAATTTTGTTAACGTTTATTTATTTTGGAGAGAGACAGAGAGTGAGTAGGGGAGGGACAGAGAGAGAGGAAGACACAGGATCCGAAGCAGGCTCCAGGCTCTGAGCTGCCAGCACAGAGCCTGACGTGGGGCTCGAACTCATGAACCTCAAGATCATGACCCAAGCTGAAGTTAGATGCTTAACCGACTGAGCCACCCAGGCGCCCCAAAAACTCCCTATTTCTATTAAAGGTTTGAAGGTTAAATACTATTGGCTTCCTTTTGCTTTCATTCCCCATTTAGTCAACAAAACCCACTTTAAAACATTTCGCATATCCACCCACCCTATTTTATTCAGGTTTTCTTCATTCTTGCCCAGACCACCTTAACTCCTAAACCACCCTCTCCCTAAATGCATTTTACACAATACCCATGAATGAAATGTTCTCAAATACCAATGTTATCCATCTTATCCCCTGTTGAAAACTGTTAGCTCTCTCATACCTACAGAATAAAGTACCAACTCTAAAAACTGGCATTGAAGACCATCTGGCCTTTTTAATTCATCTTCCACTAATCCCAAATTTATTATATCCTTACAATTTCCTGAATATCCAATGTTTATTCTATTTCCCTGTTCTCACTTCTTAACTCTGTTCTCCCCTTTGCTTAAATAAATCTTATCTATACTTGAGGGCTTATTCAAGTCTCATGTATCATGTGGTCTTTTCCAGCTATTCTAGCTAACTTTGGGGTGCCCCACTAACGTCCTTTAGAACTTTTAAAAAATGCTTATTTTTTTTTGAGACGGGGGAGGGGCAGAGAGGGGGGAGACAGAGAATCCGAAGTGGGCTCCGCGCTGTCAGCGCAAAGCCTGATGGGGGCTTGAACCCATGAACCATGAGATCATGGCCTGGATCAAAGTCAGATGCTCAAGCAACTGTACCACCCAGGCACCCCTAAAGTGTTTTAGCTCTTATCTGTAACACATATAGCATAATTGTTAAAAGAATATTTTGCAGTCAGGCAGTGTTCAAATATTGGCTTTTGAACTTACTATGGGACGTTGAGCAAGTTCTATAATTTTCTAAGATCCAGTTTTGTTGTCTATGATATGAACATAGTACTGTACCTCATAGGATTGTGAGGTTTTATATACATATATATGTATATATATGTACACATATAGATGCATACATATATATAATCTTTAATCCTTTAAGAATTAAATTTTAATGTTTTATTCATTTTTGAGAGAGAGAGAGACAGAGCAACGAGCCAGGGAGGGGCAGAGAGAGAGGGAGACACAGAATCCAAAGCAGGCTCCAGGCTCTGAGCTGTCAGCACAGAGCCCCATGCAGGGTTCAAACCCATGAACCATGAAATCATGACCTGAGCTAAAGTTGGAGGCTTAACTGATGGAGCCACCTAGGTGCCCCAGATCTAATCCTTCTTTTAAAACCACCTATTATAGGCGTGCCTGGGCGGCTCCGTCGGTTAAGCATCCGACTTTGGCTCAGGTTATGATCCCACAATTTGTGAACTCAAGCCCCATGTCGGGCTCTGTGCTGACAGCTCAGAGCCTGGAATCTGCTTCCAATTCTGTGTCTCCCTCTCTTTCTGCCCCTCCTTGGCTCACATTCTGTCTCTCTCAAAAATAAACATTAAAAATTTTAAAAATAAAAAATAAAACCACTTATTATAGGGGCACCTGGGTGGCTCAGTCAGTTGAGGGTCTGACTTCTACCCAGGTCATGATCTCACAGTTGGTGGATTCGAGTCCCGATCGGGCTCTCTGTTGTCAGCATGGGGCTCACTTCAGATCCTCTGTCTCCCTCTCTCTGCCTCTCTCCTGCTTATATGAACTTTCTCTCTCTTTCTCTCTCAAAAATAAACATTAAAAATAAATAAACCGCCTATTATTGTTTGGGAAACAAAAAATATGAATTTATTGAAATTGTGAGATTTTCTGGACTCATTTCTCAACTAGTAGAGCTAAATTTTCTCTGCTTTAGATTTCATTATTGCTCTCCCAGATTAAGTAATGTTACAATCCTGTCACTCTACCTCCATGTCAGTTGAACAGGGCGACAGAAGATAAGCAGCATTTGTTTCCTTCTCTAGTTGGTAAAAATCTATACAACTTTAGTTTTTCTCTGATACACTAAAGTGGACTAGGGGGAAAAGATTCAGGCAGTTTTTGGTATAAAATGCCCACTAGAACTGAAAGACTTTCCTTTCCTATTGAATTATCTGGGTAGCTTTGTGGAAACCAACTGACCAAAACTGTAGGGATCTGTTTGCACACTTCCTGTTCTGTACCATTGATCTGTCTCCTCTTACACCAATACTACACTGCCCTAGTTACTATAAGGTTATAATTAAATATTTTTTAAGTTTATTTATTTTGAGAGAGAGAGAAAAAGAAAAAAAAACACAAGTGGGGAAGGGGCAGAGAGCAAGAATCCCAAGCAGGCTCCGTGCTGTCAGTGCACAGCCTGACCCAGGGCTCAGTCCCATGAACTGTGAGATCATGAGCCAAAATCAAGAGTCGGATGCTTAACCGACTGAGCCACCCAGGTGCCCCTAATAATTTTTAAAACCAGGTAGTGTTTAAGTCTTCCAACTTAGTTCTTTTTCAAAGTTGTTTGGCTATCCCCACATCCTTTGCATTTTCATACAGATTTTCAAATCAGTTTGTCAATTTCTACAAAATCCTGCTGAGATTCTAGAAGGGAAAACAATGAATCTCTAGGTCAATCTGGGGAGACTCAAGCTCTACTATTTAGTCTTTTGATCCATGAGCATGGTATGTCTCTCCATTGATTTCATCTTTTTTACTTTCTCAGGAATGTTTTGTAGTTTTCACTGAACTAGTTTTGCATATATATGTATATACATATATGTGTGTATATATATATTATATATATATATATATATATACACATCTCACAGTACATATTCATATACATATATATATATATATATATTTTTTTTTTTTTAAGTATTTATTTTTGAGAGTGCATGAGAGGTGGAAGAGCAGAGAGAGGGAGACACAGAATCTGAAGCAGGCTCCAGGCTGTTCCAGCCTGACACAGGGCTCAAACTCACGAACCGTGAGATCATGACCTGAGCTGAAGTCAGACGTTTAACTAAATGAGCCACTCAGGCGTCCCTTCACATATGTATTTCTAATAATTTCGTAATTGTAATGCTATTGCAAATAACATTGCTTTTAAATTTCAAATTCCCATCTAAAATTTTAGTGTATAGATTTGCTATTGATTTTTGCATACTGACTTTGTCACCTGCAACCTTGCTAATCTCACTTACTGTATTTTTTTAGGGCGGGGTGTAGATCCCTTAGGATTTTCTACAAACACGGTCATGACACCTGCAAACAAAGTTTACCTCTTCCTTCACATCTGAATTAGCTTTTATTCCCTCTTCTGTTCTGATTACACCATCTTGTACCTCCAGTGCAATGATGAACAGAAGACTGAGCACTGATGACTTGTGCCAAAACTTGGGGTTAAACTGATAAACCTCTACCTAGACTCCACAACTCCAGAAACCAAAACTACAAAAGAGAAGTTCCTGTACTGATACTAAGTATGCCCTCCTCTGTGCTATGAGCTGATTGGTGTCTTCCAAGCTCCCTCTGGTTGTTGGTAGAATTTGGTTTCCATTTTCTTTCTGGCTGTCAGCAGTGGGCCAATATCAGAGCCTAGCCATGAGGGCCTTCTCCAAAGGCCCTCTCACAACATGGCAGCTTACTTCTTCAAAGCCAGCAGGGGGTCCCACCAACCCCTGCAACTCTCATCATTAAAAAGGGTTTATAATTTTTTAAATTTATTTTTATTTTAGAGAGTGTATGCAAGTAAGGGAGAGGGGCAGAGAGAGAGAGAGAGAGAGAGAGTGAGAAAGAGCGAGAGCGAGAGAGTGAGAAAGAGAGAGAATCTTAAGCAGGCTCCACGCTCAGCATGGAGCTGTTACAGGGCTCACTCCCACGACCCTGGGATGATGACCTGAGCCAAAATCAAGAGTTGGATGCTCAACCGAGCCACCCAGGCACACCAAGGTTTATGATTTCTTGTACTATTACCCAACTGCTTCATGTCCTGGGCATTCAAAAGATGTTCAATATATGCTTTAAATGAAATATATTAAGACCAAAGGAGAAAACTAAGGCATTCCTTAGCTAATACAAACTAGTTCCAAAATGGCCCTGAAGGGAAAGTTTTCACTCTGGCAGTTTTTGAGTATTATCTTTAAGTAATCCTACCCCGTAAACTTTCCATGCATGTAACTATTTCAGAAACAGAAAATACAAAGTTGCAAACACAGTATGGCTGAGCAGGACTGCTAGCTTTGAATTAAGGGGCAGGATGGGAGAGTTGAACAGAAACTTCAGTTATCAAAATATCACAAACGCCTGGCTTCTTTTCCTAGGTTTGAAATATGCCACATCCATGAAAAACAATTTCTGGAAGATTATATGCACTTAGATAAGCTAATTTCTGTTACCAGTTTTTTGGTTGCACACATCATATGAAGACTCAGGAATACAATATGAAATATAAACCATTTACTAGACATTATACTGTTCTGAGCACTATAAATAAAAAAAATGGTATCACTCCATCTGGAAACTAAATATTTAAACTGGACACACTAAGGCAACAGATACATAAGACATATAGAAATAAACATTGGCATTTTTAACAAAAATGTACATAGATAAGAAAGATGGGTATAGAAGAAAGAGGAACATGTCCATTTGAGTTGAAGTAAACATTTTCCACCAGTGAAGGTATACACCATCATCTTCAGTCGGAGAGCTCTTTAACAATGAGTTGCAGCCAAAAATACCAATATAATGTGTAATAACACGTCTTATTCTGAGGTATGCGGGTTTCAGAGGGTCTGTGAATCTCCTGAAAACTGCACACACAATTGTCTTATGTGTAGATATGCATTTTTCTGAGGCATGCAAGGGTCAACAAGCTTTCAAAAAATTTTCAAAAGGGGATACAGCCCTCAAAAAACCCTTAAAGACTTAATGACTTAAACCATTATAAACCAATTCCAAGTGTTTTAAAGCATTAGACACACAGCAAGATGTGGTACACAAAGTTAAGACCAAAGAAAAACCTTCCTTATTATGACTGTTAAATTTCTGACTCGGGTCCCAAAATAATAAAGAAAATCAGGACATATTTCATCGAATGTTTATGTACCATAACTCTGCCTCCTTTAAGTGGCACAATTTTTATTGTCCATGTATTGCCCTGAAAGAACTGAAGGATTTGCAGCCTCCAGCTTATAAACTCTGCTATAATTCCTTAATGGTCTTTCTCACAAGCTTCCCTAGTAGAACAAGCAGTTCTACTACTGCCCTTCAATACAACATATTAAAGGCATATCCTACAACTGTTCAACAGCAAAAGGAAACTTTACATCTTATGTCTCATTTTAAAACATGGAACCCGGGGCGCCTGGGTGGCGCAGTCGGTTAAGCGTCCGACTTCAGCCAGGTCACGATCTCACGGTCCGTGAGTTCGAGCCCCGCGTCAGGCTCTGGGCTGATGGCTCAGAGCCTGGAGCCTGTTTCCGATTCTGTGTCTCCCTCTCTCTCTGCCCCTCCCCCGTTCATGCTCTGTCTCTCTCTGTCCCAAAAATAAATAAAAAACGTTGAAAAAAAAATTAAAAAAAAACAAAACAAAACAAAACAAAAAAACAAAAAACATGGAACCCGTGGGAAATTCACCACTTTAACCAGAAGTAAGCTAAACTCTCTTGGACCTTTTTCTGGGAAAATCTGTATTGTTTCTACAAGTAATCACAGACTGCCTTAATGTCCTCCCCCCCCTCCCCCGCAGAAGCTAATTTGCTATAATATGGTATCCAGACAGTTTCCTTTTGGTTAATGGCCAGCATTCAAAATGTTTTACTGAAAGAGCACTTACAAGAATAATGTTACAAAATAATAGTTGTAAAAGTACCAATGTTCATGTTACAAATGAAGGGGAGACCCACTGTTTTGAAGAGAGCTATTATGAAAAGTATTAGAAAATGTCTAGGAAAAACTGTAGATACCCTGTTCAAAAAGCCTCTAAATGCCAATTGTTTTGTTCTGTAAGATCCAGCTGAATTCAAGTTTCATAATATCTGATTTAAAACATTTAAGACCCAGGGGTGCCTCGGTGGCTCAGTTGGTTAAGTGTCCAACTTCAGCTCAGGTTATGACCTGATGGTTTCATAAATTTGAGCCCCATGTCAGGCTCTGTGCACTGACTGTGTGGAGTCTGCTTGGGTTTCTCTCTCTCCCTCTCTCTCTCTCTGCAACTTTCCCGCTTGCACTCTCTCTCAAAAAAAAAAAAAAAAAAAAAAAAAAAATTAAGACCCAGATCCTCTTAGATCTGGTATCTAGAAATATTACAATCCAATATTACCACAAAAGCAAATTTTCATTGCCTTAATTTTATTTTTTAATTTAAGAGCATCTTTTTAAATGTTTATTTTTGAGAGAGCGAGTGTGTGCATGTGTGTGCATGCGTGTGTGCAAGCAGGGGAGAAGCAGAGAGAGGAAGACAGAGAATCCGAAGCAGGCTCCATGCTGTCAGCGGAAAAGCCCTTCGTGGGGCCAGAACCCTTGAACCATGAGATCATGACCTCAGCAGAAGTTGGACACTCAACTAACTGAGCAACTCAGGTGCCCTACCAAGACTTCATCACAGATATTTTGACTCTAGGACCATGCTGTTAACCACCGTAATAAACTGCGTCTCCATTGGAAACTTAAAAGTAGTGGTGAGTTCTAGGATTCTATTATTATCATCATCACTATTATTTAATGCAGCACAGCAGCAATTAGAGGATTTAATTGTTTTATAAGGAAGCTTTCCTTCCCATGATCTGTATAACAGCAGAGGAGAAGATAGACGAAGTAAAAAAGAACTAAGAACCGGTGGAATAGTCCCAACACACATTTGTAAGAGCCTTTACTACTGTCAAAGCTACAGGTCTGAAGATAGAACGGTATGTGTGAACTACGATGTGGTGGATGGTGAGAGCTGGGCAAAGAAAAGGGAATAGAAGAGTGACCCTGGCTATCTGAGTGATCGACAAGGTGGTGGTATTATGGATTTGATCGGATTGAGTTAAATCAAGGAAGATTTTAGAGAAAAGATGACCAGTTTAAGCCCTGCCTTAATTTTATTTTATTTAAGAAAGTATTTTTAACCATTGAATACATTTTACTTATCAAAAGCATTTTCATGCAGATTACAGGCATACCTTGTTTTATTGTATCTTGCTTCAATGTGCTTTATAGACACTGCATTTTTTAAAAAACTGAGTACTTGTATCAACCCTGTCAAGTAAATCTATTGGCACCATTTTCCAAACAGCATTTGCTCACTTTGTGTCTCTATATCACTTTTTGGTAATTCTCACAATTATCTCAAACTTTTTCATTATTGTTTTATTTGTTATGGTGATCTGGAATCAGTGATTGTAACTTCCTGAAAGCTCAGATGGTTAGCATTTCTTAGCAATAAAGCTTTTTAAAATTAAGGTATGTGCTTCTTAAAGATCTAATGGTATTGTACACTCAATAGATTACAGTATAGTAAACAAAACTTCCCTATGCACTAAGAAACCAAAAAATTAATTTGACTCAATTTACTGAGATACTTGCTTTATTGTGGATGGTCTGTAACCAAACACAAAATATCTCTGACATATGCCTATATATCAAAAGTTTTTGTCAGATAGGTAAATGAAGCTGAATTTAAAAAAACAAAAATCACTTATCACTCCCCTACACATCAACCAAGTATAAAATAAAGAAAAAAGTAAAACAATAGCAATAAAAAATTAAAGCATTTATGAACATAACAAATGAATGCACAAGACCTTTATAAAAAACATAAAGCTTTAATAAAGATATAATTGGATACTCACATAATAAAAGGAATTTGATCCCTATCTCTCTCACACACACAATGGATTATAAATGAAAAGCAGAGTAAAGCTTCTAGAAAAGACAACAGAATTGCTTCACAACCTTGAGGTAGGTAAGTATTTCTTAAACAGGACATAAAAAATATTGTCCATAAAGAACAAAAAAAAACACATGGACCAAATTAAAATCAAGAACCTTTCTGTTTCATCAAAAGCCACCAGTGATAGAGTGAAAAACAAGTCACTGACCAGAAGGTATTTGCAATATATTTATATGCAATATAATAATACATCATAATATATGCAATTAAATATGCAATATATTTAATAAAGGATTCATTTCAGATTATATAAAGAAGTCCTATAGATGGAGATAAGACAATCCAACAAAAAAAATGAGCAAATGATTTAAAGAGGTACTTAATGAAAGAAGATATCTAAATGGTCAATACATTTAAAGGTGGTCAACTTCATTAAGACCAATTAAGACCAGGGACATACAAACTAAAACCACTGATATCACTACACACCCATCAAAATGGCTAAAATGCAAAAGAGAAAAAAAAAAAAAAAAGCATGTGCTGAAAAGCATGTGAAACAACTGGAATTTTCATATATGCTACTAGTGAGATTATAAATTGGTACAACCAGGGACACCTGGGTGGCTCAGTTGGTTGAGCGTCTGACTCTTGGTTTCAGCTCAGGTCATGATCTCAGGGTTTGTGGGCTTGAGCCCTGCATTCGGCTCTGTGCTGGCAGCGTGGAGCCTGCTTGAGATTCTCTCTCTCTCTCTCTCTCTCTCTCTCTCTCTCTCTCTGCCCATCCCCCACTCTCAAACAAATAAACTTTAACATTTACTCATTTTTTTGAGAGACAGAGACAGAGCACGAGTGGAGGACAGGCACAGAGAGAGGGAGACAGAATCTGAAGGAGGCCCCAGGTTCTGAGCTGCTGGCACAGAGCCCGATATGGGGCTCGAACCCACGAACTGTGAGATCATGACCTGAGCCAAAGTTGGATGCTTAAGCAACCAAACCACCCAGGTGCCCCTCAAACAAATAAACTTAAAAAATAAGTAAATAAATTGGTACAACCATTTTGGGTAACTGTTTGGCAGTAAGTACCTACTAAAGCTGACTATAAGCAAACTAAAGCTGATTTTAGGTAAATCCTACAATTAAACACTTCTAGTCCTATACCCAACAGAAATCATACATTTGTTCACCAAAAGACATTTACAAGAATATTCATACCATCACTATTCTTAGTAGCCCCCAAATGGAAACAACCCAAATATCCATCAATTATAGAATGGATAATTTGTGATATACTCATGTAATTCAATACTACACAGCAATGAAAGTAAACAAACTCAACAACATACAACAGAACGGATGAATCTCACAATGTTGACCAAATGAGGCCAGACTCAGGTATATATTGCATGATTTCAATTTTATAAAGTTCAAAAATAAGCTAAATAGAAATAAGGACAATGGTTACTGTAGGAAGGGGAGAGGAATGGATAGTGTCTGGAAGTGTAGGCAGGTGTGCCTTTTAGGATTCTGGTTTTGGTTTTGATTTGGATGCTACTTACAAATGGGGGTTTACTTTGTGAAAATTAGCCAAGGTGCACTTACAATTTGTGCACTTGATGTGTATTACATCAATTAAAAGTGTAGATGAGAAAAAAAAAAGAAAATATACTGGATTCCAGATCCAGTATAAATATTATACTGGAAGTAAAAATATTATAAATATTATAACAGATAAAATAAATAATTTTAACTTAAAAAAATAATTAAAAGGGACACAATTGAAGACCTAAAAAAATCAGTGATATGTTTACGGATGGCAAAAGTTAACATTAACATAACTATTCTCTCTAAATATATAAATTCAATGTAATCCTATCAAGATTTTTTGAGGAATTCAACTATTGTATTCTAAAATGCACAGTGAATAACAAAGGTACATGTATAGGTAAGACAATTTTGGAAAGCAAAAGCAGAGGGACATCCTTATCAAATAGAACATACTACAAAGAGTAAAAAAAAAAAAAAAAAAAAAACAAAAAAAACACAACAATGTGTTTCTGGAGCAGGAGCAGAGAGACAAATGGGATACTACAGAAACTGACCAACTTCTACATGGGAAGTGGAGAAAGAATGGATTATTTAATAAGTAATTGTCGGGAAATTATTATAATAATAAAAAATAGGGGCACCTGGGGTGGTGGCTCAGTCGATTAAGCGTCTGACTTCAGCTCAGGACATGATCTCACAGTTCAGGAGTTCAAGCCCCACATCAGGTGAGCTTGAGCCCCGCTTCGGGTGAATTTGAGTCCTGCTCCAGGTGAGCTTTAGCCCCACTCTGGGCTCCACACTCTCTCTCCCTCTCTCTCTGCACCTCGTGGGATTCTTTCTCTCTCTCTGCCCCTCATTCACTTGTGCTCTCTCTCAAAAAAAAAAAAAAAAAAAAAAAAAAAAAAAAAAAAAAAAAATTTTAAATAATATAAATAAGATTTTTATAAAATCAAATAAAAAGGTTGAACTCCATATGGCCAAAAGACCTAAAAAAAATTACAAGGCAAACAGAAGTGTAGAAAAGACCTCTGTGAACTTCTAGTAGAAATGGATATCTAAAACAAGATTCAAAATGCACAAAAGATAAGGTGAAAAAAATGATGGACTAAAAGAATCGTGTTCAACAAAGTACAGCATAAACAAAGTTCATGGATGACAGATTTGGGAGAAGATATTTGCAGTGTCAAAAATAGACAAGACACTAATAACTGCAATATATGAGGAACTCTTGCAAAAAAAAAGGCAGGAAATCCAATGATAAATTGGGTAAAGATTATAAATAAGCAATTCACAAAGGTATAAACTAGCAATATAGGAAGAAATGCTCAACCTCAACTAGTAAATAGAGAAATATAAATTTAAACAAACTGAAAACATGAAATAAAATTTCATATTTTTACTTTTCTACTTATCCCAAATCTGTCATCCATTAACTTTGTTTATGCTACACTTTGTTGAACCACTTTGCTGTTTAAAGGCTTTTTTTTTTAAGTTTATTTATTTATTTTTAGTAATCTCTACACCCAATGTGGGGCTTGAACTCACAACCCCGAGATCAATCGTCACATCACATGCTCTTCCAACTGAGCCAGCCAGGAGCTCCTTATGAAATACTACTTTATTATAGCCATCATATTGGTGAGTACTTTTAACCATTCAAAAATACCAGCTGCTGGCAAGAATATGAGGGCAACAGGAATTCTTGTGTACTACAGGCATGGGGTAACCATTGATAGCCATTCTGGGGAATGATTTGGCAGTATTTAGTGAAACAATGTATGTGTATGCCTTATGGCCTAGCAGTCCACTCGTGACATTTTCAGAAAAACCTCTGCATAGGTCCAAAAGAGGATGAATGAGGACATTTATCAAATAAATATTAAAAAAAATTAGAAGTAACAAATGAATTAATAGCTAGGAGAATTGTCTGTAACTACCATAGATCCATACCATGGATTATGCTGTAATTAAAAGCAATCAATTACACATAAATACAACTACATGGAAAGACCTATAAAATCACCACTAAAGGAAAATTAAGAAAAGGAATGGAATCTACACTATATGTTAATGATACTGGAATTAAAATTAAAAAATTAGTAAAGTAAGAATGAAATCTATAAGATAATACTATCTTTTAATTAAAGAGCACAAATTTTAAAAGCACACACATAAAGCAACACTGTGTAATTTATAAAGACATACAAATTTAAGAAGATATACCAAATACATCAGTGGGTGCCAGAGGGAGAGTTAGATAGGGAGGGGGAAATCACTATGAAAGTGAAAGTGAAAGGGCAGGCCTACGCCGGCCGACTCCATCTTGTTCTGTGTTCTCCACCTTGAGTGACTATGTCCCCGACATGACCCCTTTTCCGGGAAATTCACAGAAACCTCAGACTGCGCCTCCTCCCCTTGAGTAACCTCCCGCTCACCCGTTCAAACTTTCTGATCAAAACACGCCCAGCGACCTGCGTAACAGGACTCCGACCCTTCCCCAACCAATCGGCTGAGGCCACGACCCTTCCCCAGCCAATCGGCTGAGGCCACAGCCATTACCTCACCAACTGCCCCTAGACCCCTATAAAACCTTTGTGCTTTTGAAACTCGCTCTCTCTCCCTGGTATCTCACCGCTGCGTCGGTGCAGGTAGGGGATTGAGCTCGAGCTAGCTCGAATAAAGGTTCTTTTGTTTTTGCATCGGACTCGGCTCCCTGGTGGTCTTTGGGGATCACGAATTCTGGGCATAACATTTGGGGGCTCGTCCGGGATCCCCAAGACCCCTGAGGGACCCCCGACCCGGAGAGCCTGACTGGCCACGGTTAGTGTCTGTCTGTTTGTTCTGTCTTTTCTGTGTGAGCTCACTTCTGGAGTTCTGGTAGTGCCCGACGCGGTCTAAGTGGACGCACTGGAGGACCACGGGCCGGGAGTTTCGGAAGACGTTCCGATTCTCCCTTCTGGAGGGACGTGGAATCCCCTCAAAGGTCTGAGACGAGGCGGGTCGCTCCCGCTGGTCGGCGTGAGGCCGTCGTCTTTGGAGGGACGTGGAATCCCCTCATCGGTTTTGGAGGGACGTGGAATCCCCTCATCGGTTTTGGAGGGACGTGGAATCCCCTCAAATGTCTAAGCTAGCTTTCAGTTTTGCTTCCATGGAGTTGGAAGATTTTCTAGGGGCCCTCTGTTTGTCTGTTTTTGTGTTTCTCTGTTTTGTTCTGTGGACTTACTGGACGGACGTTATGGGACAGACTCAGACTACTCCTCTAAGTATTATGATTGATCACTTTAAGGATGTGAGGGGAAGAGCTAACAACCTCAGTGTGGAAGTCCGAAAGGGTCGGTGGCAGTTTTTTTGTTCTAGCGAGTGGCCAACTTTCAATGTCGGATGGCCACCAGAGGGGACCTTCGACCTCCCTACCATCCACCGAGTCAGGAGTATCATCTCTCAGCCTAAGACGGGCCATCTTGATCAGCTCCCTTACATTATCACTTGGCAGGACCTTGTGGAAGACCCACCCTCTTGGCTTAAACCCTTCCTAGCCCCGCTCCCTCCGGAGCCAAAACCCATTCTTGCTTTGCAGGGGACAAAGAAGAAGAAAAGTCTTATCCAGCCTTCAGCACCCCTCTACCCTGTCTTACAGGGGGGTACTGAAGAAGAATTAATTTTTCCTCCCTCGTATAACCCCTCTAGGATGCTGGAAGAACACCATCCTCCCCCTCCGGGGGAGGCAGACGCTGTTCCGAGAGCGGGAGGCGGAAACGCTCCAGTGGGAAGCCCGCCCTTCACCAGACAAAGGGCTCAGAGGGAGCAATCCGCCTCCGCCGCCGACTCCACTATTCTGCCCCTGCGAGCCACCGGACCCCCAGACGCGGAGGGGAACCAGCCCCATCACTATTGGCCTTTCGCCACTAGTGACCTCTACAATTGGAAAGCTCAGAATCCTAAGTTTTCCGAGAAACCGGCAGGGCTTATTGATTTATTAGACTCTGTTCTTTTTACCCATCAGCCCACGTGGGACGATTGCCAGCAGCTTTTGCAGGTCCTGTTCACGACTGAAGAAAGAGAAAGAATCGTCAACGAGGCCCGAAAACTAGTTCCGGGCACAGACGGGAATCCCACCACCAACCAGGCTCAGATAGATGCCTCCTTCCCCTTAACTCGGCCCCAGTGGGATTTCAACACGGCAGAAGGTAAGGAGAGGCTCCGGGTCTACCGCCAGACTCTAATGGGGGGTCTCCGAATGGCTGCTAGAAAGCCAACCAATTTGGCCAAGGTAGGAAATGTACAACAGGGAAAAGATGAATCTCCGGCTGCCTTTTTAGAACGGATCATGGAGGCATTCCGTACCTATACCCCCATGAATCCAGAGGCTCCGGAAAGCAAGGCAGCTGTTATCATGGCCTTTGTAAACCAATCGGCCATAGACATTAGGAGAAAATTACAGAAAATAGATAGACTAGGAGAAAAAAGTCTGCAGGACTTACTGGTGGTAGCCGAAAAGGTATATAATAACCGGGAGCTTCCTGAGGACAAGCAGGCTCGCGCCATGGCGGCTGCCAGCAGTAAGCAGACTCGAGACCTGGCGAGAATACTACTAGCTACCACTGCTGACTCCCCTGAGGAACGAGACCGCCGTCTCTGGCAGCTGGCAGACGACGCAAGAAAAGGTAAAAGAACCACCAAGGGGGGGAAGCAGAGGCTGCAGAAGGATCAGTGCGCATACTGCAAGGAGATAGGGCATTGGGCCCGAGATTGTCTGAAAAGGGCCGGCGGGAAAGGAAGCAAGACTGATCGAGTAAAAGTCCTAGAGCTAGATGAACTAAGTGATTAGGGGAGTCGGGGTTCGGACCCTCTCCCCGAACCCAGGGTAACTCTTAAAGTGGAGGGGACCCCTGTTGACTTCCTTGTCGACACCGGAGCACAACATTCGGTCCTCCGCACCCCACAAGGAAAACTAGCCAGCAAGAAGTCCTGGGTACAAGGGGCAACTGGTATGAGCCAGTATTCATGGACTACCTGAAGAACAGTAGATTTGGGAACGGGCCGGGTATCCCACTCCTTTATGGTAATACCAGAATGCCCCTACCCGCTGTTAGGACGGGACTTACTGACCAAGATTGGAGCTCAGATAACTTTCAGACAAGGGGGGCCTCAGGTCACCGATGGCAAGGGCCACCCCATCCAGGTACTGACCATGAAACTGGAGGATGAATACCTCCTCCACCAGGAGGCGCTCCCGAGAGAGGATAATATAGACAGATGGCTACAAGAATTCCCCTCGGTTTGGGCAGAGACTGGGGGGGGGATGGGACTAGCCGCTCATAGGACCCCAGTCCTGGTAGAGCTCAAGCCAGGAGAGAGTCCGGTAAGGATCAAACAATACCCCATGTCACAGGAGGCCCGGAAGGGGATCCAGCCACACATCCGGAGACTACGAAGCCTAGGGGTACTAGTTCCTTGCCAGTCTGCCTGGAACACCCCCTTACTGCCGGTCAAAAAGCCTCACACAAATGACTACCGACCGGTACAAGACCTCCGGGAAGTAAATAAGAGGGTCGCGGACATACACCCAACTGTTCCCAACCCATATACTCTCTTGAGCTCCTTGGCGCCCTCCAGGGTCTGGTATACTGTACTAGATTTAAAGGACGCCTTCTTGAGTCTGCCGCTGGCACCCCAGAGCCAACCCCTGTTCGCCTTCGAGTGGCATGATCCGGAGGAGGGCTACAGTGGGCAACTCACCTGGACACGGCTACCTCAGGGATTCAAAAATTCACCCACCATCTTCGACGAGGCACTACACGAGGACCTGGGTGAGTACAGAAGGGAGCACCCTGGCCTCACTCTTCTACAGTACGTAGATGACATCCTGATTGCTGCTGACACGGCCAAAGACTGTGAGCGAGGGACCCAGGACCTGCTGGCTACCCTGGGGGCTTTAGGGTACCGGGCATCCGCGAAGAAGGCTCAGATATGCAGGGAGAGGGTAAGTTACCTGGGATATATCCTGGAGGGCGGATAGCGGCGGTTATCAGATGCCAGAAAAGAAACTGTCCTAAAGATCCCTACTCCCACCTCCCGAAGAGAAGTGAGGGAATTCCTAGGATCAGCCGGCTACTGCCGCCTCTGGGTTCCAGGTTTTGCTGAGATCGCCAGGCCCCTATATGAAGCTACCAAAGAGGGGAAAACATTTAAATGGACTGAAAAAGAAGAAATTGCCTTTAATCGGTTAAAAAAGGCCCTCCTAAGTGCCCCAGCCCTGGGCCTACCAGACATTACGAAACCCTTCCACCTCTTTGTAGACGAACATAAGGGAATAGCAAAAGGGGTTCTAACTCAAGCCTTAGGCCCCTGGAACCGCCCAGTGGCTTACCTGTCTAAGAAACTAGACCCAGTGGCTGCCGGCTGGCCGCCATGCCTAAGAATTATTGCGGCGACAGCACTCCTAGTCAAGGATGCAGACAAACTGACCCTAGGACAGGAGATCTGGATCACGACCCCACACGCCATTGAAGGGGTCCTGAAACAGCCTCCTGATAGATGGATGAGCAATACACGTATGACTCATTACCAGAGCCTCCTACTCAACCCTCCACGAGTGCGGTTCCACCCCAGTGCAGCCCTCAATCCTGCAACCCTGCTGCCCGACCCTGACCTAGGTGCTCCACTACATGACTGTGCGGGAATCCTGGAACAAGTACATGGATTCCGGATGGACCTGACCGACCAGCCCCTCCCCGATGCCGAGGCTACTTGGTTCACTGATGGCAGCAGCTTTGTGCGAGATGGACAGAGGTATGCGGGTGCAGCGGTGGTCACCGAAACGGACACCGTATGGGCGGAGGCTCTACCCTCCGGAACGTCAGCCCAGCGAGCGGAGCTCATAGCCCTCACCAAGGCGCTGATGCTGGGAGCTGGAAAACGGCTTAACATCTACACAGACAGCCGTTATGCATTTGCCACCGCTCATATTCATGGGGCAATTTATCAGGAGAGGGGGTTACTGACGGCAGAAGGACGGACTATAAAAAATAAGCAGGAGATACTTAACCTGCTTACGGCCTTATGGCTTCCTGCCAAGCTAGCCATTATCCACTGCCAAGGGCACCAAAAAGCTGATAACCCAGTAGCTAGAGGTAATCGAAAGGCTGACCAGGCAGCCAAGGCAGTAGCCCTTACTCCAGTCCCCACCATGACCATACAACTACCAGACCCGGGAGACCCAGTTTTACCAGACCAGCCCAAATACTCCCAGGAGGAGTTACAGCGGATCAAGAAACTCCCCATGGCTCAGGAGATAAAGGGATGGTGGTATACACCTAACAAGGAGCTCGTGCTGCCAGACCGGCTCGGAGTCTCAATATTAGAGCACATGCATCGGTCTACTCACATGGGGGCCCGAAAATTAAAAGACTTAATCCGACATGCTGGAATCAAGATTCACCAACAGGACACCAAAATAGAGCAAGTTGTATCTGCCTGCAAGACCTGCCAACTCACCAACGCGAAAGCCACATCAAATAAAAAAGGAACCAGGCTCAGAGGCACCAGACCGGGAGCCCAATGGGAAGTCGACTTCACTGAAGTCAAACCAGGAAAGTATGGTTATAAATATCTTTTAGTATTTACAGACACCTTCTCTGGCTGGGTGAAGGCATACCCAACCAAGCATGAAACGGCTCAGACGGTGGCTAAGAAGCTACTAGAAGACATCTTACCCAGGTATGGTTTTCCTGCCATGGTAGGATCAGACAATGGACCAGCTTTTATCTCTCAGGTAACACAGGCAGTAGCCAAGGCGGTGGGGGCAAACTGGAAATTACATTGTGCTTATAGGCCCCAGAGCTCAGGACAGGTAGAAAGAATGAATAGAACCCTAAAAGAGACCCTTACCAAATTAACCATGGAGACTGGCGGGGACTGGGTGACTCTCCTACCGTACGCCCTTTACCGGGTTAGAAACACTCCTTACACTCTGGGTTTTACTCCCTACGAGATCATGTTTGGCAGGCCACCCCCTGTTATTCCCAGCCTTCGAGCTGAACTTCTTGCAGAGTTTAAAGATCAAGAACTTTTTCTTTCCTTGAGAGGGCTCCAGAGGGCGCACGAGGATATTTGGCCGCGCCTCCGTGCCATCTACGAGGCTGGCCCGACCCCGACACCTCATCAGTACAAGCCGGGAGACTGGGTCTATGTCAAGAGGCACCACCGAGAGACTCTCGAGCCGCGCTGGAAGGGACCCTACATTGTAGTGCTGACAACCCCCACCGCTCTCAAAGTAGACGGCATCGCGACCTGGGTCCATCACACCCACGTTCGGCCAGCGGACCCCTCCTCGATCCGGAAGGACTTCGTCACGCGATGGGCCATCAGTCGGGACCAACACAACCCGCTCAAGCTCAAGCTATAGCACATTCGACCCACCTAATATTGGTAACTCTGTTAACTCTGCTTGTCATTGCTCATGCTACCGGGAGTCCCCACACCCCCCAAAACATCACCTGGCAGATCATAGATACCAGCTCAGGGACAATACTTAATTAGACCTCCCAGAGCCACCCCAGGGACACATGCTTCCCAGAACTTAGCGTAAACTTCCAAACTCTGTTCCCCTTGTCACCATAAATGCAGCCGGTCCCATGATTGGGTCCGTAAGTTACATGACAAGGGGGGAATGAAAGGGCGGGCCTACGCCGGCCGACTCCATCTTGTTCTGTGTTCTCCACCTTGAGTGACTATGTCCCCGACATGACCCCTTTTCCGGGAAATTCACAGAAACCTCAGACTGCGCCTCCTCCCCTTGAGTAACCTCCCGCTCACCCGTTCAAACTTTCTGATCAAAACACGCCCAGCGACCTGCGTAACAGGACTCCGACCCTTCCCCAACCAATCGGCTGAGGCCACGACCCTTCCCCAGCCAATCGGCTGAGGCCACAGCCATTACCTCACCAACTGCCCCTAGACCCCTATAAAACCTTTGTGCTTTTGAAACTCGCTCTCTCTCCCTGGTATCTCACCGCTGCGTCGGTGCAGGTAGGGGATTGAGCTCGAGCTAGCTCGAATAAAGGTTCTTTTGTTTTTGCATCGGACTCGGCTCCCTGGTGGTCTTTGGGGATCACGAATTCTGGGCATAACAAAAGTAAGGAAAATAAAATGAGACCCTGAAGAGTCCACTGATATTTTTCACTCTAAATTGATCAGAAATTCTGAGTGACTCAACTCCCCATCCTTGAGGTCCCCCTTAAAAAACTTAGATGATGAAGAAACCAAGTTACAACACTATAAGTTAACCTACAAATGACAAAAGGGCTCAGTCTACTGATAACTCTAACCTGCTCTAGTGATATCTAAAGAGAAACTTGATTTCATACAGATTTCACAGCTTCTCAACATCCATATACCTGAAAAGATAAAAGAATTTGTATATCCTTCCTTGTCAGTCCTTGTGATTCATTCAGGTTGTAGTGTAAGTTTCCTTTCAATCAATCCAAGAAGGATCAGCGTGACCAAGCAAAGCAGGTTCCAAAGGCAGGAAGCAGAAGCAATACGATGCTATGGAAGTACCTTTCTGATCAGTCCCTTCTGCTGTTGTAGGGCCTTGGGGCAACCCTTCAATGTAGGTGGTTGGCAACAAGTCGGCCGAGATAGGTTGACCTTGTAGCTTTTGTAGTCTCTCATGTACAGCACTGGTCAGGTCTATATAAGCCTCATCGATGCTGCCACGTTCAATCACAGAAAAATGAGACATTACCCCCATCACTTCCACACTGGCTTCCCGGTACCTAAAAAGTATAAGGATTTTTATATATGTAGGCAATAAATGAACACAACAATTGAGATAGTCAGCCCCATCCCCTCCATCTCATAATGGAATCACCATATACATAACCAATGTAAGATCTCCTTTTTTATTTTATTTTTTTATTTTTTTTAACGTTTTATTTATTTTTGAGACAGAGAGAGACAGAGCATGAACAGGGGAGGGGCAGAGAGAGAGGGAGACACAGAATCGGAAGCAGGCTTCAGACTCCGAGCCATCAGCCCAGAGCCCGATGCGGGGCTTGAACTCTCGGACCGCGAGATCGTGACCCGAGCTGAAGTCAGAGGCTTAACCGACTGAGCCACCCAGGCGCCCCTCCTTTTTTTTTTTTAATGTTTATTTATTTATCTTCATTTTTGAGACAGAGAGAGACAGAGCATGAGCAGGGGAGAGACAGAGAGAGAGGGAGACACAGAATCGGAAGCACGCTCCAGGCTCCGGAGCTGTCAGCACAGAGCCTGACGTGGGGCTCAAACTTGTCAACTTCGAGATCATGACCCAAGGCAAAGTTGGACGCTCAACCGACTGAGCCACCCAGGTGCCCCTGTAAGATCTCCTTAAAGAGAGGAATGGCTTGGCAGATGAAGTGGTCAATGCGCAGGCAGATGGTCAGTAACAGAAGCAAGGAAAAAGAAGCAGCACAGAGGCAAACATTTTTAGTGTGACTCTAGCACTATGAAGGTGGAAAGTGTCCAGACCATGAATGTGTTTATGTGACAAGGATCTCTCCAAAGATGAAAGAAATGCTTCAAACTTGTTTAACTACATTTTACTAAGATCACTTACTCTTTCTGTTATTTTCATATAACTACCATGTAGTATTCTGCTTCAACTTTTGTCTTCAAATATGAGATTTACAGGAAACACTGCCCTGATCCCTGAACCCAAGTATTTCATCTTCCTCAAGATAGCATTTCTCAATATACATATGTGTGTATACATATATATATGTATATATGTATGTATACACACATACACACACATATATATGTATATGTATATATATATGTATACACACATACATATATATATGTATATATATATATGTATACACATACATATATATTTGTATACACACATATATACACACATACATGTTAATATGTTTTTTGAGAGGGAGAGAGAAAGAGAGGGGTCATAAGTGAGGGGCAAAGAGAGAGAAAATCCTTTAAGGAGCAGAGGGGGGGGAGGGAGGGAGGAGGGGGAGGGAGGAGGGGGAGGGAGGGAGGAGGGGGAGAGAGGGGGAGAGAGGGGGAGAGAGGGAGAGAGAGGGAGAGAGAGGGAGAGAGAGGGAGAGAGAGGGAGAGAGAGGGAGGTGAGGGGGAGAGAGAGGGAGGTGAGGGGGAGAGAGAGGGAGGGAGGGGGAGAGAGGGAGGGAGGGGGAGAGAGGGAGGGAGAGGGAGAGGGAGGGAGGGGGGAGAGAGAGGGAGAGAGAGAGGAAGGGAAGGAGGTGGGAAAGAGAGAGAGGAAGGGAGAGAGAGGGAGGGAGAGAGAGGGAGGGAGAGAGAGGGAGGGAGGGAGAGGGAGGGAGAGGGAGGGAGAGGGAGAGAGAGAGGGAGAGAGAGGGAGAGAGAGAGAGGGAGAGAGAGGGAGAGAGAGAGAGGGAGAGAGGGAGGGAGGGAGAAAGAGGGAGAGAGGGAGGGAGGGAGAAAGAGGGAGGGAGGGAGAAAGAGGGAGAAAGAGGGAGAGAGAGGGAGAGAGGGAGAGAGGGAGAGAGGGAGAGAGGGAGAGAGGGAGAGAGGGAGGGAGAGAGAGAGAGAGAAAGTGGGGCTCACCCGAAGCAGGGCACGAGCTCATCTGATGTGGGACTCAAACTCACTAACTGTGAGATCATGACCTGAGACGAAATCAGATACTTAACGACTGAGCCACCCAGGTGCCCACACTATATATTTTCAAGTTTTATTTATTTTAAATAATCTCTACACCCAATGCAGGGCTCGAATTCACGACCCCAAGATCAAAAGTCTTCTGACTGAGCCAGCCAGGAGCCCCAGTGTTTCTCACTATAAATTAACAATGTGACATTGAAGACTTTAAGACACAGAACAGATGAACACAAGGGAAGGGAAGCAAAAATAATATAAAAACAGGGAGGGGAACAAAACATAAGAGACTCTTAAATATGGAGAACAAACACAGGGTTACTGGAGGGGGGATGGGCTAAAGGGGTAAGCGGCATTAAGGAATCTACTCCTGAAATCACTGTTGCACTATATGCTAACTTGGATGTAAATTTAAAAAATTAAATTAAAAAAAAAATTTTTTAAAAAGTGACATATTAGATTTTATACCTAGTCAACAGTAAGTCTGACCAACATGTGAGCTGGTCCTTGCTACATATATACACACATACATATACGTGCACATGTGCGCGCGCGCGCGCACACACACACACACACACACACACACACACACATCTAACCAACCAACCAAGTCCAATCACTTCTGGGTATACTAACATTCAAATTATCAAGCTGAAGATAAGTGCCTAGAATGTGGTGACAGCCTTCCCTAGCGGATACCCGTTTCACCATACACCTTCTATTTAAACCCTAACAAGCAGCTCTTCTGGCTGTAGATAGCTAGTTTCCTATGGCAACACGTATATATTTTCTTTGCTCTGAACCTGCTATGGAATTTAAAGTAAGTACTGTATTCCTATTGAATCTATCATAAAAATGAAATATTTGCACCATTTCACAAAGATATCTATAAAACACCCGTATAATTATTGCTGTAAAACATTCTCAAAAGAATTGGAGAAAAGACTTGGCTTTTTTTCTTTTAATCATTATTTGTGTTGGAAAGAGGACAGTCAGACCTCAAAGGAAAAAAAAGTACAAGCACGTGCAGGAGCATGAGGGCACGATACAGTCACACACAGAGTGAGAAGAGGATACTCTTGCGATAGTTGGTGTTCCTTCACAGCCTCTTGAGCAAATCACTCCAAACCATTTTAAGAATATTTGATAGGGGCGCCTGGGTGGCTCAGTCGGTTAAGCGTCCGACTTCAGCTCAGGTCATGATCGCACAGTTCGTGGGCTCGAGCCCCGCATCGGACTCCATGCTGACAGCTCAGAGCCTGGAGCCTGCTTCTGATTCTGTGTCTCCCTCTCTCTCTGCCCCTCCCCTGCTCATGCTGTCTCTCTCTGTCTCTCAAAAATAAATAAATGTTAAAAAAAAAAAAAAAGAATATTTGATAAACTTCAATATGCATACATTTCTGCAAATCGTATTTTATAACCTGGTTTTGCAAGTTATCAAAACAGTAATTTTACATCTCTAGGTCTTAGTAACTCTTCATCTATAAACTCCTAAATTTGATAAAACTGGCTTTGCTCATCATTTGATGAAGACTTTAAGAGTAAGATAAATGATCCAGTTTAAAGTTGGTGGCATGTGGCCTTTCAAAATTACATTGTGATGTCAACCATTATTTCTGGAAAGTTACACTGTCTTTACCAGCATAAAATTCCCTTCAATGCAATGTAGTATATGTCCATTAGCTGACTTTAATTCTACTTTAGGGTTAAGGTATTAATCTTCAGTCAAATCTGTCTTCTTTTCTGGCAATAACTCCAGTGTGAAGTTGGTTACGGCACGTCACTTTTAGACTTAAAATTTATCTCTCTTTTTTTTTTTAAAGTTTATTTTTGTTTATTTTGAGAGAGAGATAGAGAGCAAGTGGGGGAGGGGCAGAGAGAGGGAGACAGAATCCCAAGCAGGCTCTGCACTGTTAGTGCAGAGGCTGATGAAGGGCTCGAACTCATGAACCATGAGATCATGACCTGAGTCAAAATCATGAGTCTGATGCTTAACTGACTGAGCCACCCAGGTGCCCCTGGAATATCTCAACTCTTAAGTCAAACCATAATCCCTACACACCACACTACATGGCAGAATGTACTGTGAGAATGTGGATACTGAAATCCAAACCCCCCCCCCGAATCCTTAGTCTACTTCCTAGCTGTGTGAACTTACACTATTTAACTTCTTTAAGCTTGCTTCTTCATGGAGGTGGGGGGGGGGGGGGTAGAATACTAGAACCTACCTTATAATAACATGAAATTTTTAAGAGATGTTGCCTGTGGAGAGCTTAACACAGGCTGGCATGGGACATATGCTCAATACATATTCTCTATTAGGATTATTATAGTGGCTAGAGCTTGTACCTACCTCTAACTTGGTTATACCCGGACATACCTCTATTCTAAGGCTAAGACTCTAAAATCTGGGGAGCAACAGTGCACTTTAAACACAGAGAAGGTAGTCTCCTTTGAGACTGTTCAGTTTCTGGCAAGTAATTCTATTTTTTTTAATAATTTTTTTAGTGTTTATTTATTTTTTGAGAGAGAGAGAGCACACACACATGTGCAAGTAGGGGAGGGGCAGAGAGAGAGGGAGACAATAGAATCCGAAGCAGGCTGCAGGCTCTGAGCTGTCAGCACAGAGCCCAACGCAAGGCTCAAACCTGCAAACTGTGAGATCATGACCTCAGCCAAAGTCAGACGCTTAACTGAGCCATGCAGGCGCCCCTGGTTCTGGCAAATAATTCTAGATACTGCACTATAATGTCAGTTTAACTTAGCCTTCTCTGGAAAAACTTAGTTTCAGTCAATTTAATTACTTCAAACATTTCAGAATTTTGGCTTGAGAACATGGGAATTGGTTTTAAGTTTTTCTTTTTTAAAGTTTATTTATTTTGAGAGAGAGGGAGGGAGGGAGAGGGAAAGATATGCAGTGAGGGAGGGGCAGAGAGAGAGAGAGGGAGAGAGGAGGAGAGGGGAAGAGAGGAGAGAGGACGGGGGGGGAGGGGGAGAGGGGGGAGAGAGAGAGAGAGAGAGGGAGAGAGAGAGAGGGGGAGAGAGGGGGAGGGGGGGAGAGGGGGGGAGGGGGGGGGGGGGAGAGGGGGGGAGAGGGGAGGGGGGAGAGGGGAGAGGGGAGAGGGGAGAGGGGAGAGGGGAGAGGGGAGAGGGGAGAGGGGAGAGGGAGAGAGAATCCCAAGTAGGCTCTGTGCTATCAGCATGAAGCCTGATGCAGGGCTTGAACTCACAAACCGTGAGATCATGACCTGAGTCGAAGTTGGACACTTAACCAATAGAGCCACACAGGCACCTCTAAGTTTTAATTATAATACCAATTTTTTTTAATTTTTAATATAACTTATTGACAAATTGATTTCCAGACAACACCCAGTGTTCATGTCTTTTAAATTATCAGAATTGAATAATAAATATTCATTCTACTAAGGTTTACTGAAGGTCAAATTAGCTCATGTTATCTGTGTTCCAATTTGTTAACAAAAGGATAACTTAAGGTAGTGGTTAACTTTGTCTATCTCATACTTTTCGTGGGTAATTGTTTATTTTTTATTTTTTTTTCAATATATGAAGTTTATTGTCAAATTGGTTTCCATACAACACCCAGTGCTCATCCCAAAAGGTGCCCTCCTCAATACCCATCACCCACCCTCCCCTCCCTCCCACCCCCCATAATACCAATTTTTAAATAATTAAGGAACTGAAAGGGTGTTAAGGGCACCAATTGTTACAGGTTGTAACGACTCTGAACTGTTCCTGAAACATGGTATCAAATCTATTTTCATTTCACAGAGAAAAGCTGGCTGTCGAAAGGGAACCTTTTTTAGACATTATTTACACCAAACAAATTTGAAACCTCAGTTCCTCAGGGGCTCATATTATATTATTTCCAATTCTTCCATTCCCTTAAACAATCTTTTCTTCTTACTTGGTAAGGTCAGCTTTCCCACGAGACTCACGAACTTGTGCCAGTAGAAGATCTGGACATAACTTCTTAGCATCATTTGCCCACATGTTCCTAGCGACCCCAAATGCACGAGCTTCATAACTCACTGAAACTATTCTAAGGTTAGGAAAAAAAAGAAAACAGAAAAGTGTTAAATGATCACAAGCAAAAATAACTAAAATTTAACATCAAGGCTATATAAACATAATAGTAGAAACTTTTTGGTCACAGATGCCACTATTACATCTCAAACACAGCAGCTGAGAAATCTCAAAACAGGACCTAGCATACTGCCATGTATTCTTATAGATTAAAATAGTCGATAGTTATAATAAGTATGATACATACCCACCACCCTTCCATGATTTGTACTGTACAACTGCACAAGGTTTATTCTTCAAATGAGGATTTTCCCGCTGTTCCACTTGAACAAAAAAACAGTCCATGTCCACTAGAGCAACTACCCGGTCCTGTCCAGTAGCCATTTTTCTGTAAGACGATATTTTATGATCAGAAAAGACATCTAATCCAAAGCACCATAGAAAGCTGTATTTCCGTACTTCTATTGTTGAGTTATCCTGAACATGAACAGTAACAAGAATGAAATAGCCATTTTCATATGATGCTGGTAAGAGAATAATAAATTGTTATAATTTTAGGAAGGCAGTATATATCAAAAGCTTTAAAAAATCCCCACCTCCCAAAGGAACTGAACACACAAAAAAGATATACATATAGTCAGTAAGCACATGAAAATGGGCTCAACATCATTAGTTACAGGGAAATGCAAATTAAAACTATAATGTACATTGGGGCACCTAAGTGGCTCGGTCAGTTGAGTGTCTGCGTTTGGCTCAGGTCATGATCTTGCAGTTTGTGGGTTTGAGCCCTGCATCGGGCTCACTGCTGTCAGCACAGAGCCCACTTCCAATCCTGTCTCCCCATCTCTCTGCCCCTTCCCTGCTTGTGCAGTCTTTAAAAACAATAAACATTAAAAAAAAAAAAAAAACTATAATGTACATCAACAGAGGGATGAAGTCAATAGTTACTCTAGTTGATAACAAATCTAGAGTATAATTTTCAGGGAAAAGAGAAACAGGAAATGACATATAACATGATAGCATTCATGTGAATTTTTTTAACTTTTTATTTTGAAATAATTTCAGACTTAAAGTTGCAAAAATGGTAGGATTCTCTGAAATCCAGCTTCCTCTGTTAACATTTTATAAAGCACAATTATCAAAACTAAAAAATGAATGAACATTGGTATAATGCTCAACTATACACTTTACTTGAATTTCACCAGTTATTACACTAATAATCTTCCCCCCCCCCCCCCCCCCCCAGGATCCAATGTTAGTCATCATGTCTCCTTGGTCTTCTCCAATCTGTGACATTTCCTCAATCTACCCTTATTTTTCATGACACTTTTGAAGAGACTAGTCAGCTACTTCAAGAATGCCTCTCAATTTAGGTTGTCTAATGCTTTCTCTTGATTAGATTAAGGTTATACGTTTTTGGTATTTCTTTTTCTTTTCTTTTTTTAAAGTTTACTTATTTTGAGAGAAAGAGAGAGACAGAGAGAGAGAACTGACACAATGCAAGTTGGGAAGGGGCAGAGAGAGAGGGAGAGAAAATCCCAAGCAGGCTCCTCACAGTCAGTGCAGAGCCCGATGCGGGGGCTCAAACCCACTAACCCTGAGATCATGACCCAGGCTGAAATCAAGAGACAAATGCTTAACCGACTGAGCCACCCAGACGCCTCAAGGCTATATATTTTTGGCAAGAATATTATGGAAGTGAAGTGTTCTTCTCAGTGTATCATACGGAGAGATACATGATAACAAGTCTTATTACTGGTGAAGTTAACCATGGTCGTTTAGTTGTGATAGTATTTGTCAGGTTTCTTGTTGTAAAGTTACTATTTTTCCTTTTGTAACTATTATCTTAGGGGGAAATCTTTGAGACAATGCAAATATCCTGGTTCTCCTAAAACTTTCAACCACTAAGCACCTATCACTGGATCTTGCCTGTAACACTTACTTGATAACGGTCTGATGGTGATTTTCTATCCATTTATGTAAACTTTTGAAGATAAAAGAAAACAATACTACATACTATTCACAGATAGACATACATAAAGGTATGGATGGTAGACTGGAAGAACAAACCTTATGTACTTGACAGTGGATACAGACTAATGTTATCATTTAACATTGTTAGAAATCTGGAAGAAATACAAACTGAAGTAGTGACTCCCAAACTTTGCTGCAGATTAGCCAGGGACATTTTTTTTAAGCTCTATGCCCAACATGGGGTTTGAACTCATGACACCAAGATCAAGAGTCCTCTACTGACTGAGCCAACCAGGGTCCCCCAACTTAGGAATATTTAAATAATACTGATATCTGGCTTCTCTCACCCGACATCCTAATTTAATTGGTATGGGTGTGTTTTGTGCTAGCTCAGCTATCAGCTGAGAAATGCTATCAGCTAGAAATGGCTAGGGTCACTCACCTGGGCTCCAGTGACCTTCCCACAGACATCTCCTCTTTCCAAAAGAAAAAATACAACTGACCAACCCTTGTGATTCTTATTGTGATTGCAAGATGCCCTTCAGCAATAACCATCAGCAAACTGAAAAAAATAAAGGTTTAGTACTTACAGGACTGAAAAGTACATAGCATACCTGGGGCCACACAATGACACCATAGGTAGATAAAAAGAGAATACCTTATGTAATCAAGCTGGCTAAAAGTGAATTATCATAAAGAGTTTTTTAAAATAAGTTTTAATATCAAGGGGTGCCTGGGTGGCTCAGTCTCTTAAGCATCCAACTCTAGATCTTCTAAATTCAAGCCCTGCCTTGGGCTCTGAGATGACCACACAGAGCCTGCTTAGGATTCTCTCTCTCCCTCTGCCCCCCCCCTCCCATCACGCTGTCTGTCTGTATGTGTATCTCTCTCTCCCCGTCTCTCTCAAAATAAATAAACTTTTTTAAAAAGCTTTAATGGGGCGCCTGGGTGGCTCAGTCGGTTGGGTGACCACATTCAGCTCAGGTCATGATCTCACTATTCTTGGGTTCGGGCCTCACGTTGGGCTCTGTGCTGACAGCTCAGAGCTTTAAGCCTGTTTCAGATTCTGTGTCTCCCTCTCTCTGTCTCTCTGCCCTACCCCCACTTGCTCGCTCTCGCTCTCAAAAACAAACATTAAAAAAAAAAAAAAAAAAAAAAAGAATTCCATAGGACTGAATGAACTGATGAGGAGGATTATAATTCTTATGACTTTTCATTAGAAACACTGTTGGTTCTTTAATGTTGTTTCTTCCAGATTTAAGGAAACCTCTTCTCTTAACCTATCTCCAACTTACAGCAATTTGGTAAAATATACTTTTGAGAACAAACTTTTTCTCCTTACCTGATCCCTCCAGAATTAGAAAACTCTCAGTGAATATTCTTATTTTTATGGCAATGTAATTATCTGTATAAGTTCAATAAGGATCTTTCTCCTTCTAACAGGACACGATTGGAAACATTGGTTATACTACCAAACTTTGACTAGAATGATGTATTTAAGACATACATATGTAGATATAATAGTTAAGAAACTAAGGTTAACTTTGTGGAATCAATAAAGCCCCATGGAAAAATCAGTCTGGCGCCCTGCTTACCAAGTTCCCAACAGCCTTACCAGGTGAGTAAGGAAGGTCTCTTCCTGGCAGGCCTAGGAACCTCAGGGTATTTTAGGAACCTCAAGAAGAGAGGAATTCACCCAAATCTATACATATTGCAGGCAAAGCCTAATGGCAAGTTTCTTGATTGGCTTCATAGTCTCAAAAGGCTTTTAAAAGTTCAATCTGAGATTCCTTATGAAAAGTTCCAGGAAAGCAGATTTAAATGTCTATATGGTCAATCACTATTCTTGCTGTACTTAGGTTAATAACCAGGCCTACTTTAATGAGACTATACTTTTTTTTTTTAATTAGCCTTATTTTGATTATCTCTGAAAGAAATGGGGGTGATTGTGAGAGAATGACTGTTTCAGTATTATAACTTTGTGGATATCATAAAGTTAATGGTCTTTGAGGTTTATTTTTCCACCTCTAAACTGGACTGGATCCTGAATTCTTCTAGTTTCCTCCAATATTTGGCTATAACTCTCTAAACTAACATTTCCAAATGTTCTCCCACCCTTCTGACTTGGAAACACTGAGAACTAAAACTGCCCTTTCCCAAAGTCATGCAAGCTAACGTGGAACAACTTGACATAAACTTCAAAGAAATCACACAACAGCTCATGCATAGACAATTTTGGTGCCAGTTGCTGCGTGGGTCACTCAGAAAAGATCACCAGAGACATTCAAACTGCAAACCAGGAAAATCTAACAGATTGCCACTGTCTGCCCTCACTCCATCTGAAGATGCTTTGAGTCTGACATCTAGAAATCTTCTTAACTGACTGCCTTCAGAACTCACAAACTGGGATTATAATCTTAATCTGTCAGTCTGGAATTTCCTGGTCAGCACTATCTGCCTGATAGACCTCTGCCTTCCCCCAAAGGAAGGTGATCTTGCTTGAAACAATCTACTCTCTGACAGTAACTTCCTTCTCATGCCCCCTTCTGCCTTGCCTTTCACTTTGTACAACTCTTAGGAGCTCCTTTTTATTTGTTAGAGGAGATGCTGCCCAATTCATAACCATGAATAAAGCCAGTGTAGATCTTTAAATTTACTCAGTTTTTTTTTTTTTTTTTAAACAGGCCTAACTTGAGGAACCCACCTGCACAACCACTTCCTGAAATAAGACACAACACTTTAATTAAATTGAGTTATTCTCAGGACCAAGAGATTGGTTCCACTGAATATGAAACAATCTACCAACACAGGACAGGCTCAAACCTACTTATACCATGGGGCACCTGGATGGCTCAGTCAGTTTAGTACCCAACTCTTGATTTTGGCTCAGGTCATGATTTCAGGGGTCATGAGATGGAGACCCACATCAGGCTATGCTGACAGCTCAGAGCCTGCTTGGGATTCATTCTCTCTCTCTCTCTCTCTCTCTTTCTCTCTCTCTCCCCCTCTCTCTGCCCCTCCCCTATTCATTCTCTGTCTGTCTCTCTCTGTCCCTCCCTCTCAAAATAAACTTAAAAAAAAAAAAAAAAGCAGACTACTTATTACCCAAATCCGTGAACAGATTTCCAGGGCTAGCCTTCAAAGATCACTGACCCATTTTCATGGCTGGACTCTTTCAAGTTTGGGACAATGGCTACAGACTGGATTTCAAACTATTGCCTGTATAATTATTTAACCCTGACTTTTAACATACCAACTATCAGGGCAGTTAACGTCCTCATCATTGACTCTGGCATCACAGGGTAGATTGTCATGTAAACCCTGACAGTGGCTCCCGCCACCCCTTTCTCATAATGCAGGTGGCTGATTTAAGCCGGGATTGCTGAGGCATCCACTTACTTTAAAGATGACTATCTTGAATAAACACATAGGCAGCCAAATGACTAGATAAAGTGTCAGGCCACGTTCCCTAACTGAGACTCCTTTGTTTTAGAGTTCTTGGTTGATTTCAATAACTGGCCATTTTGGAACACTTGGTTTTTTGTTTTCCCTTTTCTCTCTTCTGGTACTTTAAATTCCCGCTCTTATTTTTTAAATTCACCTGTGAAACCCTTGATCCCCACCCTCAAGCAGAACTCCAGGCCTGTCCTAGCTTGCTCCCTCTCTACCTGTAACCTTGCTGTGTGCTCACTGGTGTCTTGTGAGCTTCAGGGCTTATAAGGAATAAATTGTTTTTCTTTCAAAAAGTTTCCTGAGGGTCACTGCTAAAGGGTGTCCTGCAATCATATTAAGAACCATAAGAACATTGGTTTCGAAACGGGACAGGTCTGTGGGAAGCTCACAGGAGCCCAGGTGAGTGTCCTGAAGCATTTCTAACCACAGCATTACCACCAATAGGCTGAGATAGCACAAAACACGCATATACCAATTACATTAGGATGTCTGGTATTAGAAGCCAAATATCAATGTTACTTAGATATCATTTTATTTAAACTTATTATTTTAAAACATTACTATTAGGCTGAGATGGCACAAAATGGGGTGTGACTTGAGCACTGTGATTTTTCAAAGCTCTCCAGGCAGTTCTTTTTTTTTTTTTTTTTTAATGTTTATTTATTTTTGAGACAGAGAGAGACAGAGCATGCATGGGGGAGGGGCAGAGAGAGAGGGAGACACAGAAGCGGAAGCAGGCTCCAGGCTCTGAGCCATCAGCCCAGAGCCCGACTCGGGGCTCCAACTCACGAATCGTGAGATCGTGACCTGAGCTGAAGTCGGACCCTCAACCGACTGAGCCACCCAGGCGCCCCTCTCCAGGCAGTTCTAATATGTAGCAGAAATTGGAAACAACTGACCTAAATAAGATACTTATGGAAACACCAGTAACTCATGACTTAAATATGAAAGAAAAGGTTATACAGTTGAGTAAACACTCAACTGTTTTCTAAAAAAAAAAAAATCAAAAATTAACATTGACGTTGACAAGTGGCATGGAACTAACAATGACAGAAGATTAGTGGAAAGAAACATGAATTAAAAAGTCTGAGTAGTCAAGGCATTAATTCTTTATAAAAATTCCTTATAAATTCCACTCACTGAAACTTGGCATAAAGTGTTAAGTTTAAACACTTAAAAGTTAAAACCATAATATGTCAGAAATTACCTTACCTTGAGGCGACTTTTGCGTAGTGCTGGAACAGATAATGCCAGAATAAAAATAGTAAACACATTTTAACACACACACACACACACACACACACACACACACACAATCACCAGGGAAGTACCATGCTAGATACAAATAAAAATAGAGTAAGAATAGGAAGCAGTGATTTAAGTCCAGCAAACATTTTACTGCGAAAAAAACACAAAACCCAATATGCAAACTTTAACCGCTGCTGAAGTTTTCAGTTTATGCATTAGGCTGGAGAAAGCAAGAACTTTTCAAAGATGGGAAATGAAAACACACTCGCTGCCAAAAACTCCCCTTTCCGAATAAGGATCCCACTATTCTGAAGTCTTATATGTAGCACTTTAAAAGATCCAAACTGCAAAAGCCTTCAATAATTGCAATTACTGATCTTCAAGGGTCTCGATTTAATCAGGATCTTTAAGTTTGGTGCCGATCAGGCGATAACACATCTAAGGAAGATGAACACAAGTGAAGAAGGAGATTGAAGACATAGCGAAGATACTATTATTCCACCAAAAAAAAAAAAAAAAATCCTCTTAGAAGACCATACCAGGGCCTTTACATCTCAGTGAGTATGCATTTCTGTTTCACGGAGTCTCGGTCCAACGTCCTCACCAGCTACTACTATAGCATAAAATTAACAGCCAAAGCATGAAATGTCTGAAAACGGCGATACCGAACGGTTCTCAATTCTTACCAATGTGGCAAGCACCTGGAAGAACTGCCGATCACGGACGCCGAAGATGCCGGGCTCGCCGTCCACTGGAAGGAAGATGAAGGAGTCCTGAATACCCCCCTCTCCGGAAGCGGACCAGTCGGTTTCGAGAGATTTATTGCCGGTGATGACGGAGAAACGGACCACGGGTCACAGACGACCCTGCCCAGGAGAGTAGCCACCGCACTGCCGGGCGGACCTAGCCAGGATTTGAGCGCTCAGCAGCCAGACCTTGAAAAGCAGATCAGACAGCGCGCGCGCAGCTAAACAGCCGTTGACGCGTCTGCGCACTGTACCCCTTCCGTCCCCCGCTCCGCCCACCGAGGAGCTACAGTCACACGGGAGCCGCCACTTCCGCGGGCGCGTGCGCAGTGGCGGGTCGGGCGCGTGCGCAGCCCCCGCTCCTTCCAGGCTGGAGCTTCTGCAGCTCACGCTCCTCCTCCCGCTCCCCACCCCCCAGCTCGCCGCGGCCCGGTACCAGCGTGTGGTCCCGTGAAGGGAGCCGTCGGTGCCTCGTGCTCCCGGGACGGCCGTGGTGCGCGCTTGCGGCGCGTAGCACTAGCCATGGCGATGGATCAAGTGAACGCGCTTTGCGAGCAGCTGGTGAAAGCGGTGACGGTCATGATGGACCCCAGCTCCACCCAGCGCTACCGCCTGGAAGCCCTCAAGGTAGACAGGGTCTGGCGCCCCGGGCCTGCCCCAAGTCCCTGCCCCAGCTCCAGCGGTCCCCGCGCGGCCCCAAACCCTGCTCGTTCCCCGCCCACGCGGCCCCTGGACCTCCCATCACAACCGCGGGGGGCCTTTGCCTTCCCCCTCCCCGCCCTCCGCGCCTCTTCTCTTGGCTTTCTCTGCTAGCCTCGCCTGCCCTTCTCTCGGGACCCTCCGGTTCCTTGCTGATTCTCATCTCACCACCACTTTCCACTGCCCTCTCCTCTCCTTTCCCTACTTCTCTTCACTCCTGCCCGCACCAAAGCCGGATGCTTCTATTTTATTATTGCCCTAAACTCCACACACCGTAGCCTTCCCGTGGAGCACGTGCCCGTCTCGTCCCCAACACCAGCTACATTCTTTACGGTCTCCTCTGCATTAAACATTTCCTTGCACCCTCCTGACCCATCCTAGCTGAGCTTCAGTCCCTCTAAGGCCACTTTACTTGCATTCGTACTCCTCTTACTAATCCTCTTCTGTGTCTTGGGGATTTCTGGGCTAATTCTCACACACCTTCCACCCATGTTTTTTCAGTGTGTTCTATTCTCGGGTAATTTTGCGCAAAGATGAACTTCTACCACTTACTTTGCATTTTTAACAAGGGCGCTTTGGTTTCCTGAAAGTAGTTTTTCTTGAATCCGGATGCTCAGGTCCTGGGACTTATTCCTGTGTTGCAGTTCAGGAATGCTAATATAAATTGGGATGCTAATAAATTGCAGACTTATTCGCGCATCACACCATGTTATATGGGATGTGAGAAAACACTTGTGCCGTGTGTATATTTTTTTCTTAAGTTTTTATTAATTTCAGTTAAGTGCTGTGTATATTTTAAATGATGTGACTTTATAGAGTGAACATCACTTGAGAAAAAGCTTACTTTTTAAAAAACATATAGATGTATGCCACAGGATTTAGAATCAAACAATTGAGTTCTATTTATTTGCTATGAAATATCAAAAATAGACACAAAAGTAAAGGGAATAATACTGCAATGATCTTGTATATACCTCTCACCTAAATTCAAGAGTTGTAAAGAGTTTGTCGCATTGCTTTATTCCTTCCCCCAAAGTTTTTATTAATCTTTAAAAAAAATTTAAATGTTTTTAATGTTTATTTTTGAGAGAGAGAGAGTGCGTGTGCGCGAGCGGGGGAGGGGTAGAGAGAGAGGGAGACACTGAATCCGAAGCAGGCTCCAGGCTCTGAGCTGTCAGCACAGAGCCCCATGCAGGGCTTGAACTCACCAGCTGTGAGATCATGACCTGAGCAGAAGTTCCCGAATCCGGCTCTGTGCCGACAACGGTAAACCTGTTCCCTAACAGGTTCTCTCTCTCTCTCTCTCTCTCTCTCTCTTTCTCTTTCTCTTTCTCTTTCTCTTTCTCTTTCTCTTTCTCTCTCTCTCTCCCCCACCCCCACCCCCTCCCCTTCTCCACCCCTGTGGGTGTTTTCGGTCTCTCAAAATAAATAAGCATAAAAAAGAGAAACTTTATTTTAAAAAAAAAATTTTTTAAGTTTGAGAGAGAGAGAGTGCATGAGCAGAGGAGGGGAAGAGAGAAAGGGAGAAACAGAATCCCAAGCAGGCTCCGAGCTGTCAGCACAGAACCCAGTGCGGGGCTTGAACTCGGGAACTGTGAGATCATGACCCGAGCTGAAATTAAGAGTTGGATGCTTAACCAACTGAGCCACCCCAGCACCCTTAAAATTTAAGATGAAATTTTTTTTTTAATCCCACTTTCTCTTGGCTCCTAAGGGAAATACTAACTTTTTTTGTTTCAGTTCTGTGAAGAGTTTAAAGAAAAGTGCCCTATCTGTGTCCCCTGTGGCTTGAGGTTGGCTGAGAAAACACAGATTGCCATCGTCAGACATTTTGGCCTTCAGATCCTGGAACACGTTGTCAAGTAAGGAGCTTTTAGAGGGTACCACCAAACTCTTGAGAGAACATATCTTTATTTCTTATGGTAACTCATAGAGCTAATCTTTAGGTGAGTAGAAAAGAACAATCACCATGAAGAAAGGAATGTTCTCCAAGAGATTATCACAGCCTCATGAGAGCTCTCATTCAGGACTTAACTTTCCTCTTCCTCAGTTCTTTCATCCACGTAAAATACATGGTACATACTAAGCATTCTACAAATGTTAACTGGTTCTGCCAGCATTTATTGAGCTCCTGTTGTGTTCCAACAGACTTCAAGGTCTTTTTTGGAAAAATACAGTGTATAAGTATAATTACATCTCTGATTAGGCATTGTGCTTTTAATTTTTTTTTTAAGTTTGAGTGTGTTCCTTCTCTGAATGGCAAATCCAAAGGAGGATTTATATCACAAAAACTGAAAACCCTTCCTAACTTGAGTTTCCTATCCCCACCGTGTCTGTCATAAGAATCACCTTTCAAGACTTTGCCACAGTTTTTGTGGGATTGTACTATTACTTCATAAGCCAGCACCAAAAAAAAAAGGAGTTAGTGGTATCAACATTGTATTTTCTGAAAAGCAACTACATTTGTTGCAATTGTCCCAAGTGTATATTTGCTTTTGGCCTGTCAGTAAAATCAAGCCCCCCGCCCCCCCCAAATCTGTGCACAAACCTTGTGTGAATTTCAATTAGTGAACCACTGCCTATTTCCCAAGGCATTTTTCTGTTAGCATTTTGGTCGGATATGGACTGTTATTGTCCATTCTTTGAAGGGTACAAAATCAAAAGTATAGTTTCTTAGTGAAATTGCCAGCATAATATAACACAAAATCAGAGCTATTAGAGAAAACTTCTAATGTGATTCTCTTGACTTTATGCATTTTGGTGGCCAGGTTTCGGTGGAACAGCATGTCTCGATTGGAGAAGGTCTATCTGAAGAACAGTGTCATGGAGCTGATTGCAAATGTAAGGAATGAATGGTTGGTTGGAAGACTTGTGTTTCAAAGGTAGTTTAGACTAAGTGTAACTTCTTTAATGTAGCATTTATGTAAAAATTCACTAGTTCTACATAGGTCAAACAGCATGCTTGACAGGGCAGAACAGATTAAACATTTTCAACAAATGAACATGATTCTTAGTTCTAAATTAGATTGCACTTTGCTGTTTGTTTCCTTTCATTCCAAACTGGACTACCGTATGGTTCTGCCAATATGAAATATGCAGAATGAATTTGTGTCAGGAGTTAGAATATGATTTTAAACATGGTTAAAATCCATAGCTTTTTTTTTTTTTTTTTTTTTTAAACACACATGGCATGAAAAGTTGAATTCCCGTTATTTCATCTCCAAAATCAGTGCCTTTATTCCTGGGGTGCCTGGCTGGCTCAGTTGGTAGAGCATGTGACTCTTGATATTCGGGTTGTGAATTCGAGTCCCATGTTGGGTATAGAGGTTACTTTAAATTCTTAAAAAAAAAAATTCTCTTCAGGGCACCTGGGTGGCTTAGTTGGTTGAGTATCCAACTCTTGATTTTGGCGCAAGGCATAATCACAGGTTAGTGGGTGGGATGGAGCTCTGCATCAGGCTCTGCACTGAGCATGGAGCCTGCTTAAGGTTCTCTCTCCCTCTCCCTCCCTCCCCCCACCACCCACCCACCCTCTCCCTCTCTCCCTCCCTCCCCCCTACCCACCCTCTCCCCCTGTCTCTCCCTCCCTCCCCCCACCCACCCTCTCCCCCTGTCTCTCCCTCCCTCCCCCCACCCACCCTCTCCCCCTGTCTCTCCCTCCCTCCCCCCACCCACCCTCTCCCCCTGTCTCTCCCTCCCTTCTCCCCTTCCCACCCTCTCCCTCTCTCTCCCCCTTCTCCCCTTCCCACCCTCTCCCTCTCCCCCTCCCCCTCCACCCCTCTCCCACATCCACATGTGCTTGCTTTCCTCTCTAATAAAATATGAAAGTTTTTAAAATCGTTTCAGAATTATTAATCAACTTAGGATTTATATTTTGCTAGTTTGGGGGAAACTTGATAGGAATCCTAATTCATTAATTTTGATATCAAACTTTATTTTTGTATTTAGAGAGAGAGAAAAAGTGCACATAGGTGCATGCAGGGGAGGGGCAGAGGGAGAGAATCTTTTTTTTTTTTTTTTTAATGTTTATTTATTTTTGAGACAGACAGAATGTGAGTGGGTTGGGGCAGAGAGAGAGGAAGACACAGAATCCGAAGCAGGCTCCAGGCTCCGAGCTGTCAGCACAGAGCCTGATGCGGGGCTCGAACTCACAAGCTGTGAGATCATGACCTGAGCCGAAGTCGGATGCTCAACCGACTGAGCCATGCAGGTGCCCCATTCCTGGGAATAGTTTTTCTGTGTCGTATAATGCTAGAACTATCAGTCACATGTTCAGTTGCTTCTCCTAATTCTCCCATTTTATCAGCTGCTTATTGTCCTCATTTTTGTACTCTTCATGTTGGCGCTCTTACAAAATGAAAGTCAATATGAGAGCCTTTTCACTTGGTAAAGGAGAACAATAATGTCTTCCTTGCTCTGTATGACAGTCATTTTTTTAGCTGATGCAACCCTCACTTAAGCTTTAAGTGGGGAAAATGATTCGTGAGAATGCAGGGCAGGTGACTCAGACCTGGAGAGCAGGTTTTATTCTGTTTAGTTTAAAAGGAAGCCTGCTGAAGTTCTGTATACTTTCACAGCCCAGGTGGTTGGTTTTTTTGTGTTTTTTAAATTCAGTCTTACAGATCTCTTACTATCTCTTTTTGTTTTTCAGGGAACACTGGACATTTTGGAAGAGGAGAACCATATTAAAGATGTTTTGTCTCGAATTGTAGTAGAAATGATCAAGCGGGAGTGGCCACAGCACTGGCCTGATATGCTAATAGAATTGGATACTCTTTCTAAACAAGGGGTATGAAATATAGCTGTATCAATTCAGTTGATTTTGGAGGGGCTCTTTTGGAGTTCATTTTGTCAACAGAAAAGAGTCTTTGGGCTCACCCATAGTGAAAATGATGTTTCTATTTAATTTAATTACTTTATTTCTTTGATCTAGGAAACACAGACAGAATTAGTGATGTTCATCCTTTTACGACTGGCAGAGGATGTAGTGACCTTTCAAACCCTACCCCCTCAAAGAAGAAGGGATATCCAACAAACGTTAACCCAGAACATGGAAAGAATATTTAGTTTTCTACTTAACACTCTTCAAGAAAATGTAAACAAGTACCGACAAGTGGTAAGAGATACCTCACCTCCCAAAAGTTCTATTTTCTTTTAAATGTTTATTTACTTTTAGAGAGAGAGAGAGAAAGGGTGTGAATGGGGAAGGGGCAGAGAGAGAGGGAGAGAGAGAATCCAAACAGGCTCCGTGCTGTCAGCACAGAGTCCTGACATAGGGCTTATTCTCAAAAACTATGAGATCATGACCTGAGCCAAAACCAAGAGTCAGACACTTAACCAACTGAGCCACCCAGGCACCCAAACTTCTTTTTTCTAATATGAGTGGGATTTTGTTTGTTTTTCTAAGTTAAAAGTTCATCGAAAGAAAACCATCAAAAGAGAAACAGATGACAGGAAAAACTGGAACTAATTTTCCAAGAAACTCAAGTCAATGAGTTTCCATATCTATTTTAAAAACAATAATAAAATTCTTAAATCAGTATAAAAATGATTAATTCTTAGCATTTAAAATATTTAAAGCCCGGATTTCTGGTAGGTCAGATGCCCTGTTTAGTTCTGGTCCCTTTTGCAGTGGAAACTGCTGGGTTTTATTCCTCTTGACTATATGATTTTCGGTACAGGTTTACCTCACTACCTGAAAGAAGAAGTTCCTTTGAAACCTGTTGAAAGCCCAAATGGCATAGTATGAAGAAATTACCATTAATTTATGTGGAAAATTTTTTGAGCATTCCCATGCCAAAAGAAAACACCTCTCGTTGGCTTTTCTGACATCTTAGGACACGTCTTGCTAACAGATGCACAAAGTAATCACAGTAAAGCACAGATGCCCACAGACAGTCTAAAGCTGTAGCTGCTTGACTGAGATGCTGACTGCCATTCTTGGGGAAGGAACTTAGTGGTGCCTCTATAAGGGCTTGCTCTAACAAGGCTGAAAGTTATTCTCACTTTGTAAAAGCAAATAATCCTCTTCAGATTTCTTTCAGTTAGAGAAAACAGGTACTAATGCGGGTCATTAAAAACAAGGTGGCATAACACAAAATTTTGAAAAGTGGGAAATACCTGTGTTCTATTCTTCCTGATAAGGTATCTCTTCTGCAGAAAAGGGCAAGCCAAATACTATCTTTCCAACCATTGTCTTTTTTTAGTAGAGAGCTTTCAGAAGAATGTCATGTAAAAGTTAATGTAGTACAGTAGTTCTCAGCAAAGGATGGTTTTGCCCCCCACATTGTCACAAGTAGGGGTTGCTACTGGCATCTAGTGGGTAGAGGCCAAGAATACTGCTAAACATTTTATAATACACAGAATTGTCCCTCACAATAAAGACTTATCCTACACAAAATGCCAAAGTATTGTGGTAAAACCCTGATCTAGAATTCTTGTATGTGTTTATTTCACAAAATAGGATTAATTAAAATTATTTTTTACCCTGATTTCCTTCTTTTTTTTTTTTTTTTTTAAACATTTTATTTTTGAGAGCGAGAGACCAAGACAGAGTGTAAGCGGGGGAGGAGAGGCAGTGAGAGAGGGAGACACAGAATCCAAAGCAGGCTCTAGGCTCTGAGCTGTCAGCACAGAACCCCACTTGGGGCTTGAACCCACAGACTACAAGATTATGACCCGAGCCAAAGTTTGACACTTAACCAACTGAGTCACCCAGGCACCCCGCATTCTTTTGTTTTGTTTTGTTTTTTAAGTTTTATTTATTTATTTTGAGAGGGAGAATGCACACAGGGGAGGGGCAGAGAAAGAGAGAGAATCCAAGCAGGTTCTATGCTGTGAGCACAGAGCCCAGTGTAGGGCTCCATCCCACAACCCCAGGGATTGTATCCTGAGCTGAAACCAAAAGTTAGATGCTTAACCGCCTGAGCAACCCAGGTGCCCCTTCGTTGTATTTTTAGAGAAATGGTAGATAGTAACACAAATGAGGAGAAGGTACTATGAGCTGTTGGGGTGGGGAGGAACTCAGTAAGTACCTAATATATGCTATATACTTGTTTGCACTCTATGGGTTATTTAATCTTCAAAACAACCCTGAAAGTATAGTCTCCATTTTATAGATGAAGGTACAGAGAATAATTATTGAAGATTCCCTAATGTTTGTGGTGGAAGTCAAGTCCCGTTCTTTACACTAGAATGGCCCATTTCCCCCAAAATATCTCCCCAAGATTTTTCAAAAGATACCAGGAAAATATTTGCATTTAGAAACTTATTTATATTGAGAGTGAAGGAGGTATTGTTTTCATTTTCCCCTAGGAGATCTGATCTGTAGGAGAAAGGGAACACATTATGACCCCTTAGATGCTCTAGCAGTCTAGCCAACATGCCCGAGCTGAGACATTAGAAACATACACTGGTGTTTTTCTTTAGCCTCAGTTTCAGTTCCCTCCATCTACCAGGCTGCCACTTGTGTCCAAGACCAGAGTACAGCCAAGAGCCATCTTTTGTCCTGGAACAACTTCTTTTGCTCGAGAAGTTGCGTCCCTTCTTCCGTCTCTTCTCTCTGTCCATCCCTTCACCTTCCCAATTAGGCAGTTGGTTGAATGTTAACAATGATCAGATGAGTAAGCTCACTCTCCCTGGCCCATGACCTGGCCCCTGAACTGGTCTGAGGGGAGCATAAAGGGTCAGAGTGGGAGTGAAAAATTGTTGGAGAGGAAAGACTAGACTTGGCTATTGTTGCTTGGATTCCTTTTCCTTCTTGGGCAGCATCAGTAGATGCTGGTAAGAGGGTTCTACCCGTCTCCACCCATTAACACCTCTACTCAGTCACTGTTGACGAAGGTTTAATACTTGTCCTTTATTAACAAGGGCATTTTTAAAAGTTGAGATGAGGAATTGTGAAACAAATCCTTTATAATCCTAAAGGCAGTGAGTTTTCAGGTACTTCACAAGTTGTTATTCCTGCTTCTCTTCCCCTTCAGCTCCCCTTCAGAAGTTTTTTTGGAAAATAATTTTGTGCATGTAAATCATTAGCATTGTGTAATATTTGTAGAATTGGACATGGAAGGGTAAAAATCAGTTATAATTGTACATTTACTGAACAGATGTTATTTTTGTCTAGCATGTATTATTTGTGTGTGATTTGTAATATCCATATATACATGGTCATAACTTGTATTTAATTTTGTTTCTTGTTTTTTCTCCATTTACATTATTTCAGTATACTTTTGCTAGGTATAATTTGTTTTTATTTGAATGTGGAAAAAATGCTCATGCTTTGTTTTAAGCTAGATTTCTTTCATCACTAGCACTGTTGATCCTTATTATGTTCATCTGTTATATTTCTTTGTAAACCATGTGTTTTGAAACTATCTTTGTGGACTTAATGTTGTAACATCTGTGTAAGCTCTTTAAATACTAACTTTGTGTCATACTGCTAAAATAACCTTTCTTTCTTAGCGGGAACATCAGCTATATGTTCTTAGTAAAGTTGTATTTTTTCCGAAGGTTAAAAGTTAAGTCTGTATTTTAAAAAGTCATTATTCAAGGGACTTCATTAAGTGGGTGGAAAGTTATTACATAGCTTTTTGCTCATTAAAAACATTGGATTCTTATACTTCTTTTCTTTCAGAAGACAGATAATTCTCAGGAATCAAAGGTAAGAACTCTTGTGGAGTTGGAAGGAGACTTCTTTGAGGCTTTCAGGTACAGAGATGCATACACCTAGTGGAGGGTGACCTCAGCCTTGGTTTGTGTGATCGTTGAGTTATGGTAGAAGGGAGTTAAAATTATAATATTTTCAGTTTATCAGAGGAGACGAAATGGCCACATGTGCCATATGGTCTTATTGACAGACATTGAGAGTGCTGTTGTTTGAGAAGTGGTTGTGTGTCAGACCTTCGAGTTCCTGTCAGTTGCTGTTACATGAGTACATTTTTTAAAATCATTTTCTTTTTAGAATTAGAAAATAGAAGGAGCTCAGGTATGATCATAGCCTCTTTGTCTGTTAGTGAGGACTTAATGATCAAAAGTTACTTCTTTTCACGCAGGCCCAAGCGAACTGTCGAGTAGGAATTGCAGCACTGAATACTCTAGCGGGCTACATTGACTGGGTGTCCATGAGCCATATTACTGCTGAAAACTGTAAGCTCTTAGAGATGCTCTGCCTGCTTCTGAATGAACAGGAACTTCAGTTGGGAGCAGCTGAGTGTCTTCTCATTGCAGTCAGCAGAAAAGTAAGTTACCACTTCAAACTGACTTATCCTCAGAGCCTCTGCTGGGGGTGGGGGGTGTTTAATTGTATGTTGTAGCAAAAAGACATTGAAAAGTTTGGGATTTATCTGACATCAACTTAGCTACTTGTGTCCAACCCCTTTGGATAAGAGTATGCTGATATTATAGGGATCCATTGGCAGCATGTAGAGATTTGTCAGGCTACTTAGTTCTTGAAACAGCTATGAATCTTGGCACTTTGCACTTAAACACGATAAAAGTAATGTTAAAATTTAAAACTCAGCGTTACGTCAAAAAATCTCAGATGGTGGCAGCGTTGGCTTTATATTGGTCTAGGCTAACAAATGGGACTATGACAGCTTTTCTCCACAGGAATGTTGCTTTCAGATGTAATTTACTTTGTTTTCATATGAGCATTATTGCCTGACACATTTATTTTTTTTAAATGTTTATTTATTTATTTTTGAGAGAGAGATAGCGAGCAGGGGAGAGGCAGAGAGGGAGGGAGATAGAATCCCAATCAGGCTCTGTGCCATCAGCACAGAGCCCAATATGGGGCTTGAACCCATGAACCATGAGATCATGACCTGAACCAAAACCAAGAGTTGGATGCTTAACCAACTGAGCCACCCAGGTGCCACATGACACATTTAAAAATAGAAATCTTACAGGGGTTCCTGGGTGGCTTGGTCAGTTAAGCATCTGACTCTTGATCTCAGCTCAGGTCTTGATCTCAGGGTCGTGGGTTCAGGCCCCACATTGGGCTCCATGCTGGGTGTGAAGCCTACTTAAAAAAAAACAAAAGAAAAAAGATAGAGGTGTTATCCAGATTTTATTTTAAAGAATTGGCCTTTTCTCTAGTGTTCAGTTAGCCCTGGGATTGAGAAATTGTGAAATCAGTGTATTTGATTATATAGGTATAGAAGATGTTAGTACTTGGAGACTTTTAGTAATAGAGTTTGTATTACCTGTGTTTCCCTAAAATTGGTTCTAGGGCAAGCTGGAAGACCGGAAGCCCTTGATGGTCTTATTTGGGGATGTTGCTATGCATTATATACTCTCTGCTGCACAGTGAGTATCTGCTTTTCTATGTGTTTTCTAATTTCTTTGCCATTTACATATATTATGTAGATAAATCTGAAGTTCTACCTGAATGTTGGCAGTCAGTTGACAGTGTTCTTAATAAAGAAGTCGGGTAGTCTTAAAGGGACTTTTTAATCTTTTTAAAGACCTTATTCTGCAAGTAAGTTGTGGCCATTGACTCTGCACCCAGCCGCTTCCACAGTTTTTCCCATTCTTCCCAGATAGCTCATCTTGATTCTGTCTGCTTCTGGTGATCCCCAAGCCTCCTACCAGCATTGGTGCCTAGGCCTGAGAATGCTCTGATCTTCTGTACTAGAGTCTGCCCCAGGCCTGCCTTGACTGCAGAACTCCAGATGCTCCTCCTTCCTTTCCTGCTCAAAGTACTCAATGCCTGAAGTGCTGAGGCTCTTGGAAACAGCGGGAACAGTGTGTTTGATGAGAAATGTATGCATGGGACCTTGTAAACACATTATCTGTCTTAAAATAATGGCTTCTACTTACTTTCTTTTAATTGCTCTGGAAAATATTTGAGCATTTACTGATACATGTTTCTTACCCAGGAAGGCAGATAGAACTGTATTACAAGGACAGTTGAACCTGTCACAACATCCTTTTTTTTTTTTTAATGTTTATTTATTTATTTTAATGTTTTTTATTTATTTTTGAGAGAGAAAACAAGCATGAGCTCACGGGGGAAGGACAGAGAGAGATGGAGACACAGAATCTGAAGCAGGCTCCTGGCTCTGAGCTGTCAGCACAGAGCCTGACATGGGGCTCAAACCCATAGACCGCAAGATTATGACCTGAGCCGAAGTCAGATGCTTAACTGACTTAGCCAGCCAAGTGCCCCCTGTTTTTTTGTTTTTCTTTTTTTTTGTTTGTTTTTTTGATATTCTTAGTACTAGGGACAAATGAAAAGATATGAGACAGACACATACGTATTACTTAAAATCTCTTATTATCTGTTTATTTTCTTTTTTAATGTTTATTTTTGAGGGAGAGAGAAACAGTACAAGGAGGGGAGGGCAGAGAGAGAGGGGGACAGAGGATCTGTAGTGGGCTCCACACTGGACAGCAACAAGCCCCATGTAGGGCTCAAACTCATGAACTGCAAGATCATGATCTGAGTTGAAGTTGGATGCTCAACCCACTGAGCCACCCAGGTGCCCCTCTTCCTGTCCATTTCAACACGGCTTTTATGATGGCTTTCTTTCCTGTAAAGACTAGCTTTGTTTTTAAGGGGTTCTCTTCATTAAATTCATAACATGTCTTTTGGATGGCCACTGTAGTTACTGTTTCCAAGGCCCATTTCTTTTTTTTTTTTTTTTTTAATGTTTATTTTACTTTTGAGAGAGAGAGAGAGAGAGCGCGCGCGCTAGTGGGGGAGGGGCAGAGAGGGAGACACAGAATCTGAAGCAGGCTCCAGGCCCTGAGCTGTCAGCATAGAACCCGACGTGGGGCTCAAACCCATGAACTGTGAGATCATGCCTGAGCTGAAGTCAGATGCTCAACCGACTGAGCTACCTAGGCGCCCCTCCAGGGCCCATTTCTTAGTTCTGTAGAGACCATGACATTCACACTGAGGTGTCCCATCTCCATTTGTGTTACTTACTGATACCTGTGAGTAAAGGTATGATTCAAACCCAGGCGGTCAGACTCAAGAGCCTGCACTGGAAACCATAATGCCATATTGCCCTTCAACATCACTAGAGCCTAGGTCTTGCTTACCTCGAGGCCCATGCTTTTTACATTATGCTCTGCTGGCTCCAGAACACAGCTGACATGGCTGCTGTCCACACTAGTTCTTACTCTCATTAGTGTGAATATCCCTGCATCATTTCAGGTTAGGTTTTGCCACCAAGTAAGTTATTTTTTTTTAAAGAGCTATCTTGATTCTGAAACAGTAGATAAAGGATTATAGATCTGAACTAAATTACTTGGAGAAATGACACACAAGGTTATGTTTTTATTGCTTTTAAAAAAAGAAACTTACATTGTTCAGAGCAACTTCAGGTTCACAGCAAAATTCAGTGAAGGTACAGAGATTTCCCGTATATGCCATGCCCCCACACACGCATAGCCTCCCCCATTACCAACATCCCCAACCAGAGTGGTCCATTTGTTAGAATTGATGAACCTACACTGACACATTATAATCATCCAGCCATAGTTTTAGGGTTCACTCTTGGGTGTTGTATATTCCATGGGTACATTCTGTGGGTTTCAGCAAATTTGTAAAAACATGTATGTATCATACAGACTATTTTCAGTACCCAAAAAATCCTCTGTGCTCTGCCTGTTCATCTCTCCTCCCCCATCCCAACCTCTGGTAACAATTGATCTTTTTACTTTCTCCATAATTTTACCTTTTCTAGAATGTCACATCATTGGAATCATATAGTATATAGCCTTTTCCGATTGACTTCTTTCAGTTAGTAACATGCTATTTAGGGTTTTTCCATGTGTTTTCATGGCTTGAAAGTTCATTGCTTGTTAGCAGTGAATAATACCCCATTGTCTGGATGTACCAGTTTATTCATTCACCTACCAAAAGACATTTGGGTTGCTTCCAAATTTTGATAGTTAAGAACAAATCTGTAAACATCCAGGCTTCACATGTTATAAACATGCAAGTTTTTGTGTAAACACGTTTTCAATTTCTTTGGGTAAATACTAAGAAGTGTGATTGCTGGACTATATGTTAACAGTATGCTTAATTTTGTAAGAAACTCAAATTGTCTTCAAAGTGTCTATACCATTTTGCATTCTCACCAGCAATGAATGAGAGTTCCTGTTCCACATCCTTGGCAGCATTTGGTGTTGTCAGTGGTCTGGATTTTGGCCATTCGAATAGGTGTGTAGTGGTATCTTGTTTGAATTTGCAATTTCCTGATGACATATGATGTGGAGCATCTTTTCATATGTTTGTCATTTGTATATCTTTGGTGAGGTGTCTGTTAAGCCCTTTGGTCTATTTTTTTAATCAGGTTGTTTTCTTATTGTGGAGTTTTAAGAGTTCATCGTATATGTTGGATAACAGTCCTTTATTAGATGTGTCTTTTGCAAATATTTTCTCCCAGTCTGTGGCTTGTCTTTTCATTTTCTTGATTATAGTCCTTTTATTTTTGTCAGCGGTTTAAGGAATTGTGACATGCTTTGCCTAGGGATCTCTTGTTAAGTCCTCCCTGGGTATCAACAAATGTCTTTTTGTGCAGCTTTTCATGCCTATAAGTGTATGTATGCATTTTGTATGCAGTCGTGTTCAGAGTTTATCTTATTTAACCCAGAATACTCAAAGACCATATAATGTGCAAAATTAGAGTGCTTCTTTGAGGGATAAGATTGCATTGAACCTTATTGCTCATTGATCTTTCAGTGTTTGGTTGGAGGTTTTTTGTTTTTTTGTTTTGTTTTTTTTTTTTAGTTTTTTAACTTTAATAATCAGCAGAAATTTGAATGTTGAAGCACAGACCACATACAGCTGCATTTGGTGGGAATCCTTTTGGTTCTCTTGATGTACACCTAATCACACTATTTTCTCATCTTACAGGACTGCTGATGGAGGAGGCTTGGTAGAAAAACACTATGTCTTCCTGAAGAGACTCTGTCAGGTCTTATGTGCTCTGGGCAATCAGCTCTGTGCATTGCTGGTGAGCACTTTCTAGCAAGTTTCAGGACCATTTGAGTAGAACGTTTAGAAAGTTACATTTGTATAGTGAGTGAAACATGCCATTGATTTTAGCCTTGTGGAAATTGCCCTACAGGTTATTTCATACGATTTTATGGATTAAATTCTTGTAATAGGGTTTGAATGATGTAAATTTCTCTTAACAAGTCAGTTATCGATGTCAACAGGAAACATCCACATCTATTACTCCATAAAGTCAACGTTGCCATTCTTGTGAATTTTGGTACCTGTAGAATATCAGTTTGCTGAATGCATTACCCTTTGAGGTCTATTAGATTATGAAATATTATGCATTCAAATAAAGAACTCTTTTCCCAAATTTAAAGAATATTATTGGTCATAAAAGAAAACTTTAGTCTGATTGACTTAGAAATACCTGTCTTTAGGGAAATACTTAAGAATTCAAGTCTTACAAGTTGAGAGGACAATTGGTATAGACGTTTGCATCTGATGTTACATCTTTTTGTGGTGGTTTGAATGGTTAGAGAGGACAGATCTTCAGACGTGAGATGTATACCATCAAGTGGTTGTTTAATAGATTTGGTCACAGAGATCTGAATAGACCAGGTCTGAAGCAGTAATACAGATTTTTTTCTTTCTGTGATTTGTGAAATGAATGCTCTTTTTTATTTTCGTATTTGACCACAGAATGAGTTTTAGTGATAACGATTAAGGAGGGAAATCCTTGAGTTGATGCCTTAGGTCACAAGGAAGTATATGGTCCTTTTAAAACTGAACTTTGTGGGGGTTTAAGTTCTGTACAGTTGCCCCATGAACAACAAGGTTTGAGCTGCATGGGTCCATTTATGCTCAGGTATTTTTTGACAAATATAGTGCAGTTCTGTAGATATATTTTCTCTTTCTTATGATTTTCTTAACATTTTTTTTTCTTTAGGTTCCTTTATTATAAGAACACAATATATAATATATATATACATGTATGTATTAATCGTTTATTTTATCAGTAAGGCCCCTGGTCTATAGGAGGCTGTTAGCAGTTAAGTTTTGGGGAAATCAGAAGTTATATGTGGGTTTTTTACCCCTAACCCCTGTGTTCAAGGGTCAGCTGTATTTGTTACTCTTCTTGCTGTCCTCTTCCACCCCATCCCCGCCATCAGTGTCATTAATGTAGTGGTCTTTTTGTCCCTCAGGGTGTGGATTCTGATGTAGAAACACCAGCAAACTTTGGAAAATACCTGGAATCTTTTCTTGCTTTCACAACCCATCCAAGTCAGGTAAACTTTATATAGGCAACATCTCAAAATTTTAGTTAAGTAAGCCAAAATGAAGCACTATGACCTGAAGTAATTAGGAGCTTGTGTATAAAATATGACTCTTAAGACCATAGGAAGTAACTATAGTGTCATTTCATTAAAGAATTATTGAGTCTTCTTCCTGAGCCAAGCATTGCATCATGTAGGTCAACAGCTTTTCCCCTCAGGTAATATTCTGCTAGTGTTCTATCAGATGTGAGCTATATCCCAGGTGATTTGCTCCTAAAGGTATTTTAAGTGCAAAAGTCTAATTGATTGTGTTATAAAATTAATTTCTCACCTTTAAGGTTTTCCTTGTAATACCACCCTGAGATACCTGTATCCTTTTTTGCCATTAAAGAAAGTGGTAGAGGGGCACGTGACTGGCTCAGTTAGTAGAGCATATGACTCTTGATGTCTGGGTTGTTCGAGCCTCACATTGGGCGTAGAGCTTACCTAAAATAAAACAAGAAGAAAAAGTGGTAAAGCTCAGTTCACACTCCAGGAATTGCACCTGACCCATGGTCTGTCTCATTAGTATGTGGTCTGTAACGGGCCGTCATTACTGATGCAGTACAGCATGGCCAGTTTCAAAATATTACAGAGATTTATTTCCATGAAAAAATACTGTTGATAATTGCTGGGCTAAGTCATAATCTTGGTTATATAAAATGCAGACCCTTAAACTGAGGTTTCTCTTTTTTTTCTTTCCCTTTAGTTTCTGCGCTCTTCAACTCAAATGACTTGGGGGGCACTTTTCCGTCATGAGATCCTATCCCGTGACCCTTTGCTGTTAGCAATAATACCAAAATATCTTCGTGCTTCTATGACTAACTTGGTCAAGGTATGCATTGGGAATCAAAATGTGCAGTGTGAATTACACACAGTAAGACTTAGATTGGCATCCAAGTGACAGCCCGGTCTTGGTCACTAAGATCTCTTCCTTGGACATGTCATTCTCTTATTCACCAAGAAGAAAGCAGCCCAAACTGGTCATTATAATCTACTTTTTCATATTTTGGAGCACTTTTATAGTAAGTATTGGGCTAGGTGCTAGGAAGAAGTAGGACAAGAGCAATGACCATGACCATGCAACGGGATAATGCTTTTCAGAGATTGAAATCAGGCAGGGTAGAGTCAAGATTTTAAGAGGAGGTAATATGTGATTGTTTCTGAAGGTCCAGGAGAGTATGAGGGTGACTGAGAAGGGAGGAGGGCGAGTGGAAGCAAATTGCTCACTACCTCTGTAAAGTTGCTTGTGAATTCCTTGAGATCAGCTAAGTGCTCTTGCAGCTGACAGATGCTTAATCTTGATTTGTAAAATCAGAGAATGGGACCTATTTAAGTGTCCTCTTATTTCTTCAAGGAATATGCTAGCACATGGCACACCCTGCTCTAATTCTTTGCCATGGTCTTCATTACCGTTTAAGTGAAACATACAAAGTTCCATGCTTGTTCCCCGGGGGTCAGCATTTAAGGAGACACATAGTTCTAGATTCTTTTTTGCTTATTGCCTACCGTATTAGCACATTGTGTTGAGACAGCCTTATACTCAGGCACCCTAAGCAAATTCTAGAATTTAATTCTCCCTGAGGAATCTAGAGGAGAGTGTCAAATGAGTGTTCTCTTTTCTACTGCTGTCAGGATTATTGGAACTAGGAGAAAATGGTGGACTTGGGGTAGACCAGAAGCAGTTACTTATTTAAAAAGATCTTACGCAGACCCTTAATTCTTCTTTAAAAACTGCTTCAGCTCCTAGAGTTTAAGACTCTTTTGATAGGTCTGTTTTCATCCCCTACCCCAATTATCTTTCTCTTTGCAGATGGGCTTTCCTTCTAAAACAGACAGCCCTAGCTGTGAATATTCTCGATTTGATTTTGATAGTGATGAGGACTTCAATGCTTTCTTCAACTGTAAGTGATAGTGGCCTGGAATTTCTCCCAGTAGTCTAAGAATGGCATCTAATATTATGAATCATAGTGCATGACCCTTGGGGTTCTATATTAAAGGCCCAAAATCTGGACAGCAGCCTGTTTAATCTCTAGTCTCATATTGCAGAGGGTACTGGGATTGCACTCATTCTAGGTATAGTAGTCTCTCTTGCACACGCATTACATGCACACACACGCATGTGCACATACACAACCTTTGGACTTTGATGTTTAGGTAGTAACAGTGTGTTAGGCACTTGAATTTTTTTTTATACTTGGGATTAAATACCATCTTACTTTGCTGGTCCTCTAAAAAATACAGGCTATCTTATAGCCTAGTTGTGTTCTGGGTTTTCTGTAGCCTGGCTGGTTCCACACCATTCTTTTATTTTTTTAAATAACAGCCTTATGAGATATAATTTGTTTACCATACATTTCACCCATTTATAGTATACAATTCAGTGTTTTTTTATATATTTAGAGGTGTGCAACTATTGCCACAATTTTAGGACATTTTCATGACCCCCAGAAACCCTGTGCCCGTTAGCAATCAATCATTCCCAGTTCCCCCATCCCCCCACCAGCACCAGGCAACCAGTAATCCTCTATTTCTATATTTCATATAGAACAGATTATACAATATATGATCTTTTGTGACTGCCTCCTTTCATGTACGGTTATGTTTTTAAAATTCACTCATGTTATGGTGTAATCAATACATTGTTTCTTTTTATCACCAATATTTAATTGTATGAGCATACCACATAAGTTGATGGATATTTGAGTCATTTCCACCTCTTGGCTGTTAAGAATAATGCTGCTATTAGGGTGTCTGGCTGGCTCAGTTAGTAGAGCATATGACTCTTGATCTCGGGGTTGTGAGTTCAAGCCCTACATTGGGCCTAGAACTTACTTAAAAAAAGTAATAATAATGCTGCTATACCATGTGTGTACATGTTCTTGAGTGGACAGACACGTTTTTTATTTCTCTTGGGTGTATGCCTAGAAAGGGAATTATTTGATCGTATAGTAATTTTATGTTTAATGTTTTGAGGAACTGCCAGGCTGTTTTTCACAGCAGCCACATTGTTTTACATCTGTACCAATCTAATCTTTTAATTCCAACAGAAATGGGAGATCACTTTTAGTTTGCCTCTTTGAGGATTGAATGGTAGGGCAATCCCTAAAATTTGAAATTTGAAATCCCTAAAATTGAAAATTTCTGGATCTGTTCATCTTTATTGAACATTTGTTTACATTCAAAGCACAAATCTGCAGAACAGAGTCTCTGAACATTCTTCTCCTGGGATGGATAAATGAATGAACATTAAGCACCTATTACATGCTGCTCATTGATTTACATCTTTCTCTTGGCAGCCTCCCGGGCCCAGCAAGGAGAGGTAATGAGGTTAGCGTGTCGTCTGGATCCAAAGACTAGCTTCCAGATGGCTGGGGAGTGGCTGAAGTATCAGCTGTCAATTTCTGTTGATCCTGGATCCATGAACTGTAAGATGTTTTTATTTCTAAACATTAGTGAAGTATTGTATCAAATATACATAGGAAATAAACCTTCTGAGCCATACTTAGAACAACATGCTAATAGTGTTCAAAAATAAATTAGGGTAAAACCATGCTCCTGTCAGTTTTGTCTTCACATTTGTTTTCTAACAGAGTCAGCCAATTGCACATTGTTGATTATATTACTTCACTTTGGGCACCATCTTAACAAATTGCATGTCTAGACTTAATTTTTAAAGCTTTTCTACCAAGTTCTTGCATAGAACCATTCCTAAACTCAAAAGAATGTCTTGGTAGGCATAATAGGAGCAGTACGGGGACTTTCCATATCACTCAGCCACCTTATAGCCTTTGGAAATGTCACTTTATATAAAATCCTAATAGCTCTGTACCCAAATGCATAAGCCAGGTAACTTCTCTGTCCTCTATATCATCTGTTGTCTTGTTAATGCATGCTGTGTGTGACAAGATTTAATAAAACAGGAAAAGCTAGAAGCTACTCCTTTAAAAAGGCTCCATATTTACGGTCACTTACCAACCACGCTAGTTAGTTGACATTCACAGGATTTAACATTCTGTTTTGCATATTCACAGTTGACTCTAAAGGTCTTGGTATCTAGTAAGTTGAATGTTTGTGGAGGCCAAATGTGTTGCACCAAGAAGAAGCTAGTAAATGGAAGCACTATATGGAAACAAGAAAAGTAATTTGTAAATCTTTTTGCCTGTGCCGTTCTGTTTGAGTGATATGCTTTAATGTGAAATTGGAGGGTGGCGCAGTTCTCTAGATAATAGCCCTTGCAGTTATCATGAGGCTACTGGATGTGAAGCAGCATTTTGTGTATTAGTTGTTTATTTGGAAGGACTCTTTGTGGTCTCAAGTATCTTAATTAATTCTATAGGTTTTCAAAGACAAGTTATAAAGGGCAAAGAAAGGAGAGATTGGTTGATATATTTCAGTCGCCTGTGATTGACTAGGCACTGTTCTTGATGCTTTCAAAGTGGTTTTATAGATATGACTCACAGAGGTGAATTCACACAGCTCATTGTTAGAGGTGGAGGCAGAATAGAACTTCTCTCTACTTTTAGTTCTTTTTTTCTCTAGGCTGAGAGGGGTTAGATTACCCTGTTCCTTCAACTGTGAAATTAAGTGGTCTTAGTCTAAGACCCCATTGCCTGTCTTCTGTGATCCTGTGGCAGTAGTGGTGGTAGTGGTGGTGGTGGTGGTGGTGGTGGTGTTTGTGTTAAAACCCTGTTCTCTTACAGCTGGAACTGGTGAAGGCAGCCTCTGCTCCATCTTCTCGTCTTCATTTGTGCAGTGGGAAGCCATGACCTTTTTTTTGGAAAGTGTGATCAACCAGATGTTTCGGACACTAGATAAAGACGTAAGTAACTGTTTCCTGTGCCGATGGCATAATGATTTTGATCTCTTTAAAAGTGACAGAGGGATTAGAAAATCTGCGGATGTGCATCCTACAGAAGAGGAAATGGAGAGTCAGGTTAAATAACATACTCAAGTTCAAATAGCTAGTAAACAGCAGAGCTGAGCCTCAAATGCAAGTCTCTGTCTCTAAGTGTACAGTGTTCAGTCTTTATTTTAAGGAGATAATAAGACAAACCCTGTTAGTACAGTGAACAACAGGTGTTGCAGGGAGGACAGTAATGGTAATCTTGAATTGGAAAATCTTCAGAGATGTTTGCCATTTAGCATCCTTCTCCGTTTACAGCAGGTAGACCAGAATATTCATGTTAGCTCATCAGTGTCCTCTTTCCTGAATATGAATAAATTGGTCTTGTTTCTGTGTGTTTCATATGAACTATATCATTCTTCTCTTATCTACCTTAGATGCAGCTATAGTTAAGTAGGTGATAGTATATACTGTATTAACTAGGTTTATTAGGTTAAAATCATTGGATTTCTCATTTTAAAGTGATTATGTCTTAGTATGTTCCAGGTTAGTTGTAGGAAGAATCTAAATCCTTTGAAGATAAGTGAGATATATAGTGCTTTTTCTTACAAATGGCATATTAACAAATTAGGTTTTAGAGTCATTAACGTCATCTGCTTTTCCATTGATTCATTTCAGTTTGAAATGATGGTATTCAGAGTTTGTTCCAAAATTTAGGTGGGAAATTGTACTTAGATTCTGCATTTTTACTAAATGCGCCCTTTTTCAGATTTAGATGGAACTGTCAAGAAAGCCCTTTTTTCACTGAATCAAGGGAAATGGTTGTGGGGTTTCCTTTCCTGGTATTTTTAATTAGACACCTTGATGGAGCCAAATATGTGGGTATGACCCTGTTGGAAAGCAGGAGAATGAAGTGGTCACGGTTTGTCAGGTACTTGTCTTTAAAATATATGAAAGGACTGGCAGTATCAGGGGAAGGGTGCCTCGTAGGTTGTAGCCTGGATTGTATGCTAAGCCATTTAATATGCTGGTATTTGGTCAAAATGCCAAATTTTAGTTGGTCAAAAGGTACAAAATGTTGAATTGTGTATAAGGGAAAGATGGGGACTGGAAACAAAGCAAAGGTAACAATTAGAAATTGAGTAGGTGCTCACTTTGGCAGCACATACACTAAAACTGGAACAGAGAAGGTCAGCATGGCCCCTGTGCAAGAAATTGAGTAAGAGTCTGAACAGTTAGTGGGGAGAAGAACAATAGAACGAAATTCTTTTTTCCTGAGGAGATTCCTAGGTAGTAGTATTTAGGTTTGTTAGTGACAAACCTCTGACTCTAAAACCTTTTTTTCTTCACCAAAATAAAATGGGTCAGAATGAAGCATTCCTAAAGTGTTTGGTGAATTGTATATGATGAAATTATTCACCAACTTATTAACAAAGCTGTAACACGTTCTATGTCCCAGAAGTGTGCAAATGACGACTCTCAGCCTGTTACATTCCCACTTGCTGCTACCAGTTTCTGACTCTGCGTAGTATTGCCTAATCCAGTGGTTTTACAAACTGCTCACACTGTGCTCTTGGTCCCCACCCTCACCCAGGGTCCATCAGAGCAGCTCAGCTTTTATCCCGTGAGAGAATTTGACCAAGAGGTTCTTTGGCTAGAAAGGATTTTTGAAAAGCTCCTTCTCGTTTATAGTGGCATTAGCTGAGCTTATATGTCCAGAGGACTTATTTTAGCAATGGATTAAGGTATGGAATAGCTTTGGAGGGGGAGGAAATCACATTTTGAAAACGAGGATTGATTTGCCTCAGACAGTAAAATATAAAGCTACATTATTTTAAAGCAGTGTGGTACTCACATTAGATACGGCTCATTGGAACAAAATAGACCAGAAACAACCTGGAGCTTGTATAAGCATCCCAAAGAAATTGAGAGGGATTGGGTCATTTAATAAACAGTATTGGGGAAAATTAGCTGTTTGAGGAAAGGTCCCTAAGTTGAAAAACAGTGAAAGTAATGACAAAAAAGTGAATTGAATGACTATACGTATTTTTTTCTTAACTTGCAAACTGTAAAAGGCAAACTTGGAGCAATATTTGGAGTAAATACCGGTGGGATTAATATCTTTACTATAAAAACTTATATCTCTTAAACAATTGGTATCACAACTTTGGAGAATAATTTGGCAGTGTCTAGTGGAGATGCCTCGCCTTATAACCCAGCAACTTCACTGCCAAGTCTGTACTCTGAAGAAACCCTGCATGTGCATCAAGCCCCAATATTGAAGAGGATCCTTGTGTGTTGAGCCAAGGAAAAAACTTACTATCCCCCAATAGACTGTACAGAATAGAAGATAACATATTTATAGAGCAGTAAAAAAGAACTAGGGTATACTTTGAATAAGGATGATTTTCAGAGCACCTGGGTGGCTCGGTCGGTTTGGCATCCAACTCTTGATTTCAGCTCAAGTCATTAATTATCTCAGGGTTCTTGGGATCGAGTCCTGCATCAGGCTCCATGCTAGTGCAGAGCCTTCTTGGGATTCTCTCTCCCTCTCTCTCTACCCCTTCCCAGCTTGTGCACGTGCATGCTCTCTCTCTCAAAATAAATAAACTTAAAAAAAAAAAAAAGGGTGATTTCTCATGAACATAATGTGGACCCCCAACAGCAAGCTACAAAAGTAGGCATACAATTCTGTGTAACTGTGAATGTGTATATTTGTGGAAAAATATACAGAAATGAGGGAATCCTTGAAACTGTGAACATCAAATTCAGAATAGTGGCTACCTCTAGGGTATGCACACAAAACAACCACTCTGTCAGTAACATTGTACTTCTCAAAGTGGTCATATGGAGAGCTATTAAAGTATTGCTTACACCTTTTTAAAGGCCTGGAATATTTCACAACTGAAGAAATGCAAATTTATATAAACTCCTTGTTTTACTGCAAAGGTTTTAGGGAATAAACTCAAACTGCTGCTGAGAACATGGTAAGAAGGGCATATGGGTGGGTAGAGAATCAATTGATGCAGCTTGTAAAGAAGAAAAATACTAATTCAGAAATACCCATACCTCTTGATTAAGTAATTCCAGTCATCCCCAAAAATCTCTTCTTCAAATGAAATAACTGAAAATGTAGCCAAAATCTTTTTGCAGAGATATTTGTTAGCACTGTTTTTAGTAGTAAAGAACTAGCAACATTCTCAATGTCTAGTAGTAGGAAAAGCTACATCTTTACGAAAGCACATAGTAGCATCATTTAGGAAAAGTTTTAATAACATGGGGTACTGCTTATAAAAAGCAGTATATAAAACCATATGTGGTGAACCATATTATGTATTTATAAACCAAAACCTAAAGGTTAATTTACCACAAGTGCTTATTAGCCCTGCCAACCTCCTTTTCATGTCTGTATTATAGGCACTTCCTGTTAATGATGGAATAGAGCTGTTGCAAATGGTCCTGAACTTTGACACCAAGGATCCTCTCATCCTGTCCTGTGTCCTCACTAATGTCTCTGCACTCTTTCCATTTGTCACCTACAGACCAGAGTTCCTGCCCCAGGTCTTCTCTAAGGTAAATGCCATCTCCTTTATAAACTTTGTTTTGGCATTTTTGAGCCAATTATTGTTTTTTGTAACTATTTTTGAGAGTCTTTGAGACAAGCTAATAAAGAGTCATTTATTCATTCATCAAATATGCAGTACTTACTGTGGATCAGGTACCATGTTAGTAGAAAAGGCTTACTTATCCTTTAGATGCTCTGTTTGGAAATAAAATCACATAAACGGTTGTTGTGCCCATGTGGCATTGCAGTTAATAGCCAGGTATACTGAAAAGTGGAAAAGAATACCTAAAGAAGGATATCAAAGTGTGCTATCAGATTATTAGGAGGGGATTTGTGAGAGGAATGGTCAGTGCGGATGGTTTTTGGGTTTCCTGTTTAGGTGAGTAAGTGGAGCACCATCTGAGTGAGAATACTGGATTTGGTAAGAGTAAGGAAGAGGAGTAAGTTCAGTTTGGGGATACTACATTTGAAGTATATGTACAACATCTAGGAGGCACCTCACAATACTATTTGAGGTTAAAGGTCTGGACTCTAGAAAATTATAATATTAAGGTGGCATCATCATAGAAGTGCCTACAGTAGAGGTGAAGCTGTAGGAAAGAGGGTGATATGTATGTAGAGATGGACATGTAGCTCAAGCAGGGAACCCAGGGGATCGTCACTGGGGGAGGAAGGCAAAGAACGAGAAGCCCCCAAAGAAGAAAAAAGAAATGAGAACGTGCGTTACAAAGTTCAGTAGAACTTCAAAAAGGTGGACTCATTTGTTGCAACAGAAATACTCTATGAATTGGGGAATATCCATGGGGTTTCTTGATTAGACCTTTGTTAGAGTATAATTCTGTCCTAGTGACTAGGGCAGTAGTCATGCTGTATTAGGTTAAAGAGTCGAGAAGTTACACCATGGTGAGGGAATCACCATAGTTGAGTGTTTGGCTGTTGGCTTGGATTATTCGGGGTTTCTGGGACCTTCACCTTTGTGAAATGTTTGATAGTAAAGTTGTGAGTCTCAAGCCTTTTGTAGAGTTATCTGAGAAAAAGTCTGAAATTTCGTAACACTGATTGAAAACCCTTTTGTTACACTTTGGGGATTTTGTTGGAAACCTAGATCTAAGTATTATTTTTAAATACTTTATGCATTTGGTACTGATGAGTGGCTTTTTTTTCTTACCCTTAGCTATTTTCATCTGTCACTTTTGAAACTGTTGAAGAAAGTAAGGTAAGGCCATTAATTCAACAAATCCTAACTTCTGGAGAGCAAAAGTATGAATGCCTAACCCATAAGTCTAGATTTTTTTTATAAGTAGAAGGGGTTATTAGTAAAGGCAGGACATAGTCCTATGGTATGGTGTTTATAGTAGAGATACTCTAAGGCAAAATCAGTGAACATGTGTATTCATGGTGACTATAAATGTCACTCCATTAAACTCCCACAGTGTGAAAATTGTGAATTTGTCTCTGAAGGAGGTATTTTATGTGATTCTGTGCAGCATCTGTAAATTACATTAAAAGTGGCCCCAAGTTTGTTGAATGTCTTTCCAGGCCCCCAGAACCCGGGCAGTGAGGAATGTGAGGAGACATGCTTGTTCTTCCATCATCAAGACATGTCGTGACTACCCCCAGCTCGTACTGGTAAGCCCCTGGACTCTGACCAGTAGCCACTGAGACCTGTTGAGTTTAGTTACACTGTTCTGTAAATCCAGCCCTAAGTATACCTCATATAAAGAGAAAGCTAGGAACTGTATGTAGCTTTGCTTCAAGTAAGTATCCCTGAGTCGAGGGCCTTCTTCTTCTCCTACTTAGTAATGGAGTTAAAAATGCAGATTATTCCCTCAAAATGTGTGGTTCTTTTCCATATAGATGACCAAGTTTTCCCTGTCAGTGTACACGTTTTTACCGTACTAGGTGGTATTCTTTACTACTGCCAAATGGTGTGCCTAATCTTGAGAGAAGCCAGATGCAAATCCCAGCCTGTTTTGGAGGGTTGCTAGAGGAAATTTTGTACTATTCCAGATTACAAATTAACCAGAAATTTCTTCTCAATACTGGCAGTTATGTGTCTTCCTAACGTGTATAAACAAACTGATCTTTGTAAATATACTATAAAAGTTGATATAGAAAAAAAGACATTGTTTTCACAGTTGTACTGTGGGGAAGTACAGTTACCCAAATGAGACAAGAACCACCTTCTGCCTGAATTGCCTTGCTTGTTCAGGCAAAAGAACGCTATAACTAAATTACTAAGTGACAGTCTTATAGGCCTGACCTTCCTAGGAATGCCTTGATCCTCTTTCCACCTTCCTTGAGTGACCCACCTCTCCTTGAAAATCAGACCTTCATCACCTTTGGGTATTTTTCTTTGTAATCTGCAGCCCAATTTTGACATGCTTTATAACCATGTGAAGCAACTCCTCTCCAATGAGTTACTCTTGACACAAATGGAGAAGTGTGCCCTCATGGAAGCCCTGGTTCTCATTAGCAACCAATTCAAGAACTACGAGCGTCAGAAGGTGTTCCTAGAGGAGCTGATGGCACCAGTGGCCAGCATCTGGCTTTCTGAAGACATGCACAGGTAGAGGAGATCCTTTGCCCCTGACCCTCACTGCACTGGAGCACCCTTCTATTTTAAGAGCTATTCCCAGGGTGGGAGTATGAGGATATCAAGGCGTGATGACCCCATTGGTGATATTTGAAGTTCAAAAGCAGTCTTTAATTCTCATTGTTGAAAATGTCACCTTCAGTACAGAGGCATAAGGAGAGAGAAGAAATTAGTAAAAGTAGGTAGTATGGTCAGGAGGCCACAGAGTCAGAATTGCTATGGTGTCAACATTGCAGCATGAACCAATGTAGAGAAATGAGAACAGCCAATAGAGGCTGTATAGTAGGCATCGCGTAGACACTTACGTGTGCCCATGGAGCATTCTCAAGCTCACATTCTTTTTGCTAATGACATTTAGAAGTGGGAAGACAAGTAGGCGCCCAGGTGGTTCAATCAGGTCAAGCGTCCAACTCTTGATTTCAGCTCAGGGTTCCCAAGGTTCGTGAGATCAAGCCCTGCGTTGGGCTCTGTGCTGACAGCATGGATCCTGCTTGGGATTCCCTCTCTCCCTCCCCCTCTCCCTCCCCCTCTCTCTCCCCTTCTCTCTCCCCAACTTGAGCATGTGTGCACTCGCTCTCACTCTCTCTCTCTCTCTCAAAGTAAATATTAAAAAAAAAAAGAAGTGGGAGGAGAAATTTAAACCTTCAAATGACAGCTAACAATATGATTAGGTTCCTTTCACTTTCTAACAACTGCTCTTTGGAGCTAAATAATCATAGCTTATTAGCTTTTGTGGAAGAAATTCACTTTGCTTAAAATCATGGTATAACTTGTCTTTGCCACTGCAACCTTCAGAGTGCTGTCAGATGTTGATGCTTTTATTGCCTATGTGGGAGCTGATCGCAAGAGCTGTGACCCAGGCCTGGAGGATCCCTGTGGCTTAAACCGTGCACGAGTGAGTAAACGGCTGGGAATGGGAAGCTGCATTGGCCCCAGGTGGGAATAGGGTGTTGTCATTTGTTGAGTTTCTTAAAGATATTTGTTTTTTTTAATGTGCATGAGAAATCTGGGAGTCTCCACTTCCCTAAGCTTCTCCTTTCTTTTCTTCTTTACTCTTGAATTCTTGTGTTAGTTCCTACAGCAAAGCAGATGGTCTTTTCTTTGAACTCGTTATTTTGACTTTAAGGATCTCTAAATAGCTCTGAAGAGTGAAGTGTAATGAGGAATTAGGTCAGAATTTGGTGGGCAGTATGAGTCCTCCCTGCCACTGCTGTCTGGGAAGTAGAGTCTTAAATGATGATCTAACTTGCAAACCTGAGAGTTTTCAGTTCTTTGCTATTCAAATAAACATTGTTCCTGGTTCCAATATGGCAGAATTCTACTTAACCTGGCAAGTAGTAGGTTGGTTGAGAGTGCCATGAGTGAGGATTAGAGCAAAAGCTGCGAGGGCCCAAGATGGAGGGTGGGTGGGGTGCAAGGTCAGCCAAAACAAGACGAAATGTTGGCAGTCTAAACACTTGGTTGTGAAGCATGTCCGGGCCACCTTCTAATTGGGATCCTACAAGAGCCTCTGGAAGGACAACCTCATGTAAAGGAAACTTCTAGAGCCTACCACTGGTCCTAAAGATGGCAATGAAAGGATCCCTCTTAGATTGACCTTAAAAGAAGGGACAGGAATTTATTTAAATAAACGGGGCTCCTTTCCTTCTCTCCGGCTTCTGTATCACGTTTGCCATAACATTGCATACGGATAATAACACTTGTGGTTTTTCTTGCTCTTTATGGGTATCTTTTGTTTTATGTTTTTCTGTAGATGAGCTTTTGTGTATATAGTATTCTGGGTGTTGTGAAGCGAACTTGCTGGCCCACTGACCTAGAAGAGGCCAAAGCTGGGGGATTCGTCGTGGGTTATACACCCAGTGGCAATCCAATCTTCCGTAACCCTTGCACAGAACAGATTCTGAAACTTCTGGACAATTTGCTTGCCCTTATAAGGTGAGTTGGAATAATAGTTTTTCTGTTGTTGGTGGGTTTCTTTTACCTTAAGAATCTCAGAAGTGTAATCTCCTTACATTTCTTCAGATCATGGTGGTAGTAAATGGGGGATTAGGTCTTCCTTCTCTCTAGATTGGGGTCTCTTTTTAAAAATAATTCTAGCTCTCGCTTGCTTAAGTGTTGCTGTCCAAGTGAACACGTGGAACCTAATCCCAAAATGGCTTTTCTCATTTTGAGCCTTTCCTCTGTGTTCCTCTATTCCTTTATACTTTTAAAAAAAAAAATTTTTTTAATGTTTATTATTTTTGAGAGAGAGACAGAGTGCAAGCAGGGGAGGGGCAGAGAGAGTGAGGGAGACACAGAATCTGAAGCAGGCTCCAGGCTCTGAGCTGTCAGCACAAAGCCCAGTGCACAGGGCTCGAACTCATTAACTATGAGATTATGATCTGAGCCGAAGTTGGACGCTTAACCGACTGAGCCACCCAGGCGCCCCTTTAATTTTTTTTTAATGTTTATTTATTTTTAAGAGAGAGAGAACGTGAGCAGTGGGGGAGGGGGTTCAGAGAGAGAGAGGGAAACACAGACTCTGAAACAGGCTCCAGGCTCTGAACTGTCAGCACAGAGCTGGACATGGGGCCTGAACTCCGGAACGGCGAGATCATGACCTGAGCCAAAGTCGGACGCTTAACCTACTGAGCCGCCCAGGCACCCCGACTTCTTTATGCTTTATCCCTGCTTTTTACTTTAGGTTTTATTTGTCCAGATTTTTGTCACTAAACAAATTGTTGGAAGCAGGACAGTTGCTTTCTCTAGTAGTCCTTCTGGGTGGTATTCAAATGAGCTCATCTGAATTTATGAATAATGACTCTCAAATGGACCAAACATGCAGTGGCTAAACGTGGCAGAGGAAAGCATGATGCATGTTCCTCCTCAGACCAGCAGCATTAGTGTCACCTGAGAACTTGTCTGAAATACAGAATTGGGGCCCCACTCTAGTATTAAATCTGAATCTGTTTTTTAACAAGATCCCCAGGTGGTTTGTGCATACACTAAAGGTTCAGAGTCACTGTTACAAATCATAGGAGCCTAGTGTAAAGTGGAAGTAGGCCAAGCCTAGGCTTGTTGGTTACCTGAGGTATATTTGATGATTCAGGGACATTCGACAGTGAAAAGTAGGTTATAGCTAGAATTTAGTTCTTACTGGCCAAGGCAAAGTTTGATTCCTTTTTTATATTTTATAGTATTTCTGAGTTATATGTAGGTTAGAGCTCCGTTCCAGTGCTTTTGGCCTCTTACTCGGTGGGAAGAGCAGTATCTCAACTGGGCGAGCCAAATTACTCATGTCTTTGGGACGCTGCCCTAGAAGCATACTCCCTAGATCATCAGCTTAAGAATCAAAGGTCTTAATGTTGACCAAATTGGAGAGCTGGAGTATCTGAAAGAGTGGTCACTGGGGATATGTCTGTGGAAATAGGCAGTATTTTGTTCTGATTTCAAAAAGAAGAAAGATTTCAGTAAAGAAGTGGGCATGCATACTGAGAATGTAGTAAAATACTTAATCAAAGAAAGTTTTTTTTCCCATATTGATGTTTTTAAAACCAAAAGGTTCTGGGGCGCCTGGGTGGCGCAGTCGGTTAAGCGTCCGACTTCAGCCAGGTCACGATCTCGCGGTCCGTGAGTTCGAGCCCCGCGTCAGGCTCTGGGCTGATGGCTCGGAGCCTGGAGCCTGCTTCCGATTCTGTGTCTCCCTCTCTCTCTGCCCCTCCCCCGTTCATGCTCTGTCTCTCTCTGTCCCAAAAATAAATAAAAAAAAAACGTTGAAAAAAAAAATTAAAAAAAAAAAAAAAATTAATAAAAATAAATAAATAAATAAATAAATAAAACCAAAAGGTTCTTCTGTAGCTTGGAGAAAACTGCAAGTGATGAGGCCGGGTAGCAACACACACATCAACTGGGCCTTTCTAGGCTTGTGGCTGGAGGCCATGTGGTAAGAACCCAGACTTGGAAAGATGGTTCGTTTCTGTTTTGGCGAGACCTCAATAGTATGGTTGTCCCTATACTTTTCTAAGAGTTCAGTGTTTTTGAAAAATCCCAAAGTCAATCAAAAGAGATTTTGAAAAGTGTTTACCATGGTTATGGAGCAGTTCCATTCTTTTAAGTCATGTACATCTGGAGCTATTAGAGTTTTGTCTTGTTTTTTCAGTAAATTTTATCTTGAAGTATATAAGGGCACAAACAGATATAAGAAAAGGATAGGAATTATGGGTGCATGTAGATGAATTTTCACAAAGCGGACACATCCGTGTGATCAGCATCCAGATCAACAAACAACATTAGCAAACGGTCATTAACCCATTCCTCAAGGGTAACCACTATTCTTACCTTTCAACATTTTGCCTGGTTTTCTGAGCTTTATTAGTCAGAAGCATGCATGCCTTCTTGTCCGGCTTCTCTTGCTCAGTAACATGTTTGTGAGAGTCATCCAAGTTACTGCATGTAGTTGTGGTTTGTTCATTCTCGTTGCAGGTGTGGTAGTCTATCATGTAATTATGCTGTCACTTAGTCATTTAGCATTGACTTTTCAGTAGTTTCCAGCATTTCATTATGACAAACAGTGCAGTGGTGCTGCAGTTTGTATTCTAGTAAATGTGTTTGGTGTACACATAATTTCTGTTGGGTTGGGATGGAATCCTACATGTAGGAGTGGAGTTCTTAGTTTATAAGATATGCATATTTTCGGTTTTATAGACGTCTAGAACCAGATAGTTTTCTAAAGGGTTGTACTCATTTACATTCTCTCCAGTTGTGTATTGGAGCTTTGAGTTTTAACTCCTTGTCAAATAGTCTTATAACACAAGACTGGCTCTTGAGCACTTGAAATGTGATTAATCTGAATTGAGGTAAGGTTTAAGTATAAAATACACACCAGATTTCGAAAACTTAGTACAAAGAAGGAATGTGATATATCTTGTTAATAATTTTTTGTATTGATGTTGAAATGATGGGTTTTTTGTTTTTTGTTTGTTTTTGATTTTTTTTTTTTTTTTTTTTTTTTGGTGCATTGGGTTAATTAAAATATAATTAATGTAACTTGTTTTTGCTTTTTTAAGTTTGCCTGGCTAGAAAATTTTAATTGGCTTATGTGGCTTACATCATATTTCTGTTGGACAGTGTCATTCCTAGTGGGTCAGATGGAGACCACTGAGCAGTACAAAACATTCCTGAAATTAAAGATGATCTAAATAAATGGAAAGGAATCCCATAATCATGAATTGGAAGATTTACTTTTGTTAAGATAGAAAACTACACAAAGCAAACTACAGATTCAATGCAATCCTTGTTAAAATTCCAATGGCCTTTTTTGCAGAAATAGAAAAGTTGGGATCTTCAGATTAGTATGGAATTGCAAGGGGCCCCAGAAAGCTAAAACAATCTTGAAAAAGAAGAACAAAGTTAGGGGACTCAAACTTCTCAGTTTCAAACTCCTCAGTCTCAATTCACTATAAAGTTAATTCTCAAAATAATTCGGTGCTGCCATAAGACCTGTAGAATGATGACCCAATCAGAAAATGGGCAAAAGAGGAGCACCTGGGTGGCTCAGTCAGTTAAGCGTCTGACTTCGGCTCAGGTCATGATCTCACGGTTCGTGAGTTCAAGCCCTGCGTCAGTATCTGTGCTGACAGCCTGGAGCCTGCTTTGGATTCTCCCTCTCCCCCTCTCCCCCTCTCCCCCTCTCCTCCTCTCCTCCTCCTCTCCCTCTCCTCCTCTCCTCCTCTCCCTCCGCCCCTCCCCCGCTCATGCTCTGTCTCTCAAAAATAAAAATGAACATTAAAACGTTAAAAAAAAAAATAATAAATAAATAAATAAATAAATAAATAAAATAAATAAACATTAAAACGTTAAAAAAATGGGCAAAAACCTGAACAGACATTGTTCCAAAGAAGTTATCAAATGGCCAACAAGCCCATGAAAATATGCTCATCATCATTAGACATTAGGAAAATGCAAATCAAAACTATGAGCTACCATTCCACATTCAGTAGGATGGTTGTAATAAAAAGTAATAATTTTTTAATTAAAAAAATGTTTTTTTCATGTTTATTTTTGAGAGAGAATGTGAGTGGGGGAGGAGCAGAGAGAGAGGGGGGGACACAATCTGAAGCAGGCTCCAGGCTCTGAGCTGTTAGCACGAAGCCCATCGCAGGGCTCAGACCCACAAACTGTGTGATCATGACCTGAACTGAAGTTGGAGGCTTAACCAACTGAGCCACCCAGGTGCCCCAAAAAGTAATAATTTAAAAAAAAAAAACAAAATTCTACGTGTTGACAAGGATGAGGAGAAACCCTTGTTCATTGCCTATGGGAACATAAAATGGTTCAACTACTATGGAAAATACTTTGGCAACTTTTCAGAAAATTAAATATAGAATTACACGACTTAGCATTTCCACTCACACGTATGTACCCAAAAGAATTGCCAATAAGTACACAAACGAACACTTGTTGACGCAGACAAATACTTGCTGACAATTGTTCTTCCAGCACTGTATCACGGTAGCCATTTGGTGGAAACAACTCAAATGTCCTTCCGTGGTTGAATGGATGAACAAAACATTGTACGTGCACATAATGGGATTTTGTTCAGCCATAAGAAGGAATGAAGTACTGTTAGCATTTTATAATGTAGCTGAATCTTGAAAACATTATGCTAAGTGAAAGAAGCCAGACACAGAAGACCACTATTGTGTAATTCCCTTTGTGTGAAATATCTAGAATAGGTAAATCTATAGAAACAGTAAATTGGTGGTTGCCAGAAGTTGCGGGAAGGGAGAAATGGAGATAACCTGCTACTACTTAACTGTTCCTACATTTTTAGTGCAAGTGTGCAGGGGAAGGCAGAGGGAGAAAGAATCCCAAGCAGGCTTCACACTGACAGCACTGAGCCTGATGTAGGGCTCCATCTCACAAACCGTGAGATCATAACCTGAGCCAAGATCAAGAGTAGGATGCTTAACCAACTGAGCCACCCAGGCCCCCTGTAACTATTCTACTTAATGGTTATGGGGGAAGAATGTGATCTGTCCTTGGCCCCTACAGTTCCTTGGCCCCTATAGTTCCCTGGTGTGAAACCTTTAAAAGTTGAGCTGATGATTGCACAACATTGTGAATGAATGTCATAAATACCACTGAATTGTATACATTTGAAAATGATTAATTTTCAGGGCGCCTGGCTGGCTCCTTTGGTGGAGCATGTGATTCCTGATCTTGAGGTTGTGAGTTCAAGCTCCACATTGGGTGTAGAGATTACTTAAAAATAAAATCTTTAAAAGGAAAAATGTAGTCTTTTGTGTTACTCTTCATTCCAGGAAATGAGCACAAACTTGGGGCACAACTGCATTTAGCAGCAATTCAACAATTGGCTATTAGTGTATCCATGCCCATGGCTTAGTGACTCTAGGCCACAGCCAGGCTCAGAAAGCTCAGATAAATTAAAGAATGACCACAAGGCCACAACTTAGGATGCAGTTTCTTCTACCCCTGCCTTGGTACAGGAGGAGGGCTATGAGACTAGTGTGTAATATATGCGTATCAGCCCCCACCTTGTTTCTAAGTGTGCCATCCTCTTACTCACCTTTGCTCATGCTGTTCCCCCTCACCTTTCCTCTTCTTTGCCTCAAATGCCTATTAAGTCATCAGGCTTTAACTCCAATGTTACCTGACCCTTCATTCTCTCCATGAGAGTTAACTGCTCCTTTCTGAATGCTCCTGAAGCCTTTTTAATGTGGCTGTCAAAGATTTGCCTGCTCCGTGAATGATTTCTTAAACAAGATGCAAGAAAAACCACGGTAAAGGTCAGTACGTTTGTGTTAAAACAAAAGCCCAGGAGGGGGCGCCTGGGTGGCTCAGTTGGTTAAACCTCCAGTTCTTGATTTCAGCTCAGGTCAATGATCTCACGGTTTTGTGAGTTCAAGCCCTGTGTCGGACTCTGCGCTGGCAGCACGGAGCCTGCTTGGGATTCTCTCTCCCTCTTTCTGCCCCTCCCCCACTCGTGTTCTCACTTTCTCTCTCTCAAAATAAATAAATCAACAACAGCAACAAAAAAACTAAAGCCCAGGAAGATGACAGAGTAGGAAGCACCAGGAATCTGTCACCCCATCTAGAGAACAGTTGTATTGGCAGAATCTGTGTTGATTTTGGAACTCTGGAATCTTGAAGGCTTGCACCTTCCAGGGGAAGATTTGAACAGTAAATTGTGGTAATTTCAATCAATATCAGCTCCTAGCACAGTAGCAGCTACCCAGACCCCAGCCCTTTGACAGGCAGCTGGTGTTTCTGGAACAGTTTGTACACAGCTTGCAGAGCCAGGGTGAGCAAAATGGATCTAGCTCCCTAAATATTAGAGATCTGTGCTCTGATCACTGATTGCTACTTCTGATCACAGAGGTGCAGATACAGAAGTTGGCAGTGGTTATTGTACCTTTTCCCATTGTTGTAAGCCTCTTCCCTTCCTACTGAAGTAACATTGAGGAGATTTAAAGGGCCAGTCCCTCCCCCCCTTCATTTTTTGCCTTTCCTTTTTGTGAGCCACACTTTAAAGATTAGGGCATTCTAAACTGCATATATGGGGAAAATTAAAAAGTGGTCATGCATGACCAGGGAAAGGCTCAGAAAAGACCTGAAAAACCATTAAGTTAATACCTCAGTGGATCTTTGGCACAGAGATAGCCTACAACAATCAAACAACAGGATGGGGAAGGAGAAGAATATGATTTTCAGAATTAACCACAACATTAGACCCAAATGTCTGGTGTTCAGCCAAAAATCAGAAGGCATGCAAAGAAACAGGAAAATATGACCCATTCAGAGGAGAAAATAAATTAACAGAATCCGTCTCTGAAGAAGATCTAATGGGAGATCTACTGGACAAAGACTTTAAAACAGCTGTCTTGGGGCGCCTGGGTGGCTTGGTCGGTTGAGCGTCCGACTTCGGCTCAGGTCATGATCTCATAGTTCATGGGTTCGAGCCCCACGTTGGGCTCTTTGCTGACAGCTCAGAGCCTGGTGCCTGCTTCAGATTCTGCATCTCCTTCCCCCTTCCCCATTTATGCTCTCTCTCTCTCTCTCTTTCAAAAATAAATAAAGATTAAAAAAAAATTTAATTAAGAAAATAAAACAGCTGTCTTAAAGATGCTCAAAGAATTAGAGAAAGATGTGGAGAAAGAAATAATGTGTGAACAAAATGGTAATATCAATAAAGAAACAAAACCTAAAAGGAAGCAAAAAAATGCTAGAGCTGAGAAGTACAGTAACTGAAATGAAAAATTCACTAGAGAGATTCAAAGGCGGATTTCAACAGCAGAGTGCAGGGCTGCCTGGCTGGCTCAGTCAGAGGAGCATGTGACTATTGACCTCAGGGTCATGAGTTCAAGTCCCATATTGGGTGTAGAGATTACTAAAATAATTTTTTTAAAGAAGTGCAGATAGGACAATGGAAATTAATGAGGCTGAAAATGAAAAAAAAGATTAAGGGAAAAGGAACAACCTAAAGAACCTGTGGTCACTCAAAGTAATATGAATCGTGGGAGTACAGCGTTGGTGGGTATATAAAATGGTACAGCTGCTGCAGAAAAGAGTTGAACAGTTCCTCAAAAAAAAAGAAAAAAAAATGCTATATGATCCAACAATTCCATTTGTGAGTTTTCAAAAGAATTGAAAGCAGGGTCTCAAAGAGGTATTTATATACTCAAATTCATAGCAGGACTATTCACTCTAGCTAAAACGTGGAAGCAGGAGTGCCCCGGCTGGCTCAGTCAGTAGAGCATGTGACTCTTGATATCGGGGTTGTAAGTTCGAGCCCCACATTGGGTGTAGAGATTACTTAAAAATAAAATCTTTTTTAAAAAATATGGAAGCAACCCAAGTGTCCATCAGAGGATGAATGTGATAGATTAGGTGCCATAGAGTATCATTCAGCTTTTAAACGGAAGGAAATTCTTCAATATGCTACAACATTAATGAACCTTGAGGACATTGTGCTAAGTGAAATAAACCAGTCACAAAAGGACAGATCCTATATGGTTCCAGTTATACAAGATGCTTAGTATGGTCAGAATCATAAAGACAGTATAGTGGTTGCCAGGAGCTGGGGGAGAGAGGAATGGGGAGATATTGTTTAGTAGGTACAGAGTTTCAGTTTTATAAGCCAAAAATGGGGGGAGGGGGGTGGTGAAGGTTGCACAACAGTATGAGTGTATGTAGCACCACTGAACTGTATGCTTAAAAATGATAAATTTGGGGGTGCCTGACTGACTCAGTTGGTAGAGCATGCAACTCTTAATCTCAGGGTTCTAAATTCAAGCCCCACGTTGAGTGTAGAGATTACTTAAAAATGTTTTTTAAAAATGCTCAATTTTATACGTATTTTACCAAAATGGGAAAAACAGGGGGCATAAAGCCTACTGGAAATATCAATGTAAGCAAATCAGCCACAGACCGGGAGAAGGTATCTGCAACCCATGAGTTGCAAAGCACCAGTATCCAGTGATTCTACCTGTCTGTGTCCACCATAGAGACATAACAGACTCTCGCACACGTACCCAAGGATACCTCTGCAGAAAAGCTCATTGCTAGAAATGGAGACAAACTTACTAGCTCTCAGGGGAGACATACTGGAATTAATTGGTATTCTAAAAGTTTAAATGATTGTACTGAGTGTAAATGATTAGATGTACAATGTTGAGGGTACCTGGCTGGCTCAGAAGAGCATGCGACTCTTGATCTCAGGGTCATGAGTTTGAGCCCCATGTTGGGTGCAGAGGTTACTTAAATAAAACTGGAAAAGAAAACAGTGCTGAGCATTTTTTTAACTTAAATAAGCATGGTCTAAAATGATCTGGTCGGTGTGCTGCTTAAATATTTAATCCTGATGGTGTCTCTTATGTAATTTTCTCTCTGTTTGAAATGTTTTTATAATTAACTTTTAGAAGAAAAATAAGTAGATATGCTCTCCGGCTGTAGATGGTTCAGTGGTGCCGTTGGTTATGGGCAAGAGGGCTGACATCTGTGGATGGCAGGTAGCTCGGGCCTATGGTCATTGCTCCCTAGCCATGCACAGCCAGTGAGTGCTCCGGTGAGTCATTTTGGTCTCATGTTGGGAACTGTGACTCTTCTTTGAGGAGGCAGAAACAACTATCAGAGCATTCTAGGGTCCATGCTCTTAGAGTGAGACCCAAATATCTGAAAAGTAGGGGCATTTTATTACCTTCTCTGTGTTCCTGCCTATAAAAACACAGTGCCTCTAACATTTCATCCTATGTCACCTGCAGTCTGCAAATTGGGAGTGTTTAGGCAATTGTCTCAGGATTAAAAGAATTTCCCTTTCTGGCTTTAGACTGTGATGCCATCCAGCTGTCTGTAGGATTTGCTTCTCGTCTTGATTGCTTCTAGGTGTTGAATGCTATACAACCAAATACTCTATTCCTGTTTCCAGGGAAACATTTAAATGTTTATACCCTATTTTCTTTTCCCTGCAGGGAGCAGTGTTGACAGGGAGATCTTGTCTATGTAAAGTATTTCACCTGAATTACAAGGTGAAACCCATTCTTTCCTTCTGCAGCAGACTAGGAAAAGTTCACATAGTATCCTTGTTTCTTGCAGAACTCACAATACTTTATATGCACCAGAAATGCTAGCCAAGATGGCAGAGCCTTTCACGAAGGCTCTGGATATGCTTGAAGCGGAAAAATCTGCTATTTTGGGTAAGAAATCTAACTTTTTTTTTCTTGTCTTGAAGTTTGCCTTATCTCTCACGGACTCCTCAGGCAGCTTCAGTGTGCTGTGTGTCATCACCTCCTTCTCACCTAGCACTACTTGACTGTTTTTGTCATGGAGTTCCTACAGGGTCTCTAGGAACAAGTGCGTTTACTTCATTATCTTAGGGTATAGAGGTCTTTGGAGGCTGTTTCTCCCCTGTGTTAACCCTGTGTAGTGGCATGTGTCAGAGCCTTTAGATTATAAATAAACCACGGTTTTCTGCCATGAAGGATATTAGCGTACTTTCCTGCTTTCATATGTGAAGAAAAAAGGCGTTAAAATGGTTAAGTTCAAATTGCTTTAATTAGCAAAATATTATATGTGTTACCAAAAATTTCAAAGGAATAGATCCTAAACCATGTTTCCCATTTGTTACCTTGATTCGAATGTTGCTTTAACTCATTCTTCCCATTAGCAGATAACTGTGCAATCGTGTGACATGTGCTGTAAAGGAAAGTGGCCATGTGTTTATTGGGAGACCTCACCCAGTGTTGGAGAGGAATCAGAAGACTACCTCCTAGTGGAGACTTGAAGGAGGAGTAGGAAAGATCTCATCAGGCTGGGGGGCAAGAGAAGATGTTGAGCATTGTGGGCAAGCAGAATGGCAGGTAGAAGATCCTGAGGCATGTAGGAAAGAGCTTGGTATGTCTAGGGAATAGAGAATGGTGACTCATGTGGCTGGAATAGAGAGCAAGGCAGTGGTTAGAAGTTAGAGCCAGAGACATCCAGAGTTGTCTAAATAAACCGTGTGCCCATTTCTAAAGCTTCATGCTGGCTCACCATCACAGTCCCCACGGTATCTCTTCATTCCCAGCCATAACCTCTGCCTGGGCCTAGTTGTGATTAAGCAGTGAGCATTCCCCAGCTGTGACATTCATGAAAGGAAGGGTGTTAGTTTGCCTTTCCGGAACTTGTGTCTGCCTCGGCCTACATGGTCCTGGACCATTTCCTGTAGCACCACTGCATTAAGGTCCACATTACAGGGGGGAAAAAAAGAAGAAGAACTTCCAAGAAATATCTTGCAATCAATTTAAAAAGTAGCTGTCGCTTTACCACCCATTACCCTCGCCTCCATTCAGCCATTCAAACTAAGCCAGGAATTCCTGTTGTAGAAATAGATGGTGACCCAAAACATACTAGAATGGACAAACAGTTCCCCTCTAGCAGCTTCCAGCCATGAGCAAGACTTGAAATATAAAACTGTCTCTGATGGGATGTATAGATCTTTTGGATCTTATAGAACTCTTAAATTATACTATGATTAGTTTTCATTTTGGGTTTCATTAGTTTCATGATCAGATCATTTTGATCTGCTATATATCTTGGGCTTTTGCTTAAAATGTTGCTTGAAAAAGAGGTTCCACAACTGAAAAAGGGAAGAGGGCATTCCCAGTGCTTTTGGAGAGATCATTTTGAGCTGTCATTGTGTGTTTTGGTATAAGTCCCATCTGGAGAAACCCCCCAGCAAAAGTTGGAGTGCCCAGGTCTAGTCTGAAGTCCTGCATACTTAAATAGTTTCCACCTTTCCCCACCAAAACAGTGTTGTAACAGTCACTTTGAGGGAAGCTCTTAGCACCTCCAGCTGGTAGAAGACTCGGCCAGCTGTTTTGCGTTTACAGCACTTCTCACCCCCACTTCCAAACCATATGTGCCTGCTGTAGGGTGTTGGCAGGTAAGACCCTTGGCAGCAGAACAGCATGTTCCTGACCCATCTTTCTCCATAGGATTACCTCAGCCCCTCTTGGAACTGAATGACTCTCCTGTCTACAAAACGGTCTTGGAAAGAATGCAGCGTTTCTTCTGCACCCTCTATGAAAACTGGTAAGGAACTGACGCTATCTCCCCATATTTTCTTTTTATTTCTTTTTAAAATTTTTAATGTTTATTTTTGAGAGAGAGAGAGAGAGAGAGAGAGACAGAGTGTGAGAGGGGGAGGGGCAGAGAGAGAAGGTGACAAGAATCCAAAGCAGGCTCTAGGCTCCGAGCTGTCAGCACAGAGCCCGATGCGGGGCCCAAATTCACAAACAAGTGAGATCATTACCTGAGCCGAAGTTGGACACTTAACCAACCGAGCCACCCAGGCGCCCCTCCATATTTTCTGTTTAGACATGCATAGTAAAGGAATGTCATGGATAGGACTTTCGATGTAGAATTCTAGTGTACAGGTAAGATGAAGCAAGAATTTGACAGGAGACCAGTGATTGTAGTGCCACACCAAAATGAACTGGCTGGCTTTCATGTGTATGCTTTTTTATAATTGTCATAGTGCCTCAGTCCTAGCCATGACTTGAGTGAGATTCTATGCCTAACTTGTCTGCTTCCAGTGCCTAAAATGATGAGACCACAGTATAAGATACAGTGAGTGGTGATGCATTTTCTCAGAGCCCTCACTACTCATAGCTGCTTTTTTTTGTGAGAGCATGAGCAGGGGAGGGACAGAGAGAGGGAGAGAACCCCAAGGAGGTTCCACACTATAAGTGCAGAGCCCAGCTCAGGGCTCGATCTCAAAAACGGTGAGATCATGACCTGAGCTGAAATCAAGACTCAGACACTTGACTGACTGTGCCACCCAGGCTGCCTCTGGAGGCAGCTAGCCGGACTTTGTCTTTGGGTCCTGGTTGTAGGATGGGGAGGTAACTTGCCCTCCTGTAGCACACCACACTCCAGGCATTGTCCTTAGTCACCCACCGCTCCAATCAGCCAAGCTAACAAAAAGAGAATCTTCATTGACAATCCATATTGCTTATGAAGTAATGATTGCTATTGTTGCTCTTGGGTGCCAACATCTGTCTTTAAAAAGATGCTACATCGGGGCACCTGGCTGGCTCAGTCAGTTGAGCATCCAACTCTTGGTTTCAGTTCAGGTCATCATCTCATGGTTCATGGGATCGAGCCCCATGTCAGGCTCTGCACTGACAGCACAGAGCCTGCTTGGGATTTTCTTTCTCTTTCTCTTTCTCTTTCTCTTTCTCTTTCTCTTTCTCTTTCTCTTTCTCTTTCTCTTTCTCTTTCTCTTTCTTTCTCTTTCTCTTTCTCTTTCTCTTTCTCTTTCTTCTTTCTCTTTCTTTCTCTTTCTCTCTCTCTCTCCCTCCCTCCCTCCCTCCCTCCCTCCGTCCTTCCCCCTGCCCCTCCCCAACTCACACATGCTCTCGTGCTCTCTCTCAAAATAAATAAACATCTATCAAGTGTCTAAGCTTAAAGGTGGGTGAGGGGTGTGGTACTGATTAAGCTTAAGTTCTCTTAAGGAGTAAATGCAGTTTCTTTTCTAGCTGAGAAGTGTAGACTAGAAATTCCTGGGGCATTCAGAGCTAATAATAACAAATGTGGGATGTAAATGCTGTGGTTTTTCCCTTACAGTTTTCATATCCTAGGGAAGGCAGGTCCTTCCATGCAGCAGGACTTTTACACCGTGGAGCACCTTGCTACTCAGCTCCTCAGCTCGGCCTTTGTCAACTTGAACAATATTCCTGACTACCGACTCAGACCCATGCTTCATATCCTTTCCAAAGTCCCTAGATAACCCAGAGGGCCAGAAGATTGAAGACAGGAACAGCTGTCAGACACCGGAGGAGGCAGAGCTGAGCAGTGTGGAATAGATGGAATCCTTTATCTATGTGTGTGATAACCCCATTAAACAGAAAAAAAGATTCATATAAATGGCAGGAAAAATATGAAGGCAGTCCAGGGCTCTTGAAAGTGTTCTCCTGAGGGGTAGATCTTGACCATCCCACTTCTTGGAAATGTGAAAGATAAAAGCTTTTATCTCTTTTCTGTATCCTGTCAGGTGCCTCCTCATACTTCATTCTCATTTGGACTCTTTTCTGTTTTCGAGAGTATCTCTCTTCCCAGAAGTTACAAGGAGAATGGTAAAAGAGAGTTTATTATGAAGGTGTCCCTCTTCTTTTTTCCTTCCAGGCAAATAAGTGCCCATAATGGGCAGCCTGGGATTTCTGGAAAAGAGCTTGAAGAGTTTTGCCTGTTAAGACAGAATGTCCATGGCATCTTGCAGGTCCTTTGGGGGTTGACTCTGCCCGAGGGCATAGCCTGCTGCCTGGCAGGTTTCCAGCCTGGCAGGTGAGGGGATGCCTTGGAATGGGAGGGGTATGTGCTCATGTTCTAAAACTTCTTAACCTGCCGCGGCATGGGTCTTTGTGAAGCCTCTGGTGCTCTTCTGTCCCCCAGAGCACTATGAAGCCCTGGTGTCTCCAATCCTTGGACCTCTTTTCACCTACCTCCACATGGTAAGAGATCGGTCAGAAAGGATAGCAAAGAGCCCTCTTGGGCAGGTTGGCCTCTCATGAGTCTTGCAAGTCAGGAGTTCCTGGAAGTATTTCCTGGCTCTGTCCAGATGGCCACACAGCTGTCCCACTCCAGCAGACTTTTCCTTGCTGCAGTGGATTGAGCACCCCCGAGAACTAAACTGGTTTGGTTGCCCTTGAAGACCTGCAGACTCCACTTCTGCTCCTGACCTCCTATTAACTGAGGAGAGGTGGTCAGGGGAGTGCTTCCTCTGGGTCTGTTTCCCTGATGGTGGAATTAAGCAGGAGGACCAGCTGGGTGGAGAACAGATGTGTCCAGAGAGACCTGGGAATTGTATAGTATTGTTGATCCTTTTGAAGCAAAGAAGTGTTTCGTACACTGTCCTCGTCACTTTGTTTACCTTATGGGGTCTCCCAGGGCTCTGTCATTGAGATCTAGAATCATCCTTGGCTAATTCTAATCATGAAGTGGACTTAGATATTGTGTGTTCCAACCTCCTCACCACTACTGCCATTTATTTCCCTTTTGTTTTCCCAGAGGCTTTCCCAAAAATGGCACGTCATCAACCAGAGGAGCCTGCTGTGGTAAGGAACATCTCTCCTCCTGTGGAAGTACTGGCAGCCAGCTTTGGGGTGGGAGATGAGAGACAGTGGGAAGGGGAAGTTCTGCCATTCAAGGCTAGAAAGCACTAGGTTATGGTCATCCTCAGCCTGGATGGTAGATGGCTTGTCTGTGACCATTAGGCATACTCAGGTCAAGTCTTCATAGGGGGCATCTTCAGCTGCCTTAGGAGGATACTGAGACATCCTTATCCACTTTGGATTTTGATCCAGGACCTCTATCCAACTGGATATTGTCAAATAATAACGTCTTCCTCAGTGGATCATTGCTGTCCGTTCCCAACATTTGTGTGAAATGTAGACCAAAGGGAGCCAGGAGAAGGAAATGAGCACAGAGGGTCTGGTTAAGGTCACTGTTTTCCTTGACCTTCCCTTTTGCACTCCCATGGAACTTGGCCCCCTGCTTTTCTGCAGTGGAGAAGATGAGACCGCAGATGAAAACCCAGAGTCTCAAGAGATGTTAGAGGAACAACTGGTGAGGATGTTAACCCGAGAAGTCATGGACCTAATCAGTAAGTGGCATGTGGGAATTAGGGGTAGTAGAGAAGACTTTTTCTAGAAGAAGAACTGGTCACTCACCCACCTCCCTTAAGGCATGTTTACAGCAATACTGACAGATTAATTAAGAAATAATTAACTAGATAGAAACCAGGTAGTCAAATCAACTTAAGGACATCCTACGAATTGCAAAGCAAGAGGAATTTCGATCAATGGTAGGAGTAACTTCCTAGTTTTGTCAGAATATGGAGAATTCTTAATTCTTAGACGACATGAAGATGCCCAATTTTCTTTGTTGGTCATTTCATTTGTTTGGTATCCAAAATAGACCAAGGATGTATCAGGCTTCCTCTTTTGGTTACTTACTCCGAGAATCCTATAATTTCTCTCTAGTTAGCTGAACTTAAAGAGGGACCAGAGCAGTCTGGTCAAACACCTGTGTTTCTCCTGGTAAAAGTGATTTTGTGCCTGGACAGTGTCCCACTTTCCCCCATCTTCACCTGCCTGAAGACCGTTTGGAATTCATTGGCCTGAGGTGTCTATTGTTCAGTCCAGTAACCCCACTTTCTTGCTTTAGCGGTATGCTGTGTTTCAAAGAAAGGTGCTGACCATGGTACTGCTCCCCCTACAGATGGAGATGGTAAGTGAGCTTGTTGTTTGGCCCTCAGAGGTCTGCCCTTAGACTCCTAAATATTGTCCCTTTTGTAGCCAGGTCAGTTCCTGTAGAACTAGCAGTTTGGGGTGGGTGAGATGTACATCTAGCTTTTCTCTCTGTTGGCTCTTTTGCTGTGTTCCTCCGGCATACTCCCACCTCAGAGCTTTTGCACTTGCTATTTCCTCTATTAGGATAATTTTCCTCCCAACTGTATACGTGGCCTGTTCCCCTGCTTCATTCAGATACTCTGCTCAGTTGTCACCTCTGAGAGGTGTTCCATAATCAACCTATAAAAACTAGTGGGGGGCCTGGGTGGCTCAGTCAGTTGAGCATCCGACTTCAGCTCAGGTCATGATCTTGTCATTTGTGAGTTCGAGCTCTGTGTTGGGCTCGCTGCTGTCAGCCTGTCCACGCAGAACCCACTTCAGATCCTCTGTCCCTCTTTCTGCCCCTCCCCCACCCATTCTCCCTCTCTCCCCCTCTGTCTCTCAAAAAATAAATAAAACATAAAAAAACAACCCAGCCACGCTTATTCTTCCTTTGCTTTATTTTTCTTCATAGCACTTATCACTGCCTGACATTGTTTTATTTCACTTGTTCATTTGTCACCTGTCTTCCTCATTAGAATGTAAACTATCAGGGAAGGGACTTTTTCCTATTCCTGTTACATCCCCAGTAACTAAGTGTCTGCTACAGTGGGGTCCTCATTTTTAAGTAACTGTCCAGAGTTTCCCACTATTTTCTCTTTTGTTTTTGTTTTTGTTTATTTTTTTAAGAGAGACAGAGTGTGAGTGGGGGAGGGGCAGAGAGAGAGGGAGGCACAGAATCTGAAGCAGGCTCCAGGCTCCGAGCTGTCAGCACAGAGCCTGACACAGGGCTCAAACTCATGAACCGTGAGATCATGACCTGAGTGGAAGTTGGATGCGTAACTGACTGCAGCCAGATGTGTCTCTAGACCTGCCATGAGCTGGGCTTCTACACCCTTCCATGAAGTTGGGGGGCTGTCCAGGACTACTTACTTACCAGTCAGCCCAGGTTACTCAGGTTTCCTTTACTTGGTGGACTTCTATCAGAACAGGATCCTCTTCTCTGTTCTGAAAGGATGAAGCTTAATATCTCTTTGCTTACAGATGAAGAGATGATGGCCACAGAGGTAGCCCCCTCAGCCATGGCGGAGCTTACAGACCTGGGCAAATGTCTAATGAAGCATGAGGTGTGTGGAGGGGACAGGTGATGTTTTTCTCCTTTCCTGGTATGGCACCAGTTTCCACTTTTCTCAATCTGTGATGCCATCAAAGAATTTTGGGGGGCTAATGCTGCTTTATTAACTTCCAGGTTCCTAAAGCCTCCAGAAAGCAGTAGAAAAGGTCAAGGTGTCTCCCATGCTAGCATGGGCAGAGGCTTTCAGAAAAACACACGGGCACACTGTGGTGTTCAGCCTCCCCCAGGCCTGAGCTTGGTCTCCTTGCACATTGGTTTTCACTTCTATATTGGTGGTTTTTTCTTCTTTTTGACTGCTAGATATACATAGAGAGGAGGGAAGTTTGTCCTCAGTTGCTATTTTTGTCATGTTCCTCCTCACCTGTTAAAATCCCAGCTCCTCATGTATAGGAATACTCAGAAAATTAATGTGTAAATTTTCTCATTGTAATCCTTCATCCTTTTCTGCTAGGATGTTTGTACGGCGCTATTAATTACAGCCTTCAATTCCCTTGCTTGGAAGGATACTCTGTCCTGTCAGAGGACGACCACACAGCTCTGCTGGCCTCTGCTCAAACAAGTATGGTTATTCACCCCTTCTCACTCTTTATGAAAGGCTGGGGTCATGAGGATTGACTGAATCAGTTGGAAGAATCGGGTTGCTGGGGCTTTCAGAGAGTAATCCTTTGGCCCTGAGCACAGCTGTGTCCCCAGGTGCTGTCGGGGACACTGCTCGCAGATGCTGTTACATGGCTTTTCACCAGCGTGCTGAAGGGCTTACAGACGCACGGGCAGCACGACGGCTGCATGGCTTCCCTGGTCCACCTGGCCTTCCAGATATACGAGGCACTGGTGAGTGCAGAAAGCACAGAGGCAGGGCTGGCTGCAGCTTCATCTTGAGGGGCATGCTCCCAGGCAGTTGGGCCTTCATAAAAGTAGACAGCTGCCCGAAGAGGTGGGTGTGGTGGGGTCATAGGAAAGGTGGCAAGGCCCAACCTACCCCATTGAGTGGTTTTATATCCCCACTCCACAGCGTCCCAGGTACCTGGAGATAAGAGCTGTGATGGAGCAGATCCCTGACATACAGAAGGACTCTCTGGACCAGTTTGACTGCAAGCTGTTGAACCCCTCTCTGCAGAAAGTGGCAGACAAGCGCCGGAAGGACCAATTCAAACGCCTCATTGCTGGCTGCATCGGGGTAGGTCATGTGCCTTCCCTGGTGCTCCCAACCAGCTTGACCTACCCTAGTGGTCTTCTTAGACCATGTGTACAGGCAGACCGGACGCCAGCTGTAGTCATAATCTTTGAAACAACCCACTACTCAGGGCCCAGCATCAATTCTTTTCCTTTGTTTTCCACAGAAACCCTTAGGAGAACAGTTCCGCAAAGAAGTCCACATTAAGAATCTTCCCTCACTTTTCAAAAAAACAAAGCCAATGCTGGAGACGGAGGTGCTGGACAACGAGGAGGGCGGCCTGGCCACCATCTTTGAACCCTGAATCAAACTTTTGGGCATTCTTCCTTGGCCTTTATTGTCATCTCTTCTTCCCCTTCATAGCTAATCTCTAGGCCCCTCTCCACCGCCACTTCACTTTCCACCATTGTCAGCCTGGAGAGAAATCCAGGTCTGGAGCTGGAGAGAGTGGGCTCTGTGCAAGGCACAAGTAATGATACCTAAGGTATCAAGAAAGGGAGTTTGCGCTCACACCATTCTGTCTAGATCTCCCATCATTCTACTTGGAGTTTCACCTTTTCTAAGAAAGAAAAGCTAGAGCAGACTGGCCCTACTCCCCAAGCCCTCCCATCCCCATGTAGCCATACACCTGTGTAGAGGGGTCACTAGGGGTGCTACACCCAACACTGAGACTAGCGGGGCTTGCACGAGGGCTTGGTCCCGCACTGCTTACGCCAGAGTTTCGCCTGGGCCACTGCAAGTCCCACGGAGTCCCTTTGCTGCTGGGCTGGTGGAAAACCTTCCCCATCCCTCAGGGGCATGTCTGGGTCAGGTGCTGAGTGCTGAACTGAATCTGGCCAGTTTCCTTTCTGTTTTGAGCAAGAATCTGGTCACCTGATGGGATCCATGGTACAGACTACTGCTAGGCTCTGAATGCAGTGTCAAGTGTGGTACCATCAGGGACCAGGGCTGGGCCACTCTCTGGAGTACTTTCTGGCATCCCATTATAGAGCTCATACATATTCCATGCACAGTCCCTCAGTGTGGGTTCCCCAGCCCCAGGGTCCACTCAGGCATAAGAGCCACAGTACCCTATCTAGTGTCACGTGATGCCATTGGCATCTGAGGATAATGCACACCAGCTAGGCTATGTCTGTGACAAGCAGCTGGCAAAGCCACTGGTCTTCTCTCCTAGGACTAGTTGAGTCCAGGTGCCTTCAAAAATCTCCTGGTCTTTTGGGTCCCTGGTCACTTCTCTCATGGACCATTTCCAGAAGAAAAAATATGCCTTCCTGTCACAACCTGTATTGTGAGGCTCCACTCTGTTCTCAAGGTCACTAGATGGCCCTGTAAGCAGAGGGGATGTGAATGCAAGACCCTAGCCTTGAGGTCACTACTGGCCATATACAGGCTTCATTTATACAGAAACCATATAGAGTATGTCTGCATTCTGTACAGAGACCTGTCCTCAATCCAGTCCACTGATGACAGTTTTGGTAAGGACTGTGCAGAACAGCCTGGGCTCAAGCTCCACCTGTGAGCTGGTGGTCCCTGGGCAGGGTCGGAAAGAGGCCAACCTGGGGAAATGGGACTTGGAAGTTCTATGTAGCTGTTTCTATGGCACAGGTTTGCCCCATGCCCTCTTTCCGGGTGGTGCTTTGGGCTGCTTCCTGTTGATTATGAAGGCCATCTCAAAGCATGTTTCCCTCCAAACTTGATGGCTGCCTACTCCTCTCTATGGTTGGGGCTGTGGAGGGCACAGTTGTATTTATTGTGCTGTAGTATTTTTAACATCCTGTGACTTCATGCTAGAAGTTTTCTATTGTTTATAGAACCTTTTTGTAGAAACATTAACTCTAAAGCACATCTGCATGTCAGTAAAAAAGTTTCATACAGAAAGGTCCCCATCTGCCTTTTTCAAACCAATGACATACTCTAGGGTCATTGCTCCGGAGCATCCTGCTAAAGGGACTGGACAGGAAGAACTGTGACCATGAACCTGCTGTCAAGCTTTCTCAAACAACATGCCAGCCAGAAAAAGACAACTATTCCTGACAAACCTAGACCAAGCAGCCCATACCACTCTCCCAGTGTTTTCTGTGGCCACTAGACTGGACTCTGAGGGACTGTCCAAATGGAACTGCTGCTGTTCCTTGTGTCACTTTTTTCAAAAGATTTTTTTTTTTTTTTAAATGTTCTATTTCTGAGAGAGAGGGAGACACAGAATCCAAAGCAGCTCCAGGCTCTGAGCTGTCATCACAGAGCCTGATGCAGGGCTTGAACTCACAAACTGTGAGATCACGACCTGAGTGGAAGTCAGATGCTTAACCAACTGAACCACCCAGGCGCCCCTAAAAGATTTTATTTTTAAGTAGCCTCTACACCCAACATGGGGCATGAACTTACAATCCTGAAAACTAGAGTGGCATGCTCTACCAACTGAGGCAGCTAGGTACCCATCCCTCCTTGTGTAACACCTGACAGCCATGTGACTTGATGGGTACAGACCACCCCTTTTCCTCAGAAACTTGTAGTAATCTAGGAAATGGATTAAGGGGCGCACACAATTTTCTGTGGTCTGGCTGAGCCCCCAAAGACCACCTCAATTTGGTAGGTTTTTTTGTTTTGTTTTACCTGAGCGTGTGAGCAGGTGAGAAGGGCAGAGGAGGGGAGAGAATCTTAACCTGGCTCCACCCTCAGCACAGAGCTCAACGCGGGGCATGATCCCACAACCCTGGCATCAGGACCTGAACCAAAACCAAGAATCAGACATTCAACTGAGCCTCCCAGACAGCCCTGGTATCTCTGATGAGGCTTCAGAGGACTTGGCCCTGACCTGCAGTAACACCCGAACCCTGTGTTCCTAAGTGCCAAATAATGCCAAACCTCTTCTAAGGTGAGGCCCCACATATTGGGGCTAAAACTCCGGAAGTAGTCTCTGGCAAAAGTTTTTTATTTGGATGTGAGTTTATTTACATTAAGGCCTTACAAAGGCAGGAAGTCACATTTTGTGGCACATTTAACAAAATGTATTGACTGAAAATAAGGCTGGGATTGTCCCAGAAAACCCAGGACCTGCAGTCACACTGGACTCTAGCAGTCCTGTGACCAGCAAGTCAGGACCCAAAATCTTCAGCTAGGATACTTGAGTATCCAAGCACAGCCATGCCGGTAAGTCCCATGCAAACCTCAGTCCATCTGAACTGCATCTAGTTCATCCAAGAACCGTTGGCACTTCCCCATCAGTACCTTGATGGCTTCACTCACTAGCACCTCTGGTGGCAACACCCCTGTTGACTCGACAGAAACTGGAAACCAAAGAGACACTTCAGCTCAGGCAGGGCTCGCAAAAGCTCCCGTATTAAGCTACGCAGATTCTACATCTGGACTCTACAAAGAAGCGGCAGCACCAAAGACCTGCCCCACTTCACAATACGCCCCCAACCTGACACTCACAGATATAGTGGTCCCGAACTCGAGCAAGTCGTACAACCTTCTTTAGCTTCTCGTTCCGGAACACTTCTCTGCTGAAGGTATCTAGCCGGGGATTGGCAACTCTGGCCACCTTTTTACCTAGTGAAAACAAACCGTGTTCTAAATACACGAGCCCAGAGCTTTCATTTATGCTACCTTCACAGGAAATATACTTTAGGTCCTGACCTGAACGGGTAACCCAAATGTCATACCTTGGACTTCCTGCACCTCAATAACACCAGGCGAGAAGCACCGCCTCAGCTCCTCCGCTGCATCCCCTTCCACAGGCTCAAGCAGGGTGATGTCTGGCAGAAGCCTGTAACTGGCTGTTGCCACCGGTGAAAACTTGGCATGATCCTTGCCTGGAGGGAAGAGAGTAAAACAGCCTGGGGGGAAACCTTCACATTATACAAACCCCTAACGGCGGAGGCCCACCAGCTTGCTCCTTGTCAGGACATCTCAGCTGAGCCCTTCAGTCACACCCCACTCCACTGTAATCAAACCACTCTGCCCAGGACAGCCAACAAAGTTCTTACCAATGCCCTTGACACAGTGCATGAGTAAGTCAATCTCCTGGCCAGGCCGTAGCTGAGCGATGAGAATATCATCATGCACTGGTCTGATCGTGCCCTCTGGGAAGAGGTCAGCCTGATTCCCCAGGGGCACCCATGTCATGTGCCTGGTGTACACTGGAGAAAGAAGCACATCAGAAAAGCCTCACCCCTTAAAACCAGCACCTACCAAGAAGTGGGCCTCTTGCTGGCCCTACCACTACTTACCTTTATGGTTCACATAGAGTTCATTGGGGTCAGAGGAATCTTTAGCAGCGTGGGGGTTCCGAGTGCACCTGACCTGAAGCCGAAACTGTAGAGTATCTATCTCTGTACCTTCTTCGTCTCCTGCACAAAGGGAGAGAGTAGAAGCTGTTAAAGAACTACTGAACATTTGGGTGCTAGGCACTATGCTGAGTGCATTAACTTAAATTTATCATTTAGTCTTCCGGACAAGTTACAGTAGGCAAGGGCAAGTGTTCACACAGATAAGAACAGATACACACCAAAAGATCACTAACTTGCTCGAGGTCATACAGTAATCAATCCAGGATTTGAACACAGGCAGTATGACTCCAGAATCTACTTCAGAAGAGAGCTGCTCCCATTTTCCCAAAATTTCATTTTCTCTCTCACCTTGGTTCCGATATTCAAAAAGACGGGGATCAGCATGAATGGGAATGAGCCCCAAGCGATGAGCAAGGATCTCATCCTGGACAATGGACGTGTTGTTGTACACCAGGACCTTTTCCACAGCCATGGTTGGCACCTGCCCAAGAAAACAGAATCGTTCTCCAACAAAGACCCTACAGATTCCCCATTTACTCCCACTTCCTGACAGGGGGACCTCTTCCTAAAAGAAGAATTGCTTAGTAAAAAGTTTATGAGGAATGCTCAGCAAAACTGCAAGAAAACTAAAGGAAAGGGGCACCTTGAGACAATTCTACAAGTATGGTGATGGCACAGTTTCCCACGCAACTCCACCTTTGTCACCAAAATAAATACCTCAGCTAATAAAATGCGCCGAAAAGCATTGGCAATGGCTGCATCAATTCCCACCATGTCAAACTCCAATGAGTTTTCATCCAAGTGCACTACATCCACACGGAAATTCTGTGGGGACAGAAAAAGCACTAAATGAAGCCTGCTCTCTGGAGTCAACACCTTCCCCCCTGGACATTCCTCCCAGAGTATTAACATTCACACTCACCCAAGAACCTCCCTTTGACCAGGTGTCCCTGATAAATGTTCCTTTCTCCCCCAATCCCTTATTAGGCTCTTGAAAAGTTTCCCTGTTTTCGTCCTCTACTTATGTAAAATTCTCTGTAATGTGGCTTCCAGCCCAACTATCTTCAGAAACTATTCTACTAGAGAATAGGCTTCCATACTGCTTAATGGAGTTGACATTACTCAATCCTTATCCTACCAGACTTCTCTGCTGCATTCAGCATTGATAGAATCCCTTCATTTTTGAACTCTGCCTTGACTTCTGAGTACCAATCTTCTGGTTCTCTTCCTCCTTCTCTGAGGAATCCTTCTAAATTCACTTTCTTCTACCCACTTCACCAATGTCACTATTTCCCAGGTTTTTCTGTCTCTCTCCAAGATGACCTCAATCACACTCATGGTTTTAGCAACCACACATACTAAAAAACCCCAAATTATATCTCACTTCTGATCTCATTTCAAACACACCTAGTACTAGCCTCCTAAACTTCTCCATATACAGGAAACTTAAATGCAGCATCATTCCCTTCCCCTAGATCTATTTCTCATCAGTAAATGACACCACCAGCCATCAAAGCAGCTCCTCAAATTTGGTCCTTTTATATTTCCTCCTCAAAGCCCACACCAAAGCAATTATCAAATTTACCTTCTATATCCCCTTTGCTCTATTTTCCTGATTACAATCTTAGTTCATGCTTTCAACCTCAGTTCCTCTATGCAATTCTGTCACAAATCTGACTGCTCTATTGGATCTTCAATTCGTTCTGTCCCAATCATTTAGGCTGCAGATCATGTCCACTTCAGAGCTCTTCAAAAACTCCCTATTACCTACAGGGTCTAAGATGCACTTCAATCTTGCCTACCACTCATGCTCCCCATTTTACATTCTAGCAATAATAAACTGCTTGGACGTTCCTGGAACACAGTTCACAAAACCTTTATAATTTCGTTTCTAGTCTTAGTCCCTCCTCACCCTTCCCTGTTCTCAGATTCTACTCATCAGGGCTCAATCCAGATGTCATCTTCTTTAGGAAGTAAATCTTCCATACCGCTGCCCCCAACCCCATCCCCCTTCTAGATTAAGTGCCTTTGTGGGATCACCCCATCCCCGGTTGTCCTTATCTCTATCAACCGCCTTTACCGCATTACACTGGAATCACTTACGTACGTTCTTCTCCCACAAGACTAAACATCTTGCTCCTCGAACAGGGCAGAAACCGTGTACACGAAGCGCCTTAGCACATTGCTCAAACGTTTTAGGAACGGAGCATACCACAAGGGCTGCTTCTGAGGCACAGGCTGCCCAGATACACGGTCGGTTCCTAACACCCTCTCCAAATCCACGTACCTTCTCGAAGCGGTCTTGGTCCCAGGCATCATCATAACCCGAATAGTTACCAGGAAAGTCAGTTGTATGAACCTAGAGCAAAAAGACGGGAGTCTGCGAAAGGGCAGGTAGGGCAAGCCCGCCCAACCCCACCCCATCCCTGTCCCACTCTCATTTTCCTTCCCGAGTTCAAGGCCATAGGCTTACATTGCGAACCCCGAACTCCCCTAGAACCACGCGGGTCCGCATTTCTTCCACCGCCTGAGCAGCCGCCATCTTCAACCCCTCCACGTGACTAGGGCAGCAAACTGGCGCGTGCGTCCCCCACCTCCGTCTCCGTGGCAACGCACCCGGGATCTAAGTATCGCGAGACTCTGCCCGGACTCCGTCCACGTCCCCAGCTTCCGGAAGTTTTGGCCAAACATCCGGGTTTCTCCTTTTTGCGTTCCGGTTGAACCCACCTCTCTTTCTCGCCCCTGGACATCTCCCTCCTTCAGGCCCGCGTCTCTCCCACTCGTCCGCGCGCTGGACTAGCGCGGGCTTCAGTGACGGGAGCCCTCGAGGGACATGGCAACTACAGCGGCGCCGGCCGGCGGCGCCCGAAGCGGGGCTGGTCCGGAATGGGGAGGGTTCGAAGAAAACATCCAGGTAATAGCCCCAAGCCTCCGGCTGCAACCAGCCCCGGGGCTGGCAGTCGCCCTGAGGTGTCGTGGAGACTCCCTCGGAGCTTGGAAATCTGTTCCATTTGCAACACTTGTTCCCTCCTTTGGATCTTGGTATACACGAAAGTCTGTGGGACTAGTGCCGACCTGAAAGGTCCAGCCAGAGGGCCTCAGATCTCTGCGCCCCCCTGCTCTTGCTTTCCAGACAAGTTTGTGTTGGCCGATCGGGGTCAGGCATGGCGAGGGAGCGGGCGGTATTCACTGGCACTGGCTAAAACCATGCTGTGTGCACAGCCTGGTTTGGGGGTTGGAAAAGACAAACGAAATGGGTACTTTTGCAGCCCTCTGAGAATTTAACTGGGAAAGTAGAAGAAAGACATATATGCAAGACAGGGAATGGGTTTCCCAGGCTAGAAAAGAGAACCAGACAACCAAGCGTTCTGAGAGCAAATGAGGGAAAGAGAGGGGCCTGATCTATGGCGATTCCAAGCCATATCCCCAGCAGTGGACTAACAAAGTCCCAAACCCTGCGACCAATAGGAGGACGTACAGGTGGAGCAGAAAGATCTTGCACTCTACAAGCCACTGTCTTCACAGGGTGGAGGCTCAGCTGTGATTGACATGGAGAACATGGATGATACCTCAGGCTCCAGCTTCGAGGACATGGGTGAGTTGCATCAGCGCCTGCGCGAGGAAGAAGTAGATGCCGATGCAGCTGCTGCGGAAGAGGAGGATGGGGAGTTCCTGGGCATGAAGGGCTTCAAGGGACAGCTGAGCCGGCAGGTGGCTGATCAGGTAAGCAAGACTGGATCCCTAGCGGGTGGAAAAGTATGCCTAGGCAGGCCGCAAGTTCTGAAGTTGTGTTGAAGCTCACCCCACGTTGTCTGACCCCATAGAACCATGTAGAAATCCAATGGAAAATAAGCAACGGGGACTATAGTCTAGAGTCTCACAATCCCAACCCACCCCATTTCTGTCTTCCTTACTTCAGATGTGGCAGGCAGGGAAGAGACAAGCCTCCAGGGCCTTCAGCTTGTACGCCAACATCGACATCCTGAGACCCTACTTTGATGTGGAGCCTGCCCAGGTGCGAAGCAGGTGAGGATCCTTCTCCTGATAGAAGCTGCCCTCCTAACACCTAATCCTTCATCCAAACCACAACCAGATACCAAGCCCTTAGGCTCCCCTCTTCATGGCCCCACCAGCCCTCATCATTGCACCTGTACCCCAGCTACACTGTATGTCTTACCAGTCACAGAACAGGACATGGTGATAACACATTGCCTTCCTCCTCTTCCTTGTGTAGCAAACTACTCTTCTTCCCTCAACACCTAGCTCAGTTGTCACCTCTGTCCCCCATTCCTCAACCCCATTCCCAGTTTGTCCTCTCCTGGTGTTCCTACAGAACTCTGTGCTTTCCTCTAACAGGTGATATTTGGGCGATGCTGATTCCGGGTCAGTCTCCCCAGAGACCTCAGAAACAAGCTCAGTTTTATTTTATTTATTTTTTTTATTCCCACCACCAGAACAGTCTCTGAACCACAATATCAGCACATAGTTTTGAATGACTTTTCAAGAAGTGGATCTAATTTTGGTTTGGATCTTTTGTTCATCCTTTAAGCAATATTTATCAAATACCCAGTACCACTTAGCAGCCATTTATTAAGCATTTGCTCTGTGCTGGGCCCTGTAATACTTAGGTCTCATTGAAGACAGAGGGCGAAGATAGCTGGGAGCCTTGCCTTCGAGTGCAGTTACAATAGAGCATTTATTTGCTCTGATGGAACACACAGAAGGGACACCTGACCCAGAGTAGGTAGAGGGTGGGACAGGATAGGTTTTCCAAAGGAAGTGAAATGAAGCCACAATCCAAGGTATTATTAAAAGTTGGCCACCTAAGAAGTGGGCAGAAGTGACTTGTACTTTTATTCCTCCTGTGTGGAGCTTTCATACCAGTTCACATGTACTTTCCGAGACGATGTTCAGTGGTGCCTGGAGAAATTGGTAAGCAGGAAGATGTAGGAGACACACTGGTTCCCTCCAGTAAACCTTTCCTTCTAAACCGCTCCCAGGGCTTCATCATCACAGCCCTGAATTCTTGGCATTCTCTGCTGAGGTTTGCCTGTCTTTAAAGGGGAGCAGGTCAAATAGGTAAATCGCCAAGCCCTCTCACAAGGCCCAGGTGGGCTTTCTGAGTTCTCCATATTGCTTCTGCATGTCAGCACAGTATCCAAAGGATGTCCTTCCTGGAAGCATTTTTAGGGACAAGGAAGTTATTTTCTCATTCCTTGTCTGTCTTTACTACCCTCTTTTCCCTTTGCCATCCAGCATGTTCTCTGGAGTTAGAGATGTAATAAGATTCAGGCCCTCCAGAACTTCATAGCCTAGGGCTACTCATCTCTCCTCTCCCCTCTTCTCCCAGGCTCCTGGAGTCCATGATCCCTATCAAGATGGTCAACTTCCCCCAGGTGAATACCCAAGGTAGCATGTCTGGAAGAGCTGGGGGAGGCACGAGGGCAGAGGGTGGGGCCACCAGGCAAAGCCAAGGAAGACATAAACAGAAGAGCCATTGTACTCTCCAGCCTGAATGAGTTGGTATATTGACAGAAAATCGCAGGTGAACTCTATGGACCTCTCATGCTGGTCTTCACGCTGGTTGCCATCCTCCTCCATGGGATGAAGACATCTGACACCATTATTGTAAGCAGGACAAAGGACTTTGGGGGGTGGCTGAACTAAGTTGAAAGCTGCCCACGATGGTGGAGTGAGGTAGAAGCAGCCCCTGAGGAAAGCCCTAGGTGAGGCTGAGTCCAGAGGCCTCCCAGGACTAAGCAGAGCCTTCACCCCACAGCGGGAGGGCACCCTGATGGGTACAGCCATTGGCACCTGCTTCGGCTACTGGCTGGGTGTCTCGTCTTTCATTTACTTCCTCGCCTACCTGTGCAACGCCCAGATCACCATGCTCCAGATGCTGGCATTGCTGGTAAGGAGTCCAGCATAGTGGTGGGCAAGGGTGGTCTTAAAAAGAGCAGCCAGGCCTCGCTCTGCATCTGTCCTCGGGCCCCAGGGCCTGGAATGGGATGAGCTGGCCAGTGGATCGTTTATTTCTCAGAGTCTCCATGAGAGCTCAGAGGCCAGCCCGGCCTGAGTGATTTTCCTCCCCACCATTTTCTTTCCTAGGGCTATGGCCTCTTTGGGCACTGCATTGTCCTGTTCATCACCTATAACATCCACCTCCATGCCCTCTTCTACCTCTTCTGGTTGCTGGTGGGTGGACTGTCTACTCTACGCATGGTAAGCTGGGCAAGAGGTTGCCAAGGGTGGGCTAACCTCCCAGGGAGTTAGGGAAAACCGCCCAGACCTTGGGCTGAACCCCACAAAGGGCTCCAAATGGCTAAGAGCCCAAAAGTGGTTCCGCTCTGGGTAGGAGTGTCTTCTCCACACTGCTCACTTTGGAGCTAGGCCCTCTGAGCTGTATTCCTGTGGCCCTAGGTGGCAGTGTTGGTGTCACGGACTGTGGGCCCCACACAGCGGCTGCTCCTCTGTGGCACCCTGGCCGCCCTACACATGCTTTTCCTGCTCTATCTGCATTTTGCCTACCACAAGGTGGTAGAGGGTAAGTGACAGGAGGGCCTGAATGTGGGGGAAGGGAACAGCTTCCTCGGGCAGGGTCGAGCCAACTCTCACCTTCCATTTTCCTCCTTTCAGGGATCCTGGACACGCTGGAGGGCCCCAACATCCCGCCTATGCAGAGGGTCCCCAGAGACATCCCTGCCGCGCTCCCTGCTGCTAGGCTTCCTGCCACCGTGCTCAATGCCACAGCCAAGGCTGTTATGGTGACCCTGCAGTCACACTGACCCCACCTGAAACCCTTGGCCGGCCCCCTCTCCCCCCATCTTCGGAGCAGAGGAAGATTAAAGAACAGTATTGATGACATGTGTCTTTTTGATGGGGTCTGCAGCTGCCTCAGAGCTGTAGCCACTTAAGCAACTCCCTGATGCCTCTTGGGGCTTCTGAAGGGCACAAGGCCAGGAACCCCTGGCCAGGACTGCAGGGCTCTGCAGCCAGTGCAGAAAGTGGGTCAGCTCCTCTGAGGCCCTCTCTCCACCTACTCCTTCCTTCCTCTTTAACTCTCCCACGGTGTCTTGCTAAATATAGACTTGGTAATTAAAATATTGATTGAAGTTTGGAACTGCAGCTGCCATTCCGGTGGTCCTCCCTGCCACCCTACTTCCTATACACTTTGCTATTTTTCTGTCACTGGTGGTAATGGCACGTGTTCTCTCTTTTATACCCTCATCCAGGCAGGATGATGGTGGGACAGCCCAGACTACATTGAAAGCAGTGACTGAACCTGGAACCTGCCCCTGAGGGCAGGGGACACCTGACCCATGGAGCAGCAGGGAGGCCTCAGACACAGGAACCATTAAGTCTGATGGAGGAGTGCACCCAGCTTGAGTGGGCTCAGCCTCACTCGGGACACCAATGGAGCAGTGACAATTGGTCAAAAACTTCAATTCAACCCCATGTAATTACAAGGCTCTTATGTACCTGGCCCATTGCCTAGGGATAATTTTCCTGTGGGAGCTCACATTTGAAGCCAAACTTGGCTTTGTGCTGGTTATACTGGGGCCAGAGGAACAAAGCCATCGGTTTCTTCTGCCCTTTTCAGGAGTGCTATTCGTTCCTAAAAACAACCAGCACCCCAAGCATAGCCCCACCATCCATTTAATCGGCTCTACTTAACGAGTTAAATCAGGTGGTTAATGAAATAGAATTGTCGACCTCCCTTCACTATGCTTATACTTTTTTTTTTTTTTTTTTTTATCTTTACCCAAGTTAATCTGAGTCAGCATCTTTCCCTCCTAGTAAAAGGCAAGAAAGATGTGCCCTTCATTTGCCCTATGTGGCCCCACGTTGGGGGCACTTTGTCCACTTGGTGATGGTGTGGATCAGGTAACATGGGGCCTCAGGTAACTCAGGTGACATGCCTCTATGTGGACAGAGTGCGAACAGAACAGCACTGTGCACACTCTGCAGTGTACTCTTCCTGAAAGTTCCAGCCCACTTAACAGCCGTCACCACTCCAGGTCGCCGAATCTAGCACGCCCTTTAATTGGGCTACCCCAATGTCACAGGTACGGAGAGCCTCGGTCACTGACGTCAGCATCTGCGGAAGGGGTGGCACTAGCACCCTGCACCTACTTGAGGCTCACCTGGCCCAGGGGCCCTTCAGGGTACCCATGTGCCTGGCAGCTACGACCACCTCTGCCCGTGGCCCCCGAGGCCGCCGCTGCGGGGCAGCCATCTTGGCGAGGGGAAGTGCTCACCTGCCGCGCCCCCTTCCTCAGCGTGCGCGGCGCCGCTCGTCAAGGAGGGCGGGGCGAGGCCCGGATTACCGGGTCGTGGGGGCCTCCAAACTGGATGGGAGGGCGTGCACAAGAAGCAGGCGAAGACACCGAGGGTCTGGCCCTTAGGGAGAAGGAACGACGGCGGAATGGGCAGAAGCAGCTGGTAACAGTCCCAAATGCCACCTCCACGTGACGTGACTGCCTTCTCCCTGCCACACCCCCTGCTCCTCCCAGGCCTCAACCCTACTACCTACTTTCCGAGCGTTGTTCGGGCCCACGCCCAGGAGAAGAGCGGCCCCACCGCTCCAGAGCTCCCGGTGTGCGCAAACCCGGGGCCGCGTGGCCTAGGCCGGGCAGGGGGCGGGGCGAGCGGCGGTGACGCGACCGTTGCCATGGGAACCCACCGCCCGCTCAGGCGCAGGAGCCGCAGCCGCAGCCCCAGCCGGTGCTGCCGCCCGCCGCCGGCTGCCCGCTGCCCGCCCGCCCGCCTCGGGCTCTCCCAGCGGGGCGGTAGGGGAGCCGGGCTGCAGGAAGGGAGAGAGCAGATGCGGCCTCCGAGCCGAAGCGGGTCCCGCATGACCTGAACCGAGGCCCCTAGGCCGCCGCAGCGACCGCGAGGAACGAGGACAAGCGCGAAGCAGCGCCCGCCTGGCCCCGGACCGCGCGCTCCGGCCCGTCTCCCAGACACGGACGGCACGGTCCGCCCCGACCCCAGCGCCGCGCGGTCTCAGCCCGGCCGGCGACCTCAGCGCCTCCGCAACCTCCGCGGGCCCCGAAGCTCTTTGCCTGCGCCTTCGCCGCCGCCGCCGCCGCCGCCCCCGCCCCCGCCGCAGCCGCCGCAGCCGCCTGCGCCTCTGCCCCCGCTCCGTCCGCGACCCAAGCCCAGGCCCCGACCCCAGCCCCGACCCCGCCCTCGGCCCCGCCAACCTCGGCCGCGGCCCGCGCCCCGGCCCCGGAGGCCCAGCCGTGGGTACGATGCTGCCCAGCTCCATCCAGATTTCGGGGGAACCGCTGTCAGGCGCCGAGGTGCGAGACATCTGCCGCGGCCTGCGCGACAACGCCGTGCGCCTGCTCTCACTGCGCGGCTGCCGCCTCTGCGACCGCGACTTCGGCCGCATCTGCCGGGCCCTGGCCGGGGCCACGTCCCTGGCGCAGCTCAACCTTAACCTAGGCGTCGTGTCCAGTCCCAGCCGCATCAAGCAGCTGGCAGAGGCGCTGCGGACCAACCGCTCCATCCAGTCCCTCTTGTGAGTGCGCTCCCTCGCAAGGGGGTCCCGGGCACTGCATCCCTCTTCACACGCCCCCTGCCACCGCCTGTTCCTCCACACACCTTCCTGTAGCTGTCTCTGCACCAGCCTGTCTTCTCACCCCTGTACACCACCTCCCCATCCCTCTGCCCATGCCTCCAAGACCCCCTCCTAGCACATCCCTTACCTCCGGGCTTTGCACCCGCAGCCCCACCCCAAATGAGATGGGATACCCACCCCTTTCTGGCAGGGCACGTGTACCTCCCCACATAATCACTGGCCTTGACTTCTTGGGAGCAGCTCCTCAGGTCTCAAGAAGGAAGTCTCCTGGGGATTAGACCCCTGCCCCTACATTTGCCCACTGAAGAATCCCAACCCACCAACCCACCACACTCCTCTGTGCTCTGTCCTGGATCTCAATCCCTAACCTAGAAAAGAAGCCAAATTCCCCTTCTACCTGTATTCCTTTAGAATCTAGAATTTTCTTTCTTCCTCCCCAGGGCCTCTCCCAGGTGCTATGACAAGTATCCTTCTCACCTTTAGGGCTCACATAAGGGAAGGGGATCCTTCCCTTACAGATAGGGCTGATGACTGCAGTGACCTTTGCTCTCTGGTCTCACCCCCTTAGCCTACATGGGAGTCCCCTGACAGATGCAGGGCTGGCCTTGCTGAACCCAGCCCTGGCCCTCCACCCTGCCCTTGTGGCTCTGGACCTGGGGGACTGCATGCTGGGTGATGAAGCCATCAACCTCATCTGTGGCCTCCTCCCCCCAGATGGAGCCAAGTCAGGTGAGAGAGAGGCCCTGCTGAGGGCATGGGCTGGTATGGCCTTGATGAAAAAACCAGGTGCAGAGAGCAGGGGGTGTGGTCCAAAGCTGAGGGCTCTGAATGTGGGTGAGAATGTGTTTTAAATCCTCTCAGGAAGGAGATGGATTGGGGCCTCAGCAGAACAGAGACTCAGGCATCCAGGCTGCAGTGGGCAAGGAAGGCATGGGTCTCGAATGGCCCTGGAGCTCTGTGGTGGGGGTAGGGTGGCTCTCTGCCACCAGGGAAACCCCAGAGATCCAGGGCAGGGGAGGGGCTTGAAGAGGAACAGACTCCATCCTGGTTTCTCCCTTCGATTCTGCCCAGGCTTGAAGGAGCTAACGCTGAGTGCCAACCCTGGCATCACCCCTAAGGGCTGGAGCCGCCTCGCGATTGCTGTGGCCCACAGCTCCCAGGTCCGCGTCCTCAATCTGGACTACAACCCCCTGGGTGAGGCTCAAGGAAGCCCCCTGCGAGTCTCACCACCCCATCCCCATCCAAGAGCTCCAGTTCAGGACCCTTTGGTTGCTTGCCATGGTAACCCCACCACGGTGGGGGGGTGGGAAGGAAAGGGGGATCTGGAAGATAGCAGAGAAGCCGCTTATGTGGAGGACCAAATGACCAACAGGTGCATCAAAGTATCCATCACCACCCCTGGGCCTGGCTTGCTTCATCGGTTCACTGGCCACAGTGCCCCCCTATTGGCCACCTACCGTCAGCATTTGCTGGCGCGGGGGTGGGATCTAGGGTTGTTAGGACACTGGGGAGGCTGTGGGGAGGAAGGGTTAGCAGGCCTGCTCACGACTGCAGGTGACTGTGCATGTGTGCTGCCTCCCCAGGTGACCATGTGGCAGGGATGCTGGCTGTAGCTGTGGCCTCCAGCCGCACCTTAGAGGTCCTAGACTTGGAGGGCACAGGGCTCACCAACCAGTCAGCTCAGGTGAGAAGTTTTCATGTCTGGGTATGGGCTAGAGGTGGGGGTGCAGGGGAGCTCACGTGTCTGTGGACATACTGAAGGGGTGGCAGGCTGGAGTGTGAAGCCGCCTTAACTGTGTTCCTCCTCTTCCACATTCTTCCCCCACCTCAGACCCTGCTGGACATGGTAGAAAATTACCCCACGGCCTTGCGGAGCCTGGTGTTGGCTGAGAACAGCATTAGCCCAGAGCTGCAGCAACAGATCTGTGACCTCCTCTCAGAGGGAGAGGAGGAGGAGGAGGTGGCGGGAGGGGCTGGCGACACCCAGGAACGAGAGAGAGGGCGGGAGCCTGCCGCCCACCAGAGGAGCAGCAGCTCCTGGATGTGCCCCAGTGGTAAGAGCCCCGAGGGTTGATCAAAGCCAGATCTGGAAGAGGCCCGGGACCAGGGAGAGTGGGTGTGGGAAACCTAGGCTGTCTCTCACCAGATTTGTGTCCCTGGGGGAATGAATGGTGGTCTGAACACCCCTCTGCCCTTCCACAGATCCCAGCTCTCAGATGGTGCTCATGACTTCAGGACTCGGTGACAGTCTGTTGGCTGAGACCGAGATGTGACTCTCCACTTGGGCTTCTGCACATCATTACATTTTGTCTATGTCCCCAGCACCTTGTCCCAAATATCAGGGTCAGGCCCTGGGGCCTGGGAGGGAGGGAGGGGGGTGGCTGGGGCTCTGGTAGCTCCCGGCAGTGGTGGGAAGCTCTGGAAGCTGACTGAGCAACAGCCTCGGGGGCACTTGAACCCAAGGCAACGCCTCTGGACTTGTTGGCAGCTCTGGCTGCAACCCGCTGGCTCGGAAGAGATTTTATTAACTCTACAACCTGGTGTGTGGCTGTGGTCCCTGGGGGGCTGGCAGTAGGGGAGGAATTGGAACTATTAGACACTAGGGGGCAGTGCCACCCCACAGCCCAAGTTCCAGGCAGCATCCACTGGCCCCAAATATCTAACAGGTCAGGCTCAGGTCTCGGACTTCTAGGACCTGGTGTCCTGGGGCGACACCTTACACAGGCCCCCGTAAGAATCGGAACTGAGGTAAAGAGCCCGCTTCCACAGGTGGGCTGGACCCTACCTAACTCAAGGGGAGACTCAGGGGCCCTGCCAAGGTCACTTGAGGTGCACCTTCTCTCACTGCCTGACGCTCTGTGGCCACGGACATCCCAAGCAGAGAAGGGCAGGGGAGACTCACTAGCAAAGAGCAGAATTTGACTAGAACTGGGAAGGCTCAAGAATGGCACCAGGAAAATCATTAAGAGACAAATTGGGCCATATCAGTAAAATAGTTTTAATTTTAAAATAGTCATCAATGTGAAAACTTCCCAAAGCTGGGAGTAACAGTCTAGAGCCAAGGTCGGGAGGGGGCCAGGCCTCACCTAGAGCCCAGCTTGAGGCCCCTGAATCCCTCCCTCTCCTCCCTTCCAGAGGGAGGATGGACACAGCTGAGGCGAGCCCTGAGTGAGTCCTCTCCCTCATCCCCCAAGGGCCCCTTGAAGGCAACAGCTCGTGCAGAGGACTTGAGGGGAGAGGAAAACAGGCAGAAAATAGAAATTAGAGGTTAATCGTCCCCGACGACGTCCCCCTCCCGACCCCGGGTGGGGGGGAACCACAAAAAATAAAACTTGCGGGTATGAAAGGGGGATGGAAGATGAACACTGATACGATAGACCCCTCTGCGGCCCAGAACAGCCCAACTTGGGCCAACCGGAAGAAAGGTCTTGGGCCCCAGCTGCATGTTACCCTTGGGGAATAAATATTCCAAGAAAAGGGAAAAGCCATGAGACAAGCTGGTGCCAGTCACAGGCAGCGCAGCTACAAGGCCTGGCGTGGCCCACCTGACACCACCGCACAGGGAGCAGAGCAGCAGGGGCAGGAGGGCGATGGGGGGGCCCTAGTTGAGCAGGTTGCCCTGCTCTTGGGCCTGGGTCAGGCTGTCCTTGCGGTGAAGGTGGTGCACCCCCATCCTCTTGGGGCTGCGCTGGGGACGGCTGGAGCTGGGGAGTGCCCAGGCCCTGCCGTCAGTGTGGGAAGTGACAGGCCCCTGATCTGTGCCATTATCACCGGGCAGCAGACTCTGGCGTTCTTCCTCAGGGCTGATGGGCAGGTTCAGCTCTTCTTCCTCCTCCCTGGGAAGGCCAGAATCAGCTTCTGTTGGCAGCAAAAGCCCACTCTCACCAGGTGGGGAAGAAGGTGCCAGAACCTCCTCATCTCTGTCAGCGGGGCTAAGAGCAAAGTGGCGCTGCAGGTCAGGGAGGGCATCACGTCCAAAGGCTGTGCGCTGGGCCACGGCGGCCGGGGGTGGAGTGCGGTCCACAAATGCCCGCTGCCAGCTGGCTAGCAGGTCCTCCTCAGAGCTGGCAGAGCTGGCCGGGGCACTGAGTGCTGGGGGGACAGGGCTGGGCTCGTGGCGGGGGGAGGTCTGGGCTGAGGCAGGGCTGCTGGGCACTGGGCTGGGGCGGGCCCGCTCACCGCCCTCCTCCACCAGGCTCAGGGAAATGGCCTGGCGGGTGGCATAAGTGCAGTTGGGCAGGGGGCTGTTGCGGGGGATTCGCACCTTATCCTCAGAGAACTCGATTACCTTGCGGCCAGGATACAGCGGGTGTGGTGGAGATGGGGTGGGGTAGGGGCTCAGCTTCTCAAAGGCTGGCAGGGGCAACTCCTCCTCTGGGGAGCCCCCAGCAGTGCCCAGGGAGCGACATTCCCCATTGGGTTGTGAGGTGGGGCTGCCAGGGGCTGGGGGACTGGCTGGGTCACCCGGGCCCCCCCCACTCATGTCCACGTGCACAAAGACATCCTCGGCCAAGGGGCGCCCGGCACTGCCTGACTGGGCTGAGTTGAGCAGTAGAGACTCTGGCTTCTCTAATACCCGGGCAATGACTGAGGTGGGTACCACAGCCCCTGGCATCAGGCTAGGGGCAGGGCCCGGGCTGGCAGCCTCTTGACCACTGTGCAGATGTTTCCGAACCATGTCCTGTAGCTCACAGGGCAGCTGGGGAAAAAGAGTGGGAGAAGGGAAGAGAGACATGAACGATCCCAACCTCAGAGCAAAAATAACGACCGGCACGTATAAGCACCACTGCGTGCTCAGCACTGTGATCTTCCGGCCCCCCGGCATGCCAGGGTATAGCCTCATTTCACAAATAAACTGAGGCTCCGCATGGGTGAAGTAACTTGCAGCTTTTGATGAACACAGCCAGCATCTGATCCCAGAACTGGTGCTAAGGCCCACATGCCCTCAAACGTCCATCTCCCTGCATCTCAGCAGTGGCTTCTGCCCAAACCAGACAAGTTTGAGGACGTGTACTGGCCAGCAGCCTCACGAGTCCCTCCACTCCTTCTACAGACCCTATCAACCTCGGGCCTGAAGCTCTGGAGTCTAGAGCTTGCCCCTTGGGGTAAAGGGATCAGCTGGGCCCCATCCTCTCTCAATATTCTTATGACTGATACCCTGGCCAACCCCACCTTCCTGCATGGGATCCCGAAATTGAGTGCCTCTCTCCCTGCCTCTGTTCCAGAAATACCAGCAGGGCCAGCCCCCAGTCCCAGTGACTATCTCTTGACAGCACACGGAACACCGACCAGTGGCAGAGTTGACTGGCTTGAGAGGAGCCATGCAGGCAAGGGCAGGGCAAAGCAGAAAGGAGGAGTCAAGGCAGGAGGATAGAGGGAGGTGTGAAAACTCAAGTCAGAGGAGTCCTGAGAAGGCAGGACTAGCGCTGGCAGGGGGGTGGGGGGGTTCTGCTCACATCGGCGAACTTGTGGTTGCGGAAGTGGGACTTGTTGCACTTGAGGAGCTGCACAGCCAGGTTGCAGTCCAGCCGGTACCGCTCCTACAGGTACAGGCAAGGGTCAGAGGCCGGCCCCGCCCCAGGCAAGCAGGGCCTAGGCCAGGGCAAAGCCAGGGACACGGGAGGGGTTCCCCCCGCCATACATTGAGCTCCTCCAGCTTGTTGATGGTGTTCTTGGCGTCCAGCAGCTTGTTGGTCAGCTCCACGATCTCCCAGTCCAGCGTCTTCCTGTCCATCTCCGCTTTCTTGATCTGAGGCACAAAACGTGTGTGAACCCCGCCCTCACCCCAGCCGGCCTTCCTCCCCTCCACTTCCTCCCGGCCCAGAGACACAGGAAGCCACAGGTGCTGGGGCAGCCAAGGCGGACGAAGTAGACAGACGATGGACAGACAGAAGAAGACCAGCCACCTCTCCTGTTCTCCGGGCTGGCTGTGGGGTAGGGGCTTTCTGGATATAACCTGCTGCCACCTGGGCCCAGGACAGAGGCAAGAGCTGCCCCTCAAGGGGCTCTACACAGGAGGCAAAGCAGCTGGACTAGAGAAGTAAGTGTGCAAACCCAGGGACTGAAGCCTACGTGTGGAGCTGCTTCCAGGCTCAGGCCAGGAAGAGGGAGGGGTGGGGCTGGGAGGCAGCTGGGGGCGCCTGTGAGATTATCTAGTTGAGCCAGGAGGGAGCGGCAGGCTCAGCAGCGGCCTTCTGATCTTCAGTTCAGGGACTGGCTCTACGGCCCTCCCTCCCCCCTCAATGGCTTGGGCTTGTTGCCACTGCAGCGGAGAAGCTGTGAGTGTTCAGTGGTGACATCAACCGGTTCCACTGCCAGAGCCAAGCAGGGAGGCACTGTACCGAATGGGCCTCACGTAAGGGAGAGGAAAGCAGTGGGCAGAGGGACAGGGAAGGGGCCCCGGCAACCCCAGAGCTCATCTGAGGAGAAGGCCAGGGCAAGGGAGAAAACACACAAACTCAGACGCAACTGCAAAGATCCAGCTGTGGCTAAGAGAGGCCTGACAGGAGAGGGCGGCGGCGGCGGCGGCAGCATGAGGGGAAGACGGGAGAGAAGAGAAACAGTGTGAGCACTAAGACAGTCCTGACGCGCACAGCACACTGCGGTCCCCTCCCCGCCGCCGCCCCAGCCCCTTCCCCAAGCCCCAGTGGCATTCCCCCAGCAAGTCCCAGCCCCCTGCTCTGCTATGAGCACAGTGCCAGCGAAACCGCACCCCCAACCCCGGACAGATTACCAGTGTGTGCAGCTTGTCCTCCAACTCCTGGTTGGTCCTCTGGGAAGCCGTGTAGCTGTTCTGAAGCCTGTGGAGGAACATGAGGCAGACCCCTGGGTCAAGATCTGCTCTTCAGACCCTGCTCGCTCAGCCCCTCCTTGATAGGGGACCTTGGGCAGGCTGTTCTCCCCGAACCGCAGTTTCCCCATCAGAATCAGATGATCTCAGAGGCCTCTTCCAGCTAAAATCCTATGAATGGTGGGGGCTGCATGCAGGTGTGTCCTGGCCCCTCCTTTCCACACCTGCGGAATTTGTCCTTAAATTTGTCCAGCTCCTCGCGGCTCTGGCCCAGCTCCAGCTCCAAGCAGTCCTGCCCGATCTCCAGCTCGCGCTCCAGGGCCTCGGTGCGCCTGGTGGCTGAGGCCAGGCGCCGGCGGAGCTCCTCGTTCTCCTGCTGCAACAGCCTGGCGGGGTGAGGGGGCAAGGGCAGAGGAGCATCAGAGGTAGACGGACCAGCCCTGGAACCCCAGCCTGGACTCAGGAAGGAAGGAGTAGGGATGACATGAGCACAGGCAACTGGGGACAGGGGACTCCTTGAGACTGAGCCTGAGTCTGGGGCAGCATATCCCATAGGCCTGCTGGCCCTGAGAACACAGCCTGGCTTGGGGGCAGGGGCGGGAAGCAGAGGGGATGGTAGAATCCACTCCCACCCGGAAGAAGAATGAGAAGACAGAATTGGTGTGAGGCGTGAAAGTTCCCAGTCTGTCTCTGGTTACAGCCCAAGCCAGCAGGCCACCAAGCCCTCCAGCTCCAGTTTCCCCACTGCACAATCAGGCTACTCCATTATTAATCTCCTGGAAATCCAGCCCAGCACTGCCCTCCTCTCCAAAGGCCTCACGTGGCTGACAGAAAAGGCTGCAGGGAGGCAGCTGGCACAAGAGAGCCAGGAGCTGGGGAAAGGCTCTTTGGCAAGAGCAGGCCCCCAGAGCACCTTGGTTCCAGGTTCTCTTGGAGCCATGGAACAAAAACTCTTTCCGGAAGGAATATCCATATCCAGCCTCCTCTCAGAGCCCATAAAGGCTCCACACCAACCTTTTCTTCTACCTAATCCAGTGAAACCCCGACTATACCAACAGCCTTGCCTGGCGCTAAGAGGGAAGTGCTGAGGCAAAGCAGGGCAGGCTCTCAGGCAGCAGATACTCACTTCATCCTCTCTGCATCGGTCAGGGGCTCCTGTGCACAAAAGAACAGAAGCCTGAGGCTCAGCCCTAGACCACTGACCCACCCTGCTTGCCCATCCTCCAAAGAGACCTGGAAAGGGCCATGTCTAAAGCCCAAACAATCTCACAAAGTGGGCCCTGTAGAGATGGAGGCAATCCGGTATCACCTGGATGAGCCTAGACTACCCTCTGCCATGCCAATGAGAAGGTTCAAGAACCCCTTCCGACCTTCACCCTTACCCACACCACTTCCAACCCCCCTCATAACTTTAGAGCAGGCTGCAAATGAGTCCTGGTACCCACGCCACATCTCCCAGGGATAAAGAGAGCCTCTCAACTGTTCACTGGGCTCCCCGTGGGCCCTACAGGCATGGCAGAGACATTCCAGAGAAGTGAAGAAGTCAGGCAAGCTACACTAGGGTTCTGAGCTCTAACAAAGCCCTCTTCGCCCTGGAGGAAGTGGGGGCAGAATCAGGCCCTTACAGAGGCCCCAGAGGAAGAAGTACATAGATGAAGGACAGCCTTTGGGCCAAGCCTGACTGAGAGGAGTAAAGAGTCTCATCCTTATCCGGCTTTTTACCTCCTGCCCCATCCTCCCCAAGCCCCCACACTGGTTACGGCCCAAGAGCCAGAGCTCAGCCAGCCACAGAGTAGGGAAATGTCAAGCAGCCCACTCTAAATGGAGCTGACTGCCGCAGAATGCCAGTCCCAGGCAGGAAAATGAGGGGGTGGCCCAGACCATGGACTTTGAAGCTAATGACACCTGGATCTGATCCTATTCTGCCACACTCTGCTTACATTAGCCTTGCTGAGCCTCAACGTCCTCATCCACAAAACCAAGGGAATGCCCACTGGGTGGCATCTAGCACAATACCTGGCCTTTTTATTTAATGTTCCCTGAACTGAAAACAGGCAAGTCACAGCATTCCTGACCTGAATCTGACCAAAGCGGGCCATGGTACGCCTGATGTATGCATGTGTGATGATCTCTCAAGTTCTGTGAATGTGCTCAACATGCTGCAACAGGGTAGAAACACAGTAGCAAGGGACCTACACTGCAAGCTCCTTTCCTCCTGAGAGTAAGCTGAATGAGGGAGGCCTATTTGGACAATGTTTTACAGTTGCCTGAAGAAGGCCTCCTAAGAACCTAACAACAGTTCCTGGCTGGGAGCATGTATTTAACAAATGTTGGCCAAACAAGGCAAAGCTGGAGGAAGGGCCAGGACTTCCGGGGGCAGCAAAGAACAGCTGGTCTGTGGGGAAGAAGCCGGAGCACGACCTCCTCCACAGAGACCCAGCCTCCAGCAAGTTAGGACCCCTCAGTCCCGTGGGCTGCCTCTTGCAGGAAGAATGATACTGGCTGGGATCATTTCTCTTGAGCCATGAAGACTCTGGGTTCCCTGACATGTGGACATGTACTCACAGCTGTCCCCTATAAGCCTACATTGCCCCCACCAGCAGTGCTGCAGCTAGGAGACCCCAAACATGTATCAGCAATGCCACACCCACACCCCAACTTGGGGGACTAGAATCTCCTCAGGTGGGAGAAGTCAATCAGACACCCAGCCTCAAGGGCCTGCATCTGGCAGCCAGGGCAGGAGTACCAGTCTTCTGACCTCCTGCTCCAGCCGGGATCCAGGAACCTCCAGCCGCAACTCCCGATGCTCAGGTGGGGCCTTACGGTACGGTTTCTTAGCAGGGGCTGCGCTGGTCATCCTGGGAGGTGAGGGCTCCTCAACCTGCTGAGGGGAAGCAAGGGAGGGGAAGGCTCAGAGACATGGGCAAGAGGCCCCCAGACTGAGGAAAAAAGGACAGTAAAAGGGACATGTGTAGGAGCCACCAGGCAGGCAGACAGGCCTGGGCCATTGCCGGGATCATTAGAAACCTGGACTTTGGTATCTCAATGCCCAAGGGTCAGGGGAGTGCTGGAGGCGACAAGGGCCCAATGCGCCAGGTGGGTGTGAAAGGCAGGGCCTAGGTTCTGAGCACCAGGAAGAGCGGATTATGGTCTAGGAGTGGGACAGTATATCTAAGAATGGCCCACCACTCACCTTTGTGGGCTTATAAAAAAATGCCTCAGAGGGAAAAACTGTTCCCTATGAATCGGTTTCCCCAACTATAAACTGGGGATGAGGAGAGCACCAATTTCATAGACCTTCTGTGAAGATTACATAAACCACTAACCTTTTTTACAGTTACCTGGCATTTAGGAAACATTCGTGTTAGCTCAAAAAAACCAAACCAAAACACACCAGTAACCAGAAACTGAGGGTTTGAGGGTGCTCCTCCAACCCAGTTTCCTCGGTGGGGTCTCTAAGCTTGTAAGCCCTGAAGGCCAATCCTCTCTGGCCTCCACCGTTCTCTTTTCACCAGCCCCCACCAAGAGAGGCCACCTACCTGCCCCCTTACCTGCCAGCCTCCCGGAAAGGGAGCCCTGGGGGTGGGGGTGGGGAGCAGGTCTCACAGGGACATACCGTCTGATCGTCGGCAGCTCTCTCTGTTCCGCTGTCCCAGAGTTAGCCCTCGGCTCTCTGCATCCCACGGCCCCTCCACTTCCTCTAGCCAACAGCTCCTGAAACCGGAGAAGAGAAGAAAGTGGAAACCAGGTGTCAGCTGCGTGTCTGTCAGGGCCACGGACTGACCTACCCAGTCCAGGACTTGGAAGGCCCCCCAGGAAGAGCCAGGCAGAAAAGTCATGGACCAGGGGTTCTGGAAAAAGGAGAGGAAGCGGGAGAGGACTGGAAGCACTGGGCTCCTTTCCCCGTGAAAGCGCTGTCACAGGCCCACACAAGACACATGTGTGTCTTGTATGTGCTCGTGGTCTCTGCTGACCATATGCCTGATTTGGGAATAGGTCTGGCCCTGTTCTGTCCCTATCCTACCCCACACCTGTCCTGTTCATCTCTCAGGCTTCTCAGAGTCTGGAAACTAAGAGATTTGGGGAGCATGGCTTGCAGAAGAGAACACCAGGAAAAAGCCTAGCAGAGACCAAGAAGATGTGGGGAAAACTTCCCAGCAATGTTCCCAGGAGCCCAAAGACTGCTTCTGTGTGTAACAGTGGTAAACAGACTTTGCAACTAGGGAGGGGAGGTCGAGGAGAAAAACTTCTGAAAAAGCAGCAGAGCAATGATTGAGCGATCTCAACGGGGGAGATTTTGGTGTCCCACACCCCCTCTCACGTGCCCCCTCCCCCTCCCAGATACCTGGCAATGTCTGAATGGCTGTCACAACGGTGGGGGTGCTAATGGCATCTAGTGGGTAGAGGCCAGGGATGCTGCTAAACATCCGGTAACACAAAGAACAACCCCCCATGATGAAGAATTCTCAGCACACAGGGTTGACAGTGCCCAGACTGAGAAGCTCTGGGGCAGAAAGCCCAACTCTGGGGAGCTGAGACACAGGGCTCCAGGCTATGCTGCTTCTGACACACTGTGTGGCCCCAGCTAAGTCCCTCACTGGTTTCTCTTCCACACAGAGGTGGCTAGACTGAGTGACCCGTGAGGTCCTGTCCAGGTTCGTGGGAGCGTTGAGCTGAGCCCTGCGCCTACCTGTAATAAGCGGGGCCACAGCACGGGGGCAGCAGCCACCACAGGGACCAATGGAGGCAGTAACCTCAGGTGGCCTTCTGGGCATAAACAATCTTCCCGCCACCATTCACATAAATAGAGCTGGGGGCTGAGGGAAGCCTTGCGGGCTAAAGCATGTGTTCCTGCTGTCGGGACATGCCCTGGCCCCAACTCCTGTCACATTCCAACAGAGCCCGAGGCAGGAAGAACAGTGGGGGTAGGGAGGGCGGGGAAGCAGGAGTGGCCTCCCTCCTCTGTCTGGGCAGCCTGGTCTCTCCCTTGGGGTTCTGGGGGGAGCTGGGGCATGGCAGCAGGCACGAGCCGCCAACCTCCACCCCTTTGATGGTGAGGCGGACATGTCCCCACAGGGCACAAGCAGCGTGCTGTGTCGGGCTGACTCCCTGCACAGGAATCCGGGCGGGCCCAAAAGGACAGCACATTCCTGGGGTGTGGGGGAGCAAACAAGACACCCCCGCAGGTTCCCTGGGGCCCCTCCTGAGGGCCCCAGGGTGGGAGCTCCTATGGCCTGAGGGAGAGGCCCAGAAAGTCGCAAGCCATCCTGGATACCTGGGTGCTGATACTCAGGGAGCGTAAGTGTGGGGGACATGAGTTAGAAAAGGACAGCCAGAAACACAGAGTAAGAGATACAGTAGCCAAGAACCTCTGCAAAATCCAGGGAGGGAGACTCTAGAGTTGGGCCTGCTCCCTTCCTCATCTGCATCCCCATCAGCTGCAGGCCACGTTGTGGGCCCCCTCGATTCTCAGCCTCTTCTTTTCTTCCTTAGCCCTATTCATACCAATACCCACACTGGCCTCTAGGCACCAGGACACCTGACTGGGTGGCAGGCGGGCAGGCAGGAAGCAAACTGACGCACTCATGTATCTGGGGATCTTCCCTGGACGGAGGGAGGCCTTCACTCCACAGCCCACAAGCCCTAGCTCTACTTGTCACACATCCTGCCTCATCTTGACCTCAAGTCCCCACTCCGGGGCCCCACAGCACACACTCCCAGGGCTTTCCCAGCTGGATAACCTGGCTTGCTGAGGGAACAGACAGTGTGGAAGTGGCTGGCAGGGAGACAGGGAGCACCGCAATCACCCATGCTCCAGGATGAGTGGTGCCAGCGATGGCAGGCAGTTCTCTCTCCCGGCCAGAGCCTGCTCTCTCCATACACAGCAGAGCCACAAGAAAGGGAGCCACTCCGAACTGGGGAAGCAGAAGGCAATGCCCACCAGGGAAACAGTCTGCTAGGGAGCCTGCAGTGTCCCAAACACAAGCCCATGAAGGAGAGTCTGTCTCACTCCCTGCCCCATGTCCATAAATACCAGTACGTGTTGGGGCCCACAGCAGCAGGGGGTAGGGGTGGGGGTGGGACGATTCCATCACTGAACAGGAACGCAACAGGGCTGACAGGCCACTGTCCTTGACTGAAGTGTGGCAGGGAAGGACAGACCCTAGAGTGAGAGCAACGCCAGGTGCACTGGAGAACAAAGCAAGAAGCAGCTGGACACCAGGCTCACAGCCAGGGGAAGATAAAAGGTGGGCTGCAAGACAGCAGGGCAGTCCCACCAGGAAGACCCAGCTACCGGTCTCGGCCTCCAGTGGTCACATCTCCTTCACCCAAAGATTCCCATCTTGCCTTGGAGTGTTTTAGCCCAAACAGGATTTCCCAATCCCACGTCAAGAAAAGGAAGTCCCCAGGGAAAGTAGCCAGATAACTCGGAATGAGATATGGGCCACCATAAGCAAGCAAGCAAGCAGCCTTTGGGGTCTCTTGGCCTCTGGCTGCTGGGCTGGTTCCAGGGCACCTCCAAGAAAATGGTCTTTTGGAAAGTCTAGAAACTGACCGAGAAGAATCCCACTCCCAACCCTCACCCCAAACCACCTGAGCTTCAAGGAACTGGGGGCAGAGGACTCAGGATGTAGGGCTACCAGGTCATGGGCTGGGTTTGCACTACAAGAACAGCTGTGCACCAGGAGAAAGGCTGAGGCCTAGGTTAAAACCTCTGGCTGACCCAGTGTGGTCTGGGGCTCCTCTGGCACTGCTGAGGGAGACACCCACAGCAGCAGTGGGAAGGGAAAGCTGCTCTCCTCATACCCCGGCTCCGCCTAGCCCTGCCTAGCCCCGCCTTCCCCTTCCTCCTCTGCATAGCATTCATTCTTCACTCACTCAACTCAGTTCAGATAGACTCAGCCTGGCTCTGCTGGGGTGGAAAGGGGGGTGGATAGCTTCCTAATTGCCATGTTGCAATCTGCCAGTCAGTGCGGCCGCCTGTTGCCGCCTGCCCTGTGTTAAATACCTTCTCCCTGATTACAGCCCATGGGGCACGATTAGCTGCCTCCTGAGAACAAAGTCTACTTTCATTAGAAATGGGACTCAGCACGCACAGCAAACCTGCACTGTGAACCCACTGAACAGCTGAGCAGAGAGCGTAGTCAGGGGCAGATATAAGGAGAAACGTGTGCCAGACTCTGGCTGAGCGGTATCCTTTAATCCAAGGACAAAAAAAATCTGCCAAGCATCACTCTTTAAGTCAGGAGATGGGACTCACACCTGTGCCCTTTCATGGGTAAGTGCCCATATGTGACCTGGGCTTCCACCATGGTTAGGAGTCACCGCTGCTGGAGATGGGAGTAGGATAAGGAAAAACCTTTAGCATCCTGATTTTCTCCAAACCATATCCTTACTCCACTCTCTGCCAACACCCAGAGTAGGCAACAGCAAGAAGGTTGAAGCCCAAGAGCCAAAGACGCCCTCTCACTTCCTTCCGCCATCCTTTCTGCGGGTCTGCCCAGGGCAAAGTCAAAGGTGCAGGAGAGGAAGGGAGGTCCGAGCACCCAGCTTTCTCCCTACTGAGGGAGACGGGAGTGAAACCAAAATGGGTGGGGCTCTTTGGCTTTTCAAACTTGAGCCTGCCCCCATGGACATCTCATCCAGCTCCCCCAAGTTCTGCACTGCTACCTCCCTCCACCCTCCCCAGTTCACTTGCCCTGCCCTTGAGAGACCAACCGCCTCCCCTGCTCCCCACATCACCCACACTCTCTGTAAGAAATTATGGCCCCAACAGTTTATCTGGGCTCAGACCATTTCCTAACCTACTGATACTCCTTTCTACTCACAGCTGTCACTGACTCAAGCAAATGAGGGACCATCAGAGAGAGGCCACACAACACCACTAAAAACATTAAAATTCTTCTTCATAATTCACCTGAAGAAGTCAAACAGAATCACTCATTAGCAATCACTACTGCTTTTAGAATAAAAGGAAACTGGCCCTTTTCCAGAACACTCAGCTGTGTTCTATACTGCCTTAATTCCCATGGAACCCAGCAGGATACAAATAAGTAATAAAAATAAACACAGGACCTTCCTAAAGCCCCTCATCAATGGCTACAACATGAATGTCTGATCACACAGGGACTAGTGTCTCCTCCGTAGGAATCGCCCTCAGCTATAAGCCCTGGATATAGAGTCTCTGAACTCTGTAGGCCTGGAGGAAACTGCACCTCTGGGGGCAGGACACACTCCAGCCATACAAGTCTGGCTGCTTCTCGAGCCTCTGAAATTCAGGGTCTGCATCCAACTGAGGCCCAAGAAACACAAACCCCCACCTGTAAGGGTCAGCCCTGTAGCCAGGTGACTGAGCAGAGGCCCTGGGGATTGCTCGCAAGGGCTCTCCCACCCCATTAACACAGCCCCTCCCGACTTTGGCTGTCAGTCCCTCAGATCCCACCAAAGCTGGCTGGGTTCAGCCCTCTCCACATTGACCCCTGGGTGCCCCTCCTGCTTGCTACCAGCCCCCAGTTTCCGGCATGCAGCTGTTCCTGAGGTACATGAGCAAAGCCCTCAGCAATCCTGGGCGCGTGGCAGGCAAGCAGCCAGCAGAGCATGGGGTGGGGCCTGGGCAGGCTCCGCTCTGGGCCGATGACTAGGCTGGGAGATGCCAGTCTGTGCCCAGACCAGCCCTGCTGCCCCTCCAACAGCCATGCCTGCCACCTTTCTGGGCAAGTACAACCTCACCCTCTTGGGACAAGCTGCCTGCAGCCCTGACCTGGCCCTCTGCCTGCTCTAAGCAGAATCGACAGACAGGTTTTTAAAAACCAAAATGGGTGGGAATTATTCTGCCCCAGAGTAATCCTGAGGACTCCAAACTACTGCCGGGGACCTGTAAAGAGCTCACCTGGCTCCCACCTGAGTAAATACCTCAAGTCTATCCAGCTGGTCTCTCATTCAAGCAAACACCTGACAGAACAAAGGGGCTGAAGACAACAGTTGATGATGATCCAAGCAACCTCCCCTAAATAAAGGGAAGGCCAAAAAGTCCCCAAGATCAACCAGCACTTGACAGCAGTCCCCAAGCCCTCACCTCAGGAAAGGCAATGTAAGGGGTGGTCCTGAACCAGCCTTCCGCTCCAGGCCCCTTTTGTTTTCCCGGTCAGCCCAGCCACCAGGCACCCCTCCAGCTTGCTCCTCCCTACTCAGGGTCCCTACACATCTGTGCAACACCTATACCCTCTCCCGTTTACACATTCCCACCTCATACTCACAGGAAGCTCCCTGCTTCTCCCTCCTGAGCCAAGGGAAACAGAACCTACCCAGAGGGCCTTCGGATCCCAAGTTCCCCCACCCAGTTTACCCCGTACTGCTCTGCCTCCAGAGGCTGCAGCCAGAGAGCCCATCTAAGGAGCTACCTGTGCAGAACACCAGAGACCCCCGAGCACTCAGTCTTCCTGCTATCCCCAGAGCCCCCTTCTTTCCAAACCTGGAAGGCAATCTGGTGGGAACTCCCCCATGGCAAGCTGTTCACCAGTCTCCCAGCCTGAGGCCAAGGCTTCTCCCAGGCCCACTGTGGAGTCCAAAGCCAGGTCCCGCCCGTCGTGGCTAAGGCGCCCTTCCAGCCCTTCTTGGCTAAAGTCCACCTGAAGTTCCACATGTGAAAGGCAGTGGGGAGCCTGACTCCACCCACTCTACCTGCTGGAGCAACGGACACCACGAGCTACATCTCAGGTGGGTACCTGGTTCTGGGCTCCAGCTTTTAGTCCTAAGTAGCTTCACTCAAGGCCCCGGGAATTTCCCACAGCCAGACCGCGGTTTTCCTCAACAACAACCTTAAGGAGAACCTTGCAACTGACCCTAAATTATTATCCCGGGGTGAGACTAATGGGGACACCATTCAATCTTCCCCTTTTGACAAAGGGAAGCAACTATCCAGTCGAGAAGAAAATCCCCCTCCCACTCTAGCTCCATCTATCTCTGAGGTGTGAAACAGAGCATGGTAACTGCGCAATGTTCTCAAACTCCATAACGCTTAAAGCAGATTGAACAGAAACTCCAACCAATTGTTTTAAGGGGGAACCGGGCAACGCGGTGCTGAGGGGATCATGAGGTGGGCAGAGGCCAGCAGGCTGGCTGGCAGGTGTCTGTGCATAGGAAAGCCCCCTCCTCTGGCCTTAGAGGGAGCATGTCCCCACCCACAGCAAGGAGACTGGGAAGATGGAGGGAACCCAGCAGTAAGGACAAGAGAGCAGAGGAGGTGGCATGAGGCAAGCCAAGGGGAGGAGGCAGCCAGGCTAGGGGGAGGAGGGGTGAGAGGCACTGCTGGTGGTACCCCCAGGGCAGGTTAGCTGGCCCAGGTCAGACTCACAGGGTTAGTGTCTTCTCCCCAACCAGCCAGCTCTCCTGGTTAGCACGGTTAGCGACAGACTCATGGCAGACGCCCTCCAGGCACTCCATATAAACAGACAGCTTGGTTGAGAGCAGCCCAACTCCGGAGCTGCAAAGAGAGAGCAGAAGGAATGCCAAGCTGCGAGATGCCCGAGGGTACACACTGCGCTCTTCCGACAGGGGAAGCTCCTGCAGACTTACCACTAGAGCCTCGGGGGCTTTCTCCCATCTGAAAACCATGCCAGGTGGAAGTGCAGCATGCCCCCTGCCAACCAGGGAGTCCAGCTTGCTGACCCCAGGTAACAGGGCTCTCTGGTTGGTCAACGAAAAGAGAGGAGAGCTGTGGTGGAAGGGGGCACTGCTGCGGGAGTGGGGGTGGGGAGCTCCCCCGTCTTGCCTTTTCCCTGGACACGGCTGCCAGGCTGCACCACAGCTCTGAAAGCTGGGGTGTCAGAACAAAGCCAGCCCCAGCTGCAGCTGCCGCCCATCCCCTGCCTGTGCCAGCAGAGTCCACCCCACCACCTCCCACAGGCTCTGAGGAATGGGGCCGAGAGGGAACCGGCCCAGGGATCAGAGGCTGCAACAAGAACTGCATCGAAGGCACAATACAATGGGGCAGTGTATGACCCAGCCCGGAGCTGGGCCAGCCAGGGAAGGGGTGGCACACTGCCACCTTTCAGTTTCTGAAAGGGCCAGGGGGATGGCGCTTCCCAGGAAGCTGGCCCCAGAGGAACCCACAGAGCAAGGATACAGGCTATGCTGCAGCCAGGCTCCTCGGACTCCAACAGCGACTATTCCACCTGCTCGGAACGAGCAATGCCAGAGAGGCTAATGTTCCCATCACAGAAAGCCCAGGAAACAGCAGAAAACACCTTTCCTGAAGCCTCCAATACCATCCTAGGGGAAGGGACACACCCTGGCTTAGAGATCTCAAGGAAGATGGAGCCACAGGAGTGGAGTCCCCAAACCCCCACAAGATGTGACCCATGGAGCAGCAGGAGAGGATAACTACAGCAAATGTATCAGCAAACACTGCCTGTGCTTATGGAGAAGGGCAGCATGTTGGCGAGAAAAAGCAGAAGGATTCCCCTTCTGTCTGGAAAGCCCCGCAGATGATGAGATGGCTCAGGGTAGAGGAGAACAGTGACCACCCTGGCGCTACTTATGGGCCTGGCCCTTCTCCCAAGCCCAAGTTAATCATTCCGAACTGCCTACTCCTCGGGCTCCCAGTATTACTCTGACAATAGCCCCGGAGCTCCAAAGGCCAAGGCCTTACCACAGAGGGGGAGATAACCATCTAGAAGAGAAGACAACTCTTCCTGTGGGCTCTGACCTCTTCCCTAGACCGGGAAGAATGCATGGCCATTGACAGGCTACCTTCAGAATCCTCACCCACAAATAAGACCAAAAAACATCAGCTGGGTCTGGCTTGATTTCAAAACACAGAGCAGCAAAACACCTAGGAAACCCAAAGGTCCAGAAATCAGTGACGCTCTCTGCATTGAAACAGAGGTTGAGAAATCAGGTAAGTTTACTCTCTTCCTGGCCACAGATAACACAAGAGCAAAGGGGAGAAACACACGGGAGACGGAAACACACGGGAGACGGAAGTGGTGAGGCCCACGCCGTGTTTACAACCATCCCGATTCCCACTCAAGGGCACTCCTGCCAGACTACTTCACCTCAGAATAAAAAACAACCCCTCAGATAACCAGGGTACCTGCTGTGGGGAGAACCCCTAGGAAAGATTCTCTACCCCTTCCAAGGAGCCAGCCCCAGAGGAAGGCCCAATGCTGGGAAGGAGGCTCCAACACGGGGCTGCTCAACGTGGAGGGGGCACCCTCCTCCTGAACTTGTTAGGTGAACAGAGCAAGCTGAAGAACAGAGCATGTACCACTATTGAGTCTTGTTTATTTTACAAAAGATACATGATGAGGAATGTCCAGAAGCACACAAAAATGATCAGAAGGATACATGATAGTTCCCTGTCTCTGGGAAAGGGAGAGAGGGTCCTTTTACTTTTTCTTTTGTATATTTGTCCATATGGTTGGTGTTTTCTACAAGGACATATATTATGCTTATGGTGAAAACACAGAATTCCTAGACAAACAGGACAAACCCCTCCATCTGCCATGTGTTTTTACTATCCTGAAAACGCTTCCCCTTCCATTATATGTCCTTTGATCCTCGTGGCCTACTGAGGCCCACAGAACAAGTGGCATTCTCCTATTCTGAAGGGAAAGGACAAGTGACTTGCCCAAGACCACAGACAGAACTGGACGAGAACCCTCTGTGTCCAATCCCAGGGCAAAGATGCCTCCTCTAGGGAGCCATAGGAAAGCCATGACAATTCTGCCCTGATGGAAACACCCTCAAAGGCTTCCGAGACTGAAGTCCCCATGGGCTTACCTGTGAAGGTGCAAAGAGGTTGAGTACCCAAAATGGTCAGCCCAGCGTTCTATCCTACCGTCAGCCGAGCGAAGTGAACCACAAGGCTAGCACCATCTAGACTGCCTCCCGCCAGGCGGCCCCGGCCCTCAGGGAGTCCCCCCTCCCACAGTTCACTGGGAAAGCACAGAAGCTCTTCACAAATAGAGTGCATGTCCTTTACAGATTCCAAGCGTTACCTCACAGACAGCCCGCACCTATGAGAGAGTACTAACAAAGAAGAGGTCCCACTCTTCCACTCATGGCCAGTCCAGGAGACTCAGCCTCTTTGAAACCGAAAAGTGCACAGCACAAGCCAGTCCTGCTGGCTCGCCCAATCTCCTCTCAAATCTGCCGAACATACGATGCAGCTTACCGGCCCTGCCAAGAAATGCCACACTGCAGTGTGCACTCCCACACGGAGCGACAAGGAGTTGAGCCCAAGGAAAACCCCATCCATCCCTCCACTTTCAGCTACTGGTCTCATTCTTTTGATTTGTCTCGGCATTAACAAGGTCGTAGTAGGTCCTGGCTGTGAGCGTGGAGCATACCTGGACAGAATGAGCAATACAGCCAGAAAAGCCAGCAACTTATGGGGCATGAAAAGGAGCTTAATGAACAACAAAAAAGATGCCAGCAGCCAGACTTTTTAGAAGATAGTGATTAGCAAGAAAATATACGGGAGCATACTTCACCTCGGCTTTTAACCTCTTCTGCTGGCTTAGGGATGTGTTATTAGACGATAAGAAGGCTAAAAAAAAAAAAAAAGAAGAATATAGGGCTGAAAAGGGAGGCAGCTGAAGCCAAGCACCTGGATGATCATTTAACCACCTTAACTTAACTCTAGAAAATAATTAGTAATGCTACTGCTAATACTATCACCTTTTGCTTATGCAGGACCTTCCTTCCTAAGAGTTCAAAGGATTTTGCCAATCGGATCCTATCTGCTTTCTGTTTCAAGAAGGAAGAACGGGTTTGGGTCACACAATAACCAAGATTGCTCAGCACCTACTGCATAGGGCCCCAAGAAAGATCTTACCCCAAGTGGAGGAGAGACAGGTTAACAGCCATTTGGATTACAGTTTGGTATGCGCTTGGAGAGCCAGAGGAGAGACTCCTGGCTGGGGCAGGGGTTCAAGGACCAGACAAGAAGGCTGCCCTCCGAAAAACTCAAACACATCTTCCTCTTCTGGACTGTAAACTCACACTGGAGCACCACCTGGCATTACACAATGAAGAGGTCTAGACTTCTGGAAACACATTCCTTTGGTGTTTGTTGGGAACTGGTGCCCTAAGAACTACCCCCATTAACTACACTAAAAACAAAAAGGCAAAAAGAATGGACAGTGAACTCCCAGCTACCAGCCCTATTTCTGGGGAACATCTAAGTTAAGCCTGTTCGGTGACACAAGATCATCAAAGCCCTAAAAAAACTAGGGCCAAGAAGTCTAGCTTCCTGAATGCCTAGATGTGTTCTATCAGCTTCACCCAATATTTTTCAATCCATAAAACACCAGGGAACATGAATCCTTAAACATCCCATCCAGTCACCCACAGACTTAACTACATTACAAATCTACCACCTACCCACCCCCACCTATATCCACTAAGGTCACTACCAATCTCACATAAACGTGATCCATCAAAGGAATCATTACAACACAAAAAATGGGGAGAAACATCAACAGTTTTGCACAGGTTTCTCATTGATGATGTCCCCAACCTCACCTTTTATTATTGCTTCATCACAAGAAAAGAGACTCTCTCAATTTTACTCCCACCTCAAAATGCTCCTGGCTACCTGGCAGAACTCAAAAGGCTGATTCTAGCTTGAATAAAACAAAGCCTTTTCTTATCCACTGTGTTTTCCAAAATGGCATTCATTTATTCAACAAATATTGAGTATCCTTCACATGACAGGCACCATGCTACATGCTCAATACTCCTACAAAAAAGATAATGTCACCCTCATTTTATACGGGACGAGACAAAGAATCCTACCAGTTAAGCAACTTGCCTGAAGTCACACAGCTGGTAAGTGCCAGAATCAAGATTTAAACCAGGTCTGCCTCCCTCCAAAATTAGACTCCTTCACACCCCTCACCCTCACCCCACAATCAGGGAGGGACCCTCCTCTACAGAGGGTCAGCTCAGTGAAAGAGGCCAACAAGCACCAGAGAAATCACCACACAACATGAGAAATGCCAGAACTGAGGCCTCTCACACAAAGTGCTGCTGGGGGTCAAGAGGAAGAAAGGAAAGCAGGAAGTCTTCTCACTGGAGGTTACACAGGAGCTGGTCTTGGGGGATGAGCAGAGTTTTAGAGACAGCATTACAGAGAGAGCAAAATGCACAAGCAAATAAGAATAAAGTAAACGGATGGCCGTGACAGGTCCAGGAGCAGTGGGAAATTTAGGAGCAATGAAGCACAGAAGTAGAGGTGACAGCATCTCAAGCCAGAAGCTGGAGTCTGGGCCAGAGTATAAACAACCTTCCCGCATGCTGAGCTAGAGTGTGGACTTTATCCTAAACAAGGCAGAAACCATGGCATTTTTAAGGGAACAGAACATTGTTTTTCACAGGAAAATAATTCTCACAGCAGCTTGGAAGCTACAGGAGTGGAGAGAGTCTGCCCACCACATTTCATTCATTGTCTAAGCCCCACCGCATGGTAAAGCGCCTAGTAAGCACCACACACTATTCTAAATGGTAGAATACAATAATGAATAAGACCTAGTACCTGTGGACAGGACACTCACAGCCCTGTAAGAGTCAGACAAGTAAACAGACAATCACAATGCAGCCTAAGTGTTAAAACACAAGCACAGAGGAAAGGCAGAAGGAGTGAGGATCCCCACACAAAGTGACACTTGTCTACAGGACAAAGAGGTAGGTAAAGGGTGGAGGGGGAGCGCATCCCAGAAAGGCCAGCATGTGCAAAGGCCCAGAAGCTAGAGAGAACAAGCTCAGAGAGCTGTTAGGAGGCTGAATCCAGGTGAGAAACAAAGACCTGGTTTACCCAGACATCCTCAGCACTCAAAATATGGAGGTGAGAAAAAGGTGGTGAAGGGATTAGATGCAAAGATTACACATGATTAAGGGGTGTGAAGAAAGTGGCTTTAAGAATGACAGAACCAGAACAGTAAAGGCAGAGAACTGGCTCCAAATCTATCAGCCTTCACACCACAGTTCATTCATTTGCGAAAATGAGACCTGAATCCTGAAAGTCTGAGGACTTCTACCAAAACACAAAGGTGTAGGGGCACCTGGGTGGCTCAGTCAGGTAAGCGTCCCACTCTTGGTTTTGACTCAGGTCATGGTCTCGTGGTTTCGTAAGTTCAAGGCGCATGTCAGACTCTGTGATGGCAGCACAGAGCCTGCTTGGGATTTTCTCTCTCTCCCTTGATCTCTGCCCCCGCCAACTTGCGCTCTCTAGGTCTCTCTCAACATAAATAAACTTAAAACACACACACACAAAGCTGTACTCTATGGAGATTACACGTTTCAGCACGCTGATTGCATCAAAAATTGAGATAAAGTACATTCTTCTGAGATATATGCCCCCTCGGGTAATGGTGGAGGGCAACAGACACAGACAGATACTAATTCCAAACTTCATGTGCCATAACAATAGAAAAAGGTCATCTGAGGGCTGGGTCAGAATTCCCAGAAAAAGCCCTAAATCCTGAGCCCCCAATTACCCTGAAATCTGGTCAGACTTCAGACCCGTGCCTAGTCTGATGGCAAGTTGGAGAGTCATTTACTAAAGAAAAAGATGGGCCCTGAGGGTGTGTTAAATAGACAGGACATGACTCAGAAGGAGGGGAAGAGTGAGTCTTAAGTGCAGGGCAAAGGAAAAGCCAGTCAATCAAACCTTGGGCACACCTCTGCCCCAAGGCTACACACCAGCCACCCGCTTGGCCAAAAGGAAAGAGAGAAGCACTAGGCCAGGACCTTCCAGAACAACACAAGTTTCAGCAGAAGCACATCTGTTTTCCATTTCCCCTCAAGCTGGGGGGGAGGAGGGTGAGTATTTAAAATGCCACCTATTTTTTTCCTCTGTAGTTTGCTACCTGCTATTTTTAAAACAAAGATGACATCCAGATTGTCTATGAATTTAACACTATGGTTACTTCAACTATTCATGTCAGTAATCAAAGTCAGAAATGAGCCTTAATGTCCACACTAATACACACACACACCCCTTTAAGGTATGCTAAGAGTGGATCCTTAGGTCAGTCTGCTCACCCAACCCAGGCCCAAGGTTTTCCAAAGGACAGTCACCAAAGCCAAATCATGAAGAGGGAGTCCAGATTTGGCTACCATGGCAAAGGGCTCCCTCACCACAGTCCCTGCACCAGTTTTTATCTCTGGGGAGAGAGCTGTGGTGAAGAGCTCAGCATCTACAACATTTTTTAAATAACTGAAAAAAGTCTACTACAATCTAATAATCGTGACAAACAAAAGATACAGATTACCACTGGGCATATTTAATACATAGTTAACTTCATACCAACCCCCCCCCGCCCCCCTCAAAAGTTCAATTGCTGAAGCCAGACAGTCAAATCCTAGCTCTGCCCCTTACTAGCTGAGTGACCTTGAACAAATTAACCACTCTTCACCTCTATTTATTCATCTGTAAAATGGGGATAATGAAAGTATTTGCTTCATAAGGTTATAAAAATTAAATTAGTTAATACATTTAAAGCACTTCCAACAGTGCCAGACACACAGAAAGTGCTCAGTAAGCACCACTATTATTACTGTTCAAATGCAAAGATAATCCTAAAGCCTCACAACTTCAAACAGGAAATCATGGGCATTTTTAAAAATTTTTTTTTTTAACGTTTTATTTATTTTTGAGACGGGGAGAGACAGAGCATGAACAGGGGAGGGTCAGAGAGAGGGAGACACAGAATCTGAAACAGGCTCCAGGCTCTGAGCTGTCAGCCCACAGCGCGACGCGGGGCTGGAACTCACGGACCGTGAGATCATGACCTGAGCCGAAGTCGGCCGCTTAACCGACGGAGCCACCCAGGCGCCCCAAATCATGGGCATTTTAATGTCACTTTAAATAGTTTGATGAAGATGCTCTCACTACATCCAAAAGCTAAGCCCCATTTCTCTAACATCAAGACACCAGCCCAAACCAGTACGGGGCCTCCAAAGAGAGATACTAGGTTCAATCATAAAGCAGAAGTTAGTACTGAGATCTGACCAGCATAACAACAACAAATACGTATAGAGAGTCAGTCACTGTTCTAAATATATTAATGCATTTAGGTTAAGGTTGTTACCTTATGAGATGGGTACTCTTACTATCTCCATTTGATTGATGAGAAAGCTGAGGCATAGAGAACTATGCAATTTCTAAAGGTCACAGAGCTACAAGTGGCAAAGCCAGAATTTGAACTCGGCATTCTGGCTCCGGAGTCAGTGCTCTTAACCCCTAAGTGTGCTCACCACACTGTCCTTGCTGTTCAGTTTCCAAGGGGGCATCCATAAATTGTCCTCAGAGAAAGTTCCCAACCTTCTAGAGTCACAGCTAAATAACATCAGTTCGTCAGATACCTGAAGGTATTGAAGCTGACCTAGGGACAGTGATTTGGGTTGGTCTGTCTGTAGCAAGCCTCTTTTTGGGGGGGGAGGGGGGGTAGGGAGGGAGCAGGAGATGGTCAGTGAGGACCAAATCCTGGATCAAATGAGATCTGCTAATCTAATCATGCAGCAGATACCAGTCATGAAACAAGCTTCAGTAAGCTGTCCCCAATTCCGGCTTGGGCATACCCACAGGGCATGGAAGGGAGGACCATATTCACTGCACTTTGTGGGTCCAGACCCCTTCTTCCCTTTTCTCCAACCCCAAATCCACCATCTCTTAAGCCATGCTTAGTTTGGTTAGTGAAACTGATTTTTTTTTTCTTATGTGGTTTGACAGGGAGACTACAAAGGAAGAGAAGAAAGCTACCCGAAAAGTTCTACAATCCTTTCCTTCCATCACCACACTGACCCGCTCTGTAAAGCAGCTCTCGAATATCAGGGATCTCAGGGACAGAGATTGATACAATAAATATTCCCAGAGCCTTACACCAGTCAGTTTGACCCCTTACCATAAACTAATCTGGGTTTCTTCTCCCTAATCGCAACCTGATTTTCCTTCTCCACTGACCCCACCTACCCATCAAATCCACATCCCCAAAGGAACACTAATGAGCCCTTCTTACAAAAAGAAAGATCAAAAGAAGCAGACCTGCAGCAAGAATGAATTCATGAGTTGGTGACAGACCGCAATCACACTTTTTCTCATGACTCCCCCTGCCCCCAATCTGTCACCACAAATCTCTATTTCAGGTAGGATGACAAAGTGAAGATGTGATGGGGAGACTGAAAAAGACACAGGGAGCATGTAGGAAACTGCTTGTGACAGGGATGTGTTCAAGTACTTTCAGCCTGATCTCTAGGCCCCTGACCATGTTCATTTGCACAGGTGACAGCACCCAAGGCTCAAATCTACACCCAATTCTCAAAAATCACCATACAATCTAAACAGAACACTAACTTACAGACCACAGGCAAAAGGTAACCTCTATAGAAGAGAGCCCTTTTCAGATTAAATGATTCTCAGTATCACTTTGAACTCATGCATCCTCCTTGCAGGGAGCATGCCAGCCTGTCACTGGAGGCCACCTTACCCGCTCTGGGGTTGAGCTGGGGCAAGTCGCTACCTCTTCTTCTTTCCAAGCAGGCACTGTGATTTCTTCCAGTCCCTGGGGCCCCTGAGTCTTCAGCTGAAATTGGGGCAGATGCTATAGGAACTCTGGAAAGGCTGATCTAAGTCTGGAGAAGGATCATCTGACTGGGTTTAGTTCCCTCCTTACCAAACCTGCCCAACATCCTCCAGGTCTCTCTTCTCCCCTTCCCCACTATCCTCCTCCACGGGAAAGACCTCTCTCCTACCGGCCGGGTACAGTCGGGCCTCGGCCACAAGCTCCAGGCTTCTTTCTTAACTCTTGGTTAAGAAATTCCCCTCCAATTCGTGACTGCTTCTTCAGGGCCTGCACACCTACTTCTTGTTCCCCGGCGCTAGACCGCTCCCCCAGGGCCGCCACTGGATCCTAGGCCCCCTCCCCTCCGCCCCTGTCTCCCTCTTTATTTCTCTCCGCCTCCAACCTTCCCCCATTCCATTTCCTCTTCTTAACCCCGGAGCTAGTGCCTCCTCCGCCCCTACTCCGCGCTAGTGTCCCTACAATCCCCCCCCCCACTCTAGCCTCCCGGCCCAACTACTGCAACCCCACAACAAACTTTCTGCCGCTGCCCGCCGCCTTCACGCCGCCATCTTGCCGCGGGGCAGGCCGGGTAGCGGCCAAGGCCGCGGGAATCCCCACGCACTGGGCGCGGAGCGTCATCGGGGGGTGTGGCTAGGGGCGTAGCTTCGGGATGGGGAATTAGGGCACCAGGTGAAGAGGAAAGATGGGATCTCCGGAGAGTAGGGTTTGGAGGCCAGGCGGGTGGAGAAGGAAGGAGGTGTCAAGGGTAGGGCAATAGCGGGAAGGGTGAGGAAAGATTCTGCTACTAAAGAAAAAAAGAGAGAAAGAGAAAAAACACAAAAATATGGTGGAATAGTGTTAGCACTGGTTCCCCATCATCCAAAGAATGAAAGCAGCTTCTCAGTTTGCCACGCAGAGGTCCGTGTGACCCACCCTCTTCCACCTTCACCCGACTAATTTCCCACCTCTCCCAGAGACTTCAGGTTCCCAATTGTCCTGTGTTTTCAGGCCATTAAGCCCTCAAAATGTCCAAGCCCTCTCCTTCCCGTTTATAATCAGTTCTTGTGACTCCTTCAGCCCTCAACTCAAATTATCACCACCTCTAGAAAGCCTTCCCCAGGCCCCAAGACTGGATTTGGTGCTCCTTTGGCTGGGCATCTCTAGCCACTTGCGCATAACTTCATTGCAGCTACCATATGCCATAATTATTTAAAAGGTGCATCCCTCATTAAGCTGCTGCTCCTTCAGGGCAAAAACTGTGTCTGATTGTATGTTCATATTCCCTAGCAGGTGCCTGGCACACAGTAAATGCTTAATGAATAAATAGCGTGGCGTCCTCCAATGCACTAAGCATACTCAGGGCTTTTTAGGTTTGCTGTTCCCTGTGCCTGGAATGTTCTTCCTCTAGATATTACTCCCATTAGTATCTCTGTTCAAATGTTAGTGCCTTAGAGAAGCCTTCCCTGGCCACTCTACCTAAAACAGCATCCCCAGTCACTCACCCTTACCCTGCTTTAATATTTCTTTTCACAGCACTCATTATCTTTTTTTTTTTCAATATATGAAATTTATTGTCAAATTGGTTTCCATACAACACCCAGTGCTCATCCCAAAAGGTGCCCTCCTCAATACCCATCACCCACCCTCCCCTCCCTCCCACCCCCCATCAACCCTCAGTTTGTTCTCAGTTTTTAACAGTCTCCTATGCTTTGGCTCTCTCCCACTCTAACCTCTTTTTTTTTTTTTTCCTTCCCCTCCCCCCATGGGTTTCTGTTAAGTTTCTCAGGATCCACATAAGAGTGAAACCATATGGTATCTGTCTTTCTCTGTATGGCTTATTTCACTTAGCATCACACTCTCCAGTTCCATCCACGTTGTTACAAAAGGCCATATTTCATTCTTTCTCATTGCCACGTAGTATTCCATTGTGTATATAAACCACAATTTCTTTATCCATTCATCAGTTGATGGACATTTAGGCTCTTTCCATAATTTGGCTATTGTTGAGAGTGCTGCTATAAACATTGGGGTACAAGTGCCCCTATGCATCAGTACTCCTGTATCCCTTGGGTAAATTCCTAGCAGCACAGCACTCATTATCTGATATTTGTTTATTGACCATCTCCTGCTATAATGAGAACTCCAGAGATCTAGAACTTTTTCTCATTCATCGCTGCATCCTCAGTGTCTGAAACAATGCAAGGCAGAGTAGGTGCTTAATAAACATTTACTGAATGAATGAATGGTATGGAGATGAATGATAGAGGGATTTGGGGATATCTTGGTGGGGAGGAGGGGCTGAAAATACTACAAAATGGGGAAATGCATAGTTGGAAGTTACAGGCCTCCAGGGCCAGACTTGGCCTTATCAGGAATGGTAGGAAAGACAAAAGCCAGGCTCAGCAAAGGAGGGAGGGGAGTGGGAGCCAGATGGAACTCTGGAGCTGTGTACTCTGGGAGCAGAGCCCTCTTGGGAAAGCCACAGTTCAGGTAGAAGGAATGGGGTGGGCTGGAGGCTGAAGTTTACTCAGATCTAAAGACAACATCCACCCCAAGCCAAGGCCTCTCTTGGCCAGATGGTTCCGGAGAAGCCTTAGCATCTGTTCCTCTGTAAATTATCCAGTGCTCCCTCCTGCCTGTCCTCTCTGGTGACAGCTGGAACAATTGTCCAGGAATTCCATCTGCTCTCTTGTCCTTCTCCCCTCCACAGCTCATCAACAATTCAGAACGGAGAGGTATCCCATTTCCCTGGGCCTACGGGTGGGAGCTGGGTCTGTCCCTTAATGGAGCTGGCCTCAAGCCCTCAGTTCTCCACCAACACACACAAATAAAACCTTGGCAGAGACTCCCAGGGTCAGTCATCTTTATTTGCCATCCTGTCCATGGTTTTCAGTCCCATACAACTTTTTATTCTTGTTAACTTAATAAGATTACACTAAATGAATCAATCATATTGGTTCTTGCAGAGCTTAAAATAAAGACTCCCAATCATACATCTCCACATGGTTTCCCTTAAATTGCCCATACAGTACTTTCAAAATGTGACATTCATTGCGTTGCAAGAGCACAAACTCAGTTTTTTTTGAAATATGACTTTTACCATTTTCCTAAAAGAAAATTTCCTAAAAGAAATTTGTCTGAAAGGAAGAACAGAGGAAGCTGGTTTTCTTTTCTAAATAGGTACACCTTCAGATCCCTGCTCTACCTTTCCAAAAATTGCGTTCGGATCTACATCGGGAGGGAAGCCCATGAACTCTCAGGTAAACAAACTTACGATATATAAATTTGAAAAGTAATCCAAGTTTATATTTTGTAAACAGGAAAATGATCAATAAACGTGAACATACCTTTGAAAAGTAGGGGAGCCACAGTCCTCCACAGTTTCAAGCTTCTAGGATATGTGAGATTAAGTTCTTTTTACTATGACACTGGTTTACCTCATCACTCCCCACTCTGTGGATATAAAAATGCACATGTGTACGCCTCTATACTCATTAAGCCACAATTACATCATTGTTCACCATCACTTAAGAGACCCGTGAGGAAGAGGGTGAAGATTAAAGACCCCTTCTAGGCTTTCAGGGTTTTACGAACTAGATGCAATTTACAGAAGAGACAGGTTCACTATGTTCTGATGGCAGTTTTCATATGGTTGTGCCTTGGTGTCCACAGGACTGGGGGGCTGCAGGGCCCATCTGTACGAGCATCATCGAATACTTCCTAACACACAATCCACCTAGATCCAAGATGATTCTTTCTCCTGATTTCACTTATGTAGACCTAATCTCCCAGCTGGAAGGGATGTGTCAATGTGGAGTCCAGGGTTGGCCTGACAGACTTCGTAGGTGCAGAGGGCCTTGGACTAGAAGTGCCATCTTGGACAAGAACAGCAATTTGAGCTCCAGGTGTTGGAGGAAACTGTTGGGGAAAGACTTGAAATTGGCCAGGGCTCAGCCCCAGAGTCTTTTGAACTGTTCATCATGATAGCTAGAAGGACTATAGGTCATATGCAACTTTTTTGGTTGCAATTGACGTTGTCTGCTAACAGTTTGAAATCTATATTCTTATTTATGACCCTGATTGGACATGCTGAACCCTATTTACGTGGTTTTTTGGAGAATGATTTCAAAACTTCAAGAGGTGATAACTTAGTGTGCTTCCCCTAGATTTAAGCTATACACATTTCCTGGGGCACTTGGATGGTACAGTTGGTTAAGTGTCTGACTCTTGGTTTCAACTCACATCGTGATCTCACTGGTCACGAACTCGCCGTTCGTGGGTTCGAGCCCTGCATCGGGCTCTGTGCCGCCAGTGCAAAAACTGCTCGGGATTCTCTCTCCCCCTCTCTCTGCCCTTCCTACACACTCTCTCTCTCAAAATAAATAAACTTTAAAAAAGTTATCCACATTTCCTAATTCTTATATTCATAGAAATCTACCACTGCCACCCAGGTGGATAAACTTTTATTATAGGTAATTGTCTTTTCCTAACTTAGGGTATTGAATTTGATGGGAACCTAAGAAATATCATTTTATTTTTTTTATTTTTTTTAATGTTTTTATTTATTTTTGAGGCAGAGAGAGACAGAGCATGAGCAGGGGAGGGGCAGAGAGAGAGGGAGACACAGAATCCAAAGCAGGTTCCAGGCTCTGAGCTGACAGCACAAAGCCCGATGTGGGGATTGAACTCACAAACTGCGAGATCATGACCTGAGCCGAAGTCGGACACTTAACCGACTGAGCCACCTGGGTGCCCCAGAAATATCATTTTAAAGACCTTGAAACTTGGTGGGATCTTGCAGCCTTTAATATTCTTAGAGCCATATAACTCTTGGAAAATACTTATGGAAGGCAGAAATCCAAAGAAATATTTCTACACCCATATATGTAATAATGCTATTCAGATCAGCATTATTACCACAGCCAAAATGTCCATCAGTGGATAAATGGATAAACAAAATGTGGTCTATACATACAAGGGATATTTTTCCAGCCTTAAAAAGGAAGCAAATTCTGACACATGCTACAACACAGATGAATCTGGAGGACATTATGCTAAGGGCAATAAGCCAATCAGAAAAGGACAATGACTGTAGGATTCCCCTTACATGAGGTAGCATCTAGAGTAGTCAAATTCTTAGAGGCAGAAAATAGAACGGTGGTTGCCAAGTGGGGGGGAAGGGGGGACAGGGAGTTAGTGTTTAATGAGTACAGAGTTTCGGTTTGGAAAGATAAAAAAATTCTGGAGCTGGATAGTCAAGCTGGTTGCCCAGTAGCATGAATGTTGGCAATCAGTTCCAATGCCACTGAACTGTGCACTTAAAAACTATTCAAATGGTAACTGTTATATTATGGATATTTTACCATAACGGAACATATTTCAAGGTAAAAAAAAAAACTGCTTAAAATATATATTCCATAAATTTTACATGACACCAAGTCTTGTTTTCTGGCTTCTGGTGGAGTCTTACCTCTCCCAACTCTAAGGCAGGGATTCCCTGGGGCAGACTTTGGGACTCTCCCTTCAGACTTTGGGTACCCTGAGATAAAATCCTGTGCCTCCCCTCTCACACTTCAATTTTGAGTCCTGGGGAAGCTCAGAAAGTACAGAAGAAACGGTTTATCTCGGTGTTCTGAATGGTACTGGGACCCATTCACCAGGCCCTGCTTCACTCTGACCCAATAGGGGCTGGATAGTTCTGCAGCCCCCTGGGCTCTTTGTTGAACCTGAAACTTGGCCTTGAATGAATGTGCTATCCCATAGATTAAGCAACTCTTTATGCGTGCAAGGTTAAGAGAAGAGGCTCAGGTTCTAGAAGCCTCAAATAAACCTCTTTTCGCAGCTGCTGGAGCAGCTGGAGCATGACCTGCCTGGGCTATTGATGTCTCTTTCACTCCATCATGAGCATCGGGTGGTTCCAGGGTAGCAAGGGCTTTACGTGTGTGTGTGTGTGTGTGTGTGTGTGTGTGTGTGTGTGTGAACAATTGGTACTGTTATACTTTACACCATAGTTCTGGATATAGGTGAACCTCTTGCCTCTCCAGGCCTATGCTCATATGTCAGCACACTCTGGTGGTTCCAAATAGACATGTTCCCTCTCTTGATATTTAAAAAAAATTTTTTTAATGTTTATTTATTTTTGAGAAAGAGAGAGAGAGCGTTGCGAGGTGGGGGAGGGACAGAGAGAAAGAGGGAGATCGAAGATCAGAAGCTGGCTCTGCACTGACAGTAGAGAGCCCGATGCGGGGCTCAAAGTCACGAACTGCGAGATCATGACCTGAGCCGAAGTTGGGTGCTTAACAAACTGAGCCGCCCAGGCACCCCTACGTGTTCCCTCTCTTGACATTTTGGACACTGGCTACATGACTGCATACTGGGTTCACCAGCAGGCAAAGTATCTCCCCTCTGCCATTTCTCAAGTAACACCAGAGCACAGAGTCAGTATCTACCTTGCCCAGCTTCTTCCCTTTTTGTGAGCAGGTATCTCCTGGTACCCCAAACATGGCATCCCAGGGCCTGAGACATAGCATTCCAGCCCCTGAGGCACACAGCGGGCCCTGCCAACATACACACACACACACACACACATCATCATCATCATCATCATCATCACACAACGCCCAAAGGTGGGACACAATGGCTGGTTTGGATTTCAGCCCTTGAGCACCGGCTCCAACTCCTGCTGTGAGATAGGAGTGGGGGTGGAGGACAGGAAACAACAAGGGGGGAGGACACTGGTTTCAGGACCTAAAGGTCCCTGCTCTGGCAGAAAGTATCAAGGGAGTGGACTATCTGGATATGCCTGACATCCTCCCTGCACCAGCTCCGCTCCCACTTGCAGCCTCCACTTTTTGGGCTGGTCAGACTGGCTCGGAGAGATGGTAGTAGGACAAAAGAAGCAGGTGGGTGATTGGCCCTTAGCTGGTGAGGACCAGAGCCAGGCCTGCATGCCCCTGGGTCTCCATGAGGTCCAGGGCCCTCAGGTGTGTCTGGTCCCCCTTTTATCTGAAGTGTATGTATGACAGTGAGTGGGTGTGCTTGCCCTACTAGGCTATAAGCTGCTTGAAGTCAGGGCCCAGCACTTCTTTTCAATCATATTAATTCATTCGCTTATTTAACTCACGCTTATTGAGCTTCTGGGGTCCCCTCCTAACCTCTGGCCGCAGCGCTTACTATCATGCTAGGCTCTGAGAGGGACGAGGAGAAATATTTGTAAGTGGGTCAACGAATGTGTGAATGAATGACCGCCTCCCCTTGTGCCCCATTTTCTTCTCTCTGTACCCCTATTTGGTGTTGGTAGTACCCAAAACTTGTTTGTAAAGGAGGCTAGGGAGAAAAGAGGGTAACTTGGGAACCCACCCATCAAGTGAGCAGCAGAGAGGCCAAGAAAGATGAACCCATGTAGCTGGGGGCCCTGGAGGAGGGATTCATTGACAGGTACTCAGGAAAGAAATGCTAGGAAAGTGGAGAACCCCACAGGTTTGGGAGAATGGGGTGTTCTAGAGTAGTAGTTACTGTCAAGGTCTGGGATGAAACTCGGAAGGGAACCTCCTATGTCTATCGGCACCTACCCAAAACAGAGGCCACTATTAGGGTAGGCTTAGGAGGACCCTAAAGTGATCAGACTCCTGCCCAATCCACTGCCAAAGTCCTCCCTAAATTGCACTGTGAAGCAAAAATTAAAGCTAAGGTTTGGTTAGCATCAGCCAGAGGGCTCTCAGCACCGCATAGCCCATACCAGTCACTTCTCCCAAGGATAGGACAGTGCTTAAGAACAGGATCTCTGAAGCAGCCTGTCTGGGTTCATAACTTGGCTCTATCACTTAACGAGCTGCATGAACATAAGCAAATGACTGAAGTTCTCTGTGCTTCAGTTTCCCTATCTATAAAGTGGGTTAAGCACAGTACCTACCTCACGGTGTTGTTGTGAGGCTCAAAGGCGTTCATGCATGTAGAGTGCTTATCTATTTACCAGCAAGAACCTCGGGGCTCAGAAAAGCTGGATGTCTCCTGAAGGTCACGCAGCTACGAATGCTGGAGCTAGGATCTGCAGCAGCTTGTGGTACCCTTGCCTTGACATTGCACAGCCTGGAGAGTAATAAGAGTGATCCCGGGCTGCTCTGAGCCAGGGAGTGAGATGACAAGGGTGGTGTGAGAACATTTATCCTCAAGGCACCCGGCAGAATGGATGCACGGGAGAAAGGGGCAGGCCTGGACCTGAGAGACCACTTAGGAAATGCTTGTCATGAGTCTAGTGGAGCCAGGAAGGTGTTCATAAGGCCTGAGGCAGTGGGATAGAATGAACCCGGGACCACAGGAGGAAGACCCAATGACATGTGGTGAGCAGCCAGAACAGGGGAATGGGAAAGAGAGGAATTAGGGATGGCCTTAAGATTTTAAGCCTCAGTTATCCAAAAATTAATGGGAATCTCTGCCAGAAACAGATGATTGGTCCCGGGGGGTTCTTGGAAATCCAAGCAGTGAGACAAGCCCTCTTTCCTGGGTCATTGTTAAATGGGGGAGGGAGTGTAAGTTAGAAGCAGTTTTGCAGGAAAAAAAAGGGGGGAACCTGGGTGGCACAGTGGGTTAAGCGTCTGAATTTGTCTCAGGTCATGATCTCAAAGCTCATGAGTCCGAGCCCCACATGGGACTCTCTGCTCTGATAGCAGAAAGCTCATTTTGGATCTTCTCTCTCCCTCTCTTGGCCCCTCCCCTGCTTGCACGAGCTGTTCTCTCTCTCTCTCTCTCTCTCTCTCTCTCTCTCTCTCTCTCTCTCTCAAAAATAAATAAACATTCAAAAAGAAAAGCAGTTTTGCCAAGACTAAATGCTGCCTTTTATATCAAGGGGCCTCCATCCCTAGTAGTGGATGGATTCTCAGAGATACTGCCTCAGAAACAGTTGCTAAGAGACAAGCACAGCTCAGAACAGCCCAGTTCAACGTCCCATTTTTTTGTTCTTGTTGCCAACCCCCTCCCTACTCCAGGGCAGGACACTGACTTTACCAGGAACCCCCAAAGCCTCAGTAACCACTCACCCCCAGGCCTCACCCTCCCGCCACCTGTTCACATACCTGCACTTTCACGTTCACTATCTCATTCTATCCTTATAGCCACCCTGAGAGAGAGTAAGGCTGGTACTATCCTCCCCATTTTACAGATGAGTAAACTGAGGCCCCAAAAGATTATGAGACTTTCTCAGAGGTCACACAGTCGATGTCAATCAGTGACCAGATTCCAAATCTTGTTCATTTTACTTCCATACACCACACCTGCATTTCAAGAGATCTCAAGGAAATTGGGTCCAGAGGCACCCACTTCTTTTCCCCAACAGATCCACAGACATCCGTTGGTGTCCAGGGGTGTTCGTTTCTCTCTGGAAATAATAGAATGGGGCATAATGATCTAGTATTAAAGGCGGAGTGAAAATGGATAGTGGAGGATGTGGTAACATCATAGATAAGCACTAAACATCAGCATTGGAACCACTCTTGGAGACCATGGATTAATGCCTACTGTTTACAAGGGAAACTTAAGCCCAGAAGGAAGTGACTTGCCCACTGAATACTTCTGACATTTTGTCATTCCTTTGTTCCAGTTGTTTACCATTGCATATAACAAATTACCTTAAAACTTAGTGGCTTAAGACAACAATAGTGTTTTCTCTCTCAGATTCCTGTGGGTCAGGGATTTAGGAAGGGCGCAGCTGGGCAGTTCTGACTTTGTCCCTCATGCCTGCAACTGTAGTTAGTGGCTGGAGTTAAAACAGCAGGCGCACTCAAGGACTGCCTGGGCCTCTCTCTTTCTCCACGTACGTCCTCTCCTGGTAGCCTCTCCACTGGGGCTAGTTTGGGCTTCCTCATAGAACAGTGACCTCATGGTAATCACATGCTTTACACAGCAGCTCAGATCTCTGAAGGCAAGTGTCTCCAGAGAATCACATCAAACCTGGATCATCTTTTGTGACCTACCCTAAGAAGTCACATAACTTCACTTCCATCATCGTTCCAAGACTGCCTGAAGTCGAGGAACAGGAACACAGAACCTACCTCGCAATGGGAGGAGTGTCAAAGTCACATTATAAAAGGGGCACCTGGGTGGCTCAGTCGGTTAAGCACTTGGTTTAAGTCAGGCTCTTGGTTTTGGCTCCAGATCATGATCTCACGTTTCACGAGTTCAAGCCCCAAATCGGGTTCCGTGCTGACTGTGCAGAGACTGTTTGGGATTCTCTCACTCCCTCTCTCTTTGCCCTTCTGCCTGATCGCTCTTTCTGTCTCTCTCAAAATAAATAAACTTAAAAAAAAAATTTGTTTTAAAGTCACATTATAAGAAGAGCATGTGGGGGGGGGGGGGAGATCTGTGGCAGCCATCTTTGGAAAATGCAACTGCCACCCCCGTGCACAATTGCCTAGGAACAATGGCACGGGAGAAGCACACCTGGGTCTGACACCTGGCTTCATCACTCACTCGTTCTGTGACCTTGGGGAAGGCACCCAAGCCCTTGTTATCTTCTCCTCCCTCATCCACAAAGTCGAAACAATAGCAATGCCCATCTTGCAGGGTTGTAGGGAGGATGCACCAGAAGGGCCCGGCCCATAGAAATTTTGTTTTTTCTTCTTCCAGGTTATGAGAAAGCAGGAAGCACACCATCAACCTAAATCCTTCCTCCTGCCCATGAAATAGACTCGAATCTCAATAAAGACAAAAACTAAGGCAAATAAGAGTGCAAATTCAGTGCCAAACAGTATAAGATATGACATGATAAGTCAAGAGCTACTTATAGAAGTAAACAAAACAGGGCTGGGCCCCTGGTTGGCTCAGTCAGAAAAGCATACCACTCTTAATCTCGGAATCATGAGTTTGAGCCCCACCATGGGTGTAGAGATTAGTTACATAAATAAATAAAAGCTTTTAAAAAAAATCTTTAGGGGCCAAAACAATTTTTAGGGGCGACTGGACGGCTTGATCAGTTGGATTGTCCAACTTTGGCTCAGGTCATATCTCATAGTTCGTGAGTTCTAGGCTCGCTTGGGCTCTCAGCTGTCAGCATGGAGCCCGCTTCAGATCCTCTGTCTCCCTCTCTCTGACCCTCCCCGCCGTCTCGCTCTCAAAAATAAAACAAAACATAAAAAATATTTTTAATCTTTAAAGAAAAATAGCAACCAAAAAACAAAGCCCTTGCCCTCACAGAGTGGAGGGAACCAGTCAATATATAATAGATGTGTATGCCAGGTAGAGAAAAACATTGTAGAGAAAAATAAAGCAGGATAAGGGAAATATGCCAGGGTGAGGGTGGGATTATTACACAGGGTGATCGGCAAGGGCCTCTTTACTACCATGAAACTTGAGCAGAGAACTGAATGAAAGAAGGGAGTAAGCTATGAAAATATCTGGGTAAGAGCATTCTAGGCAGAGGAAGCAGCTAGTGCAAAGGTCCTGAGGCAGGGAGCATGCTTGATGTGTTCAAGAATCAACACAGAGGCCAGTTTAGCTGGAGCAGAGTAAAACAAGGAGAATATAGGAGATAAAGCCAGATGGGATCCACTGGAAGGTTTTGAGCAGAGATGTGACATCATCTAACTTTCACCTTTTAAATAAACTTTATTTTCAAATAATTTTAGATTTAAAATAAAGCTGCAAAGATAATAGACAGTTCCCATACACCATTTGCCCAGATTCCCCTAGTGTTAATATTAGACATTATTGTGGTACATTTGTCAAACTGAAAAAGCCAGCAATGGTACCTTAGTGTAGTCTAAACTCCAAATTTTACTCAGACTTCACCAGTCTTTCCACTGATGATCTTTTTCTGTCTCAGAATCTGATTTAGGATACCACATTGCATTTTGCTGGCTTCTTATTTTATCAGGATCACCCCAGCTACTACGTGGTAATAAAAGACGCATTCAGAAGCTGTTGGGGTAGTCCAGGCAACAAGAGATGATGGGGCTTGGACCGGATGTCAGAGGTCGGATTGTGAAAAGTGGTCAAATTCTGGATGAAGTTGAAGGCAGAGCCAACAGGATTTGCAGGATGTGGGATGTGAAAGAAAAAGGAAAGTCAAGTATCATGCCAAAGATTTTGGTCTAAAACACTGAATAGATGGAACAGACACTTACTGATCTAGATAGACTAACATAGGAAGCCTGTTTGAGGCTGAAAGTCAAGAGTTTGTATTTGAACATGGTAAGTGTGAGCTGCCTGTTGGATAATCCGAGTGGACGTGTCAAGTAGGCACTCAGATACATGAATCTGTATTTCAAGAAGAAATCTTGGCTGGAAGTATGAACTCGGGAAATAAGCACTTAGCTTATAGCTAGGACTTAATTAAGACTCCATTAGGCTGGACGTGATCGTGATGGAAATGAGTGAAGGTAGAAAAGAGAAGAGGTCTGAAGGTTGAGCCCTGGGGATGCAGAAGAAATTGGAAAGATGAGAAGAAAGCAGAGGAGACTGGGGGTGGGGGTGGGGAGGGGACAGCCATTGAGGTAGGATGGAAAAGCCAATGAGAAGGATCCTAGAAGCCCGGGGACAACTGTGTCAGACGCAGCTTACAGAGCCACTGTAATGAAGCCTGAGAAGTCATCATTGGATTTGACAACAGTGAGGGCATTGGTGACCTTGACAAGAGTAATTCCATTGGAGTGGTGGGGTGAGAGGGTTCAAGAGAAATTGAGAGAAGAAGAGGTAAAGACAACAAGCACAGACAAATATGTGTTTTTAAGTTTATTTATTTTGAGAGAGAGAGAGTGCAAGCAGGGGAGGGGCAGAGAGAAAGAGAGACAGAATCCCAAGCAGGCTCCACACTATCAGTGCAGAACCCGCTGTGAGGCTCGAACCCATGAACTGTGAGATCATGACCTGAGCCGAGATCAAGAGTTGGTTGCCCAACTGACTGTGCCACCCAGGTACCCCAGACAAATATTTCTGAAGAGTTTTCAGTAAAGGGGAGCAGGAAAATGTCGCTGGAAGAGAACGTGGGACTGAGCGAGGACATTTATTTATTTTAAGATGGGAAAGAGGATCCCATAGCAAACTGCTGATATAGAAGAGATAGGGAGAACTGGGGAGCCCTGTAGTTACACTGTGAAAAGGATGAGAACCAGGGCCCGGGTGGAGGGGCTTATACCTCGGTAAGAACACAGGCAGTGCATCTATGGTAACAGGAGGGATGGCAGTGTATGGAAACAGCTGCATGTAGGCGGTAGAAGCATGTAGAAATTCTCTTCAGATTGCTTCTATTTTCTCCATGAAGTTGGAAGCAAGACCACCAGCAGAGTGAGGAGAAAGGAGGAGTGGTTGGAGGTTGGAGGAGAGAGGAGAAGGTAAAAACAGCTTTCAGGGAAGGTGGGAGAGCGCACAGAACTGAGGAAATGCAGGAGCATTGGTGGTTCACACAAAGGACCTTTGAGGGGCATGAATTTTAAGTGAGCCCAGTCAGCCTGGAGATGTGTTTTTTCCAGCTGCCTTTGGCCACTTGGGTGCAGGCTGGAGAAGCCACAGGGGTGGGGTTTTGCTGGATGAATATGATGGGAGAGAGGAGCCAGGAAGTTGGTGTGTGCAAGGAATTGATGGTAATGATAGATCGTGGAATAAGAGTAGAGTAAGGAGGGAGAGCTGGATGTGATGGGGGTAGGGGGCAACAACAAGGAGATAGCATCAATGAATAAGAGACAAGGTCAGTTTATCCACAGGAGGCACAATGCCTGAGGTCCAGGATACTTTTAGGGGTCTACAAAATGTTTTAATTTCATTTTAAAATTAGAAGAAAAGATAGGGTGCCTGGGTGGCTCAGTCGGTTAAGCATCCAACTTCAGCTCAGGTCATGATCTCACAGTTCGTGGGTTTGAGCCCCGCATTGGGCTCTATGCTGACAGCTCAGAGCCTGGAGCCTGCTTCAGGTTCTGTGTCTCCCTCTCTCTCTCTGCCCCATCCCTGCTCATGCTCTGTCTCTCTGTCTCTCTGTCTCTCTCTCTCACTTTCTCTCTCTCTCAAAAATAAAATAAAAACATAAAAACAGTTAGAAGAAAAGATGACTATACTAAAAACAAATACACAATAATGAATCCAGCCAGGATTACATTCATCTTTATACCAGTGCAATTATAAATATAATTTTTAATATCCTTTTTCAGAGGGACCCTTGAAGATGAAGTGCCTGGAACTCACAAAAATTGTAATGTGGCCCTTAGGAGTCATCCCAGTGGATCCAATTCAATATTAGTTGAATGCATTTATAATGGCAAAAAAGTAAACATAATCTAAATATCTAGAATTGTTTGAGTCCTGGTTAAGGGCATGGGCTGAAAACAGAAGAGTTGATAATAAGAAAGTATGATACAGGGTGCTAGGCTGGCTCAGCAAGTAGAGCATGTGACTCTAAATCTCAAGGTCATGAGTTCAAGTCCCATGTTGGGCATGGAGTCTCCTTAAAAAAAATAAGTAAATTTTTAAAAAGAAAGTATGATACTTAAAACTGAGATTATGAAGTATGTGAAGCTACTTATAGTAAAAAGGCTTTGGTGACCATCCTTCCCATTGGTGGAGAAGAAATCAAGGAAATGGAAGCCAGTTTTATCCGTTATCTATTGCTATATTAACAAAGTACTCCTAAATATAGTGGCTTAAAACTACCACCATTGGGGCACCTGGGTGGCTCAGTTGGTTAGGTGGCCAACTCTTGATTTTGGCTCAGACCATGAGCTCATGGTTTATGAGTTCAAGCCACACATCGGGTTCTGTGCTCACAGTGTGGAGCCTGCTTTGGATCCTCTGTCTTCCCCATCTCTGCCCCTCCCCCACTTGTGCTCTTCTCTCTCTCTCTCTCTCTCTCAATAATAAATAAATGTTAAAACAACAACAACAACAACAACAACAACAACAACAACCCATGGTAATATGAGCTCAGTTCAGTAGTTCTTTTGTTGGTCTTGCCTGGGCTCATTCATGTGGCTGCAGTCATCTGGAAGCTTGACTGGAGATGGCTAATGTGACCTCACATGTCTGGTGGTTATTGGCCAGGGCTCCTCAAGGCTCCATGGAGCTTCTCATCTTCCAGTAGGCCAGACTGGACTTCTTTACATCTTGTTGGAAGTTTTCTAAGAGGGCAAAGAGGCAACCTGCGAGGTCTCTTGAGGCCCAGACTCTGGGGACTCACACGATGTCATTTCTGCCACCATTCATTAATCAAAGCAAGTCAGAAGGCCAGCCCAGATTCAAGGGGTTAAAGAAACAGACTCCACTTCTTGCTGGGAGGAGCAGCAAAATCACTACAAAGGGTCATGTGGGACAGGAGGCAGTGGAGTGGCCATCTTTGCAAACAAACTTATCACACTTATTGGAAGAATTGTCTATGTGATACTGAGTCATCAAGAATCACCGAGAAGTTGATGCCAGTGGGAGTAAAAAGAGTGACAACAAGCCAGGTGCTAAAATCTTCAAAGCATGAGGGAGTAGTGAGCAATGTAATCTGATGCCATCAACTTCAAAGCTTCAAATATCTGTATTGTTTCATTGGTGAATGTCAATGAATTTCATTAATGAAAAGGAACTGTTCATTTTTCACAACTTCTTTGACTCAGTCACTCATCAATTTAGACTCTATCTTAAGAAAATAACTTAAACCATGGAAAAAACTGTATGCATGAAAACTTGTGGCACTATTTATCTGGGAGCCGTATCCCCAGTGCCTACAATGATGTCTGGCATATAGTAGAAGCACATGAATGCTCAGTAAATATTTGTTGAATGAACTTATCATAGCAAAAAATGTAAACAACCTAAATATCCAATAATGAGGGCTAGATTAAATAAAAATTACAGTATACCTATTTAATGGAATACCCTGCAGCCATAAAAAGTTATGCCTTTGAGGCTGTCAATCAATATATGACATGAAGTTTTTAAAAAAGCAGGATACAACATTATAGATACTGTATAAAAACATCTGGATGGGAAAAATGTTCAAAACAACAACAGTGGCCAGGAGGATAATGAGTGATTTTTTTTTCTTTTTGACTTTATTCTAAAAGTTTTTAAAATATCATTGCATTTCTTTTATAATAATAAAAAAAAGTACGCATTCATTGTGGAAAATGCTGAAAAGCATCAATAAGAAAAAAAATCCATAATTCCATCATTCAGAAAAAAATCACTGCCAATAATGAGATAAGTTCTGCTTTGTTCTTGCTCCCCTCCCCCCAACACACACACAACATATTCTTAGCTCTTTGGACATCTTTGGACTTCAAAAGGTGATTCTTAGTAGTCAGGTAGTGTTTACATGCCATAATCTATTTGGCCTACAGTGTAGGTCGTTTGCAATTTTTCACTAAAAACAACAACAACAACAACAACAACAACAACAAAACTTAAATGAATAATCAGAGTCATGGTATTACTCAAATTCAGAAAGCTCTTCGGAAAAGAGATGATCAGAGTTTCGGGGAAGTTGGCTGGAGAGATGGGGTGGGTGCAATGGAGGCTGCAAGAAAAATTAGTCCGGGGGCTCCATCCTTGTGTGTTGCGGGTGTCTGTAGGCAGCTGCTCTACACGGGCTAGGGACTCCTCCTTCCAATGTTTTGAAATTAAAGATGGTGAAATCTTGATCTGAAGAACTAGAAGATGGGCAATGGCGTCCCTGCCCTCTGCCCTCTTGCCCTTCGAGAACAGGAAATTGTTTCCTGTCCTTGCCTTACACAGGTGTCTCTGAGCCATCAGCCTGGAGGAGTAGTCCTTCCCCCACCTCCAGATTAACTCTCTCAGTATGAGCTCTGGATTTGGGCAGTTGACAATTAGCCTGAGTTCAAGAATGGATATGACTCGAGTACAGAGGTGGGAACTTGCGGAGGGCACATCTACAGAAGTCAGGGGCGTTCCCGTCCAGAAAGTCTTCCCAGTAGTGGTCGCAGAAAGGGATGGGGTGGAAAAGACAGATCTGACGGAGGGAGGGATGAGGCTGATCCTTAGATTGGCAAGGGTCAATCCTGGAATGCCGCGGATGGCAATGAAGAAAGAAGCGGAGGGCGTGGAGGAGGAGAAGAGCAGACCGACGAAGCAGGTGATGTAGGATTTACAAACGGAGGAGGCGTGGGCTGGTGACAGGAGGAGGGCCTGGAGGCGCAAGGGTGCCCTAAGCGTACAAGGGATATAAAAGAGAAGCGTGATGGGAAGCTGACTGGCGAGAGCAGAGGTGGGGCACTGGGTGAGGGGCGCGGGTCAGGATAGCGGGGATGCAAGATGGGAGAATAACGGCTGTGCACATTTGGCCGGCACTTGGCAGTCTGCTTCCATCTAGATCCCTCTCATTTCCTCCTTTCTTTGAAGAAAGCGAGGTTCGGAGAGGTTAGGTGGCAGCGGAGGGTGGAGGCCCCGGGGGGGCGCGGGGGGCGCCAGGGAACTGGCGAGCGCAGGGGCGAGGTGTGCGCCTTGCGTCGCCGGGGGTGGGCGCCCGACGCGGGCGGGTGGGGGGCGGGCCGGCGGCAGCTCCGGGAGGGGGAGGCGGGCTCCGCCGGCACACGCCGCCCCTGGCAGGCGGCCTGATCGCGCGCGAGGAGCGGCCGCAGCCGCTGCCGCTCGGGGCCGCCTTGAGCCCCAGATTCCTGAGCGCTCCGCTCGCATGGCAGCCGCCTCGGCGCCCGTCCCCGAGGCCCGCTAGGGGCGGCCCAGCGCCCCGGCCCTCGGCGGAGCCCGTCGGATCCGGCCCCGCTCTGCGTCCCGGGGCGCGCTGCCTCCCAGCCCGAGGTGAGCACCGCGAGCGCAGGGGCGCGCAGGGCTAGGGGCGCTCTGGGGAGTCCAGGCCCCGCGCCGCGGCCGATCCGAGTGCGGCGGAGATAGGAAGGGAACGTGGGAGCAAGTCCCGGGGCGGGCGGGGGGGAGGGGGGTTGAGGTGGGGGGCGGAGACTGCTCGCTGCCCGGAACCGGCCCCCGCGTCCCCTTAGTGCCCGAGGCCATCTCTCGACGCTGTCCCCATCCCCACGGAGTCCTCCTTGCGGACTGCGTTCCCTGCCCGGGCCCCTCCAGCGCCTGACCTCGCTCGGCGCTGCCCATCCTTCGCTTCCTTCCCACAGAGCCCACTCCCGGGCTCCTGTCTCCAGTCTCCTCGCCTGCTCAGTCTTCCCCGCCTCCGCCCTCCTGCTGCCCCCACCACCTTCTGTCCGGACGCCCCTCTTCCCCCTCGGCTCCTATCACTCAGAACCGGAATCCAGGTCCGGCCGCCTCCCAGCCTGTGCCGTCCCACAGGTGTCCGCAAGTCCGGCCGTCCATCCGTCTGTCCTCCTGGGGCCGGCGCTGACCATGCCCAGCGGCTGCCGCTGCCTACATCTCGTGTGCCTGTTGTGCATCCTGGGGGCACCCGTTCAGCCTGCCCGAGGTGAGCGCGCCCCCGGACTCAGGTCGCGGCCCTGCCCGGCCATCCCTCGCTTGCGCGTTGACCTCTGCCGGCCAGAGACGGCACTGCAGCCGCTCGACCCGCGGGGGTTGGCGAGACCCAGGTAGTCCCGTTGCAATTCGAGGAGTCTCTGTTCTGCCTGAGCCCAAAGGGGAGCTCCCCAATTACTGAGACCCCTCGTCCTCCAAGCCCCGCATCTCAGGGAGACGAACCCTAACCCGGTCTCACCCGTCCTACGTCAATCTCTTGCAGCCGATGACTGCAGCTCCCACTGTGACTTGGCCCACGGCTGCTGCGCGCCTGACGGCTCCTGCAGGTAGCTCTCTCGAACACGTGCTCCCAAACCCCCTTGTTCCCCGTTTCCCAGCAGGTCCACACCCACAACCAGGTCAAGCCCCATGGCAGAATGTCTAGGGGCTTAGAATCCTGCTGTTCACTCCCTATTCCCTCATGGCCACAGGACAGACTAGTCAGCCTCTCCTTTACCCCCAGTTCTCTTCTGCTTTGCCTCTCTTAATGCTGCTTCTCGCTTATGCCTCCCCACTTTTTTACCCTCCCAAGGCTGATCCAAGCATTCTGAAATGTTCCTCCTCAAGATACCAGGAGGAAGACCTGAAGCTTGAGAGAGTTTGGAGATTGGGGCCCATGAGGAAAGGGGAGAGATAATGATATAAAGAGAATGGGTTTAGTCTGAGAAAAGCTGCGGAAGGGTTGCTGTGGAGAAGCACTCAGGAAAGAGGATCTTTCTTGATGCATTTGAGTAATTGACTCACTGTAGTGGGGGATGGGCAAGTCTGTACAAGGAGAAAAGTGCACATAAGGAAATGAGCTGACAGAGCAAGGGGCCGGAGGGGCTGGCAGTGTTTGGGACACTCTGAAATCGTTCAGACCTTTGTCCTGAAATTAGGATGGGAGGATAGTCCTGATGACCTTTCAAGGTCACTCTTTTTAAACCATTTCTGAGCACCTCAGACATGCTAGGAATAGCACTGGGGTTATTTACAAATGTCTTAATTTCTTCCTCAACCCATCCCTGCCAAGCATATCTCCAGTTTACAGATGAGAACACTGAGGCCCAAAAAGGTTAGACAAAGTGCAGAACGAGGACTTGCATGCTGGCGTCTGATGGTCTGATTCCATATGTATGTCCTCTGACCCTGTAGAACCCTATACCTACCTGGGATAGGCCAGCTTTCCCTTTAGGGGCTCTCATAGGTCCTGTTTTCTAGAAGATCTGGTCTTCCCTCATCCATTTCCTCAGATTCCCCTACCCAGAGCCCTGCTCCTGTGCTTCTCCCCATCAGGTGTGACCCAGGCTGGGAGGGGCTGCACTGTGAGCGCTGTGTGAGGATGCCTGGCTGCCAGCACGGTACCTGCCACCAGCCCTGGCAGTGCATCTGTCACAGTGGCTGGGCGGGCAAATTCTGTGACAAAGGTAGGGGAGTAGAGAGGTTAGTTGTTGGGCTGGGGACCCTGCGTGTCTTAGGAAAAAATCCATCCAGATTTAGTACCTATTGTGTCTGGCTCAAACCCTCAAATACATGGTATTTTATCATTTTAGACTTTATACCTGTTGCCTAAATTGGGCCTCAACATAATCCTGTGAGGTGAGCCAGGCAGCTGCTGAAAATATAAGTTTCACATTTTACAAATGAGGAAACTGAGACCCATGGATGAGATACAACTTGCCCCATCACTTTGAGACAGGTTGACAGTGCTAGGGCTAGGAGCCTCCAGAGTCCGATTCAGTGTTGTTTCCCCACACGGCACCATACAAGCTCTGGGTGGGTTTGTAGTGCAAGTCACGCCCACAGAGTTTTGGGTGGGGCCTGGGCAGGTCTGGGTGCCAGATGAGGGGCTATCCCAGAGCCTTCCCGGTCTCTCTCCAGACGAGCACATCTGTACCACGCAGACCCCCTGCCGGAATGGAGGCCAGTGTGTCTATGATGGGGGCGGCGACTACCACTGTGTGTGCCCACCAGGCTTCCATGGGCATGACTGTGAGCGCAAGGCTGGACCCTGTGAACAGGCAGGGTGAGTGCTGGCCTGGGGGTGAGTGGGAGGTTAAGGGACAGTCTGGTGACAGAGAAGAAGCAGGACTGTAGAGAGAGTGGCGGTGAAGTATTAGGGCTGAGGAGAAGTCCCACATGGGGGCACCTGAGGATAAAACCCCAGCCTGCCAAAGTGTCCCCAGTTCAGAGTTTCTCAACTTTTCGGGTACCATCGGAACCATTTCCCCAACAACAAAAACCTGTAGGAGCTGGAGGTGTAACTCATCAATGTGTGACTGCTCTGGTGGGGAAGGTGGGTGTGGGGAGGTTGAGGACCTAGGACTTTACCTCGGGAAAGCTGGCACACAGCCCCTAAAGATGTTGCACACAGCAGCCTTGTGCCTCACTGTGAATGAAGAAATGGGGCTGCAGGGCTGGACTTGTCCTCATTTCTGCCTCAGGCCTGAGAGCTTATGAGGATAATAATAGCACACTTGCCTTGAGCCTGGCCTTTGTTTGACATTGGATTATCTCATTTAACTCTCACAGTTTGGGAAGCTGGGTACTATTCTCATTTTCTAAAAAAGATTTTAAGTAATCTCTACGCCCAATGTGGCACTTGAACTCACAACCCCAAGATCAAGAGCTGCATGTTCTACCACCTGAGCCAGCCAGAAGCCCCCTTATTCTCATTTTTAGAATGAGGCGTTCAAGGCTCAGAGACAGTGGCTTAAGGAGACATAGCTAGAAAGGGGGTAGAAGGGTGGTGGTGGTCAGGATGCTGACCTGGGCTACCCTGCAGGTGCCAAGTTGGCATCAGTGGCATCTTTCACCCCCACTGCAGCTCTCCATGCCGGAACGGTGGGCAGTGCCAGGACGACCAGGGCTTTGCCCTCAACTTCACCTGCCGCTGTTTGGCCGGCTTCGTGGGTGCCCGCTGTGAGGTCAATGTAGATGACTGTCTGATGCGGCCTTGTGCCAATGGCGCCACCTGCCTGGACGGCATAAACCGCTTCTCCTGCCTCTGCCCTGAGGGTTTTGCTGGACGTTTCTGCACCATCAACCTGGATGACTGTGCCAGCCGCCCATGCCAGAGAGGGGCCCGCTGTCGGGACCGTGTCCATGACTTTGACTGTCTCTGCCCCAGTGGCTATGGCGGCAAGACTTGTGAGCTCATCTTACCAGTCCCAGATCCTGCCACCACAGTGGACATACCCCTGGGGCCCACCTCAGCTGTGGCGGTACCTGCCACGGGGCCTGTCCCCTACAGTGTGGGGGCAGGTCTGCTGCGCATCTCAGTGAAGGAGGTGGTGCGGAGGCAAGAGGCTGGGCTAGGTGCAGCTAGCCTGGTGGCCGTGGTGGTATTTGGGGCCCTCACTGCTGCCCTGGTCCTGTCCACAATGTTGCTGACCCTGAGGGCCTGGCGCCGGGGTGTCTGCCCCCCTGGACCCTGCTGCTTCCCTGCCCCACACTATGCTCCAGCACGCCAGGATCAAGAGTGTCAGGTTAGCATGCTGCCAGCAGGGCTCTCCCTGTCTCCTGACTTGCCCCCTGAGCCTGGAAAGACCACAGCACTGTGATGGAGGTGGGGGCTTTCCGGCCCCCACCTTCACCTCCTCAGCTTCTCAGACTGGAGTAGCCCTTTCTCGCCACCCCTCTCCTGGGGTACACACACTGAGGGACCTCAGCCTCACACCAGAAATATTATTTTTTTAATACACAGACTGTAAGATGGAAATTTTATCAAATAAAACTCTGAAAGTGCACGTGGGCTCCTTTGCCAGAAAAACCTGCCTGGAGTCCCAGCTGCAAGATGGCCAGAGCAGAGGCCTGGCTCTGGGGAAGCCTCAGGACTATGTTCCCCAAGAAAGCACAGTTTCCAAAGGAGAACCAAGGGTCCCCTTTTCCCCTCTGGGAAATGAGGGAGAGGTAGAGCCACAAAGGACAATGTAAGCAAGGTGCAAGCCAGCACCTCTGTACCTGCTCAGGATAAGACTGTGGGACGGGGGTCAGGCTCAGGGCCCTCAGGGAGAGGAGCGGGATCCCTGGTGGCTGCTCTGTAGCAGCTGCTGGAACAGTGAGTGGGGCTGGCTGCGCAGGGCGGCAGGGGAGTCCAGCTCCGCAACCCTCCCCGCTTGTAGCACCAGCACCCGGTCAGAGTTCAGGATCGTGTTGAGCCTGTACGGGAGAAGGTGGTCAGTGGGGAGTGGAGGACAAGGCCCTAAAGAAGAAAGCTGAGCTGCTTGTCCCTCCTGTTGTCCCCTGGACAGCACAGGTCTGCCCCACAGGCGTTAGCTCCTGGCTGGAGATACCCTTGGACAATGTGTTACTATATAAAGGGCCTGGAGAATGAGGAGCTGAGATTCACAGGGGATTGGAATCTCCAGAGCCCTGAGCCCTGGGGTCCCTGAAAAGAAGGGAGGCTCTGGGTTCATGTCACCATAGTCCCTGATTAGATTCTCACTCTGGATGCGGGCACACCTGTGGGCAATGGTCAGCACTGTCTTGTCGGCAAAGCGTTTGCAGATGGTCTGCTGGAGCAGTTGGTCTGTCTTCTGGTCCACACTTGCCGTGGCCTCATCAATACACAGGATCTGGAACATGTGGAGAGGGTTGGGGAGGAAAGGGAGGAAGAGGTTTAGCCTTGGCTCCGACCTAAGCACCATCCCTCCTGGCCAGGCCCAGCCCAGCCCAGCCCAGCCCAGCCTACAGATCCCCCACCTCGAGCTCTAAAAGGAAAGCTGTCTTAGTCTCTCAAAACCTCTCCCCAGCTCACTTCCTCACCCTGACTGTCCCCTCCCTTCTTCTGGGCCCTCTTAATTATCTCCTCCTATTGCCTTACCTTGGCATCCGTGAGGAGAGCCCTGGCCAGACACAGCAGCTGCCTCTGCCCCAGGGATAAGCTCCGGCCTCCCTCACCCAGCTCACCATCCAAACCACCTGCAAGGCACAGCATCCTCACTCCCAGGTCCCGGGCCTCATCCTGCTCCCTCCTTGCTCCTTCCTGCCACCACAGGGTAGGACCTAGTACTCACCCATGGACATGATCACCTCACTCAGGTGGCACTGCTCCAGGGCCTGCCACAGGGCCCTATCCTCATGCAGGCCCTGGGGGTCCAGGTTTTCCCGAACAGTCCCACTGAACAAAAAAGGTTCCTGGGGGATGACAGCCAGCTGGGATCTGGGGGATAAGGTGGGGACAGGACATGGAGTCCTGACTAGAGATGTGGCCACTTCTGTTCCTAGCACAGGATTTTAGCTAGCCCTTCTGGGAAAGTTTGGGGCAAGACCCGAACATAACTCCCACTCTGGTCCCGAGTTGGCCAGCCACATACTTAGATCTGTGCCAGTGCTATGAGGAATATCAAAGACATCCAAGGCCTTGACTCTATCCTTAAGGAACTTACATCTTACTGAGGTACAAGACACTGAGAGCAGGAGTGAGATAAACTGTGTGGGCCTGACTCCAGCAGCCACTGGGGCAGCAGTGGCAAGGAATGACTAGAGTGTGAATGGGTAGGGGACACTTCAAGGTTGGAGGTGGGCCTGGAATTGGGTCCTGAGGAGCTATATGGTGGAGCTATAAGATAAGTCCACCACAGGTAAGAGAAGACAGGAAGAGGGGTGCCTGGGTGGCTCAGTCGGTTAAGTGTCTGACTTCAGCTCAGGTCATGATCTTGCGGTTCGTGGGTTCAAGCCCCATGTTGGGCTCTGTGCTGACAGCTCAGAGCCTAGAGCTTGCTTTGGGTTCTGTGTCTCCCTCTCTCTCAGAAATAATAAACATTTTTAAAAAATTTAAAAAAAATAAAAAAGACAGGAAGAGCATAGCCAGGCCTTGGGATCAGTATTGGACTTTAGAAGACAGAGCTGCCCTACCTCATGCATACCATGAAACCCAGCAAAAATGATACTAGGTAAACCTGGAGGTTGGGGGTAAGGAGATGATTAGCCCCAGAAGAGGCCACTTGTAGCTAGGGGCAACTGGCCCAGGTCTCGAGCTGTCCCAAGCACCGCCTGCTGAGCATCAGAGCTGAGGGCATCAGTATGGGGCACTGCCCTTGGTAGGCTCGGGTTCAGGAGGCACAGACTGGTGGGTCTCAACCAGAGGCTATGTGCTGGGAAATAGAAGGTGAAGCTGGAAAGGTGGGCCTGGGTCAGACTGCAGACCTTGAGACCACAGCTATGAGTCTGGACCTGATCACCGGAAGCTCGCCATCCTCACCTTCTTGCCCTATGCTCCATCCCGCCCCTGATTGGCCCTGGCCACCCCGAATTGATATATAGCCTTCCTAGCTGGACCTTCCTCCAAGTGCCAGTAGTCTGGTTCCCTTCTTCTCTCTCCCCCAGACCTGAGCTCGGCCAGCTCCAGCTGGCTGGTATCCACACCGTCCAGCAGCACTCGCCCCGAACTAGGTTCCAGCAGCCGGAAGAGCACCAACAACAGGGAAGACTTGCCAGAGCCCGTGCGGCCCACGATGCCCAACTTCTCTCCAGGCTGCACGCGGAAGGTCACCCCATCCAAGGCATTCGGCAGCCCTGGCCGGTACACCAACACCACATCCTGGAACTCCACGCTCCCCTGGGTCAGCCAGCCGATGCCCAGCTGGTGGGTCCGTGGGTGGGAGAGAGAGGGAGACAGGTGAGGTGGAAGAAATCAGGAAGAGGAGGGGCAATGGAGAGTGGAGAGAAGAATAAAGAGAAAGCGTTGGTGCAAGAGGAAAGGGCGCATGCCACAGAGACGGGGCCCTCTCGATGGGCACAAAGATGAGGGAAGCCGTGAAGAATGGGGGATCACATGGGGACGCGAGAGGAGCTGAGAAAGATAGTGAGGAACGAAAGGAAAGGAAGTGGGGGAGAGATGGGGCATGTCAAGAGGGTAGGAGGGTCCTCTAGGGTTCCAGTGCCCAGGCCTGGGGTGGGGATGCAGGCCTACCCGTGGCAGCTGGCCCTGGGGCTCTTGGGGTAGGTCACAGGAGTACTCCTCCAGTCGCTCGACGCTCACCAGCATGGTTTCTGTCTGCGTGAAGCTGCTCACCAGGCCCGAGAGCAGGCCCGTCAGGGAAAGTGCATAAGATAGTGACAGGCCCACCAGTCCTAGGGGAGAGGAGCACAAGCCACTAAGGGATGCCTGCACACAGGGGTGCATGTGGAGCAGGGGTGGGGCAGAACGGGAGAATTTCAAACCACGGACTGTGGGCATGTAAAGGAAGCCAGCAGAGAAGCAGAAAGACACCAAGACCTAGATAGGAACCACAGGAGGCTGGCCACAAGGGAGCACAATGGGCCTGGAGAGGCTGCAAGGGAAGACCATGGAAGATGGGCCTGACAGAGTGCTGGGGATGGGGAAGAGCAGGAAAGGGGTGAAGATCAGAAGACTCGGTTCTAGTCCCAGACCCACCACCACCTGGGCGAGTTTCTCCCTAGGACTTAGTTTCCTCAACTCTACGATGCGGGCAATGAGAATCACAACACTCCTCCCAAGACCCCTGGGTGGGAGGTGAAATGTTGGTGGGGAGAGGTCTGGAGTGAGGGGACAACATGCTTCTGAGGTGAGAGTGAAGCTTCTGAGGGGAGAGGTGGCACCTGGGTTGGCGAGGCCCTGCTGGTGCTGCACCAGGGCGATGCCCGCGATGGCACTGACCACTGTGGCCCCCATGAGCTGCAGCCGAATGTCCAGCCACTGCATTGCGGCACTGGCAGCAAACTGGCACCTCTGGTTTAGCTCCAGGAGTCTCTGGTTCTCCTCTTCAAACCTGGTGAAGGCCAGGAGGGAAGCAAGGCCACTCCATTGTTGCACTGACCCATCCAGACTTCTTCCCCGAAACACGTCTTTCTTGGAGCTGATCTACACACCCAAAGGCCTCTCCTCAGGGGTATAGAGGGGCCAGTGTTTGGCCTCACTATCCCTTTATTCTGTTTCCTTCCTCTTTCCCCTAGGGCACTGCACCCACGTGCCCTTCTCAGGGGTCCTTCTCCCCTCCTTCAGCACCTCATCCCTCCCCCACTTCCCGTGGCTGGGAGAGGCAGACTTCATACACCTGTGACTGGCCCCGGCGGCCCGGAGCACTGCGAGGCCAGCCAAGGTGTCGGCCAGGTGGGTGTAGAGGGGAGACAGCGTGAGGCTGCTCAGGCGCCGCAGCTCCCGGGACGAGGCCCTGTAGTGGCGCTGCACGCGGTAGTACAGGATGCTCAAAGGTGGCAGCAGCAGTAGCAGCCAGGGCAGGCCGGAGCCCAGCACAGCCAGGAGGCCCAGCAGGCCTACTGCGTTGGCCAGCAGGATGTTGAGCATGAAGGGAAGGCTGTCATCTGCACAGGCCACGTCGGAGGAGAAGCGATTTAGGACCCGGCCCGCGGGTGTGGACTCGAAGAAAGTCACTGGCGCCTGGGAGAGAGGGTGTGGTTGCACAAAGGCAGGGCCTGGCAGAAGAGGGGTTGGGAACAGCACTGGGGGATGGTGGGGTGGGGACAAAGGCCCAGAGTACAGAATAGGAAAATGTTCCCAGAGTTTGGGGGCAGAGAGGAGGGGCATGTGGAGCTTGGAGGGAGACTACCCCAGGGTGGGAAAGATACTATCCCATCCCTCTGGCCAGTGGTGACCCTAACAGGCTATCCTGGCCATTCCTCTACCTCCATGCAAGACATACCTACTCCCCTTTCAAGGGCAGGGAGCCAGTCTTTCGCTAGAAGACGGGGACTTCAGGCCAGTGAGTGAGATTGTTAGATGTCAGGAGGAACATCCTGATTACCCGTGGGTGGACAGAGTGATAAGGACAGCAGTCAAAGTCAGTATTATCTCATGGCTAAGCATTCGGATTCCAGCCCTTCCAGTTACTAGATGTAACTGGGAGACTCCAGGCAAGGAGCTTAATCTCTTAAAGGCCCCTGTTTCTCATCTCAGAAACAGGGATAATAACAGAATGGCAGCTCCCAAAGCTGCTGGTAGGATTGAAAGCCACATACAGCAGTCAGGTGCTTAGCACAGCCTGCCTGGCCTAGAGTAAGTGCTCAGCCACCACCAGCTGTTTAGATGGCTACTGTGAGGGACAGTCTCAAAGACAGCCGGTCCCTTTCCTCACCTTCTCCATCCCCCCAACTCTCTGCCTTTACTTGGGGAACAATCCTCTTAGGGCAGGGGACTAGGGCAAAGGACTTTCAGAAGCACCTCCTAAAGCCAGTTTATAAGAAAGGAATTCTATCACAGCCTGATGATGCCCTGCTCTTGGAGGAGAGGCAGAACAGTGGGCAGCTACTCCCTGACAGGCAACAGGAAGACCTATGTAGTACCCGGTTCACGGCCTGGCTCTTCACAGAACTAGGTTTGCCCAGGTAACTTCACTCTCAGAACCTCAGTTTCCTCACCTGCAAAATGGGGATAACAGTACCTACTTCACAGGGTTATTATGAGACCCAGGTAACAGACATGAAAGGGCTTTATAATAAGAACAACATCATTAACAATAATTACTAATTGAGTAGTATGTGTCAGACACTATTCTAAGCACTTTCCATGCACTAATTTAATCCTCGTAAGTCTACAGGGTCAGCAACAGACTAGATATACACATAGCAACAGGGATCAATCTTAGAAACAGTCCTAAATAAAAACTGTAAGAAATGTAAGAAACTGTAAGAAACTGTAAGAAATTTATAAAAATGCTGGCACACAAAATATACGCATTTGCAAAAAGACAAACACAAAGATATATACTGGGGCACCTGGGTGGCTTAGTCGGTTAAGCATCCGATTCTCGACACTTGATAGCAGCTCAGGTCATTATCTCCCGGTTTGTGAGATCCAGCCCCACATTGGGCTCTGTGCTGACAGCTTGGAGCCTGCTTGGGATTCTCTCCTGCTGTCTCTATCCCTCCCCCATGCACGTGCTCTCTCTCTCGCTCTCTCTCTCTCAAAACAAATAAACATTTAAAAAATTTTTTTCAAATCCCACAAAGACACATACTAATTAACCACACTTAGAATGGTTGCTTATCAAGGAAAGGACAGAAATGGAAATAGGGTATGCAGATAAAAGGGAGCAGATAAAAAAAATTAAAAAAGGATCTTTCATGATCTAAGGGGTGTCCTATGTTCCATGAATAACTCCGGCCTCTGCACTTGAAGTCCAGAAGAGAAGTGACTCTGAGAAAGATTCTCTTCTCCCCATTTTACCGATGAGAAAGCTATAGGCTTAAGTAACTGGGTCTGAACCTAGGTAGATGCTCTCCAGGTGTAGAAGGCTCTCCAGGCCTTCTGAGTCAAGTGCTGCACCCTCCTGTGAGGGCTATCTTTTTCTGAGGACTAGGAGGTAGGATGGGGCCCCAATGGAGCCTAGATACTGAGAGGGCTCCCTCATGCCACCCCCACCCTCCCATCCCCTCACCATAAGGACTCGACGCAGCAGGCGGTGATGCAGGGTGGCGGCCGCTCGGATGGTGCCCGCTGCAAAGAGCACTGCCCGGAGAAGGGTGCAGAGGGAGTTGACACCGGCAATGGTCGCATACACGGTGAGGTAGAAACGGATGTCTGAAGAGCCATTGGGGGCAGCTTTCGGCAGTGGGGACACTGAGGTGCTGGGTGGTGAGGAGGGGGCTGTGGGTAACCAAAAGTAGGGCCCCCCAGGGGTCCCTTCCCTTCCCCCATGCCAGCTCTCCCCACCAGAAGACACACCCCTGGAACACCAGCCCCCTACCTCTCAAGCCCTGCCTGGCAACACCTCAGGGAGACTGCCAGGCTTGCTCTAGCCCCAGCTACTCACTAGAGGCTTCCTGGGGAGAAGAGGAGCAGCTGGGCAGAGAGAAGCCCCATGGATCCCGGGCTGTTGGGGGCTGGTGCCTCCTGGGAGCTATTCTTGTCTGCCTTCAGCTGAGAGATCCAGTAGGAGAGCCACCAGTCAGCAGCATTCCTTGTGGCTGGGTGAGGATTGGGAGGGAAAAGCTGTAAGTGAGACCCATTCTTTTGTTCCCTTCAAATACCCCCTTCCTCTGCCCTGGACTCTGGTTTTTACTCTTCTTCACCCCCCTGGCCCTCCTCACCTTGCAACTATCCCATGTCCTCCTCAGTGTGCCTATCACCCTTTAGTTCTGAGGAGTGCATGATCTGGCATTTGCAGAGTCGGGGCTAGTTGGGGGGTGGGGGGGTGTGGTACAAATCAGAAGATGGCCTCAGAGTATACCCCTCCTGCCCTTGGGACTCTCTCAGCTGCTGCCCCTGCCTGGTGAGTCTCAGGGCTTTGTAAGTATCCGGACAAAGTGATGGCTGTGATGGGGACCTTTGTTGTGCTGGGATGAGGGGCTCTGGGGTTCACTCCAACCTTGCATGAGCAGCAACGAGAGGAGGATAGCTAGGGCCAGGCCCTGGCCCACGGCCCTCCAGTATGCTTGGTACACATGGAAGGCCACAGCACCCTCCTTCTTGCTTTCTTCCTGCAGCAGGCGGCCACATGTGTTCCTCTCCACTTCCAGCCCCGCCTTTGTTTTCTCCAGGTTCTGACCAGACTGTGCTGTGGCTGTGAGGATCAGAGAGGTGGGGGGTGGGGATGGGGGGTTATGTCTGCAGGACGACAGTTAAACCTCAGGGTTGCAGACGGGCAGGGGAGCTTTGAGGAAAATGTAGCTCTACAGTATGGTGGTGACAGGCAAGCTCTTTCCTCACCCCTGAGCCATACCTGAGTCAGACTCTTGTCCATCCTCAACCCAGGCTTTGGGGACAGCCTGCACCAATGGCAAGATCTCAGAGGGAGGCCCTGGAAGGCAGCAGGGAGATCAGCATGGGGCTGTCCTGGGTATGTACTCTGCCCTTCTCAACGCACCTGCCAATTCACTTCCCGTTCTCTTTGGACCCCTTCCCTGACCCTCCCTAGCAGGGCCCTGGCCTGGACCCCCAGACTCTGAGCAGGACCCTCAAGTCCATCTCTCTGTGTCTGCAGTCCAAGCAGCACAGACAGAAAATGTTCACCCCCAGGACAGTCCTAGCCACCCATGAGCACTCTTCCAGAGTCACCTCTCCTAACTACAGAGCTTTCTCCTCATGTCACATGAAGTTTCTAAAACTCTGGTGGAACCTCATTTCCTCCTGTTTCTCTCCTAGTGAACTTGCAGACGGTCATGTCTCGCTGGATAATAATCCATCAGAGGTGGGGTTTTTGTTGATTTTTGTTTGTGTGTATTTTTAATAAAAAGACTATTCTAAACCTGATCGCTTTCTCTTCTCAAAGGACAAGAGTGTTCTCAGAGATCCTGGGCCTCTGTGTTCCCAAAGCACCCAGTTACACAGCCCAAGTCCCAAATCCACTGGCATTGCGCCAGCGTGCTCCTTTCTCTCTTCCTCTCTTGCCTCACACCAGTTCTATGAAGCCAGGACAGGGTCTTTCATGAGACAGAAGGATGACAGGGGCCCAGGCCACACACGGAGGAGGTAGCAGAGTCTACATGTAACAGTCCACCTGCCCCTGTTCCCCTGTTACACCTGGGCAGACGGCTCTCTTCCTTGGGTGGGCTCCCACCCTTGTGGCCCACATTACCGGCTTGTACGAGGCGCCCGGCCTCCATCAGCAGCACCACGTCCGCCCTCTCCAGGTACTCGATGCGGTGGGTGCACAGCAGCCTCGTGGTGTGGCTCAGCACTCCCAGGATGCACCGATGCAGCAGGTGGTTGGCCACATCTGTATCCACAGCAGCCAGAGGGTCATCGAGGAGATAGAGGTCCTTTTCCTAGGGAGAGGTAGGGGCACAATGGGCACCAAGTCCAGGTCCTCTGGTTAGAACCCAGACCTCTCCTAGGACACAATCTTGAGGTAGAGAAGACAATTGAGAGGAACTCTAGGGGTTACCCTTAGAGCATAAGAGAAGGAGGTAAGGCCTGAGGGTGAACTTCCCTCCAGTCAAGCAAGGCCTGTGCTCACCTTTGCTGGGTCCCAGCAATTCAAATTACACAATGCTTTTTAAAGGGCCTTTAATTCTGCCTTCAATCTGCAAAAGGGGGATGGGGTGGCCAAGGGCCCAACACCTCAGGAACATTAAGTAAAGAGGAAAGAAACCAGATGCTAATGAAAATATCTCCACCCCCCCTCCCTCCAAGACTGCAGACTCCCCTATCTTTAATTTACCTGGTAGACAGCACGAGCAAGGGCAATCCGGGCCCGCTGTCCCCCGCTGAGGGTCACACCCTTCTCCCCCACCTCTGTCTGGTCCCCAGCAGGCAGGACCTGACAGAAAAGGCCCCCCAGCACTGGTCAGTGGGCTCCCCAATACCTTCTACTCCATCTCTTTGCAGGGAAGAGGTAGAGGGGGTCAAGAGAGCCAGGGAGCTTGAGGAGACTTGAATTTGGGGTGAGCAAGCCACAGGGGATAACCCATAATTCCAATAATCCAATCCCCATGACCTCATGAAGTTGGTATTTTTTGTCTCTCACAGATGAGACCAAAGTTCAGAGTAACTACCTTGCCCAAGGTTGTTCCATAGCTCGTAAGTAGTAGGACATGAATATAGATTTTTAACCACCCTGTCCCACTCACTACCCTGCCTTTTTAACAGGCAAGGATGATGATGGGCAAAATCAGTGTGATAGCTTTCATAGGTTTTTCCAGAAGGAATGAGAAGGAATGTACCCCAAGTCTTCCTGTGGCCTCAGGAGTGGTCTCCTTAGCTAAGGGATACCCATACCAGAGGAGGCACCTGTGGTCTACCAGACAGCTTTTCCTTCTGAGGGAACAGCTTTGTAATTCATCTTTTTTCTTAGTGCCTAGAACAGTTCCCAGTACCCAGCAGACATCTGAGAAATGCTTGATGTAGAAACAAATGATATGAGGCACCTGGGTGGCTTAGTGCGTTAAGCATCTGCCTTTTGATCTCAGCTCAGGTCACCATATTATGGTTCATGAGATTGAGCCCCAAGTCGGGCTCTGTGCTGAAAATGCAGAGGCTGCTTGGAATTCTCTCTCACCCTCTCTCTCTGTCCCTCCCCTCCCCCAAAATAAATAAATAAACTAAAAAAAAAAAAAAAAAAAGGAAAAAGAAACAAATGATACATGGGCATAGGATACCCCATGGTCAATGTTAAAGGTCCTCATTTCCAGGGAAGTTCCACATTTACCTGGACAGGGTAGTGGTGATAATAGTCCTACAGGGAACATGGGATTGAGTGGGAAAGTCACAGGAGAAATCTGGAATCTCATCCCTCTAAATTTAGTACATAGGATATAGGAGATCTAATGGACTTGCCTGGAGTAACCTTGACTCTCTTAAGCCTCTCTCTAAGTGGGAGGTGGAGGAGCCTCTTGAATCAGAACCAAACCTATGTAGGGCGAAGCCTGAGAGGGAACCCTCCCCTAGCCTCAGAGGCCTCAGGGTTCCCTCAGTGGCTGTGTGGAACACCCCATCACTACCACGGCTCTGGGTCCTACACGGAAGGGGGAACCACGCAGCTGGACACTCTGGGAGGACCAAACCTAACAGCCAGTCTTTGGTTAATGGTGCTTGAGTAAAGGCAACCCCTTCCCAGAGAAGCAAGTCTCTGACTTGAGGTATCAGGGACATGGGGGAGCAGGTAGCCAGGAGGTTTCAGGGCCAGGCACTCACACTGAGGTCATCACTGAGGGCGCAGGCCTCTAGCACTTTCTGGTACAGCTGGGCATCAAATGTCTTCCCAAAGAGAATGTTGTCCCGGATGGTGGCAAACTGGATCCACGGTTCCTGGGTCGCCAGGCCAAAGCCTTTGGACAGCCCCCACACTGCCACCTGTCCATGCAGCCTGCATAGAGCAGGGCCAGCAGCATGGGGAGCCAGCTCCCACTGGGTCCCTCCATACCCAGCCCCTGCCCCCCAGAAGCTTCTTTAGACTGCCATCAGTCTAGAAGTCTCTAGACTTCTACATCAGGTCCCCCTTCATGTCACATGGGTCTCTGAATTGGCAGCCACTGAGGTTGAGGCGTCCTAATGAGGCTGGGGGAGGGGGGTCATTCTGGTCTGGGAAGGGAAGAAATTGCTCTTTGGGTACAGCCAAGCAGCTGTCAGATCTGGATGTGCTCAGAAGCTCAGAGGAGAGCATGGCCACCACCCTGCACTCACTCATTCTCATGACAAAAGCCCTTCTTTCATACTTCTGCTCCTCTCTGGATCCCTCCCTGCATAACCACATTTTCTGAAATAGCGGCTGACGCAGGATGTTTCCATTTATTTCTTCACTCACTATTATACCACTTGCAACACTTTGGTGTGATGATTATAACTCACTTTCTTGACTGCCTTTCCCTTTCCAGACTGAAAACTCTCCCAAGAAAGGACAATGTCTTGTTCTTGGCATCTCTGGACCCTAAAATGGTGTCCACCACATGGCAGGGGCTAGGCAAGTGTCTGCTGAAGGTCAAAGCTGAGGACAGCGGGGCACTAGAGGTTGCTCACCTGTGGAGCTCCCCAGCAATGGCAGCCAGCAACGAGCTCTTCCCACAGCCCACCTTCCCCACGATGCCCACCAAGGCACCCTGCAAGGAAGCCAGACAGTAAGCATCAGGTCTCCCTCCTGAGGCCCTGGGCTGCCAAACATTCCACAGAGGGTTCTCTCTGGGCCCCCACTAGTCTGTAAGGAAAGAATGTTCCAGCCCTCAGGCTGAGCTATGCCTCAGAGACACTGTGCAGCACCTAGAGAAGTACAGTGCTTTACTCCCCACTCAGAGGAGTGATCAGTTTCAGTCTGTGTGAAGGGCCTCTGGAGAGAAGCCAGAGAGTGTGCTAGAGAGAATGGGAGGAAATCTGCCCAGAATTTCCAAGGAAAGGTCAAGGTAGGGAGCCCAGAAGGAGAGGGGAGGGGAGGGACTCCAGGCTTTGGGGCCTGGATGCTGGGCTAACTATGTCCACCTGTGGCTAGACTTCTGCTATCTCAGAGTAAAAGGCAGTACTTTGCACAGATGCCCATTTCTGTGATTTACAGTTTCAAATTTTCTGTTCTCCCTTCATTTCTTAGTGGTAACATACATTCATGGGGCTATCTCCCTGCACAAAAAGGAAAAAAAAAATCCCTTTTTTAAAGAAAGAAGTGGAGCTCTCAGAAGCTCTATAATGCCCCCAATCTGTCAGCCAGTATTGACCCGTCTCTGAGTGGCCACCAGACCAAGCTGAGACCCTCCCCTGGGAATTCTCCCTCTTTCTGGCTTAGCCTGTAAGTGGGAGGGCTGTCTGCAGTCACATCTTCTGCTCAGTGGAGAGCAAGTCCACTGAGAGAAGCAGGAGGCAGATGAGAGAAGTAGACAGAAGGAAAGTTCTAGGAGTTGAGTCCTGGTTCTGGGTTGCTGCTGAGATCCAGCTGCATGCATGCCCTTGGATTCTGCAATTCATCTTTATATCCTCATTATAAATTCCTGTTTGCTTAAGCTAGCTCCTGTTTCTATGACTTATATCCAAAAAGCCCCAACCAACACATTAGTAAAATTCCTTTGAAAAATTCCAGCCTTGTCTTGCCTGAACTAAGAAAAACAAAATATACAGCCCATGCCAGAAATGTGAGCCAAATGTGGTAGAGACTAGAGAATGCTGGGTTGAGCTGTGGGGCAAAGGGTTGGATAGGGGTCAGAAAAGAGTGAAAACTCAGAAGTTGGGTAAACAGAAGTCACTGTCCTGCCAGGAATATTCTTTCAAGTGTTTGTCTGAGGGTGTATGCTATGGTGTGAGTCACAAGGTGTGATTCCTTTTCACCAGGATAATAGAGGATTATCTACCCTCTTTGCAAAATCCTTCTCAGAAGAGACTCCTGGGCCTCTCCCCTGGTCCCAGCCTGGGGCAGATGCTGAATAAGCTCTGGGGTCTGTTCTCAACTTGCTGGCCTCTGAGGGACAATGGAGAGACAGACATACTTGTTGGCCTGCACTAGGAGGATATACCTGTCTAAAGACCAGGGAGAGAGTGGACAACTCTGAGAAAGCTGTGTTAATGGGAGGGTGGTCAGAGAGAAGTGTAGACCTGCTCACCACAGCCCCTTCAGTCTTTCCCTCAGTGATTAGAGACGTAGGCCACCTAGCTACGACTGGCACCATCCTTGCTTATCTGTCACTGAGTCCGCATCTCTCTCATTCATCTGGGGACTCCCCTAGGTTGTCTAACCAACAAACCTTCTTCACTTCGAGGTGACTGATGAAGGTCTCCTGGCTCGTTCCAACTGGGTCCCAGGAGAACAGGGCTTCATGCAGCTCCAACACCGTAGATGGCGCTGTGGGGGGATCTAAACAGGGAAAAAGGCACTCAACTTGGGATTCTAATGCACAATCTACCTACTTGGGGAGGGTAAACCAGGAGTGTGTCATTGGCTTGCTTGTCTTGTATCTACCTGCCCAGTGCTAATTCAGCCTATCTTGGTCTGAGGATTCTCCCCCAGGAAATGGCCACTTGCTCTGCCTGGGTTCTGCTGCCTCTGGCTCTTCTTGCCAGCACCTATGTACAGCATCCTCGGGGCTACAGTTCCCTCCTCACCGTGTGCCAGGTTCTTCCCTTCAGCTTCCCATTACCTGAGCTATAGTAGGCTTGGGGGTTCTGGTTGGGAAGGTCAAGGAAACGCTGAATCCGGTCCAAGGACACTTTGGCCTCCAGGAGGCCATTAATCACCCAAGGGAAGTTGTTGAGGGGAAGAATGAGCATGCGCACCAGTGCCAATGCCGTGAACACCTAAGTAGGATAGAAAGGGGATGAAGCATCACCTGAAGCCCAGGAGCTATCTGAAGGCCTGCTCTATGGGTGGCCTTGTGGACAGGTGTGTGGACGGAAGAACAGGGCAGCAGCAGCAGAACTGAGGGGTTGGCTGGAAAATCCTTGGGTCAGAGATGGCAAAGGTAGTCACTTCAGAATCCTAGAAATCCCAGATGTTCCTCCAGGGATCCAGGTTGCACCTCGATAAGCACAGAGGCCTGGCGCATTCTGAGACCCTCTCAGAATTTCTAAGGACAGACATCATCTGGCCCTGGCCACAGCCAGCACTACATCATGGACCTTTTGTGCCCAAGGCTATCAGAATGGGGATCAGGGGACCTAACATGGAGACTGGGCCTGAAGTCAGAGAAGGAAGAGAGGAAAAAAAAGGAATGCCTTTACAGAGGAGAAAGGGTTATAGATCTGAGACCCCAGAAACTTCAGAGAATTCCCGCTTGGTTAGGAAAGGGTAAGGCAGCCAGGGATCCTCCTTCCCAGTAGTCCCGAGGGTCTGAGCCCACCTCCCAACTCCATTGCAGTCTCTGGCTGCTGCCTCTCTCCACGCTGTGCTACAGCCATCCCCTCCTTCCCTGGCCCTTACCTTGGTGGCAGTGAGCTGGTGCCCCATGAGAACATAGGTGATGAAGATGACGATGGAGATGACAACCGGCAGGGCAGCCCACAGGTACACACAGGCTGCATCCAGGTATTTGATGACCCTGAGTCGCCCCAGTTCTCTAGCTCGACAGGCCTCTACTCGGGCCCCTAGGGCCTGCTCCCACCTGAAGAACTTGATGACTCGAATGCCACTCAGCAGCTCTGTCATGAGCTAGGGATAGAGACCAGAGGGCAGTGTGAAGTGGAAATACTGCTCATGTGTGTCCATTCTCCTCTACCCAGTCTTCCCCAAGCTCCTAACAGAGGAGGCCAAGTACTCCAAGCTCCCAGATACTCTGTACTTCCTAGCCCTGGTTTTCTTCCCACCTCAGCCCTAACTTGAAACCCTGCCTTCAAATCCCTTTCAGCCCCGAGTTGCTTCCCCTGCCAGTCTTTTACTTCTCCTCCATGTGTGCTCCAGCAGGGAATAAGTCAGAGTTGGAATCCCCCCCACCTTCCTAGGAGATGAAGTGATAGAAACTACAGGGGTATTACCACACTGGGGTAAAAGCACTCCTTCAATGAGATGAGGGACTAAGACTACTTCCCAAAGCCAGAAGAAGATGGTTTCAGGAGCTAGTCACCAGTATGGCCCATGGCTAGAGTATACAGGTGTAAGAGGCCACAACAAAACCCAGGGTCAGACAGGCCAACGAGCCCAGGCAAGATGGGCAAGGGCCAGATAAACTCTTTGGATCCCAACACTCACACATCCCCAGCCTGCAAGCCAGGTTGGCACTGGGAGTCTTCCCAGATGGTGCTGGAGATCTAGTCTGTAGCTGTCATGGGTAGGGGAAGAGGCCCTGGGCCATAACCAACTATGAGAGTCCTCCTCCCTGTTAGCACTCCGAGCTACTCCCAGAAGAGGCTGATAACTATGCTGTGTGGAGCTCCAGGCCTGCCATCCCTCAGTCACTGCAGAACCCAGAATTGACTTAGCCAGACCCTCCTCACCTAGCATTGGTCTAGACCGAAGACTGACCTACTCCCTTCCCCACAACCCACCCCTTAGAGGTAGCTGGGGTTCTCCTAGGCCTCTGTACTATGGCTACGGGATGGTCTGTGCCCTTAGATGAGGAGGCAGGAGGCTCGGGTCCTAGCACTAATACTAAAAACCCATTTGGTCCAGACAGGCTACTTCCTACCTCCTAGGATTGCTGTATAAGCTAATACTATAGTATTACTAATGGGCCCTGTTCATTTAGTTCACTTATTTTGTGACTTGCCCTGTACCCAGTGTTACCTAATATAATTATGGTCATTTCTTAGATGAGGAAACAGAGGCCCAAAGAGGTTAAGTGACTTGTCTGGAATGGTGAAACTAGTAAGTGGTAGAGTTGGGATTTGAACCCATGTCTGTCTTTCTCTAGTCTGAGCTCTTAACTTCTAGCTCTTAGCAGTCTGAGATCTTAACGCCCTCAGGCACTGTGCATGGGAGGACCTGGGGACCAGGATGCTGGGCGGGGTCTCCGGATTGCTGAGGGACCCCAAGTAGCCCCTCACCTTAACCCGCGCATCCTTGTGCTGTAGCATCTCCTGGTTGCTGGCCATGATGCGGGTGGCAATCACTTTGTTGACAGGGACCAGTAGCAGTGCCACGATCAGACCACCCACGAAGGCCACGCCCACCTGGTGGTGCAGCAGGTAGAGGGTGATGGCCAGCTGCAGGGGCAGGCCCCAGGCCTCATGGAAGCTCCCAGCAAAGTTGAGTAGCCGCTCAGAGTCGGTACCTAGCAGGTTCAGGGCCTCCCCAGCAGGAGGGCGTCTGGGCCCCAGCTGTAAAGCCTTTCGGTACAGAATATTCAGCACAGCCCCCCGTGCCTGAAGTGTCACCTTCCGTATCTCGTACCCATACTGATTCTGCAGCACAGCACCCAGGACAGCCCCACCAGCTAGCGCCAGGGCATAGAGCAGGCCATTGCTTAGTGGCTCCTGCCCCTCCTCTAGGAAGCCCACCAGTAGGGAAAGCAGCAAGGGCCCCGAGAATCCCAGCATGGTCCCCACCAGTTTTAGCAGTCCAAGTGCCAGGTAGCGCTGCCCAAAGGCCCCATACAGGGCCCTCCACAGCTGGGTCCCTTCCTGCCAGCATGCTTGGAAGACTCGAGCCAGGTAGGTGGGGTGCAGCCTGTGTGGAAGGCGGCAAGTGTCCTGGGGCTGCCGTAGCTCTCCACGGGCCCCTCGGGACAGCAAGGGTGTCAGCCAGGCATAGGAAAAGCGTGACAGCCAACTCTCCCCATCTTCAGCTATCTCAGGTTCCTGTTCCTGGGACAGGAGGGGCTCCTGGGCCCAGGGCTCCCGTGGCCCCCCGGGGACTGCCCAGCCCAGTCCATAGGCCAAGAGTGCAGCCAGCTGCAGGATGAGAAGGCATAGGCGGGATAGGGGTCCTGGGAGAAGTGGGGGCAGAAGTGTGCCTCGTTGGCAATGCCATAACAGGGTGAGCACTAGGGCTGGGGCTGGCAGAAAGGCAGCCAGAGCCAAGGCCAAGGGTCCCCGGGAATGGCCATGAGGGGAATGAACCAACACCCACAAGGCCAGGCAGTGGCTGGTCCAGGCCACAGCTGCCACGCCCCCTGCCAGCACTTCTAGCCCTATTGGCCCTGGGCCTGCCCCTGGTGGCAAAGCAACTGGAAGGAGGTCTAGCAGTGGAAAGACGGAGAGCAGGAAGGAAGCTGCAAGTCGGAGCCGCCAGCCAGGACTGCAGTGCAGGATGTAATCTGGATTCCTAGAGACAAGGGGGCAAAAGAAAAGGAGGCACATAATGGCCGACTGAGACCCAGACATTAAATCTAATAACTCACTTACCTAGAGGTAGTCAGTTCCCTTTCCTGCCTTGTACACCTTATTTCTATCCCATTTTACTCTGAAATTCAGGGCTTTTCCTCCAGGAAGTCTCCCTGTCACAACCTAATCCATTTTCCAATCTACCCATATAATTTCTGACCATTATTTTGCCACAGAAACTAACAATTTTTAGTTAAGGTTGTGTGGAACATGAAGACTAATTAGAAAAAAGAAAAAAAAAATCCCAGGAGCACCTGGCTGTCTCAGTCAGAAGAGCATGCAACTCTTGATCTTGGGGTTGTGAGTTTGAGACCCATGTAGGGTACAGAGATTACTTAAATGAAAATAAAAAGGTTTTAAAATCCTAAATTTTCACACAGATAACAACCAAGGAATGAGTATTTATTTTTATAAAATTATCTACCTAAAATAACCCCTAAATTCACCTGAAGCACTATTAGATGAACTTATATATGGCTTCTACACTCTTATACTATAGCCTAAATTTTATGAAGCCTCAGAATATTCTACTCTCTGTCTTTCCAGTGGTTGTAGAAGGTGGTATAGATCGTATTCCGTGACTCCATTTGCTGAAGAAAAACATCTTTCTAGTTTTGTCTCTATCTTCTTGGCATGCAAAAAACAGTTTTAGCGAACAAAAGGGTGATCTGTCTACACTGAAAACCAAGTACAGGATAACACACCTGTAGCAGTGAATATTAGAATGCCTTGAAGGTTCACACAGTGAGATTAAATCTATTATTCCCTTTGTTAGCAAGGCTGGATTACTGAAAAAGTTTAACTCTAGATTAGCATGCTTTGGATTGCCTCTAAAAAGTCCAGCTAACCACAGCTGTGTGGTGTGCTTTATATCGGAATATAAGTCAACCTTTAAGAATTTTATTTTTTAAGATGTGGGGACAGAACATTGGGCCCTTGGAGGTCCCAAGCTGGCCATCAGCCAGTCTTAAGACCTTGGGCAAGTCTCCTTCTCTCTCTGCATCTCATTTTCTTCATTTCTGCAGTGAGCAGTAAGGAGTCTGGACTCAAAGCCCTCTAATGTCTTTTCTTGTCTGAGATTCTGGATCTCTCTAAACCTTTTCAGCAATGTACAAAATGTCTGGTTCTTGCCTGCTCCTTAGACTGTGAGTTCCCAAAGAACTGTGTTTAATAGATACACCTCTGAGCAGGCTTTGGATGTCTGTGCTAACTGACTAACCCTCTCTAGACTTCTGTCTCATTCTGTGTAAAATACAAATCAAGAGTCCCCCCTGCCCCCCCAACCAAGCAGATCCCAAATTTCTCCTCCTGAAGGGAGAGATTCATAAGCCCTGACTGATCTTGGATAGGGACACATTCCATCTATCAGACTAGGGACTCTCAACGGCAGAGACTAGATTTCTCTCCTGCCTTGTCAGTAGCCAGAGTAACAGTAACTTTAGACATATCTAGTCATACAGGAAATAAATACAAAATCAAAGTGGGTTTGGCACTTGCACTTTAGAGACCCAAACCCAGAAAGACTAAAGTTTTGATTTTGCTCTTCTCTTCTACTAACTGCTTCCTCTCCAGCTGGTTACACATGCCTCTCTTAGTCTAGAAACAGAGTTTTCTTTTTTATTACAAAAAAATTTTTTTTAAGTTCACTTATTTATTTTTCAGAGACAGTGTAAGCAGGGGAGGAGCGGGGGGGGGGGGGAGGGGAGGGGGGGAGAGGGAGAGAGGGAGAGAGGGAGAGAGAGAATCCCAAGCAGGCTCTGCACTGTCAGCACAAAGCCCAATGTAGGACTTGACCTCAATAACCATGAGAACCGAGCCGAAATCGAGTGGGAGGTTTAACTGACTGAGCCACCCAGGAGCCCCAAGGAACACAGTTTTCATACATGGAAGTGGTGGTGATAAACTGATCCTACAACTTCAACACAAGTTATCCTTTCCGTCTAAAAACATTGTTCACTCAATTATGCCTCCAATTCATGGCAGTTGGGTTTGTGCATCTAAAAATCTACAGAAGTGATGCTTTCTACCAAGCATCTGGCCTTTAAAAATGTACCAGGCACGGCGCTATATGCTCAAAAGCATTATCTGATTTAACTTCCCAATAATGCTATAAGGCTCAGAGGAGACCGGTAACTTGACCCAAAAGAGCCACACTGCTGCAAAGTGCTAATGCCCAGATCCTATTCTATTTTTGCCCGACTCCGGAGACCTCACTATTCTGGTTAAACTGCCTCGGATATGCGGGTTTCAGGTGAGGTCTGCAGGCACACATGGACAGATGTCTCGCACCTGTTTCTACCCACCTCGGGGTGCCCCAGTGGCAGGCACTCAGCACGGCGAGGAGCGCGTGGGGCAGGGCGCTGAGCACCAGCTGGGTGAAGCAGTGGCCCGTGGTGTCCCCCTCCCACACCGGGAGCGGCTGCAACACGCTGGTCTCGCACAGCTGGGCCAGGAGCCGCTCCATGGAGGCTTCACCTGTGGAGAAAGCCGAGGTGGAGGGAGGAAAGGTTCCTCCCAGACAGAGGGGAATCCGTGTTCCCAACGGCGAGGTCCAGGCAGGGAGCCGACACCCTGGGAGACGGAGTGGGGGCGCTAACCAAGAAGCCGGAGTGGTGTCAGAGGGCTCTGACAGCCGAGTCTGCCAGCCTCTAACCCCGCCCCCGAACCGGGACCTCCCCTCGCTTTGGCGCGGAGGCTAGACCCCGCCCATTCTCGCGTTACCTCAAAGGGAAGTAGTCTGGCTCCCCCGAGCGGGCGGATTTCTGGGCTGGTTACATACCCGACCTCGCTTTTCCCCTTCTCTTGTGTCTCTGCCCCCAGAGATCCGGAACTTCTGACCTGGAGAAGCTACTTGCCACCGGATTCCAAGATCCCGAGCACTGGTGAATGCAAAAGAGTCTGCTGCTGAGTTAGGGTGCTAGCCTGGCTCGCTTGGCACCCCCTATAGGCGGGATGACCTCTCTTGCACCCTTTGCCCCGCCCATTTGCCAGGCTTTTGCGCGCGTGCGCACTTCTCTCTGCCGCCGAAGGTCTCATTGAGCCGGCGTGCCGGCGCTGCAGTCCCACCCTGCCGCGGGTTTACGCTACCTTATTTGCATAGGAACTGATGTCAGCTCTACTGCGACGTCATTTATTCACGCTCAGGTAGAGTACTAGCTCCCATCTGTCTCCTGTTTACTAGCAGGCACGTGCATTGCACTAATTCTTAAAGCTTACAGAACTGAGAAGCACAACGTGCGAGGTACACGGACGTATAATGCCACTTAGGGATTCTTAGGCCATTTACTTCTTTACTCCAAGGCTGCATAACCTTGAGGAAGTTACTGACCTCTTTGAACTTAAGGGTTTTTTTGTTTTGTTTTTTATTTATTTTTGCCTGTACGAAGTGGGCAACAATACCAATGCCAAGGTACTACTGAGAGAGTTGAATAAAGTGTTTAGGGCAAGTGCCTTGCTTAGAGTAGTCCCACAATAAATAAATACATTTTAGAAAAGCAGTGGGAAGAACATGAACTCTGTAGTTAGATGGACCTGGATTTAAATCCTGACTCCACCAATATTTAGTAGTGTGATCTCAGGCAAGTTACTTCTTTTTTCTTTTTCCTTTTCCTTTTTTTTTTTTTTAAGGGAGATAGAAGTTTGTTGAATACACCGCAAGGGAGTGGCAAGCAGGACAGCAAAGGAAAGGCTGTCTGCCTTGGACAAGTTATTGCTTCATCTTAGTTTTATATCTGTTTATTGGGCATGGTACTGGAACCTTACAAAAGGGACACCTGGGTGGCTCAGTCAGTTAAGTGTCCAGCTCTTGATTTCGGCTCAGGTCGTGATCTCATGGTTGATGAAATCTAGCCCCACATAGGGCTCTACACCGACCGCTTAGAGTCTGCTTAGGATTCTCTCTCTCTGCTTCTTCACCTCCCCCCGCTCACTCGCACTCTCTCTCAAACTAAATAAATAAGCTTCTGGGGCGCCTGGGTGGCTCAGTCGGTTGGGCAGTGAACTTCAGCTCAGGTCATGATCTTGTGGTTTGTGAGTTCCAGCCCCACATTGGGCTCTCTGCTGTCGGCTTAGAGCCCACTTTGGATCCTCTGTCTCTTTCTCTTCCCCTCTTCCACTAACGTGTGCTCTCTCTCTCAAAAATAAACATTAAAAAAATTTTAATAAACTTTTAAGTAAGTAAATAAAGTTAAAAAATAGCTCAACAAATAACTATGATTACCCCATTTAATCTCAGTAAGATGCCTCATATCTCTAATGTCGGGAATTAGTGTTCCTATTTTTGCAAGTTAAGAAATGTAGATTTGCATTTCACAACCACTAATAATTAATGAATCATTTAGGCAATGATCACCAATGGCTGCTAACCCACAAAAAGAGGGACAACCAGACACTGTATGCTTCCTTATGAAAAATAAAATATTCTTGTCAAAAAATCTAACTTGAATCTGATCAAGTCACTACATCTGATTATCTACTGGCAGGAAATATAGAAGACAGTTAAGCAGTACAACAGAGGTATCTGCAAGTAGGCAGATGTTTACAAGTTTATGTTAGCCACTGTAAATAAATACATCATTCTATACAGACGCCTGAGCTAAAGTGTATTTCATTGCCTGTGTACAAAGCAGGATGGGGTGAAGTTAAGTGTGGGGATCTAAGAGCCAGAGGACAAGAGGACTCTTTTTTTTTAAAATTTTTAAAAAATGTTTATTTTGAGAGAGAATGAGTGGGGGAGGAGCAGAGAGAGACAGGGCGAGAGAATTCCAAGCAGACTATACTGCCAACTCACGAACCATGAGATCATGACCTGAGCCGAGATCAAGGTGGACGCTTCACCAACTGAGTCACCCAGGCACACCAAGAGGACTCTTTAGAAAGGCCACTTCTGAAAAGAGGGTAAGAGGGGTATTTAATGCTTCTGTTAAAGATTACTCTTCCTTTGCCATCTTCCACTCTAATCCATGGTCAACTTGGTGCTCAGGCACACTGGGAGGGCCCAAGTTTCCACTGACCATCTGAAGAAGGTGGTGCAGGATGTGGCTCCCTCACTTTCATAACACTCCAGTGCCCTAATTTTCCACTGAAAGCTGGGCAAAGGAGTCACCGCTCTAGCAGGATAATTTCTGACTGTCACAAACAACCAAATAATTTACATTTTCCCCGGAACACAGAGGAGGAAAAATCATTTGAAACAAATTATTTCTCCAGTCCGTATAATTTGGCCCTATAGTTTCACCTAGATTCCCAGAGAAATTTTATCCCATAGTTTCTAAAAAATGAGGCCAAGGGTACAAGTCTGTCTGCTTCCTTCTACTTTGGGGGAGTTGTTAGTAAGTGGAGTGACAGCCAGGTGCAAATATGAGGTGGAGAGGGAGAGGAGGAACTCAGTGGTCACTAGTTAATTCACAATCTGTAGAGTGGAAGGATGGCCAAATTTACACTTAAAATAAACAGACAAATAAACAAACCTTAATACTCACATATCCTAGAGAGGTCACCATACACTATGCAGGGCCACAGAGCAAGCACCAGCATTGGTCAGGAGGCAGAGCACAGTTCATGGCCTTTATTGGGCTTTCCATGGAAAAGGCAAGGCAAGGCAGAAGGAACAGTTTAGGATTGGCTAGTCTGAAATAATTTTGGTCAGCTGTAAACTATAGGGTCCCTAGTAACCTAGTACTGGGAACTGGCATGATTTAGGGTGAGGGAAATACAGTTTACCCTTGAGCAATGTGTGGGTTAGAGTCACCAACACACCCTATCCCCCACCCTATGCATAGTCAAAACTCTGCACATAACTTTTGACTCCCCCAAAACTTTACTAATGGTCCACTGATGACTGGAAGCCTTACTGCTCATGTGAATAGTCAATTAACACATATTTTGTATGTTATATATTTTACATACTCTATTCGTATAATAAAGTAAGCTAGAGAAAAGAAAATGTCATTAAGAAAAATATAAGGCAGAGAATGTACATTTATATATTCATTGAATATATAAATTGAATATATAATATTGTATATTCATTGAAAAAAATCCAGGTATAAGTAGACTTTCAGTTCAAACCCATGTAGTTCAAGGGTCAACTATATTGGCTTAGTGTGTGAGAGTTAGATTAGAAGGTATTTGGGAGTATAAACTCTGGATGGGTTGGTTTGCATGTGAAAGGAATGCTTATAGGCTAGCCTGGGAGAGGCAGTCTCTCCCCAGCCAGAAAGGTTTTTTAACATGTTAAAATGTCATACAGAAAAATTTTTAAGTATTTACAATACAACATGTTTATCTTATAACATATGTTAAATATTTTTTTTGTCAAAATCTCTGAGCTGTATATTTTTAACTCATTAAATGTATGGAAAATGTCTGCCATATAAATGTACTGACAAAGTCTGTCCTCAAATACGTCATCTTCCAATTGAAATAAACAAGTTAATAATGACCCTGTAATAACAACAATATCTCACTCTGAAGTTTATGCTAAATAGACTAAGAAGATACGGCATCTTGCCATGAATTTATCTTTGAATGAAATAAAGTGACCTTATCTGCTGTACTTTTTTTTTAATGTTTATTTATTTTTGAGAGAGAGAGAGCGGGGGAGGGGCAGAGAGAAGGGAGAACGAGGATCTGAAGCGGTCTCTGTGCTGACAGCAGAGAGTCCAATGCAGAGCTCAAACACGGGAACGGTGAGATCATGACATGAGCCACAGTCAGACACCCGACTGACTGAGTCCCCCAGGAGCTCCTATCTGCTGTATTTCTTACCTACATTCTCTTTGCTTTGTTCTCACAGGACCCTTCCTCAGGAGGAGCTTTGACACTAGCCAAAGAGCAGAAGAGGGGAAGTTAGTAGGTGAAAGTTCCTTTTATCCTTTCACTTGTTGATGGAAATTTGGGTTGTTTCATTTGTTTGTTTGACACTGCTTACTAATCCAAGGAGAAAATTAAGGCACTCACCACCACGCCTACCACTGACACTCTGCTCTCCTCCTGCTATGGCTATACTGTCTCTGCTCCCAAGGCCAACTCCTTGACTTGGGTATTGGATCTCTTCTCTTCTCAACTATTCAGGGACACTGCACCTGCCAGCCATGTAGCTAGCCCTCTGTTTGTCCTGTTCCCATCATCTCCATCAGCAAATATATAAAGCCATGTGATCTTCCACTGCAATTGTTCTCATGGTCCATGGTTTTGTTGGAGAGACACAATTTATAGGCACAACAGGGCCTGTGAATAAACATTTGAAAATGAAAAATTAGGGGCACCTAAGTGGCTCAGTCAGTTAAGTATCCAACTCTTGAGCTCAGCTCAGGTCTTGATCTCAGGGTTGTGAGTTCAAGCCCTGCGTTGGGCTCCATGCCCAGTGTGGAGCCTGCTTAAAAAAAAAGAGAGAGAGAAAATGAAAAATTAAAGTATGTGGTAGCAGATGATAATGTGCTAAGTTTCATGGATTCTTTAATAATATAATAGAAGTTTAGAAGGTGGAGAGGTAAGTGTGTTTTTGGGTGGCATAGAGAAACAGAACTGAGGACAGCTGTCTTAGAATTCTCAGGCACAAGCAATGGAAATAGATTCTGATTTTTTAAGTTAAGCTATAAACAGCTCACAGAATCACTGGGAAAGCTGGAGAACCAGGCGCAGAGCCTTAACAGCTAAAATCACAGCCAAAATCACTCCATAATCAGTGTCTGGTGAGAACACCGCTGTCCACTAGATGTCACTCCTCACACCACCTACACCATCAGGCTGAGAACCGAGCTCCACTGACTGCCAAGGAAACTGGAAGTTGGTGCTGCCAGGAACACTCTTCCATTGATTCTGCTTCTTTCCACCAGTAATTCCAGAGTCAAAGTCTAAGATACTTGCATCTGATCAGCCCAGCCTACGTCAGTGCCAGCACCAGCTGCAAAACGGGGCTGGGAAAGCAAATACCTGATATTTGCAGCTTCTAAAGTGACAAGTGGGGTCTGCATAAAAGATTCATAAGGTGGGAAATTCTCAGATGCTAGGTAGCCTCTACCCACACCCCTCAAAAAAGAAATGTCCACCTACAGTTGGCCAAACCTAGAGGGCAGAAGGAACGGGAATGGTCTGTCAAGAGATCGAGAAGTGGTCTAGGATGGTGGGAATGATTCTCCGAGTGCCTTGGAGAATTCTACAAAGGCTAGGAGTGCTCTTTGTGTTTGGAAGACCTCACCAAGGGCAATTTCAGTCGAATGTTGAGGTCAAATCCAATTATAGAGAATTGGAGAGAAAATGAGGATAAAGATGGGGAGGAATCTAGTATCAAAAATATTGATAATGTTTCCCTCTGTTAATCATTGCAAAAGCACAGTGTGTTTTGATTACTCATGAAGATGATCATCTTTCAGTGTTTTGTTGTTGTTGTTGTTGTTCTTTGGACACTTGTATTCCTCTTTTGTGAATTGCCCGCCCATTCATATATTTTGCTTATTTTTCTATAGAGGTGTTTTTTTCCCCAAGGAATTGCAGGTGCTTTTCATTGATTACAGGTGTGATCCTGTACCTGTCCTACATGTTGCAAATATTTATTCTCAGTTTATTGTCTTTGTGGTTCCTTTATAGTGTCCTTTGCTATTCAATTTTAAATCTTATGTTAAGTGTGTCTTTTCCTTTTTTGCTTCAGAAGGTTGCCCTTATCGTAAAGTTATACAAATGCTTGCCATGACTTTCCTCCAGTATTTTTATTATTTTATCTGGATCTTCTTTATTCCGCATGGCCTGTCAGTTAACACAAGTGCAAGTGTTTCTTGAGTGGAATTGCTAGGTCATTGGTTCACAAGTGTTCAAATTCACAAGATGGTTTTATAAGTTGTTTTGCCAAGTAGTTGAACCAAATTACACTCCCATTAGGAGTGGATGAGAATTTCATATATATTTTCTGACACCTGGCATTATGAGACTTAATAATTTTTAAGAAACTGGTGGCTAGGGGCGCCTGAGTGTCTCAGCTGGTTGAGCATCCTACTTTGGCTCAGGTCATGATTTCATGGTTCATGAACTCAATCCCCATGTCAGGCTTTGCGCTGACAACTCAGAGCCTGCTTTGAATTCTCTGTGTCCCTCTCTCTCTGTCCCTCCCTCATTTGTGTACTCTTTCTCTCTCAAAAATAAATAAACATTAAAAAAAACCCAAAAACTTGGTGGCTATACATAGTATCTCATATAACGTCTTAATCCTTTTTGTTCACTGAGTTATAATTTACATTCACGTATGTATGCACTGATCTCAAAAAAGTTTGAGAAGTTATGACAAATACATACTATCATCACCCTAATCAAATTCTAGAACATTTTCATCACTCCAGAAAGTTCCCTCCCAACCCTTTCTTGTCAATTCCTGGCCCTCACAGGGGCAACCAAAGTTCTGGTTTGTATCACCATGGATGAATTTTGCTGGTTCCAGCACTTTATTTATTTATTTTTTTAATTTTTTTAACCTTTATTTATTTTTGAGACAGAGGGAGACAGAGCATGAATGGGGGAGGGTCAGAGAGAGGGAGACACAGAATCTGAAACAGGCTCCAGGCTCTGAGCTGTCAGCACAGAGCCCGACGCGGGGCTCGAAATCACGGACTGCGAGATCACAACCTGAGCCAAAGTCGGACGCTTAACCTACTGAGCCACCCAGGCGCCCCTGGTTCCAGCACTTTATATGAACAGTGTGGATTCTTTTGTGTCTGGCTTCTTTTCCTTAACATCCCATTTTTGAGATTAGTCCATGCTATTGTGTATATAAGTTTGTCCTAAGTAATATTCCACTGCAAAAATACCATAATTTATCCTTTCATCTGTTGATGGAAATTTGGATTGTTTTCAGTTTTCCAGCAGAAGTTTTTAATTTTAATGAAGTCCAATTTGTCTTTTTTGTTTTGTTTTTCTTTTATGACCAATGCCTTTTACATCATGTCTAAGAAATCTCAGTCTACCCCAAGATTGTGAAGACATTCTGTATTGTATTAGTTTGCTAGGGCTGTATGATCTGTTTTTTACTCACAATACTTGTGACATCGATGTTATGCCCAGAATTCGTGATCCCCAAAGACCACCAGGGAGCCGAGTCCAATGCAAAAGCAAAGAGCCTTTATTCGAGCTAGCTTGAGCTCAGTCCCCTACCTGCACCCAGGGAGCGGTGAGATGCTGGGGAGAGAGAGAGCGAGTTTCAAAAGCACAAAGGTTTTATAGGGGTCTAGGGGCAGTTGGTGAGGTAATGGCTGTGGCCTCAGCCGATTGGCTGGGGAAGGATCGGAGTCCTGTTACGCAGGTCACCGGGCGTGTTTTGATCGGGAAGTTTGAACGGGTGAGCAGGAGGTTACTCAAGGGGAGGAGGCATGGTCTGAGGTTTCTGAGATTTTCCCAGAAAGGGGGCATGTCGGGGACATAGTCACTCAAGGTGGAGGACACAGAACAATATGGAGTCGGCTGGCATAGGTCCGCTCTTTCAATCAAGGGTGAGTTTTTTTCCATACCAAGCAACTTTCTGCAGGCATCAACTGAGTGTCTTACAATTCAATTCATTTCTGACACTAACTACTTGGGGTAAGCGTCAGACTCCATAACTTTAAGAACTTTATCTCCCAAAACTGCCTTTCCTTCAAACATCCACTGAAAAGTTCCAGGTTGCCACCAGCACTTCTGACCAATTGGCTATAACTTGTGAGGGTTCTCACAACTCCCACCTCAGATTCAATAATTTGCTAGAATGGCTCACAGAACTCAAGAAAACACTTTACTATTACTGGCTTATTGTAAGGGATGCAACTCAAGGTCAGCCAAATGGAAGAGACACATAGGACAAGATATGGGGGGAAGGACCATGGAACTTCCTCTTGGCATGCTACCCTCCCAGCACTTTGGTATGTTTACCAATCTGGAAGTTTTCCCAGCCCCATCAGTTAGGGGTTCCATTATTTAAGCATGATTGATTAAATCATTGACCATTGGGAATTAACTTGATCTCCAGCTTCTCTCCCCTTCCTGGAGGTGGGGAGTGGAGGATGGGACTGAACGTTCCAACCCTCCAATCAAGCCTTAGTCTTACCAGCAACCAAACCCTTCCCCCCAAGCCATTTACAGTCTCCCAGGCACTAGTCATCTCATTAGCATACAAAAGATACTCTAAACACTAAGATGATTACAAGGGTTTTAGAAGTTCTGTGCCAGAAACTGGGGACAAACACTAAATACATACATTTCTTTCTTTCCTTCTTTGGTACAAAACACTAAATATATATATTTCTTTCTTTCTTCTCTTTTTTGGTACAAACCAATGTGAGTTCACTCCTTGGTGAGTCAGAAACTCCACCAGGTTGAGTTGTCACACAGAGTAAACTTTATTTGCAGCACATAGGGAGATCACTGGGAATAGCCTCCAAAGCCATGACTCCAGGAGCAAGGGTGGATGGGTTTCTTTTATTTAGGGTTAGGATGAATATATGATAAGGGAGCCTTGCCATCATATGTAGAGGTGGGCATAAGGTCATGTATACACCTTAAGGAAACATGACTATATTGTATTTACCTAACATTGTATGTTATGTAAATGAGGCTTGTGCTCCTCATTGGGCAGAGATTTTATTTATTTAATTAACTTATTTTAAAGTTTATTTTGAGAGAGCTGGGGGGGGGGGGGGGGAGGCAGAGAGAGACTCCCTGATGAGGGATTGTGGGGCAAGTTGAGGGCAAAATACAGGCTAATAATACCCCTTTCTGCCAGGTGGAATATGTATGATATTCCTTGGACACTCCTGGCTATCCAAGAACAAAGGAAAGGAAAGGGGTTTAAGTGCTGGCCATGGTAATATGGGAAGCTAAGACAAATGAAAAATTAAATTCCCTTACTGCCTACAGCCCATTGACAAATCCTTGAGACCAGTAGAGTGACCTCCCTCTAGGAACTCAGCTGCCTCAAGGATGATACTTTGTTGGGGGCAAAAGGAACCTTAGTTTAACATTATCCCAGCCTTGAGGATCCTGTAAGTTATCTCAACTGCCCCAAGATATATGCTGGCAATCATACTCCAAGCTTATGGCTCCCTGATACCCATCTGAAGGGTCTCATGACTGAGATTTTATTAAACGGTAATAAATGGTGTTTCCCTAGCAAGAGTTAGCCCCTCAAGGTCCTGGAAACCTTGCTTCCAAAATGCCTTAGAGACTTACACTATCCCTGACCCCCTCCAACCTGAGGGTATATAATGAGTTAGCTGTCAAGACCCCAGGGCAGCTCTTTCTGCCAATGGGTCCTGTCCCTGTGCTTTAATAAAGTCACCTTTTTGCACCAAAGATGTCTTCAAGAATTCATTCTTGGCTGTCGGCTCTGGACCCCCCACCATCACCCCAAAACTTCATCATTTGGCGCCCAACCTGGGGCTTAGAGTCTTTTCATATGGACTCTGACCCAGCACAAATTTGGTGAGTATACTTTCTCTTTTCCTCCTTTACTCTCATTTCAGGGACTTTTTGAGAAGTATGATCTTATTGGAACATTTTCATGTCAATTGCTCAGGCTACAGTCCTCTAGCCTGTGGCTGCTCTAATGGGGAGGAGAAAGCCTGCTTCTTGGTTGGAAGTTAGTACCCTGGCCAGAATGGTATTAAGACCCAGAAACTTGATGCCCTCTCTTTATTCCTGTCCTTATACAAAGTTGTCTGTCTTGGGCATGGGGCAGCCACCTAAGTGACCAGGACAGCCCATAGAGCAATTTGGAAGGAAAGGGGACTGTTATCAAGCCATAACTCCCCAGTCAAATACGGACCTGACATTCTTGCTCTTCTTGAGGCTGTACACCTACCTAAGGAGGCAGCCGTGATTCACTTCAAAGGGCATCAAAAGGATATGACCTTAGAATCTAATGGAAACAATTTATCACATCATGCAGCCAAATTGGCAGCACAGAATAAGTAGCAACTAAGTCTAATATCAGTCTTAACCCCAATGGAGTACATAACTCCAGTCTATTCAGACCAGGAGATCCACATTGCCCAGGAACGGAGCTACACTAAAAATGCGCAGGACTGGTTTGTTAATAATGAGGGAAAAACCTTTATACCCAAAAATAGTCAATGGAAGGTAATATAGGGTTTACACCAAGGTACCCATTTGGGCAAAGATGCTCTTAGACATTTAATCAGTAATGTATTTGATGGAGAAAATTTAACAGCTACAATAAAACAGGTCTGCCAATACCGTATTATTTGTGCACAGATAAACCTAGAGGGCGCAGTCAGCCTCCCACCACTTTTAAAACCAGTCCAAAGGCATGGATCATATCTAGGAGAGGACTGGCAACTTGATTTCACACAGATGCGCAAAACGGTTCTACAAAATAGAATGGCTGGGAGCACCTGGGTGGCTCAGTTGGTTAAGCATCAGACTTTGGCCCAGATAATGATCTCACAGTTTGTGAGTTTGAGCTCCACGTCAGGCTCTGTGCTGACAGCTCAGAGCCTGGAACATGCTTCAGATTCTGTTGTCTCCTTGCTCTCTGCCCCTCTCCGCCTTCTTTCTCAAAAATAAATAAACATTAAAAAAAAAAAAAAAAGAATGGCTCTAGATGTTTTATCAGTAGCCCAAGGTGACACATGCACTATTATTAAAACAGAATGTTGTGTATATCCTGGACTATCATAAAAACATCTCAGTGTTCTTAAAAGATATGAATACCCAAATTGGGGCTTTACAAAATTCCTCTCTCTTTTTCAATGATTGGTTAAACTCCTGGACTGGAGGATTCTTGTCAACTACCAAAGAACTTTCATTTGGGCTGATCTTCTTAGTTATTCTACTTGTGCTTTGCTGTTTTCTCCCACGTCTTTTTGCTTGGTGCCAAGACTCCATCACTACAATGACTTCTCCACGACAAATGATCCTTACCCATGGAGATACCACCTACTGTCCATGTTGGATTCAGCTGCCTCTGCTTTTCATAACTCCTCCATGTGTTCCCCACCTGATTTATATTGACCCATATAGGTAGGGACAACTCCACCCCAACTCTGCAGGAAGAAATTACAGAAGACGATATCTTCCACTTTCAGCAACCTTAAAGATTTAAGGGTCAAAACTGTTCAAGGGGGATATGATGAGGGAGGTGGGGCAAGTTGAGGGCAAAATACAGGCTAACAGCACCTCCTCCCCAGGTGGAATATGTGTGATATTCCTTGGACACTCCTGGCTATCCAAGAACAAAGGAAAGGAAAGGGGTTTAAGTGCTGGCCATGGTAATATGGGAAGCTAAGACAAATGAAAAATTAAATTCCCTTACTGCCTACAGCCCATTGACAAATCCTTGAGACCAGTAGAGTGACCTCCCTCTAGGAACTCAGCTGCCTCAAGGATGATACTTTGTTGGGGGCAAAAGGGAACCTTAGTTTAACATTATCCCAGCCTCGAGGATCCTGTAAGTTATCTCAACTGCCCCAAGATATATGCTGGCAATCATACTCCAAGCTTATGGCTCCCTGATACCCATCTGAAGGGTCTCATGACTGAGATTTTATTAAACGGTAATAAATGGTGTTTCCCTAGCAAGAGTTAGCCCCTCAAGGTCCTGGAAACCTTGCTTCCAAAATGCCTTAGAGACTTACACTATCCCTGACCCCCTCCAACCTGAGGGTATATAATGAGTTAGCTGTCAAGACCCCAGGGCAGCTCTTTCTGCCAATGGGTCCTGTCCCTGTGCTTTAATAAAGTCACCTTTTTGCACCAAAGATGTCTTCAAGAATTCATTCTTGGCTGTCGGCTCTGGTCCCCCCCATGACCCCCAAACTTCATCAATCCTAAGCAGGCTCCACACTGATAGTGGAGGGCTCTAACTCACGAACCACAAGATCATGACCTGAGCCAAAATTAAGAGTTGGACATTTAACCAACTGAACCACCTAGGTACCCCCAGAGATTTTAGTATTATAATGAGATAAAGGTAGTTGTTGATCACTCTAGAGGTCATTCTGATAAGGTTTGAAGTGTTGGGGTTCAGAGCTGACGGCCAAGAAAGAATTCTTGAGACATCTTAAGTGCAAAAGAGGTGGTTTTATTAAAGCACGGGGACAGGACCCATGGGCAGAAAGAGTTGCAATTGAGGAATGACTGATTATATAAGATTTTCTATTCTATGGAGGGGAGCGTGACATCAGGACTCCAGGAAATTGAGTCTATAGGTTTCTGGAGATTGTGTTTTTTCTTGCATATCATTAAAGATGGTTGCAAACTGATGGAGACTCATGTCCTTCAGAACTATTTGTTTTTCCCTTTCTTTTGTTCTTGGGCAGTTTGAGTGCCTGAGGAATGTCACACAGATCCCACCTGGGGGTGGGGGGTTGTTGTGGGTGTTAGCTTATGCTTTGCTCTCAGCTTGTCTTTGGCTCCCTCATTCCAGGGTCCATCTGTGCAGGTAAGAGTCAGGGGTTAAGTTCAAACTGGTCTGGAACAGCTGGAGGTCTTGTCAGGGCAGTCACTCTTCCTCCAGGGGTGGTTTTGCTTTCCCTTTGCCCGAGTTAAGAGATAAACTGGAAAGAAAAGGAAAAAATGTGGGACAAAGGTTGGTGAGTACAAGCAGGTGAGCAGTAAAGATCAGGTCTTGAGAAGGAGCTGGTGACAATTTCATTTAAATTTATTTTTGTCAACATGTTGCAAACAAAGGAAATCAAATACAGGATAATGCATTATAATTTTACACTTGTTTTAATGAAATACATTTATGCTTTCAAACATAAGTATGATTCTTCTGTAAGTACATTGATTGCATTTATTTCTTTTTTTAAATTTTAGTTTCACTAAGGTATAATTGACAAAAAAATTTGTAAGACATCTCAAGGGTAAGTCGTGGTGTTTTGATAAATGTATGTGTTGTGAAGGAATCCTCCCCATCTAGTTAATTAACACATCCATCATCTCCCACATTTATCATTTTTGTGTGTGTGACAACATTCAAGTTTTACTCTCAGCAGATTCCTTTTTTAAAAGGATATTATTTATTTATTTTTAGTTTTTAGTAAGCTCTCCACCCAACGTGGGGCTCAAACTCACAACCCTGAAATCGAGAGCCACATGCTCTACCGACCCAGCCAACCAGCACCCCCCCAACAAATTTCAATGACACAATATAGTATTATAAACTGTATATAAACCGTGTTTTATATCAGACCCTCGGAACTTAACTCATTTTATAACTGGAAGTTTGTACCTTTTTACTAACTCTCCTTATCTTCTGCCCCCACCCTCCTCACCCCACCCCTGCCTCTGGCCACCACTTTTTTACTCTGTCTCTATAATTTTGATTCCCCCTCACTCACACACACACACACACACACACACACACACATAAGTGACACTGTGCAGTATTTATCTTTCTCTGGTTTGTTTCACTTAGCATAATGCCCTCACAGTGTATCCATATTGCTGCAAGTGGCAGGACTTCCTTTTTTTCTCATGGCTGAATATTCCATATATACATAATCACATCTTCTTTATTCATCCATTGATGGACACTTAGGTGGTTTCTATATCTTGGCTACTGTGAATAATGCTGCAGTGAATGTGGGGGTGCAGATACCTCTTTGATACTCTGTTTTCATTTCCTTTGGATATATACCTAGATGTAAGATTGCTGGATCATATGGTAGTTCTATTTTTAATTTTTGGAGGGCACTTCATGCTGTTTTCCATAGTGACTGTGATGAGGGAGCATGGGGCAAGCTGAGGGCAAAGTACGGGCTAACAGCACCTCCCCCCACCCCCGAGTGGGATATGTGAGATATTCCTCCGACACTCCTGGCTGCTCAAGAACAGGGGAAAGGAAAGAAAGCAAATGGTTGACTGATGGAAATCATAGGCATGCAGGACAGGAGTCTCCTTCAGTTTACAGATAACTTAGTAAACTGCAAGAAAAAGGCAATCTTATCCATAGCCTAATCTCCAGAAACCTATAGACTCCATTTCCTGGAGCCCTAATATCACCCTCATCAAGATGTAAGGGGGATTAAGTGCTTGCCATGATGATGTAGGAAACAAAGGCAAATGAAAAATTAAATTCCCTTACTGCCTACAGCCCATTGATGAGTCCTTGAAACAGGCAGAGTGACCCTCCTCTAGGAGCTCAGCTGTCTGTATGATGACACTTTGCTAGGGGCAAAAGGGAATCTTGACTTAACGTCATCCTGACCCCCAGGATCCTGTAAGTTTAGTTTAACATATAAAAATTCCTTTGGAAACTTCCTTTATCTCAACTGCCCCAAGGTATATGCTGGCAATCATACTCCAAGCTTATGGCCCCCTAATATACATCTGAAGGGTCTCATGACTGAGGTTTTACTAAACAGTAATAAATGGTGATTTTCCTAACAAGAGCTAGCCCTCTCCAGGTCCTGGAAACCTTGCTTCCAAAATACCTTAGGGACTTAAGCTGTCCCTCACCCCCTCCCAACCTGAGGGTATATAATCAGTTACCTGTCACAACCCCAGTGCAGCTCTTCCTGTCCATGGGTCCTGTCCCTGTGCTTTAATAAAATCACCTTCCTGCACCAAAGACGTCTTCAAGAATTCTTTCTTGGCCTTTGGCTCCCACCCCCACCATCATTCCAAACCCCATCAGCTGCACTAGTTTACATTCCTACCAACAGCGGACAAGAATTCCATTTTCTCCACATTCTCAACACTTGTGATCTCTTGTCTTTTTTGATGATAGCCATTTTAATAGGCGTGAGGTGGTATCTCATTGTGATTTTTTTTAAGTTTATTTATTTGTTTATTTTGTGAGGGAGAGCATGTGCACCTGTGCCCACGTGCAGGGAGGGAGGTGCAGAGAAAGAGAATCCCAAGCAGGCTTTGCACTGTCAGCGTGGAGCCTGACTTGGGGCTCAAACTCTCAAACCATGAGATCATGGCCTGAGCCCCAAATCAAGAGTCAGATGCTTAACTGACTGAAGCACCCTGCTGCCCCTTGTTGTAATTTTGATTTGCATTTCCCAGATGATTAGTGATACTGAACACCCTTTCATGTTCCTGTTAACCATTTATTTGTCTTCTTTGGAAAAATGTCTATTTAGTTTCTCTGCCCATTTTTTAATCAAATCATTTTTTGCTATTGAGTTGTATTTGTCCTTATATATTTAGAATAGTGATCTCTTATCAGATATATGATTTGTAAGTATTTTCTCCTATTTTGTAGGTTACTCTTTTCTTTTTTCTTTTATATATTTTTTACGAGAGGGAGAGAGAGAGAGCACACCTAGGCACCCTTGTAGGTTGCCCTTTTCAATTTATTGATTGTTTCCCTTGCTCTGCAGAATCTCTTTAGTTTGATGTAGTCCTGCTTGTTTATTTTAGCTTTTGTTGTCTTTGCTTTTGGTGTCAAATCTAAAAAATCATTGCTAAGACCAATATCTAGGAGCTTGCCCTTACCTCTTCTAAGAGTTTTATGATTTCAAGTCTTCTGTTCAAGTCTTTAATTCATTTTGAATTGATTTTTGTGTATGGTGTGAGATAGGGGTCCAGTTTCATTCTTTTGCATGTGGCTGTCCAATTTTCCCAACACGATTTATTGAAAAGACTCTCCATTCCCCATTGTATATTCTTGGCTCCTGTGAGAAATAACCTCACCAACTCAATCAAAGGAGGGGTGCGGAGACTCAGAGCACAGTGAAGCAAGGCTTTAATCATTGTTCTTGCAAGAGTGGGTGTGTGATGAACAGATGCACTCGGGGCAGTTACAGCAGACAATTTATCTCCTAGCATGCAAGTCCCTCCCCTGGTTCCTCACTGGCTGAATACTACAGAGGTTACAGCCTTACCCAGAGGTTGCCTATGCCCACGTAAGGCAAAAAGTAGTCTGACTGGAACAAATTTACGTTCCCTGAGGCGATGCAGAGACTTTCAGTCCCTTTTTCCTTTGTTCTTTGGCACATGTTCATTGCAAACACATGAAAATAAGCCCACGAAACAGAGAGGGGAAGAACCAGGAAGTGAAGTGTCCAGGGTTTGGGATTCCATTGTGGGGGGTGGTTCGTACATATTTCCAATATGTTGTAAACCTGCTGTTAACTAGACAGCATGGTTTTTATTTGGTATTTCTGAAAATGAATCATCTCCCTTCTCACAGCTCTTTATTGTAAATCGACTATATATGCATGAGTTTATTTCTGAGGTCTCTGCTGTTCTGTTGATCTAGGTGTCTACTTTAATGGCAACACTGATACAGAGAACAAAGGCAAAAGAAATGTAGAAAAAATTCAATCGCTTTACAACTTGCAGCCCATTGATAAGTACTTGAGACAGCAGAATGACCTTCCTCAAGGAGCTCAACTATCTCAATGTTAATACTTTGCTAGAGACAAAAAATAACCTTAGCCTGACATTAGCCTGACCTCCAAGATCCTGTACGTCTTCTTTAACATATAAAAATCCATTTGGAGGGGCGCCCAGGTGGCTCAGTCAGTTAAGTGTCTGACTAGATTTTGGCTCAGGTCATGATGTCATGGTTCGTAAGTTTGAGCCCTGTGTTGGGCTCTATGCTGGCAGTGTGGAGCCTGCTTGGGATTCTCTCTCTCTCTGCCCCTCCCCAGCTCTCGTTCTTTCTCTCTCTCTCTCTCAAAGTGAATAAACTTATAAAAAAAAATCCTTTTGGAAACTTCCTTTATATCTACTGTCCCCCCCCCCCCCCCGCCCTGCCCACCCCATATATGTTAGCAGTCCTCCAAACTTATGGCCCACTGGTATACATCTTAAGGGTCTTGTGACTAATATTTTACTAGACAATAGTAAATAACCTTACCTTAACAGAACTAGCCCCTCAAGGTCCTGGCAACCTTGCTTCTGAATTCCTTAGAGACTTAACGCTATCCCTAACCCCCACTAATTAAAAAGTATATAGTCAGTCACCCCACACAATATGAAGTGCAGCTCTTTCTGCTCATAAGTCCTGTCCTCGTGCCTTAATAAAACCATCTTTTTGCATTGAAGACATCTCAAGAATTCTTTCTTGACTATTCACTCCTGGATTCCAACATTTCATATCAAATACCACACTATTTTGATTACTTACTATAGCTTTGTAATATATTTTGAAATCAAGAAGTGTGATGCCTCTAGCTTTGTTCTTCTATCTCAAGTTTGCTTTGGCTATTTGGTGTTTTTCATGTTTCCATATACATTTTAGGATTGTTTGTTCTATTTCTGTGAAAAATGCCATTGGAATTTTGATAGGGATTGCATTGAATCTGTAGATTGCTTTGGGTAGTATGGACATTTTTTTTTAATGTTTATTTATTTTGAGAGAGAGAGAGAGAGAGAGAGAGAGACAGAGCACAAGCAGGGGAGGGGCAGAGAGAGAGGGAGACACAGAATCTGAAGCAGGCTCCAGGTTCTGAGCTGTTAGCACAGAGCCTGATGCGGGGCTTGAACCCACGACCCATGAGATCGTGACCTGAGACGAAGTTGGATGCTTAACTGACTGAGCCACCCGGGGGGGGGGGGGGGGGCGCCTTGCTATGTTGTCTCTTAATATAAATCTGTCCTGGGAAGTGTAATTTGAATAAAGGGGTCATATAAGAGTTTTGTCCTGGGGCAAAATAAACCTATGGTTCTTATTAGTTTACTTACTTGATCGTGTGCTTGATTTATTGCCCTAATAATATTGTGCCAATTGGTATTTTTGTTACTAAACGCTAAGAATACTAAAAGTATAAATACTGTCTCCTTACTTCAAAAGAGGATGATTGGCATAATGCAAAACATAAAAACCCCTAACTGTGCTAGGTTTTTTATTTTCACAAAGAGATGGGAGTCTGGGGTCATTGTTTTCTTCTAAGTAGGCTTCCCGCCCAGTGCGGAGCCCAGCATAGGGCTTGAACTCAAGACCGCAACATCAAGACCTAGATGCTTAACCCACTGAACTATCCAGGTGCCTGCCCCTGGTCTCATTTAAATGAATACCAAAGAATGAGAATAATTATGAAAGAAGCGCCCTCCAGAGGCAGGGAGCATTAGAATCATTTACACTTAGGGGCACCTGGGTGGCTCTGCCTGTCGGTTAAGTATTTAACTCTTGATTTCGCTTCAGGTCATGGTCTCAGAGCCAGAAGATTGAGCCCTGCAAGGCCTGCAAGCCTAGTGTTGGAGCCTGCTTAAGATTCCTCCCCTCCTGGGGCGCCTGGGTGGCTCAGTTAGTGGCTCAGTTGGTTAAGCGTCCAACTTCAGCTTAGGTCATGTATCTCGTAGTTCTTGGGTTCAAGCCCCACGTCGGGTTCTGTGCTGACAGCTCAGAGCTTGGAGCCTGCTTTGGATTCTGTGTCTCCCTCTCTCTCTCTGCTGTTTCCCTGCTCATGCTCTGTCTCTCTCCTTCAAAAATCAACAAACATTTTAAAAAATTTTTAAAAGGGATGCCTGGGTGGCTCAGTCAGTAGAGCGTCTGACTTCAGCTCAGGTCATGATCTCATGGTTCATGGGTTCGAGCCCCGTATTAGGCTCTGTGCTGACAGCCCAGATCCTGGAACTTGCTTCAGATTCTGTGTCTCCCTCTCTCTCTGCCCCTTCCCTGCTCACACTCTGTCTCTCTCTGTCTCTCAACAATAAATAAATGTTAAAAAAAAAAAAAACTAAAAAAGAAAACAGGAGCCAGTATCTTAAAAAAAAAAAATAAATAAATAAATATTCTTTCCCTCCCTCTCCTCCTCCCCACACGTACAAAAAAAAGATTAAAAAAAAAAAAAGAATTGTTTACACTTATAATAGTATGTGGTTACAAAATTAATTATACAATCACATGTGCTAAGAAAACATAGCTCATTTTCTTTTTTTATTAGGGATTTTTTTTCCATTTAAATTTTAGTTAACATACAGTGCAATGTTGGTTTCAGAAGTAGAATTCAGTGATTCATCATTTACATACAACACCAAGTGCTCATCACAAGTGCCCTCCTTAATACCCATCACCATCTTGCCACCCTCCCACCTACCTTCCTCCTGACAGGTTCTCTGTCATTAAGAGCCTATTATGGTTTGTTTCCCTTTCTTCTCTTCCCCAGCTTCCCATATGTTCATCTGTTTTGTTTCTTAAATTCCACATATGAGGGGCGCCTGGGTGGCTCAGTCGGTTGAGCGTCCGACTTGGGTCAGGTCATGATCTCACAGTTTGTGAGTTCGAGCCCCACGTCAGGCTCTGTGCTGACAGCTCGGAGCCTGGAGCCTGCTTCGGATTCTGTGTCTCCCCCTCTCTCTGTCCCTCCCCTGCTCATGCTCTGCCTCTGTCTCTCAGTAATAAATAAACATTAACAAATTAAAAAAAAAATTCCACATATGAATGAAATTGTATGATATTTGTCTTTCTCTGATTGACTTATTTCATTTGGCATAATATATTCTATTTCCATCCACATCATTACAAATGGCAAGATTTCATTCTTTTTGATGGCTGAGTAATATTCGATTTAATGTGTATCACATCTTCTTTATCCATTCATCAGTCGATGGACATGTAGGCTCTCCATAGTTTGACTATTGTTGATAATGTGCTATAAACATTGGGGTGCATGTACCCCCTTGAATCTGTATTTTTTTATTCTTTGGATAAATACCTAATAGTATAATTGCTGGATCATAGGGTAGTTCTATTTTTGTTTTTTTGAGGAACCTCCATACTGTTCTCCAGAGTGGCTGCACCAGTTTGCATTCCCATAACAATACAGGAGGGTTTCCCTTTCTCCACATCCTCACCAACACCTGTTGTTTCTTGTGTTGTTAATTTTAGCCATTCTGACAGGTGTGAGGTGGTATCTCATTGTGGTTTTGATTTTCTAGAACCTGATCAAATCTTCACAATCCCAGTACCACTAGTGGGTTGGTAACTTAAACTTTCCAATTAATAGAATCTCTATCTGTTTCTATCTAAACAGATTCTTCCTGGCAAAACAACTCATTCAGGTAAATTCTTAGGCCTTTAATTTTTTTTTTTTTAACGTTTATTTATTTTTGAGACAGAGAGAGACAGAGCATGAACAGGGGAGGGTCAGAGAGAGAGGGAGACACAGAATCTGAAACAGGCTCCAGGCTCTGAGCTGTCAGCACAGAGCCCGATGCGGGGCTCGAACTCATGGACCGCGAGACCATGACCTGAGCCGAAGTCGGCCGCTTAACCGACTGAGCCACCCAGGCGCCCCTCTTAGGCCTTTAGATTGTCTCCTCCTCCTCTTCTTTCTGATTTGTCTTCTAGAGTGGGAAATGGCTATGTGACCTCCTGGTAAATGGGGAGAGAGAGTCTTAGATCTGCTCTCACAGGGGCTCTGGCACCTCTGGTTGCTGAAGCAGTTTTCCTTGTCTGCCTTGCTGATTACTGAGAACCTTGTTGGCAACTACCCTTGAAGTCTGCGTGTGATGAAATGTTGGTCTAATTTCTTGGTTCAGTCATGAGTCAGCAGTACCTCCACTGATAACTCAGTCTCATGTTGGTTCCTGTTGGCTCTAAGGATCTGAGTCTCATCCATGTCCTTGAACCATTTTGGTTCAAGCTGAAACACTGTTCCTCTGAAACACTGTGAGATCTCAGGAAATTTCAGAGGCCCTCTTTGCCTAGTTAGGGCACTTTACCATGTCTACATTTCTATGCATGGCAAGGAAGAGAGGCGAATGGAGATGCAGGTTACCAACTCTCAAATCCCTCAGAGTTCAAGTTCTTTGACTTACCTCTGACTTCCCCTTTCTTCCCTGACTCAAGGAATTAGAAAAAAAAATTTTATGTTTGTTTATTTTGAGAGAGAGAGAAGGACAGAGAGAGAATCCCAAGCAGGCTCTGTACCACCAGCACAGAGCCCCACGTGGGGCTGGAACCCACTAACCATAAGAACATGACTTAAACCAAAACCAAGAGTCAGTCACTTAACTGACTGAGCTACCCAGGCATCCCCGACTTAAAGAATCACTAATTTCTTCTGGATCTATTGAGAAAAAGACCTGTCTCAGAGATTTTCCTTTCAAGATGATTGTTTATAAAATTTTTGAATTGAGGCTTTTCAGCTTCTGGTATTTTACCCTGAAAACTTTTCTCTCAAATTATTTTCTTGGCCATGAATTTAAAATAGCAACTTTAAAAAGCAAGAGTTGATTAAGATATCAAAACATGCCATTAAGAAAGTAAGAAGGCAAAAAAAAAAAAAAACAAAAAAACGTAAGGGAAGCCACTGTATGGAAGAAAACATGTGTGATGTGTATAACTGACAAAGGATTCAGCAGAATGTATGAAGAACTCTTAAAAATTGATAAGAAAAAGGATAATCCAGTGGGAGAATAGGCAGGAGAATTAAGCAGGCAATTCACACAGGGATATTTGAATGATCGATAAACATATTAGGAGATGCTCCATTTTATTTGTCTTCAGGGACATGGAAATTAACCCAACAATGATATAGTACTTATATCACTTATGTCTACACGATTCATAGAGGTAATTGAGTGATGACATGGAGAGACGAGAGAAGAGAGATGCCATTGAGAGAAGAGTTGTATTATGTATTGTTTCTAGGAGAAGAGGGGACACATGCCATGCTGGGCCACATGGGGAAGCACCAGGTTTGGTCAGCAGGGAGAAGCAGGAGTGACAGAAAAGGATAGGCCACAGCCTTTATTGAGGTTTTTGCAAGAAAGGCAAGGCAGGACAAGGTGAACAGTTTAGGATGGCCAGTTGAATAATGTCAGCTATACAAGTGGTCTCTAGTTGTCTGGCACCTAGCCCTGGATGATTTCGGACAGGGGAAATGTTGGCTTGGTGTGTGGAAGGTAGGTAAAGAGGGGGTTGGGAGGATGGATGTGGGCTTTGTTGAGGGGTTTGTAATGTGATTTTTGCAGGCTCACAAAGCCAGATTGCAGGGGAGATGCAAACAATTTGGCTGTTAGTTTGGCCCTGTGATTAGTGGATGCCAAATAGACAAATGCAGAATCTAAGAAAACAGAACAGCACTACCTCTACTAGAAAGACTAAAAATGAAAAGAAAAACTGAAAGTACCAAGATCCGGCAAGGATGTGGGGAGCAACTGTAAGGCTCATACACTGCTGGTAAATGAAGTTCAAGAATAGGAAAAATTAATCAAGGTACTAGAAGTCAGAATAGTGGTTTCATCTTCTTAGGGGGAGCGTTACTGAAAAAGGAGGGGCACAACAAGAATATTGAGTTGGTGAAGTCTTTTTCTTGGGCTTAGTTAACAGAAAACAGATATGAGACACAACAATATACATTTATTATATCGTCTCATGGCTACATGAATTCTTGGGCTTCATGCCACAATTTAGTACATAGGGATTTTGACCATCATACCCATTCCACAAGATTTCTTGCTGGATGTGACATAATAAGTATATATTCGATCTCTGCCCTTGTTCCTAAACACAGAGCTCCTAAAATCCATGTCATTTCCTGAGTAACAGGGGTGACAGGAGCATCTTACATAGAGCTCTTAAGTCCCTTGGACTTTCCCTGGTGATTGGAATGTCTTTTGTTCAAATGAGGTGGGTCTTGGTGGACTCTTGGAACGGGCCTGGTCACCAGAAAGACCAAGCCGTATTTATAGGGTTATAGGGGAGAAGTGTTATAAAGACCTAACCTTGAGCAGCATTTCTGAGAAGGTTTAAAAACTTAGGTGAAAACATGAGGCAGAAACATCAGAAGTAGAGAAACCAACATTGTGATTTCTAAGTGCGTGGAATTTTAGGAGAAAAAGATGACACAGCCTATGACCTGGAACACCAGGCTTACCTGACACCTGGGCATTTCTTCTTCTTTCACCTCATTCTCTAGATTTCTTTCTCAGAAGATGTTTGTGGAGAAATCACAGCTGTATCAGGAAAAAATTTTTTTAATGTTTATTTTTGACAGGGAGAGAGCACGCAAGTGCGCGCGCGTGCGCACACACACACACACACACACACACACACAAGTGAGCAGGGGAGGGGCAGAGAGAGATGGAGACACAGAATCTGAACAGGCTCCAGGCTCTGAGCTGTCAGCATAGAGCCTGATGTGGGGCTCAAACTCACGAACCGTGAGATCTTGACCTGAGCAGAAGGCAGACACTTAACCAACTGAGCCACCCAAGCGCCCCAGGAAAAAATGCCTTTAAAGCCACCAACACAGCCTCTTCACTAGTAAACTCCTCACTGGCAGGCAGGACTTTGAAATGAAGAAAGGCCCAACTTCCCAGTTTTTTACGTCAGGAGCTTTTCAGAAACTAGGAGCTCCTCCTTGCAGACCAGTCTCTGAGTTTTCCTTCTGTGCTTTCAGGGGCCCCTCCTTCCAAAGACACCCACAAATTCTGCTTGAGCATAGGCATACTTTGCTACATGGACCTGACCCTCCCCAACTCCTATAGAGATCCAGTTACCTCTCCTTGAGCCAAAGCCTGCAATCAACTCTCATAAATTAATGGAAAGCCTTTCTGTGTAACCCTGGCCTCACTTAGTGCTCACCTGGAGTACTTAATTAAAACAACGACAACAACAACAACAGTCCCATCCTCTGGAGAGATGAGAGGGATGTCAAGACTGAGTTAGTAATCAATAATGCCCATGTGATGAAATCTCCATAAAAATCCCTGAACCACAGAGTGTAGAGAGCTTCCAGGTTGGTGAACATATCCATGTGCCAGAAACTTAGCACACGGTGCTCAGGATCCTTCTGGATCTCACCCTATGTGTCTCTTCCATCTAGCTGGTCATTTGTATCCTTTATAATAAACCAATAAAAGTATTTCTCTGGGTTCTGTAAGCTCTTACAGCAAATGATCAAACCTGAGAAGGGGGTCATGGCAATGGCAATGGCAATGACAACTCCCGATTTGTAGCCAAATCAGACAGAACTGGTCCACTGAATAGATGACATCAGACTAACAGGACACACGGAGCATAAAATGGCAAGTACCTTACCTGCTTTAGGAAACACATGAATATCAAAGGATGGGGAGACCAAAGTACAAAGGCTTTCACTTCATTGAGGTGTTTTGTGGTTTTGCATACAGGTGTCCCCTCCAAAATGAAGGACATGTTGCTTTACTTGTGCTAGCTATCACTAAATGAAAAAACAAAGAAACAACATTCAGGTGACTTTAGAGACAATGTTTACCATAGTTAGGTGTGCTGCTCTGACCTCCTTACCTGGTCACCTGAAAAGAAGCCACATCTGAGTGAGACTCAGAGGAAGAGAAGCTTCTCCGGCTGGTCCAGTCTGCAGTGCAACTTGGTCTTTATGATCCCTTTGGTGTGCACTGTTTGTGACAGAGGTACTGTATGGAGCCTGGGTCAAGTTCTGACAGGAGAGTCACAGCAGAGGCCCTGTGACCATGACCTTTGACAAGTAACTGTCTCTTTGAGAATCAATTCTCGGCTTGCTGCTGGGCCTTAGACACAGAATTGCCATGGAACTCAAGCTGTTCATCACGAGCTCTGTAGTCCTCCTAAATACGAAGCTGGATATGGATCCATTATCAAATAGAAATGATATATACACGGTGATGCTTGAGCAGATCCTGATGACATGAGTGTCTCACAGGACCCATGCCTGTACGTCTGTATTACCACTATGCTTCCCTGCTTCTGTCACTATGACCTGGTGAGATGTGCCCTGTTATCAGTTGGCTGTGGTGGAAAAGCATCAATATTAGTTTATAGCTGCATTTACCTGATATGCTGGCATTAGAAAGAAACAGACTGCAGCACTATTATGGCCCCAAATCAAGGGTGACCCTGGAGGACATTGGGGGTGGGGAGAACTTCAAGAAATACATCTCTGTAGTTTTCCCAAAAGGAGAGATGGCCTGAGGTAAAAATATGCACTGATTCTTGGACAGAGGCTAACGGTTTTGCTAGATGGGGAGTTAGAAGTAATGTTAAAAGGAAGTTTGGAGAGGAAGAGTGTAGATGAAACGCTCAGAAATGTCCCAAATGTGAGAATGTCTGTCAGGCTTTGGTTGCAGACCGCAGATACCACTATCTTCTTTAAGGGAAAAGGGATTTACTCTAAGGTGGCTTCTGCAACATTTGGAAGGGCTAGAGGAATAAATTTTATGTGGAGCTTTAAGAGCAACTTCCTGTCCCGAGAATCTCACCGTTTCTGCTACAGTTGGGTAAGCTATGGCTGTCACCACAGGAAACTGTCAGATTAGTGAACTGGTAACCACAGATGCAGTTTCTCTGCCATGATCCACAGCAGCAAAATAGATACTTCACACTCTGCCTCCTCTGCCCTTAACTCAGTTAATTCAGTTTTCAATTCAAGTTTCATGTAAGCGCAAGATTGGCAGAATCTCAATCACATCTGGAACCCTGACAGCAATAGGATCCAAGACTTTGTTTTAGCTTTCCAGGCTGAGTATAGGAAGGTACACTAGAAGAAGTTTGGAATGTGTGTTGAGTGCACCATTCTACTATAGGGAAAATATTTGTGTCCCAGCTATAGAAGAAGCTCAAAACAATCAGGTAGACAACATGACCTGGTCTGTGAATGGTGTCCAGCCTCCACCCTAGTTACTCCAGAGCTTGCTCTATGAGCTCATGAACAAAGTGGTCTTGGGATGATTGGTGCTGCAAGGGCTCAGCAATAGGGACTTTCCCATGCTAAAACTAACCTGGCTAGTGCCAACTTGGACCCCTTCCAGCATGGAGGGAGCACTAATATGTCCTCACTACAGAAGAAACTTATTTTGGATTTCTGTATATTTCCCTGCCTACTGTACTTTTGCTAACACCACCATCCAAGAAGTTATGGAATGCCTTATATATCAAGCTGACATTCCACACATCACTGCTTTTGACCAAGGGAATTCACAGTGAATGAAGTAGGGCAGTTGGAAGACACAGTTTAACCCTTATGGTACTCCTTTGTCTTTTCATGTATTCCACTGGCCTTATACAACAGACCTATTGAAGTCTTCATTCTTTTGCCATCCAGAAGACAGCAATTCATAATATTAGAGTGCTATTCTATACAATGTGCTGTGTGCTCTGAACGTGAGCAAGTATAATGGAGCTATGTTTCTCATGCCCATAATTCACAAGTGGTGCCTCTTAAAATTACACTTGCATCTGTAACAGATCACCACAAACGTAGTGGCTCAAACCAACCCATTTATTATCTTATAGTTCTAGAGGTCAGAAGTCTGAAATGGTTCTCACTGAGCAAAAATCAAATGTCATTGTGGCTATATGACTTTTGGACACCCTAGGGGCAAACCTGTTTTCTTGCCTTTTCCAACTTCTAGAGAGTGCCCACACTCCTTAGTTCACGGCCCCCTTCCATTTTTTTTTCTTTTTTCTTTATTGAGTTTTAAATTTAATTCTTTTTTAAATGTTTATTTTTACATTTTTTAATGTTTATGAGAGAGAGAGAGAGAAAGAGACAGAGAATGAGCGGGGGAGGGGCAGAGAAAGAGGGAGACACAGAAACTGAAGCAGGCTCCAGGCTCTGAGCTGTCAACATAGAGCCCGATGCAGGGCTCAAACTCCTGAACCCTGAGATCATTACCTGAGCTGAAGTCAGACACTTAACTGACTGAGCCACCCAGGTGCCCCAATGTTTATTTATATTTGAGGGAGAGAGACAGAGAGAGCACAAGGGAGGGACAGAGAGAGAAGGAGACAGAGGATCCAAAGCAGGCTCTGCTCTGTCAGCACAAGAGCCCAATGAGGGGCTCAAAACCACGAACCATGAAATCATGACCTGAGCCAAAGTTGGATGCTTAACTGACTGAGCCATCCAGGAGCCCCTTAAATTTTAGTTTTAATTCCAGTGTAGTTAACATACAGTGTTATATTAGTTTCAGGTGTACAGTATAGTGATTGAACAATTCCATACATCACCCAGTGCTCATCATGACAAGTGCCCTCCTTCGTCCCCATCACCTATTTCACCCATCTCTCCACCCACCTCCCCTCTGGTAATTATCAGTTTGCTTTCCATAATTAGGAGTCTGTGTCTTGGTTTCTCTCTTTCTTTTTTTCTTTGCTTGTTTGTTTTGTTTCTTAAATTCTACATATGTATAAAATCATATGGTACTTGTCTTTCTTTTGTTTTTTTGATACTTAAGCATATCATTCAAGAATTTGCAGCATTACAAATGTAAATGAGCAGACATTTCATCTGAGGAGGAATGTGGGGCAAAAAAGTAAAGCTGAGTGAAAACAAAGTCAGAGAGAATAGGAAGGCAAAAACCAAAACATTTTGACAGCAGAACTAGAACCAACCAATGATTTCTTGTTATGCACACATTCTGAACTCTCCTTTCTGTGCCCTGACTGAATATGAATTTACAGCATCTGTTCTCTTTGATATCATGCAGCAGAAATGGCATGTATCCTGTAACACTGCTGGTGAACAGTAAGAAAAGAAGAAGCTAATGCCACCATACTTACCATTTGGGTATTTCCAACATAGCAGTTCTTATTCCATAGGCTTATTTATTTATTATTATTATTATTTTGTAATTTAAATCCAAGTTAGTTAATATATAGTATAATAATGCTTTCAGGAATAGAAGTTAGTGATTCGTCACTTACATACATACTATCCAGTGCTCATCCCAGCAAGTGTTCTCCTTAATGTCCCTTGCCCACCCCATCCCCCACCCTACACCCATCCAGCAACCCTCAGTTTGTTCTCTATACTTAAGAGTCTCTTACAGTTTGTCTCCCTCTCTGTTTTTATATTATTTTTGCTTCCCTTCCCTTATATTCATCTGTTTTGTATCTTAAATTCCACACATGAGTGAAGTCATGATATTTGTCTTTCTCTGACTGACTTATTTCGCTTAGCATAATACCCTCTAGTTCCATCCATGTTGTTACAAATGGCAAAATTTCTTTCTTTTTTTTTTTGATTGGCAAGTAATATTCCATTGTATATATATACCACATCTTCTTTATCCATTCATTAGTCCATGGACATTTGGGCTCTTTCCATACTTTGGCTATTGTTGATAGTGCTGCTATAAACATTGGGGTGCATGTGCCCTTTGAAACAACACTTTTGTATCCTTTGGGTAAATACCTAGTAGTGCAATTGCTGGGTCATAAGGTAGTTCTACTTTTGGTATTTGTCTTTCTTTGACTTATTTTGCTTAGTATTATATTCTCTAGCTCTATTTATGTCATTGCAAATGGTAAGAGGGAAATAAAAGCAAAAATAAACTATTGGGACTACATCAAAATAAAGAGCTTCTGCACAGCAAAGGAAACAACAAAACTAAAAGGCAGCCTACTGAATGGGAGAAGATATTTGCAAATGATATGTCTCATAAAGAGTTAGTATCAAAAATATATAAAGAACTTATACAACTCAACACCCAAAAAACAAATAATCCAATTAAGAAATGGGCAGAAGATATGAACAGACATTTCTCCAGAGATGACATCCAGATGGCCAACAGGCACATGAAAAGATGCTCAACATCACTCATCATCAGGGAAATGCAAATCAAAACTACAATGAGCTATCACTTCATACCGGTCAGAATGGCTGAAATCAACAACACAAGAAACAACAGGTATCAACGAGGATATGGAGAAAAAGGAACCTCTTGCACCTCTGGTGGGAATGCAAACTGGTACAGCCACTGTGGACAACAGTAAGGAGTTTCCTCAAAATGTTAAGAATTTTTTGGGTATTTACCCCAAAAATACAAAACCACTAATTTGAAGGGATACATACACTCCTGTGTTTATAGCAGCATTATTTACAATAGCCAAATTATGGAAGTGACTCCCTTCCATTTTCAAAGCCAGCAATGGCTGGTCAACTCTTTCTCATGCTTTATCACTGACATTGAATCTCCTGCCTCTTTCTTTCATTTATGTGGTAAACACATTGGGCCCACCTGGATAATGCAGGATACTCTCCCCATCTCAAGGTCAGCTGATTAACACTCTTTATGCCATCTGCAACCTTAATCCCTCTTGCTGTGCCTAACATATTCATAAATTTTAGGAATTAAGATGTGGATGCCTAACTATTCATAAGTTTTAGGAATTAAGATGTGGTCATATTTGGGGACCATTATTCTGCCCACCACATCATCAACCCTGAGCTCTGCTAGGAGGAAAGGTTTGACCAGTTGGCACAATAGGGAGAGTCAGGTTGCTACTTGGCCATTTGGACTCCTCATTGCAGTGGGTCAACAGGGAAAAGTAAAAGTTACAGTGTTGTCTATAATCATTAATCCTAATTTTCAAGGAGAAATAAGTTTGACTACACAAAGGGGTCAAGCAGCATATGGATGGGACCCAGAGAGTTCCCAGGGGTACATCCTTATACAGTCACATCCAGTACAAGAAGTTAATGAAGGACTCCTTCAACCTCTTGTATAAGCAGGACCACCGAGAGCTTGGATCCCTCAGAAATGAGATTTGGGACACACCATGGGTACAAAGCAATAGCCAGTGGAAGTACTGCCTAAAGGCATGGAGAACATGGACCAATCAGAGAGGGCAAAAGTTATAAATACCCACAGCCTTACAATCAGTTATGGAAATGAGAACTGGAGTCTCTACCCATATTTCCTTCCTCAATGTTTCCTAAATATATTTATCTATCTAAGCTAATTTCTCTTTTCTTTTAATTCCTTTCCTACTTTTTAAAGAAAAATTTTTTAATGTTTATTCATTTTTGAAAAACAGAGCATGAGCGGGGGAGGGGCAGGGAGAGAGGGAGACAGAATCAAAAGCAGGTTCCAGGCTCTGAGCTGTCAGCATAGAGACGCAGGGCTCGAACTAAGGAGCCATGAGATCATGACCTGAGCCAAAGTTGGACGCTTAACCAACTGAGCCACCCAGGCACCCCCTACATTAAAAAAATATTTGTTAATGCTTATTTATTTTTGAGAGAGAGAGAGGCAAAGTGTGAGTGGGGGAAGGGGCAGAGAGAGAGGGAGACACAGAATCTGAAGCAAGCTCCAGACTCTGAGCTGCCAGCACAGAACCTGATGCGGGGCTTGAACTCAAGAGTCGTGAGCTCATGACCTGAGCTGAAGTCAGATGCTCAACCGACTAAGCCACCCAGGTGCCCCTCCATTCCCACTTTTTAAGAAAAGTTTATTTATTTTATTTTTATATTTTTAAGCATTTATTTATTTATTTATTTTTAAATTTTATTTTTTATTTTTTAAAATTTACATCCAAATTAGTTAGCATCTAGTGCAACAATGATTTCAGGAGTAGATTCCTTAGTGCCCCTTACCCATTTAGCCCACCCGCCCTCCCACAACCCCTCCCATAACCCTCAGTTTGTTCTCCATATTTATGAGTCTCTTCTGTTTTGTCCTCCTCCCTGTTTTTATATTATTTTTGTTTCCCTTCCCTTATGTTCCTCTGTTTTGTCCCTTAAAGTCCTCATATGAGTGAAGTCATATGATTTTTGTCTTTCTCTGACTGACTAATTTCACTTAGCATCATACCCTCCAGTTCCATCCATGTAGTTGCAAATGGCAAGATTTCATTCTTTTTGATTGCCGAGTAATACTCCATTGTGGTATGTATGTACCACATCTTCTTTATCCACTCATCCATCGATGGACATTTGGGCTCTTTCCATACTTTGACTATTGTTGATAGTGCTGCTATAAACATGGGGGTCCATGTGTCCCTTTGAAACAGCATACCTGTATCCCGTAGATAAATGCCTAGTAGTGCAATTGCTGGGTCATAGGGTAGTTCTATTTTTAGTTTTTTGAGGAACCTCCATACTGTTTTCCAGATTGGCTGCACCAGCTTGCATTCCCATATTTTTAAATAATCTTTACACCCAACATGGGGCTCGAATTCATGGGGCTTGATCACTCATGTGATCAAGAGTCACATGCTCCACCGACCAAGCCAGCCCAGGCCCCCTACTTTCCCACTTTTTGGAAAACATAAATGCCATAAATGGTGATTGATAACTTTACAAGTTAGTCTACAGAAATATCAGGATGAGCCTGGACAGAGCTAGGAGGGAAGTAGGCATCAACAGACACTGGACTTGGAGCTGGATGCAGTGACTACTGAAACCTGAAGTTGTCTTTTTGTGAGGAGGTAGTGGGTGATTTCATTTGTATAAGGAATATCTAAAGTTGCTGAATAGAATTACTTTCTGGAAGACTAAATATAAGAGAAGAATGCATGTGGATAATAGGCAGCAGGAGGGATTTTCTGAGCCTTTCCCATCAACACTGTGAACTGCACAATTTACTTTCAATCATTTTATTTTCTGCTTAAGTTAGCCAGAGTTGAGACGTCTCACTTATAGCTAAACACCCTGATTGACACAGCCTCCCGGCTTGCCTTATCCTTCCCCTTCTCTCTTCACACCTACCAATTTCCTCTTCCTAAAACACAGAAAGGGTAGATCACTTTATTTTATCAGGCAGAAATGTCCAAAGACTTCCCCACTACTAACAGGGAAAATTCTAAATTCCTTACACTGAGATGCAGGGTTTTTCACCAGACTGAGACCAAGCTCTTCTCCAAATGCGTGTTTGCCTGCTTCCTTCTAAAAGTCCAGCATTCAAGCCAGATTGTCTCTTGGGTGCCCAGAGAATCACCAAGAACATTGCAATGTAACCTTTTCTCAGGACAAAGGAGTATAGCCTTCTTTGACGTCCCAGTCCTCAAAGAGGTCTCCATATACAAAACTCCTGTTTGCAACAATTGGACTTAATGATTCACCACCTCAAGATTTTTTTTTTTCTAAAGAGAGAGCGCATGAACGGGCGAGAGGAGCAGAAGGAGAGAGAGAAACTCAAGCAGGCTCCACATTCAGCACAGAGTCCGATGCTCAGTCCCACAACCCCAGGATCATGACCTGAGCCGAAATCAAGAGTTGGATGCTCAACCAACTGAGCCACCTGGTGCCCCATGTGTTTTTTTACTGATAATGAAAGAGAACTTCAACTACCCCCATTTTGACCTCAGTCTGTACTTTCTAATTGGTTAAGTTCTTCTTTCCAGCTTACATAACTCAGGCAAAAGACCCTATGGGCAAAGCATCCCCTGATGGGAACTGAAACTACCCCTCAAGCAATAAGGACTGCCCTGAGCCAGCAAGACCCTGTGTGACTGACTCCAAGACCATAATCCACCTGCCCACCTGCATGTACCCACTGACCTTTGTCCCACATTTTTCTTACATAAACCAAGAAGTATCTTTAGCACTTTGGAGACAGTCTTTGAGATGCCAGTTTGGGGCCTTCCTGGGGTGGGCCTTACTGAAATAAATACCCCCCCCCCGTTTTTTTTTAGAGAGAGAGAGCGAGAGAGTTGGAGCAGAGGAGGGGGAGAGGGTGAGGGAGAGAGAGACTGTTAAGCAGGCTTCACACTCAGCACAGAGCCCAACACAGGGCTCAATCCCACCACTCTGGGATCATGACCTGAGCCGAAACCAAGAGTCAGATGCTTAACCGACTGAGCCACCCAAGCGCCCCTGTCTTGAACGGAAATAAATTCCTGTCTTATTTCACCACTACTCATCCGTCTGCCTTTGGATTTTGTCAGTGGCAAGTGGCCAAACCTGATGTGTTTGGGACCCCTGGAGCCAAGTGCTCCTGCACTCCTGCTCCTCAGCTACGATATTTTGAACACTACAGAAAGAAACCAAAAAACACCCCCCAAACCCTATGAGCTTCTCAAAGAGAGGGACTGTGTCTTACTCATCTGTATAGATCAAAACATAACAGTGTTCCTGGCAGCTATTATGATTAGAGTTTTCAACAATTCAGGGATATTTAATTTTTTTTTCTTTTTGCAAATTACAGTACCAATTTGAGCTAAGTTAAACTAAAAATGGAATCAATTAGAAGGTGTGATAGTTAATTTCATGTGTCAACTTGGCTTAGCCATGGTGCCCAGGTATTTAGACAATCATTATTCTGGATGTCTTTGTGCAGGTGTTTTTTGGATGAGATTAACATTTAAATGGGTGGATTTTGGATAAAGCAGATTGCTTCCGTAATATGGGTAGGCCTCATGCAATCAGTTGAAGGCCTTAATAGAACAAAGTGACGTCCCCAAGCAAGAAGGAATTCTGCCAGCAGACGGCCTTTAGACTCTTCCATGGGTCTCCAGCCTGCTGGCCTCCCCTGCAGACTTTGGGCTTGCCAAGCCATCACAACTGCATGAGCCAATTCCTTAAAATAAATCTCTATATATATCTACATCCTGTTGGTTCTGTTTCTCTGGAGAACCCTGACTAATACAGAAGGTTATTAGGTTGTTGTGTGTCATAAAAAATATATTTGGCCTTCTCCCCCAGTTTCTAGCACAAAGTCCCTAAAACCCTTGGAAATTCCTGATAGGAGTGTTTTGGCTATTCATAAGGAGCCCCAATAAGCACACTTGACTTTATGCTAAGGTGACTTAGAGTGGGACCCCCAGATAGCCTTAAAATGGGGCTGGTCATCTGAAGACGAAGTGATTAGAAAGTTATAACTTTCAGCCCCACCCACTGACCTCTGGGAAGAGGAAGGAGAAGGGCTGCAGCTTAAATTCTATAAACTCTTTAATTATGAGATTTGATCAATTTCCTGGTTGGTAAACACATCTACATGCTGGGAGGGTGGTGCACCCCAGTTCCATGAAGACACAACTTCTTTTGCCCAGGACCCTCTGGACCTCACTGTTATGCAACTTTTCATTTGGCTGCCCATCTGTATTACTTATAATACTCTTTATAAAAAATTAGTAAATGCAGGTGCCTGGGTGCCTCAGTCAGCTGGGCATCTGAGTCTTAATTTCAGCTCAGGTCATGGTCTTGTGGTTCATGGGTTTGAGCCCTGCATTGGGCTCTGAGCACTGATGGTGAGGAGCCTGCTTGGGATTTTTTCTCTCTCCCTTTCTCTCTGCAAACCACCCCCCCCCCATCTTCAAACTAAATAAACTTAAAAAAAAATAATAATAAACTGGTAAATGTAAGTAAGTGTTCCCTTGATCTTTGCGAGCCATTCCAAAAAATTATCTAATCTGAAGAGGGGGTTACTGGACCCCCTGAGTTACAGCCAGTCAGAAGCATAGGTGACAGCCTGGACTTGTGAATGGCATCTGAAGTGAAAGTAGTCTCTCTTTTTTTTTTTTTAAATGTTTATTTATTTATTTAAAAAATTTTTTTTAATGTTTTGATTTATTTTTGAGACAGAGACAGAGCATGAGCAGGGGAGGGGCAGAGAGGGGGAGACACAGAATCCAAAGCATGCTCCAGGCTCCGAGCTATCAGCACAGAGCCTGATGTGGCGCTCGAACTCACAGACTGTGAGATAATGACCTGAGCTGAAGTCGGATGCTCAACCAACTGAGCCACCCAGGCACCCCAATGTTTATTTATTTTTGAGAGACAGAGAGAGACATAGCTTGAGAGGGGGAGGGGCAGAGAGAGAGAGAGACAGACAGAACCTGAAGCAGGCTTCAAGCTCTGAGCTGGCAGCACAGAGCCGGACGTGGAGCTCAAACTCATAAGCCATGAGATGATGACCTGAGCCGAAGTCGGACGCCCAACTAACTGAGCCACCCAGGTGCCCCATGAGGTAGGAGCAGTCTTGTAGGATGGAGCCCTTACCCCATGGGATTTGACATCATCTCCAGGTGGATAGTGTTAGAACTGAGTTAAATTTGTAGGACATCTAGGTGGTGTCCACTGAGAATTGGAGAATTGCTTGGTGGTATTAGAAAAGAGTCATCCAGGATTAATTCCAGACTTATCTCATGAAATCCAACTAAAGTTTTAACAGCTAGATCTTGAGAAGAAAAGGAGCCAGCACAACTTCTGGAATATAAGCAGCTGGAGTTATTTACACCATTGTCTCTGATGTGACTCGGCTTGTAACAGTTCTGTGCATTGGTGTCTCTCACTGTTAAAACTCCCAGGAGAGACTAAATGATCGGCTTAACTAAAATCAGATATCTATCTATGTTTCAGTCAATTCTGACTATAGAGCACAAACATGATTAGAAATGACATATCTCTTTGGGGGAGGCAGTTTCCAGAGAAGGATAAATCACTGTGAAGAGCACAACAAATTATGGTATACCCTATGAAGAATATTATAATTTAATTTCTCAAGCTACTATTTCTTGGTCCTAACTTGACCGTAAGCTCTTTGAGGACAAGAAAGTTGAGGTGTAATTATTAATTCCTCAGAACTTAGCTCACATAACCACTAATAATCTAAAGGAGATCCAACCTATGTCTACTTCTGAGATTGATTCTAGCCGGTGGTCTGATGAACCAGTGGCAAGGGCCTGATAAACTAGTATAGGGACCATCCTTGGGAAATACCTCATTCTAAGGGAAGAGAGCATCTGACAGATAAACTTTGACTAATGACAAAATCTCTGTGATGGTTAATTTTATGTGTCAACTTGACTGGGCCATGAGGTGCCCAGATATTTGGTCAAAAATTACTGTGGCCGTGTCTGTGAGGGTGTTTTTGGATGAGATAACATTTGAATCCATAGACTGAGTAAAACAGATTGTACTCCCTAATGTGAGTGGGCTTATCTAATCAGTTGAAGGCCTAACTAGAGCAAAAAAGCTGATCCTCCTGCAAGTAAGAGGGAACAGCTGCCTGACTGTTTGAGCTGGGACATCAGTTTTTTTTTTCTGCCTTCAGGCTCAACTGAAACATTGGCCTGCTGGCATTTTGGACTAGAACTCTACCATTGGGTGTCCTGGATCTCCAACTTGCTGACTGCAGATCTTGGGACTTCTGGACCTCCATAACTATGTGAGCCAATTCCTTATAATCTGTCTCTCTTCTCTCTCTTTCTCCCATTCTCTCTGTAGTCTCACTCCACATAGATTGGCCTCTCCAGTGGACTGTTGGACTTCCTGCATAGCACCTTAGGCTGTTCAAAGCCAAAGCTTTCCAAAAGGGAGGAAGTCAAAACTGCCAGTCCTTTTAAAGGCCAGGAACAGAACTGGCCCAGTGTCGTTTCCACCATGTTCTATTGGTTAATGTGAGTCATAGATCAGCCTGCACCTAGAGTTGGAAGGAACTACCCAAGGGTATAATCATTAGGAAGTGTAGTTCATTGGGAGCCTTCTTGCAAAGCTACCACAGATAGTTTAGCTGGGTGTCAGGTCTAAGTTGAAAATCATTTTTCAGGGGTGCCTCGTGGCTCAGTTGGTTAAGCATCCGACTTTGTCTCAGGTTATGATCTCATGTTTTGTGAGTTTGAGCCCTACATCGGGCTCTCTGCTGTCAGTGCAGAGCTTGCTTCAGATCCTCTGTCCCTCTCTCTCTGCCCCAACCCCCCCCCCCTCCCCCGGTCACTCTCTATCTCTCTCTTTCTCAAAAATAAACATAAAAAAAAGAAGAAAATCATTTTTCACTCAAGATTTTTGCTACATTGTACCTACTGAGAAGCCGAATACCACTCTGATCCCTAACCTCTCTATACATGGCCTCTTTTTGTGTCTGGAAGATTGTAGGATATTCTCTTTATTGTCAGCGTTCTGAAACTTCTGGTGCTCTTTAGTTGGGTCTTTTAGATTCATTGTATTGGGAACTCAGAGAGCCTTAGAATTTAAAGACTCATCCTTCAGTTCTGGGAACTTTTATGTATTATTATTATATTTTTTGATAATTTCTTCCCCTCCTTTATCTCTGATCTCTCTGGAATTTCTAATAGTCAGATGTAAGATTTCCTGAACTGATTATCTAATCTTATAGTCTTATTTTTCCCCATTGTCCATCTCTTTGGCATTTGTTCCACTTTTTTTTAATGTTTATTTATTTATTTTTGAGAGACAGAGAGACAGAGCACAAGCAGGGGAGGGGAAGAGAGAGGGGAGACACAGAATCCAAAGCAGGCTCCAGACTCTGAGCTGTCAGCACAGAGCCCAACACTGAGCTCAAACTCAAGAGCCTGGCCATGAGATCATGACCTGAGCTGAGGTCAGATGCTTAACTGACTGAGCCACCCAGGCGCCCCACATTTGTCCCACTTTCTAGGAGATTTCCTTGTCCTTAAATTCTATTCTTCAATTTAAATTGTTATTTTGCCCAATAATGTTTTAATTTCAAATACCCTTTTTGATTTCATTTCTTTAATGTTTTTATTTATTTTTGAGAGAGAGACCCCGTGTATGCGGGGAGGGGCAGAGAGGGAGACACAGAATCTGAAGCAGGCTCCAGGCTCTGAGCTGCAGCACAGAGCCCAATGTGGGGCTCAAACCCACGAACTGTGAGATCATGACCTGAACCGAAGTCAGACACTTAACCAACTGAGCCACCCAGGTGCCCCTATGATTTCATTTTTATAGTCCATTTCTCTTGGTTCATGATTGCAATATCATCTCATGTCTTTTGGGGGATATTGTTACTTTTAGTTTTAAATTTCTTTTGGCCCACTTCCTCTGTTCCATTTGAGTTTCTTTTTTCTTTCTTTCTTTCTTTCTTTCTTTCTTTCTTTCTTTCTTTCTTTCTTTCTTTCTTTTTTTCCTGATGTTTAGCCTATAGGTGGTTCTCAATGGGTGATCCTTGGCTATCATTTGTATTTAAGAGAAAGGCACTAAGAAGCTGAGTAACTATAGGTGCATGGTGTGGGCTTGTGGGCAAGTCGGTATCATTGCAGAGTGCCCCAAACGTTGGTGTCTATAGACATTTTCTCTGGGGGTGATTCGATCTCTTCAAGGGAGAGTCCTCCAGTCTCTTGGCTAGGAATATAGGCTTCCTGCCTGCCTGCATTCTGGAAGCTGGTTAAAAAAAGGACTGGAATGGGGCGCCTGGGTGGCTCAGTCGGTTAAGCGTCCGACTTCAGCTCAGGTCACGATCTCACGCTCCGTGAGTTCGAGCCCCGCGTCAGGCTCTGGGCTGATGGCTCAGAGCCTGGAGCCTGCTTCCGATTCTGTGTCTCCTTCTCTCTCTGCCCCTCCCCAATTCATGCTCTGTCTCTCTCTGTCTCAAAAATAAAACGTTAAAACAAAATTAAAAAAAAAAAAAAAAAAAAAAGGACTGGAAGGTCTTGCCAGACTTTTGTCCTGTTTTTCAGTATGCTATCTCATCACCATGCTCTGCTGTGGAGATTGCTCTACTGTGGAGACTGCTCCCAACTGTTGGGGAAGGGAAGGTGCAGCCGTCTGGCTATGTGGGCTAGAGGAAGAGGTCAAAGGGTCCAACTACTCATTATACCAACTTGAACCCCAGTTTTACTGTTTCAGCACCACCTCCCCTCCCACCATCAGAGGTACCTGAGGCCTCTAGGATCGTGAGAGTTGTGTGTATGAATCATCGGGTCTCTTTTTGGCTACCTCCCTGCATGCCTGTTTCTGCTTTGCTGAGTCAGTTACCCATCACCATTTACTTTCCATTTTCCTAAATTTTGTCAGCATCTCCTGTCTATTCTCACCAGTCCTCTTACTCCTTTTTTCCCTAAATATTTGCCTTTTTAATTCCTTTATTGTCTTTTCTTTTTAAATTGAAGTAACATTCACATAACAAAAAATTAACCATTTGAAAGCAAATAATCTGGTGGCATTTCGGGCATTCCTATCCCCAAGTAAGGTCACGTTCTGAAGTACTGGGGGGACTCCAACAGCTTTTTCTGGGGGACACAGTTCAACCCATAAAGGCGGCATGGATGTTAGGTAGGAACTTACTCAGAGAAAGAATCACTGGGCTTGTCGTGTGCAACAAGGTAAGGAGGTTGTCCAGGCAAGGGTAGCCTGGGATTGGTGTTAGAGCCCCTAAGGGAAAGAATGTGGTGGCCCTATGTGGGATGTCATAGGAGGGTGTTCACACATCAGCCTGGCACAGGGTGTCAGAGTCCAAGTGGATTGAGAAAAGGGTATCTGCACAAGGGAAGGGGTGGTGATAGCAATGGGAGACTGGTTACAAGCAGAAAGGCTGATAAATAAGTAAAGTCGTTAAGGATCCAAGTTTCTCAGTGTTGCAGAAGAGAAAAGCAAGTATGGAAAGGGAGGAAACTAGATGGAGCCCTGTGGAGTCATACTGTAATTAGAGATATCATTGTGAACCCATGTTATTCAAGAAGGAGATAGATAGGGGTGTCTGGATGACTCAGTCGGTTAAGCGTCCAACTTTGGCTCAGGTTATAATTTTACAGTTCATGGATTTGAGCCCTGCATCGGGCTCTGTGCTGAGAGCTCAGAGCCTGGAACCTGTTTCAGATTCTGTGTCTCCCTCTCCCTCTGCCCCTCCTCCGCTAGCACTCTGTCTCTGTCTCTCAAAAATATGGAAACATTAAACAAATTTTTAAAAAAATTTTTTAACGTTTATTTATTTTTTGAGACAGAGAGAGACAGAGCATGAATGGGGGAGAGTCAGAGAGAGGGAGACACAGAATCCAAAACAGGCTCCAGGCTCTGAGCCGTCAGCACAGGGCCCGACACGGGGCTCGATCTCACGGACCGCGAGATCATGACCCAAGCTGAAGTCGGCCGCTTAAACGACTGAGCCACCCAGGCGCCCCTAAACAATTTTTTTAAAAAAGGAGATAGATAGGATAAGATGAGATGAGATAACAAAGGGAAGCCTGGGTGGTTCAGTGGGTTAAGCATCCAGTTCTTGGTTTCGGCTCAGGTTCTCATAGTTCGTGAGTTCCAACTGAGAGTCAGGCTTCGCACTGACAGTGCTAATGCTCCTTGGAATTCTCTCTCTCCCTCTCTCTCAGCCCCTTCCCCCCACCCTCTCAAAATAAATAAATAAACTTAAAAAAAAAGATAAGATAAATAAGATAGGTAGATATGTATATGTATACACGTATATATACATTTTCTAGTTCTGTGCACTGAGAAGGCCAGGAAGTGGCAACACTCCTATAGCAACGAACACACCAACTTCATAGATCTTGGATTCTAAGTATTATTTCTCACTGAAAGGGCTTCTTGCAGGAATGGCTGACTCCACCACTGGAAAGAAGGAAAGTACAAGATAGGCTGAACATTTTGTTGTGCCCCCAAAAAAGGAAGTACTCAAAGAGTAATGGAAATGTATCAAAAGAACACAGAATGGGCTCTCACTAGCTAAATTGAAGACACTTTGAGGATCAAAATAAATAATGATGGTAACAGATTACAGTTCATTGAATATAATCGAAAACCATAAACCAATAGTGATATAAATGAATGAATGGATTATATAATGAACAGGACAATTACAGTTTCAAATGCTTCTATGCAAAATACTTAACAAATTCCTAAAAAAAGAGAAACTGCACAGTAGATAAGCCTGGCAGATATCACCTTCCTCAGGTGATGGGAAAGTTCACCTTATCAGCACTATAAAGGAACATTTGAAGTCTTGCACCACCTGATGGGATGCAATGAGAGGAACATATCATCCCTTCTATAGTATTCCTACCAATGATATATAGTGTGAATCCAACTACAAGGAAATCCCAGCAAAACCAAATTGAGACACATAAAATAACTGGCCTATAATCTTTTTTGTTTTTAAAGATCTAATTATTTTTTTAATTTTATTTTTAATTTTATTTTTTTTAATTTTTTTTTTAACATTTATTTATTTTTGAGACAGAGAGAGACAGAGCATGAATGGGGGAGGGTCAGAGAGAGGGAGTCACAGAATCCGAAACAGGCTCCAGGCTCTGAGCTGTCAGCACAGAGCCCGACGCGGGGCCTGAACTCACGGACCGCGAGATCATGACCTGAGCCGAAGTCGGACGCTTAACCGACTGAGCCACCCAGGCGCCCCGTATTTTTTTAAATTTTAAAAAAGTTTATTTATTTATTTGAGAGAGAGAGAGAGAGAGAGAGAGAGAATGTGGGGGAGGGGCAGAGAGAGGTAGAAAGAGAGAATCCCAAGCAGGCTCTTCATCACCAGTGTCGAGCCTGATGTGGGGCTTGAACTCACGAACCATGAGATCATGACCTGAGCCTAAGTTGGATGTTTAAATGACTGAGCCACCATGATGCCCTGGCCTATAATCTTTTAAAAAGTCAGGTCATGAATGTCAAGCAAAGAAATGAACTGTTCCTGATGAATAAGACTAAAGAGATATAAAACTTAAATGCAGTGTTATGATTATGATCTGGATCTTTTGGGGACAACCAGAGGCTCTTGAGCAGAGTCTGCAAGTTAAGTGGTTGTTCTTTATCAATGTTAATCTATATTGTATGGGAGTTATGTAAGATAATGTCCTTACTTTAGGAAACACCTATTGAAGTACTCAGAAACAGTGGGGCAATAGGTAGCAATTTATTCTCAAACCATTCAAGAATAAAAAAAGCTCTGTAATTTGTGTAACTTGCAAGTTGTTTCCAAACCTCATGCCAGGAATGGGTTACAAGTGTGTCAAGAAATTATTCCTCTCAGTCCTGGGGCACCTGGGTGGCTCAGTCGGTTAAGCATTCGACTCCAGCTCAGGTAATGATCTCACAGTTTGTGAGTTCCAGCCCTTCATCGGGCTCTGCACTGACAGCTCAGAGCCTGGAGTCTGCTTTGGATTCTGTGTCTCCCTCTATCTCTCTATCCCTCCCCTGCTTGCACTCTCTGTCTCTCAAAAGTAAATAAATAAACATTAAAAAAGAAAAGAAAAGAAATTATTCCCCTCAGTCCTGAGCAGGAATAGGTACAGACTGACTAGGTGAGTAGAGTGGACAGAGCCAAGGACAATGAAAAATGAAAATATCGGGAAGTCCCAGATAAAGGGTTCCCTCTGCCTAGAAGGCTTTACCCTCCACTTCTGTCTCCTTCTCATCTTCAGAACTCAACACCAACATCACTTATTTGGGAAGCCCTCTTTAACTTCTCTGGCCATGTCAGATCTCCTTACTATATGTTCTCAGACCATCCCATGCCTTTTATTTCATCATACTTATCATGGTTGTAATTTTATGTTTGTTTGTTTATTAATAAACATACGACTCTCATACAATTCATCTTGACCTTAAGTTATATGAAAGCAGGGACTGTGTCTTCATCTCCTCTTTGTAAACTTTTCGTTTATTTATTTGTTGGTTGGTTGATTTGTTTATTTAAAATTTATTTATTTTGTGAGAGATAGAGAGAGGGGGAGGGGCAGAGAGAGAGGGAGAGAGAGAATCCTCGCAGTCTCCTTGCTCAGTGTGTGAGAAGGGGCTCGATCCCATGACAGTGAGATCATGACCTCAGCTGATATTAAAAGTCAGATGCTTAAAAAAGGGCTTCTATTGTGAGTGGCACACATAGGGCAGCTCCATTGCTCTTTGTGCAGAATTGACATCAAGAGATTTCAGAAGCATAATTTTTTGTTACCCAGGCAGCTTGTGATCATTGGTCCTGAAAGAAAAAAAAAAAAAAAAAAGAGTCAGATGCTTAACCGACTAGGCAACCAGGTGCCCCTTTTTACAAACTTTTAAAATCGAAACCTATACACAGAAAAGTGCACAAATCCTAACTGTTTAGCTTGATGAATTATCACAAAGTGAACACATCTTGGTCAAGAAATAGAACATTCTCAGGATTCCAGAAGCCCCCCTCATGTAACCATTGAACTTCAAACCTCATAATTAATTTTGCCTGCTTTCTGAACCCAGTATAAATAAAATCATACAGTTTGTATTTTTTGTGTGTCTGGCTTCTTTGATGCAACATTGAATCTGTGAAATTCATATAGTTATTGCATATAACTACAGTCTATTTTTTGCATTGCTATATGGTATTCCATTGTATGAATATACTACAATGTGTTCATTATACAGTTGAAATCTCGACTATTATAAATAATGCCATAAGAACGTTTTTGTATGTCATTTTTATTGTGGGAAAACATACATAATATTTAACTTTTTAACTATTTTTAAGTGTACAATTCAAAGGCATTAAGTATACTCACAATGTTGTGCAACTATCAACACTATCCATTTCCAGAATTTTTCTGTATGTGTCTTTTTTTTAAATGTTCATATATTTATTTTTGAGAGAGAGAGAGCACGTGTGTGAGCTGGGGAAGGGCAGAGAGAGAAAGAGAGAGAGAATCTTAAGCAGGTTCTGCACCGTCAGCACAGAGCCCAATGTGGGTCATGAACCCACAAACCATGAGATCGTGACATGAACTGAAATCAAGAGTTGGATGCTTAACCAACTGAGCCACCCAGGCACCCCTGTACATATATCTTTTTTGATGCATATATGTGCATATTTCTGGTGGGCATATGCTTAGGAAATGCTGGGTCATAGAGAATGTTCAATTTTAGTAAATACTGCCAAACAGTTTTCCCAGGTGGTTGTACCAATTTACATGCCCACCAGCCCTGTATGAGAGGGCTGTATTAATCCTTTAATTAACCTAATAAGTGTTTAGTACAGTGTATCTTTTCCCATTTCTCTGATAACTAAGACAGTTTAGCACCTTTTCGCATGCTTTAATGGCCATCAGAGAGCTTCTTTTCTTAAATGACTATTTAAGTCCTTTGCCCATTTTTTATTGGATTGCCTATATATTTCTTATTGATGTGCAAGTTTTTTATACTAGTACAAGCTCTTTCTTGGATGTTTTGCAAATATTGTCCTTCATTCCATGACTTATGTTTTCACTCTCTTAATGGTGTCTTTTGAGCAACCAATGTTTCCACTTTTAATATAGTCTTATATACCAGTTGTTTCATTTACAGTTAGTGCTTTTTGTGTCCTATTTAAGAAATCTTTCTTTGCCTATTGAGAGTCATGAAGACATTCTCCTATGTCATTTTCTAGAAACTTAATTGTTTTACCTTTTACAATCTGAAATTTACATGTAGATAATATCAATCTGGAATTAACTTTTGTGTATGGTATTAGATAAAGGTCAAGATTCATTTTTTTCTCCTGTAGTTATATGCCCAGCAGACCCAGCCCACTAACTGAAAATATCTTCTGTTTCCCAGTGCACTGCAGTGACAAATTTGTCCTAAAACAAGCATGGATTTGTTTCTGGACTCTGAATTGTAGTCATTGATCTATTTGTCTCATTGTGCCAATATCATGCAATCTTAATTTGTAGCTTTCTGATAAATCTTTTTTTTTTTAAGTAACCTTTACATCAAATATGGGGCTCTTACTCATGACCCCATATGCTCTACTAACTGAGCCAGCAAAGTGCCCCTGTAGATTTCTGATAAGTCTTAATATCTGGTAGTGTTCTTCTTGCAAAGTGCTTTTGCCATTCTTCAACTTTTGTGTTTCCATACATATTTTCAAATCAAGTTGTTGATTCCTACCAAAAAATATGTTAGGATTACATCGACTCTATCTATAGATCAATTTGGGAAGAGTTAATTAACATTTTTACAATATTGAGTCTTTCAGTCCACGAATATGGTATATCCCTCCAGTTATTTAGATCTTCTTTACTTACTTTTATTAATGTTGTATAGTTTTCTCTGAAGAGATTTTATACTTCACTTATTAGATTTATTCTAAGTACTTGGAATTTTTTGAAGTTATTGAAAATAGGCCTGTTTTTCAAATTTTAGTTTCTTTCCATAGGTATATAGAAATACAATTGATTTTGGTGGCCCCTGGGTGGCTCAGTCGGTTAAGCTCCAGGTCTTGGTTTAGGATCAGGCCATGATCTTATGATTCATGAGATTGAGCCCCATGTCTCACTCTGCATTGTCAGCTTGGAGCCTGCTTGGGATTCTCTCTCTCTCTCTCTCTCTCTCTCTCCCTCCCTCCCCCCCCAAAATGAATAAAATAAATTTTAACCAAAAAAAAAAAAAAAAGAAGAATACCTTAGTATTACAGTTTCCTTAACATTAAAAGTCAACCTTAGGGGTGCCCAGCTGGCTCACTTGAAGAACATGCAACTCTTTTTTTTGTTTTTTTTTTTGGTAGTAGGTTTTAAAAAAATGTTTACTCATTTTTTAAATGTTAATTTACTTATTTTGAGAGAGAGACAGAAAGCGCAAGAGGGAAAGGGGCAGAGAGAGAGGGAGAGAGAATCCCAAGCAGTCTCCACCAGAGAAGAGCCTGATGCAGGGCTCTATCCCGTGAACCATGAGATCTGCCGAAACCAAGAGTTGGAAACTCAACTGACTGAGCTACCCAGGTTCCCCAGTGTTTATTCATTTATTTATTTATTTAGAGAGCACACATGTGAGTGGGGGAGGGGCAGAGAGTGAGGGAGAAAGAGAATCTCAAGCAGGCTCCAAGCTGACAGCATGGAACCCAACATGGGGCTGGAGCCCACAAACCATGAGATCATGACTTGAGCCAAAAATCAAGAGTCTGATGCTTAACCAACTGAGTCACACAGGGGTCCCCCGCATGCAATTCTTGATCTTGGGGTTATGAGTTTGAGTCCCAGGTTGAGAATAGAGATTATGTAAATAAATAAATTAAATAAATAAATAAATAAATAAATAAATAAATAAATAAACTTTTAAAAAATCACCTTAACTTCTTTTTACTTTGCCTCCAATTTAGCAATATCTATGAAGATATAAATTTTATATGCAAGCCATTTTAAATTTATTATTTATTTATTTAAAAGAGAAAGTGCACAAGCAGGGCAGAGGGGCAGAGGGAGAGAGAGAGAGAGAGAGAGGGAGAATTTTAAGCAGGCTCCACTCTCAGTGCATAGCCCAATGTGGGGCTCAATCCCACAACCCTGGGATCATGACCTGAGCTGAAATCAAGAGTCTGACACTCACCTGACTGAGCCACTCAGATGCTTCAGCAAGCCATTAAAAAAATTTTTTTTAATGTTCTATTATTTATTTTTTTTTTGGGGGGGGGAAGGGCAGAGAAAGAGGGAGACACAGAATCCAAAGCGCAAACTCACAAGCTGTGAGATCGTGACATGAGCCAAAGTTGGATGCCCAACTGACTCAGTCACCCAGGCACCCCAGAAAGCCATTTTGCAATCAATTAAGCAAACACTTGTCTGTTAACATATAAAAGTTTGTTTTACATAAATCTCTAGAATTACTTCAGGTGTACATATTACACTTTGGGATACATTGCTGTAAATGTTAGCTGTTTCATAAACATTTGTGTTAGCTGTTCATATTGTTGCTAGTGTTTATTTTTTAAAAAGATTTTATTTATATATAATGTCTACACCCAATGTGGGACTCAAACTCACAACCCTGAGATCAAGAGTCATATGCTCCACAGACTGAGCCAGCCAGGTGCCCCTATTAATGTTAGTTTTTAAATTATTTTATAAGTTGTCATATTCTATTGGTCACACAGACCAAACCTACTGCCATATAGGAGGGGACTATACAAAGATGTGAATACCAGGAGACAGAGATCATGGGAGGCCATCTTGGAGGCTGGATACCACATCTGAGGAACATAAATTGCTTGCTAGCACAAAAATAATACCATCTGGACTTCAAATTTCATAGGCTACAGTTTTGTCTTCTCTCTTTAACCCTTTTATATTGTAAAAATTTTCATACTGTGCATAAAAGGTGCGTAAAACATAAATGTGCAGTTTACTAAGTTATGAAAAAAACTGATATCTGTGGAAAAACAATCACCCAAGTAAAGATCTGGAACAATGCCAACACCCCAAAAGACCCCTCTCCATTCTCCTGAATCACAGTGCCTTCCACACTTTTGATGATCACCATGCTGATTCTTAGGGTTTTCAGTTTACTTTTCTTTATAATGTACCACCTAAGAATGCACTCCTATTCACTATAGTTTAATTTGCCAGTTTAGAAAATTTTTTACAAATGGAATCATGCAGTATGTAGTACTTTTGTATCTATTTTCTTTGGCTCAATATTGTTCTTAAGATTTATTTCTGAAAAAAAAAGATTTATTTCTGTTATTGAATTAAGCAGTTCGTTCATTTTCGACTCAGTATAGTATGCCATTCTATAAACATACAAAGTGAATCCATTTTGCTGTTTAAGAATATGTGGACTGTTTGTCTATTACAAATAAAGCTTCTGTGAGGATTCTTTTTAAAAAAAAATGTTTACTTATTTATTTTGAGAGAGAGGGAGGGAGAGAGAGAGCGAACGAATGTGAGTGGGGCAGGGGCAGAGAGAGAGGGGGAGAGAGAGAATCCCAAGCAGGCTCTGCACTGTTAGGAGACAGCTCACAACCAGAAGTTTACGACCTGAGCCTAAATCAAGAGTTGGACCCTTAACCAACTGAGTCACCCAGGCGCCCCTCTGTGAGCATTCTTACATCTTCCAGTATACCTGCACATGATTTTCTTAGGATATATACTTAGGAATAGAATTAAATAGTCATTTTCAACTTTAGCAGATAATGCCAAACTGTTCTTAAAGGGGCTGTGCCAACTTACACTCCCATCTGAAGTGTATGTGCATGTCCTTTGTTCTACCTCCTCACCAACATCTGGAATTTTAGCCCTGTTAGTAAGTGTAAAGTGTTATTTCATTATGGTTTTACTTTTCATTTTCATGATTATTTGTGAGGTTTTACATGTTTACTAGCCATTTGGATTTCCACTTTTGAGCACTTAAATATTTTGTCCATGTTTTGATCGAGGTGTCTGTCTTTTTCTTGTATTTTAACTGTTGTTTATATATTGTATATACGAGTCCTTTTTACGTGTACCATATCTTTTCCAACTCCATTCTCTTTTTTTAATTTATTTTTATTTTTTGTTTTTAATTGAAGTATAGTTGACATACAATATTAAATTAGTTTCAGGTGTACAACACAATGATTTAGCAGCTCACACATTTCCAAATTCTCACCACAGTAAATATATTACAAAATTATTGAATATAAATATGTATTTTTTACTATAAACCAGGTATTGTGCTACATGTAGATTTTACAAGTTTGAACAAAATGGACATGGCCATTACTCTCACAGAGCTGACAGAAATTAAACAAGCAATTATAATTATACTGGAGATATTATAAGGATGTCAGCAAGGGGACTCTATTACAGATGGTCAGTGAGGGCATCTCAGCAGAAGTAATATTAAATGCTTCTTTCCTTGTATTAAGTTTCTGTATATATCAGTGTATGATTTAGAGCCATACTGACTTTTTATTTATTTTTGTTTATTTATTTTTCACATTAGCAATGATTTTAATGAAAATGATCTAAATACACAAGTTAAAAGCCTGAGATTTTCAGGGTGGATTAAGAAAATGGTATTCAACCATGTTATGTGAATATGATTAATATTTTAGGAAGGAAAATTATATTAAGTAAAAAAAGTAAAAGTCATATACTATTCAAACAGCCAAAAAAAAAACTATAATGGGTATAAGGACAATATAGTCATTAGAACAAGGAAAATTATCATGAATAAAAAGGATATTAAAAAATGACAGAAAGGGTCAATTTTCCAAGATGATATAACAATTTTAAACATGTACACACCTATTTTTTGAAAGTATATATGTTTTCTAAATTTGATATATCATTTTATATTCCCACCAGTAATGTATGAGTGCCCCTGTTACTCTGTGTTCTCACCAGTAATTGAAATTTCATTTTTTTCTCCTTTCTAATAGTTTTCTAGTGCTATCTCATTGTACTATTACTTTACCTTTCCTGATGTTTGCACATTGTTTTATGCACATACTTGCAATCTGTACGTCTTCTTTTTTTTTTTTAAACTTGTTTTATTTATTTTTTTAAATTCACATCCAAATTAGTTAGCATCTAGTGCAACAATGATTTCAGGAGTAGATTCCTTAGTGCCTCTTACCCATTTAGCCCATCCCCCCTCCCACAACCCCTCCCGTAACCCTCAGTTTGTTCTCCATATTTATGAGTCTCTTCTGTTTTGTCCTCCTCCCTGTTTTTATATTATTTTTGTTTCCCTTCCCTTATGTTCCTCTGTTTTGTCCCTTAAAGTCCTCATATGAGTGAAGTCATATAATTTTTGTCTTTCTCTAATTTCACTTAGCATTATACCCTCCAGTTCCATCCACGTAGTTGCAAATGGCAAGATTTCATTCTTTTTGATTGCCAAGTAATACTCCATTGTGTGTATATATATATATATATATATATATATATATATATATATATATACCACATTTTCTTTATCCATTCATCCATCAATGGGCATTTGGCTCTTTCCATACTTTGACTATTGTTGATAGTGCTACTATAAACATGGGGGTACATGTGTCCCTTCGAAACAGCACACCTGTATCCTGTGGATAAATGCCTAGTAGTGCAATTGCTGGGTCATAGGGTAGTTCTATTTTTAGTTTTTTGAGGAACCTCCATACTGTTTTCCGGAGTGGCTGCACCAGCTTGCATTCCCTTCCAACTCCATTCTCTTAATGGTGCCATTTGATGAGCAGGAATTCTTCGTTGTGGTGAAGTCAAGTATATCATTCTTTTTGTTGTCATTTGTGTTAGCCTGGTTCCCCCTAAACCAGAGCCTCATTGTATTATTAGGGAGTCCAGGGTGCAGGTGTGAGGGACAAGGAGAGTGATGCAGGAAAGAAAGGAGAAACAACAGGAGGATGTTTCATCAGATACCTGGCGACCACTAAATGAAAGTGATTGCTGGATCTGGACACCGTGTCCTCAATAAACAAACTGCTTCTCAAAACCATCCTGGGAGAGGTGAGATAATGGAAGAAATGGAGATAAATTATTCACAGGCTCTTGTCTCCCACTGGTCAAAATTCCACACCATGGAGCATTATCTCCCTCACATTTACAGGTTGCATGTAAGAGTATGCACCTTAAAAAACAGACAAATGAAACATTTACTGTCATTTTAGAGGGGTTTAGGGACTTAATAGTGATAATGCATGGATTGAATCCACCATGTTTAACATAAAATCATATTTTCTAATTGGTTATTGCTAGCATATAGGAGCTGGTGATATAAAGGTACAGCCATTCCACTCACTGAACAGGCAGTGCCTAAGCTCAGTTCTCATCTAAAGACTCAAAACTTTGTTCTCCCGCTTACTTGGCACACAGCTTCCCATAAAGCTATAGCCCCAAGCAGAGGTTTGGCAATAGTTATGTTCAGGTTGCACATAGGGTTGGAGTGTCCTTGGCTTCAAGCTGAAAACCTGGCCCAGGTCCTCCACTTCCTGGGAGGCACTTACTTCTCCACACACAGGAGTGAAATCTCTGAAGGCTACCCTTACTTCTATCTAAACTTATTTCAAAGCCTCGGAAGTTTGTGGATTTGCATATATTCACAGGGAAGGTGTATTGTGTCTTAAAGTCTAGGTCTCTTTTCCCTTTTCAGGTTTTATCTGTCATTGCTATACGTCTGCTGCAGTGTGTGTGTGTGTGTGCGTGTGTGTGTGTGTGTGTGTACCCATTTCACCATTTTCATTGGGGGTCTAGTAAGAGTTTCTTGAACTGGTGACAGACAGCAGTTGTGACAGGATGTTAATTAGATTCTCCCTGTTGTCTTTGGAGTTTCAGCAAAAGCCTCAAAAGCAGAAAGGAACACAATAGATGCCAGGCACCCCTTCCCCCACCATCCACCTCAAAGGGAGATGGGAAGAGATTGTGATCCAGTCGGCCAGCTTTACTAACGTTCTACAGTTTGTATATGAGAATGAGGATTGTGTTGGGAGTTACCTGTGGGCTCTGAATTTCCTCTTTGCCACTCTGGCGAGGGAGAAGGGTTGTTCCCTTTGCCTAAGGCCAAGTGACTTAGAGGCTTCCACTAGCACCTCTCAGAATGTTTGGCATATATCTCCTGGGGTCTGGAAGTCCATAGGGAATGATATCCTAACTCCCACCTGAGGAAGTTCAAAAGCAAGATGCCAGCTGACTGACATGGCAAGTAAGGTGTGTGGGATAGAGAGTGAACTGCACTGCCCTTGTTAGCAGGGCAAAGATGCATAAGTGGTCTGGTGGGCCAAGTGTCCCCACAAAGAAACCAACATGGAATCATTTTAAAAGGATCCTTCCCAATCCAATTAAAAAATGGGCAGAAGACATGAACAGGCATTTCTCCAAAGAAGACATCCAGATGTCCAACAGACTCATTACTAGGGAAATACAAATCAAAACTACAATAAGATGTCACCTCACACTAGTCAGAATAGCTACAATCAACTATACAAGAAAAAACAGGTGTTGGTGAGGATGTGGAGAAAGGGGAACCCTTTTGCACTGTTGGTGGGAATGCAAACTGATGCAGCCACTCTGGAAAACAGTATGGAAGTTCCTCAAAAAGTTAAAAATAGAACTACCCTATGATCTAGCAATTGCACTGCTTGGTATTTGCCCAAGGAATACAAAAATACTAATTCAAAGGGACACATGCACCCCAATGTTTATAGCAATATTATCTATCACATCCAAATTTTGGAAACAGCCCAAATGTCCATCAACTGATAAATGGATAAAGAAGATATGGTGTATATATACAATGGAATATTAGTTATAAAAAAAGAATGAAATCATGCCATTTGCAATAACATGGATGGAGCTAGAGTATTATGCTAACCAAAATAAATCAGAGAAAGACAAATACCACATGATTTCACTCATGTGGAATTTAAGAAATAAAACAAAGGAGGATAGGGAAAAAAGAGAGAGAAAGAGGCAAACCAAGAAACAGACACTTAACTATAGAGAGCAGACTGATGGTTATCAGAAAGGAGGCAGATGGGGTGACAGGGTAAATAGGTGATGGGGATTAAAGAGTGCACTTGTTGTGATGAGCACTGGGTATTGTATGTAAGTGTTGAATCTCTGGATTGTACACCTGTAATTAATATTACACTGTATGACAACTAACTGGAATTTAAATAAAAACTTAAAACAAACAAGCAAATAAATGAAAGGATCTTTCCCATGATGTGTGCCCAAAGAGGAAAGGGACCCCAGGAGAGTGAGTTTTATGTGGGATGAATCTCTATAAGGCCAGGGACTGTGGGGAGAAAAGTAACAGGCAGTCAACCAGAGAAGAGGCATCACTGAGGTCCCAACAGGAGAGCCATAAAAAAGCCCACAGAGGTGACATACAAGAGAAAGAGCCAACATTTGTGAATCCTCCACGTGCATGGGAAACCAACTTTCAAAGATAACAGTACTCTGCACCACCCAGGAAAGACGGCCCTTTCCCCCTAATCCATTCTTTTCCTGCACCAAATGCTGGAGGAGGGCAGTTCAGAAACAGCAGCTGGCCAGTGGGAGAGGAGCAATAGACACTGAGGAGTAAAGGCAGGGATGTGGAGAAGCCTGGCATTCCTCCCTTCATCACAGCAAATTTCCCATCTGTAGCAGGCAAGAGCTGGGGAATGGGAGAACCTCATAAACTGAGGTGTAGAGTGGTACTTGTTACCCTGGACAAAACATTTTCACTACTGCAATGAGACTATTCTTGTGACTGAAAAATACTTAAAAAGTGAAGGAATCTGCAAGAGGTTTCATGCGGGATATGGAAAGAACTATGTGTAAGGCAGATGTGAAGGAGAAGCAGAAGAGTTTTGCAATTTTACACCATGGAGGCCAAATCCCTTGGTAAAAATAGCTATTCAGTATGGGAGAAGGATTGAAGAGGAGAATTTGATATAGAGTATAACTAACCCTGATTTATTTTGTTTTAATTTATCAATTTTTTAAAGTTTATTGATTTATTTTGAGAAAGAGAGTGTGTGGGCGTGAGTGGGGAAGCAGGAGGGGCAGAGAGAGAATCCCAAACTGTCAGCACAGAGCCTGACTTCGCCCACTGGATCCCATGAACCAAGAAGTCATGACCTGAGCTGAAATCAAGTGTCTGATGCCCAACCAACTGAGCCACGCAAGGTGCCCCTAACTAATCCTGATTTAAAAGGTATTGACTCCAGGGGCGTCTGGCTGGCTCAGTTGGTGGGGTGTGTGACTCTTAATCTTGGGATGTGAGTTTGAACCCCACGCTAAGTGTAGAGATCGCTTAAAAATAAAATCTTTAGGGGCGTCTGTGGGGCTCAGTCGGTTAAGCGACTGAGTTCAGCTCATGTCATGATCTCACAGTTAGTGAGTTTGGGCCCCTGTCGGGCTCTGTGCTGACTGCTCAGAGCTTAGAGCCTGCTTTGGATTCTGTGTCTCCCTCTCTGTCTGCCCTTCCCCCGCTCACACTCTGTTTCTCTCAAAAATAAACATTAAAAAAATAAGTAAATAAAATAAAATCTTTAGGGGCACCTGGGTGGCTCAGTCAGTTAAGCGTTGACTCTTGATTACGACTAAGGTCATGTTCTCCATATTTGTGAGTTCGAGCCCTGTCTTGGCCTCCACAATGACAGGGTGGAACCTGTTCAGGATTCTTTCTCTCCCTGTCTTCCTGCCCCTCATCTGCTCGCTCTCTCTCTCTCTCTCACTCAAAAATAAATAAATAAAAATAAAATAAAATCTTTATTATTTTTTTAAGTTTATTTATTTTGAGAAAGACCACATGCATGAAAGGGGGAGGGTCACAGAGATAGAGGGAGAGAGAGAGAGAGAGAGAGAGAATCCCAAGCAGGCTCAGCACCATCAGGGCAGAGCCTGATGCAGGGCTTGAACTCACAAACCACAAGATCATGACCTGAGCCGAAATTGGACACTTCACTGACTGAGCCACCTAAGCGTCCCTAAAATAAAATCTTAAAAAATATATAATAATAATTGTTTCTCAGCCTTTTGGCTAAGATCAAGTGTAAAAAAATAAATAAAATGTATTGACTCCAAGTGTCTGTGAACATCTTTTAACTTTTCTTCATGTTTATTTAGATCCCACCAAAAACATGAGTAACTGAAATTCATGTTTAGGCTAATAAAAAGACAGGGCACACCCCTCTGGCAGATTTTTAATTATTTTTTAAAACAATTTTATAGATTTTTAATTTTTATAAATTTTTAATTTTTAATTTATAGATTTTTAATTTTTAGAGTCAGACAATACAGATGCAAAACAAAACAACCAAAAAACCATTTTCATAATGGTCACATTCGTCAAGGTTGTACTGTGGTAGCAAATTATCCTTCAAAATCTCAGTGTTTTACACAACAAAGCTTCATTTCATGCTCATAGTGTATGTTCAACTCAGGGTTGGGGGTGGTACTCTGTTTTACACAGTCACTCAGGGACCTAGGCTGACAGGTTGTACCATCTGTAACATGTGGCTTCCTCATTTGCCACAGCAAAGGAGGAAAGAGCATGGAAATCTTATAACCATTCCTTCCTGATAGAGCCTGGAAGTGCTTCCATTCAGTCTATAGTGGATAGAAATAGTCACGTGACCCCCTTTCTGAAAGAAGGAAGGAAATGTCCTTTTCTTTGTGCCCTAAATGAGAGGAAACACAGATTATCAATAAGCCCTGCTAAAGTCTCCCAGATCTCTGAATCTCACCAACCCAGGGATGACTAAAATCATCTTCCCTGGACTATTTTATTTTTTTAAAGTAGGCTCCATGCCCAATATGGGGGCTTGAACTCACAAGTCTGAGATTGAGAGTCACGTGCTCTACTGACTGAGCCAGCAAGGCACCCCTTCTCTGGACTATTTTATATGGCAACTTAACTTATATAGACTGTCACCCTTCAGTTGTTACCTAACCAGTTCAGTTTGCCCTATGCACAGAAAGCCAATCACTGAGACCTGCAGATATGTGGCAGAGAAAGGAATTTATTCACAAGGCAGCCAAGCGTGGAGATGGAGAACAGGTCTCGTATCACCTTTCCTGAAAAAAAGGTCTCTTGAGTATTTATGGGATTTTAGGGACAGTGTGGGGGGATATGACTGGAAGCTAGAGAGGGTGAGATAAAGGTCAGGGAATTGTTGATCTATGCAGGCACAGTCCATCATCTTGCTTCTTCATATATCATATGCTCAAAGATGGGGTATTGACAAGATTAGGGGGTGGAGATTTCAGGCTCCTTGACATCAAAATGTCACCTATGGAGATTTGTGCGGGCCCAGTAGGAAGGTCTTGACCTGTCTGAACTGGATGAAAGTGGGCCTCTTAGTTCCTGGAAGACAACTTAAGCTTAAGTGTCTTGTGACTTGTACCTCAGAGACATTTCATACATAGAAGCAGTTATACATTCTTATGATATTTTACCTGGGCTGTCTGCTGTTCAGAGGCAGTTTTAAAGTTTATTGTTTTAAAAAACGGGCCTTAGCAATGAGAAAGAATGAAATATGGGCCTTTGTAGCAACGTGGATGGAACTGGAGAGTGTGATGCTAAGTGAAATAAGCCATACAGAGAAAGACAGATACCATATGTTTTCACTCTTATGTGGATCCTGAGAAACTTAACAGAAACCCATGGGGGAGGGGAAGGGAAAAAAAAAAAAGAGGTTAGAGTGGGATAGAGCCAAAGCATAAGAGACTCTTAAAAACTGAGAACAAACTGAGGGTTGATGGGGGGTGGGAGGGAGAGGAAGGTGGGTGATGGGTATTGAGGAGGGCACCTTTTGGGATGAGCACTGGGTGTTGTATGGAAACCAATTTGACAATAAATTTCATATATTGAAAAAAAAACGGGCCTTAGGTTATAGTTTGAGTAGGAATTTTCCCCATTTTCAACCTGACAAGTCTTTTATGCTACTTAGCTGGTATAATCAAATCTCTGAGTAGAGGTCTCTACTGCACAGCACACATTATGAAATATGTTCTAAACTGTACAAAAACCTTACATTCATGTATTATGGTTATAATATAATATAAGAATAATGAATAATATGAATTCATGAATAATAATGAATAATATGTGAAATATGAATAACGAATAATATATGAATAACTCATATATTCTGGTTAAGAGCCATTGCTTTCTCAGACTGCTTTACTTTCTTTTACTTCCATCATCAATACTGATATTTTGTTTTCTTTTCACAAGGAAATCCCATTAACAAAATCTCTTTACTGTTAAATTACACAACTAAAAGAAAACAAAATGGGCGGAGTCGTGGATGGTGAACACTTGGCAAGGTTCATTCATTAGCTGGGTAACTCACTCCCTCACTCTGACTTCCCACTATACAGGTAATCCCAACTCATGTTTTGAACAAAATTGGTTATCTGTGAAAAGTAATTTTAAATTTTAACTTAATGAATTGATTATGGGGGAATTCACACGTAAAATCCCAGATAAACTAAATATGGAAAACAAAATCGTTCAAGTGTTAAAAAATATGCGGAATACATTAATAACCTTGACATGATGAAGACCTTAAGCCATGAAACCCAAAAGTCAGGAATCAAAAATTCAAATGCCTATTGGGAGCAAGCTTGTAATGTTAAGGAGGGAACTAAGCTGAGTGCAAGAGAAATTAACTAGTAAAAAAGTTATTCTTACAGAGCTATGATATAAGCAAATGTCATGAAATTGGATATATTTTAAATTTAATGTTGTAATATATAAATTAGAAGATAGAAATCTTTTATGTTTAAAATTTTTGTTCTGCCTTTGCTTGGGAATCAGAAGTCTAATTCTCATACCAATTTCACATTTTGTGTTTCTAGCTGATAGATGAAAACTGTCAAAGCGTTGTTTTGTTTGGAAGAGTTTGGTTAAGGTCAACTTTTTTTTCTGTTTTGACCATGGTTTTTCTTCTTTCATGTGTTGACTTCTTGACTTTTGTATCAAGTATGCAGGCCCTGAGCCTGGGGACTACTACAGTCAGGTGTCCAGGAAAATTCTGGTCATAGATTGGAGGATCTGAATCGCTCAAAAAACTCTCTAGTCTTCCTCTCATGATATGGACCCCTTGGCAATGAGACCTTCCCCATGACCGTAAGTATTTTGGTTGATAGAACAATTTAGTCTGATGTCTGCTTTGGGTTTGACTCTCGCCCCCCAAACCCGTCCCCATTCCGCATTTCTCCGTCCCCAACTTCAATCGACAGAGATCAGATAAAATGGAAGGTAAAATGATGCGTCTTCTGTGGGGTCCGGGGCGTTGGTGGTCACTACGTGCCATAACCTTCTCCATACCTAACGTTTTGGGTTTATTTACATTCCCATCACTTATAACCACTTATCGTCCCCACATAAAGTAACAGGGTTGGGGGACAGGAGAAGAGCGAAGATGCTACCAGATGTCACCCTACGCCTCGAGCAACCCCAGAAAAGCCAGTTCAGCTCCCTCTAATCCCCTCTTCCGCCCGGGCCTAACTGCGCGGAGGCTCCCGAAGTCACGTGGTCGCCGGGGGACGGGGAAGTGGGAGGCTCAGCCGCCGCCATCTTGCAGGTTCGGAGGCGGAGCGTGCGGGGCGCAGGTCGCGCGTCCGCTTCCCCTCCCCTCGCCCTGCCTCGCTCGGGCTTCTGCGCTCCTCCCCACTTCAGGCTCTTGTGGCCGCTCCCTGAGTGGAGGAGCGGGGAGCCCCGGAGGGCGGGGGGGTGTGTCGGACGCGTGCTCGCGCTTCCAACCGCCAGCAGCGGCCGCGCGCTCGGCCGGCCCCAGCGGCGGCGCGGGGCCGAGGGGAGGGGGCGGCTCCGGCTGCGGGGGCGGCGCGTGGCGGCCGTGGCTGCAGCTGCGGCGGCGCGCTGGGGCCCCGCGTCCAGGGCGCCCCCCGGTCGGAGCTGCCGCCGTGGCTGCTGCTGCCGGAGCCATGTACCGCAGCGGCGCCCGCTCCTCCGTCTCTTCGCACCGGCCTAAAGAGAGCGGCGGGGGCGGCCCGCGCACCGGCCGCAGCTCCGGCTCCTCCTCAGGCCCGGCTCGCCGCACCTCGCCGCTGCCCTCCAGCTCCTCCTCGTCTCGGAACCCAGCTCGCCGTCCCCGCTCGCCCTCAGGGCACCGCGGCCGCCGGGCCTCGCCGTCCCCGCCGCGGGGTCGCCGTGGCTCCCCGTCCCCGCCCCGCGGCCGCCGGGCCTCGCCGTCCCCGCCGCGGGGTCGTCGCGTTTCCCCCTCCCCGCCGCGGGCGCGTCGCGGCTCCCCGTCGCCGCCGCGGGGCCGACGACTCTTCCCGCCGGGCCCGGCCGGTTTCCGAGGCAGCAGCCGCGGGGAGTCCCGCGCGGACTTCGCCCGGGACGGCCGTGGAGACCATCCAGGCGACAGCGGCAGCCGGGTAATCCCACCCCTCGACCGGGACTCCCTCTATACCCTAGCCCCCTCGCCCGGGCTTCCCGCTTTCAGAAACGCCCGCAGCACAGGCGCCCCAAGGCCTCCAGGCCAGAGTCCCAGGATCGAAGGCCCTCCACCCCCCCTCGGGCTCCCTCGGCGACGTCCGAACCTGGAGGTTCCCCCTCAGCCCTGGGAGCCGCTTTACACAATAACGGACTCGGGACCCAGACGGGCGCCTGGTTCGGGAGGCAGTGCATCATTTCAGGAATAGGCTGTTTGTCTCACTCTGGGGTGAGATGCGGAAAAGTTTGCCAGGGCGAGGGGAATGTCCTCCAAACTGTGTGCCTGGTACTTGTTCAGTAGTCGATGTTTCCCTCAGAGTTGCGTGGTTTGGTATCCCCTTAGACCTGAGCTGCCCCGTGGCATCTTTTCTTAGAAAAGAAGCTGAAATGTCTTTGTGGCCAGTTAGGGTTGCCTAAACCTCATCAGCGAAGACACCTAGAGTGTAAACTGTTAGCAAATTGGCGCTACTCCGAAATGAACTGTGCATACCCACAGTCATTAATAAGTACCACCACTTACTGAGTTATGTGGCAGGATTATGCTTCGACCTTCATTTACACATTCCCTTTGAACACTCACAACCCTTTGAGGCGAGGAAGTTAAAATTTTGCCTTATTGAATAGCTGAGGTATCCAGAGAGGTTTGAGCAACTTTAAAAAATGTCATACAACTAAGAAGTGGTGTAGCTGTGATTCAGTCCATGCGTACCCGGTTCCCACCATCCATAATTTTAACAGTTATGTTTCCCTGCTAAAGGAATGGGACATGAGGTTAAGAAGTTCAGTTTAGGAGCACCTGGCTGGCTGGGTTTGTAGAGTAGGGCTCTTGATCTCAGGGTCATGAGTTCAAGTCCCACATTGGGTGGAGAGACTACTTTAAAAATAAAATCTTTTTTAAAAAAGATAGAAGGTTAGACATAATATTGACCTCTCACCGTAACTGCCTCTGGCCTGGGACTGGTGTTTTGGAATTTGTTTTTATTTTCAGTTCATCAATTTTTTTTTAAAAAACCCCATGACAAAGTTTCTGTTTTCTCTGCTTGCTCTCTAAGAGTATTGACGTGCTCTAGGTACTCTGGTCTTAGGTGAATTGACTTGTCACTATGTTAAGATTTTCACAGCTGAGCAGCTATAGTCTGAGGAAGCAAGAAGTTCTACAGAGGAAGCAAAGAAAATTGAATACTAGTTTCCACAGCCTCCCTTTTCTTCAATGCTCCAAGCTTTTCTTCTCAAGTCAGTGACATCACCCATTGCTCAGCCAGAAATAGTGATGGTTTCCCTTCTCCCAAGTCTAAGCTGTCAGATTCACTCCATGTGTCAACATGTCAGCTCTGCCTCCAAGATACATCCCCCAAACTGTCCACCTGCCATTAGTCTAAGCCCTATTGCCTTTTGAGTGGATTATTGCCTTAGTTTCCTTTACATTCCATTCTTGTTACCACCTAGTTTATTCTGTACCTAGCAATCAAGATAATTTTTGTCAATCTTCATTTTATACAATTGAGAAGTATTTATTCAACATCTACCATATTAGACACTGTTCTGGGCACTGGGGATACAACAGTGAACGGTCAAAAACCCCTGCCCTTACAGAGCTTATATTCTACCAGGGGGAGTCAGGCAATAAGAGAAGTAAAATATTTTGGCATATTAAATGGGATTAAGTACTAAGTAAAAACAAAAACAGAAAGGAATTCATCATTTTTAATAGGGTAGCCAAGGAAGGCTTGGGAAGGTGACTTCAATAAAGACTTGAATGAGATGAGAGTAGGAGCAATGCAAGCATCTGGAGGAAGAATGTAGTCAGATCATATCACTCTAATGCTTGAACTCCTTCTGTGGTTTATTACTACACTAAGAACAAAATCCAAATTTTCTGTCTTCTGTCACTTTGCTACAGTCACACTGGCTGTCTTTCTGTTACTCAGAACATGCTAAGCTCATTCCACAGCTTGTTCTTTTTGCCAGAAACATACTTCCATCTGTTTGCAAGGCTGACATCTCATCAGTCAAGGGTCAGGTTAAATAATATCACCTCAGAAAAAGCCATCTTTAACCATCCTATCTGAAGTAGTTCCTTTTCTCTAATCTCTTTCATATTATCACTTTTTAATGACTTTATAGCACTTACTGCTATCAGAAGTACTTTAAAAAACACACAAAACCTGTTATTTGCTTACTTCACCAGAAATGTATAGATTCTGAGAACAGACTCGATTTACTCTTTTTTTTATTTTTTTATTTTTTTATTTTTTTATTTTTATTTTTATTTTTTTTTATTTTTTTATTTTTTTATTTTTTATTTTTTTTATTTTTTTAATATTTTTTATCGATTTACTCTTTTAGTCCCATGCCCAGTACTAGTAAATGAAAGAATGAGAGGTCTCTGATTGGGAGGCTTGGAAGTGTGGTCTTTCATCTAAGAAAATGATAATTTTTAAAAATATGCTTTATTTTTGGATAGTATCTTACCATAGTCATTTCTCTCCTTTTTGGGTGACAATTTTATGACCTCCGAGTAGTACATTTTTGGGTATAGGGATGTCTTGATCCTATAGAATATTACATTATCTTTTACTTTTGTAGAGACGCTCTCCTGGTCTGCGTTCTGACTCTTCTTTGGAACAGAGCTTAAGAATCACTGTTGGCAATGACCATTTCTGTGTTGGCATACCAGAACGGCGGCGGCTTAGTGATCGACTGGGGTCACCAGTGGATAATCTGGAGGACGTGGACAGGTAGGCTTCATTTGGGGTAGGGCACACTATAATAGTGCTTGAAGCTAGAAAAGTTGCTTTTTTCTGAATAATGTATTTGAAAGAGTGGTGCCAGCACTGAAGTTACACCCTGTGTCCAGTACAAAGTATAGCATTGGAAAAGGCTTTCTCAGTGGGAAGAGTGTATTGACGTAGACTCTGTTGCTGAAAGAATTACATAGAAGAAAAGACTTTAATTTAGAATGTCATCCTGGTCCATCTAGAAAGGGGAAGGCTGAGGGGACATAGACAGGACATAAACGTAAACAATTGAGATGGTAAGGATTCTAAAATACTGGAACTAGGATCCTTTCTACAAAAGAAAGTTCTGGACAAAATAGGAAATCTTTTTTAAATGGCGTTTTCAGCTTGGTCAGGCTGAAATATAGATTCAGAAAGGTTTTAGATAAATTCATATCTAACATGTATCTAAATTCAGTATAAAGTATATTAAGCGTTAGTAGAAAAGTTAAAGCTCTTTAAAAATGTTTAATTTCAGTTTTTACAACTATTGAATGCTGAGGGCAGACAAATACACTCCACAGAGTATTAAATGTAGATCTTAGGTATTAGGAACCTCACCACGTGGGAAGTTAACTAATCACCTTAGGTGTTTTTCACCTCACAAAAGTAAATAAATAAGAATGGGAGTACAGGGAAAGTGCTTTCTGAGAGCTGGGAACCATGTCTGTTGTGGTATCTTCCCAGCATATTGGGAGTTTTCACAAATGATTAGCAGTAGCAACAAGTCAATGTAATATTCTTTCAAACTGAGACTGTCCATGTAGTGGTACACTGAGCATAGGCAGACAGGTGGGGGACAGCTGGGCAGGAAGTCTGAAGACCAGTGTTACTCTTTGGTGATATTTACTTCAAAGCTCCAGTGGCAATTTGATGTGGCAGACCAAGGCAGGAGAGTTGTGTGTCATATGACAGCAATTTCTGGGGCACCTGGGTGGCTCAGTAGGTTAAGCATCCGACTTGGGCTCAGGTCGTGATTTTGTGATTCACGAGTTTGAGTCCCCCGTCTGGCTCTGTGCTGACAGCTCAGAGCCTGGAGCCTGCTTCAGATTCTGTCTCCTCTCTCTATGCCCCTCCCCCACTCATGCTCTATCTCTCTCTCAAAAAAAACTAAAAACATTAAAAAATATATTAAAAAAAAGAAACTTCTGAACATAGGGCTTTAAGTTATGTGACTATATCCCTTAATTGAGGCAAAAGCCCTTGCCCTTCTGGCTACTTCTATTTTGGGAAATGATTGAGTAGGTGGTGCCAGGTGTGACTCTCTTCCTTCCTTGTTAAGGTTTTGAGATAACTATAGCATTTCCTCTTGTCACCTCCCCTTTCTATAAGCTTCGTTATGCACTTGTGCTTCAGATAGTGAATTGTCCGTTTTTAAGTTGTAAAAATTAAAAATTGCCTTTTAGGGAGTTTGGGATAGTAATTGTCTTCCCAGAATCATGTGTTTCAGAGAGACAAGTCTGTTTTAGAGAAAATGAGACTAAGGTTCTAAAAGGAGCTATCAGGGGCGCCTCAGTTGGTAGAGCATGCAACTCTTGATCTTGGGGTCGTGAGTTCAAGCCCCACATTGGGCATAGAGATTACTTAAGGAAAAAAATAATAATAAAAGGAGGTAGCAATCCATTCTTTATATTGTTTTGTCCCCTGTATTTTTTCTCTATATGGTTTGTGTGGATAATTACTGTCCAGTAATACCAGGCCATAGGACCACTGGTGTTCTCATGATGTCTCCTGACAGTGTATCCAGTTCAGCTAATGAAACAGGCCATTTCCATCCTTTGTATGTAGGTGCTTTACATTTTTTTCCTGGCGATACGTGGTTAGCTAAGTCACTAGGGCATGCCACTTTTATTCCCAGGGACTCTCGTTCCTGGGGGTGTTAAGTTCGAACCCCAGGTTGTGGGTGTAGAGATTACTTAAAATTTTTAAAAATAAACTTTTCCTGGGACCCTGATAATCTTTCTCTTCCCTTATTTTTTTTTTTTTTTTGTAAAGTTTATTTATTTTGAGAGAGAGAGAGAGAGAGAGCACGTGCTCTAATTTAAGCTTCTAAAGACTTGTGGCTGTGAGTTCAGTTTACCCTGTTAACAAAGTAGTCTGCACGTTCCATTCACAAAATTCTTATCTTAACTCTTCCTTGCCCTGACTTAGGTTGAAGGAGCAGAATTTTTTCTTTCTGATTTGCCTTAGGGAAAAGACAGAAGCAAAGAGCTTTCTTCAGGCATTTTAGGGAATCAGCAGAAGAATGGGAAGTTTGGACTCTACAGGGTCTTTTTTCTTCTTCTTTTTCTTAATCATATACATTTTTTAACAGCTTTATTGAGCCATAATTCACATACCGTAAAATTCACCCATTTAAAGTGTATGGTTCAGGGGTGCCTGGATGGCTCAGTCTGTTAAGCACCCAACTGTTGATCTCAGCTCAGGTCTTGAGCTCAGGGTTGTGAGTTTAGGCCCTGCACTGGGCTCCATGCTGGGCATGGAACCTATTTAAAGAAAAAAAAATGTGTGCAGTTCAGTGACTTTTAGTCACTGAGTTCACAGAGTTGTGCATCCACTACTATGATTAATTTTAGAAAAGTTTTATTACCTGCACTCTTAGCTATTAGTTACCCCCCCCCCCCATGCGATAGTTACCGCTAATCTGTTTTCTGTCTAGATTTGCCTGTTCTGGACATTTCATATAAATAAAATCATACAATATATGGTCCTTTGTGACTAGCCTCTTTCACTTAGCATAATGTTTTCAAGATTCATTCATGTTGTAGCATATAATAGTACTTCATTTCTTTTTGTTACCAATAATATGTCATTGTATGTGTTTTGTTTATCCATTCATCAGAGATGATTGGATGGATAAATTTGGGTTGTTTCCACTATTTGGCTATTGTGAATAATGCTGCTGTGAACATTGGTGTACAAAGTTTTATGTGGGTATATGTTATATGTTTTTTTACTTGTTTAATGCAATTCATAAATACAGAAGTACAGAGAGGGAGCTCCCATCTACTTGCTAGATGAGATGCTGACCAATGCATGAGTAGCTTAAAAAAAAAAAAAGTAGAATAATATAGTGAACCCCCATGTACCCATCCAGCAATCCAACAATCAATTACTTATTTATTTATTTTTAAAGTTTATTTATTCATTTTTGAGTGAGAGAGAAAGTGAGAATCCCAGGCAGGCTATGCACTGTCAGTAGAGAGCCTGATGAGGGGCTCGAACTCACAAACCATGAGATCATGACCTGAGCCAAAGTCGGATGCTTAACTGGCTGAGCCACCTAGGCACCCTGTCAGTTTTTAAAATAGATAGACCTTATACACTATTTAAAACCTTAGAAAAGAGTGGGACTTAACTAAAACTTTCAGAGAGAGTCTGTCCCTGGACTATTCTAAGCTACAGAGGATGGGACCCTTTTTAGGGCTCACTTTTACCGTAGCCAGTTCTTTCTCTTATCCTTTGGGAGACCTGGGGAAGGAAGACATGAGCTTCTAATAAGCATCTTGATTTCTGCCTGTATAGAAATCAATGATTTCTGTATTGCATGATATATATGCATGATATACATATGATAGTTTATTCTTTTAACTGTTAACATACCTTTTTTCATTGTGTTGTTTTTGCCTTCTTTTGCTGAAGGTTACAAGTCTGGATTGATACTGTCTGGGAGTCATCTCATTATTTCTAGCTTCTTTATATTTAGTGCTAGATTAGATCTTGAGCTAGTATGCCATTTGGTGGTGATATGTAATAGTTCTAGTGGGGAGCTGAACATGGAAGTATGGATGAATTTGCCACTCCCCATGGAGCCTGTGTTTTTTCCTCTACACTAATACAGTCAGAGACTTTTTTATGGTAGATGGTATTGTAGTAATAGAGTGGCTCATGGACATTTCCTCCCTGGAAATAGGCGTGTTCATGGCTGACAAACCTATAGAGTAAAATATATTACTCTAGTTATGTTTGATTTCAGAGATCATCCTTGGTTCATTCCAATTTTTTCCTATTTTATTTATTTCCTACTATATCGAGACCTCAAAATTCCCCAGATTCTTGGGGAGGAGGTGGGTAACAGGAACCTGGATTCTCATGGGTGGCATTCTTTTAGAGGAAGTGATAAAGTTTATCTATGATAGTCTTTCGTAAAATTATTTATAGCTGTTACCCAGGTCTACAACTTTGAACAAAGTTCTAGAAAAGGCAACTCTTTGATGTTCTGCTCAGTCCCAGAGAAAGCAACTAAAAAAAAAACAAAATCAAAGAAAAGTTATTTCTCAGAAACTCTACAAAACACAAAAGTACATACTAGAAACTAGAAAACACCAATGTGAGTGGAGTGTGAATGACACATAAATTTTTTAAAAATGTTTATTTTTGAGAGCACACGTGCAAGCAGGAGTTGGCGGGGGGTGGATGGTGAGAGAAAGCAAGACAGAGAATCCCAAGCAGGCTCTGCACTGTCAGCACAGTGCCCAATGCAGGGCTTGAGCTCATGAACTGTGAGACCATGACCTGAGCCGAAATCAAGAGTTGGATGCTTAACCAACTGAGCCACCCAGGTGCCATGACATGTAAATGTTTCATTCAGATTACTTAAAAGTTAGAGTGCTGGAGGATCTTTATTTCTATCTATGATTGAATCAGAAATTTTCTTTTTTGGACAGTAGAAACTCTGTGACCATAGTACCCAAAAAGATTAGGACTATTTTGTGTGATAAAGAGCTCTGAGCTGAAAGGACAGGTGTCCCATCCTATATTTTTATCTTTGTGCCACAGAGGTCCAAGACCATTTTATTTCTTTTTTTTTAAAGACCATTTTATTTCTATGAAAATAAAAATATATAGTGAGCCAAATCATTCCATACTCTTTCATAGACCCAGGATGAGCAGAGTGCTTGTGGATATCCAAGCAAAGTAGAAAAGAGAGAACAAAACAGGCTGTAAATGGATTTTATGGTTTTTAATATGTGACCTAGCAAAACAGAGCATTGGAGAATCTTCTAAAACTTGTGAGAAAATCGTGCCAATTAGGTAGCTCAGTAGTTTAAAAAAAAAATCTTCCCCACAGTGAAATACTTCTTTTCCAAATGGTATATTATACAGAACTTTACATTACAAACAGTAAAAGTTGGGGCCAGTATGATTTCAGTGAGGTGGAAGGCCCAGAGCCATGCAAGGCTCTGCTTTCTTAGCATGTCCTTCCTTTAGGCATCTCCTAAGCACTCTTAAGAGTCTCTGTAGAACACAGCTTGAAAATTATTGACCTGGCCTGATATTTCTCACATTTCATTTATGGATTAATTTTTTTGAGAGGGGGTTGCAGAGGGAGAGGAAGAGAGAGAATCTTAAGCAGGCACCCCACCCAGCACCAGAGCCAGTGCAGGGCTTGATCTCACGAACCGTGAGATCATGACCTGAGCCAAAATCAAGAGTTGGATGCTTAACTGACCTAGCCACCCAGCCAGGTGCTCCCATCTCTCACATTTAAAAGTGCATACAAATCATCTGAAGCTCTTGTTAAAATAATGCAGTTTCTGAATCAGTAGGCCTGGATGGAGCTTGAGATCCACATTTCTAAAAAGTTCCTAGGTAATACTCATGCTGCTAATTGAGACCACACTTTTGATAGCAAAGAGCTAGAATTTAAACTAGCGTGGAATTGTGTAACCCACACTTTTTGTAGTCTGGTAGCGATGTTTTCACATCTCCCAGACCCTCTCGTGATATTCTGCATCCCCAAAGTCTAGTCAAAGAGATTAGCCTAAAAGTTCTGTCTAGATAGATAGTAATAGTTCCCTTTGGTTAGAGATTGAAGCTGCTTGTGCCCAGGGGAAAGGGAGAAGAAATGTTCCATAGATTTGTTCTTGGATTTCATGATTTTTGTCTTTTGTCCTAAGCAATCTGTAGCCCCCTTGCTGAATGTCAGCCTCTTAGAGGCTTATTTGCTCTTGCTCTTTCCAAGTCCATTGTATTCACTGATGCTTGTCTCTTTCCTCAGGGATGACCTGACTGATGATTCAGTCTTCACTCGAAGTTCCCAGTGCTCTCGAGGTCTTGAACGATATATTTCTCGGGAGGAGGGACCTCTCAGTCCCTTCTTGGGACAACTTGATGAGGACTACCGGACAAGAGAAACTTTCTTGCATCGTTCTGATTATAGTCCCCATATCAGTTGTCATGATGAGCTGTTGCGGGGAACAGAGCGGAATAGAGATAAACTCAAAGGCTCCTACTCTGTACGACCTGAGGAAAGGAGCCGGGAGGCCAAACGGCCCCGTTATGATGACACAGAGAAGATACATGGCATGGGCGGTGATCACTCAGGTTTTTCATCAGGGACCCGCAACTATCGACAGCGTAGACGAAGCCCAAGCCCTAGGTTTCTAGATCCTGAGTTTCGAGAGCTGGACCTTGCCAGGCGAAAACGAGAAGAAGAGGAAGAACGAAGTAGGAGCTTGAGTCAGGAGCTAGTGGGAGTTGATGGTGGTGACACTAGCTGTTCTATTCCTGGACTATCAGGTGTCCTAACAACATCAGAGCCAGGGTATTCTTTACATCGCCCTGAGGAAGTATCCGCTATGCCCAAGAAGTCAATTCTGAAGAAACGGATTGAGGTGGACATGGAGCCTTCCATTCAGGTCTCTGCTGCATTTCTTCTAGAATCTCTTGCTAGTCCCTCTAATATCTTAAAACTCGGTTACTTTCCTGAGGGTTGTGTCCCTAATGGTATCTTTGTAATATAGTATCTTCCAAGATTCTCCAGAGTAAACTGTAGGCCTCATAATGCATCAGTAGAGGGCTTCTATTGTCATATATTAGGCTAAGTAAACATTTTGGAGAGTATTTATTGAAAGTTTTTTTCTCTAAATTGGATAGCCCTCAAGGAATCTTTGAATATGGGTTTCTTGGAAGTGAAGCTTGAAGGGCAAAGAGAGTAGACGATCTGAATTTTCCTCATTTCTCTTTAGAGAAAAGATTTATGAGTAGACACTAGGCACTAGACCAGAAACCAGGTGATTCTGATTCTGATTCCACTGCCACTACTTGCTGTGTGATTTTTAGACAAGTTACTGGGCCCTGATGTTTTTTCCTCATCTTTGAAAAGGTGGTCAAGCATGAACGCTAGTTTTTAGCTATTCTCCTAGGAGCTAAAAGTTTCTGAAGAAGTACCTAAGGGCATGTAAGGAAGCAAGGGGAGGTTGATCAGTTAGGTTTCAGAGTTTCCTAATCTCACTTCAAAGTGGCTCCACTTTTATATGTTTCCCCCCCTCCCCTTTGAGGGACCCATAGAAAAGAAACAAGCTAGAGTATATCTCTAAAATCCTTTTGAATTCGTATTGCTTGGTAAGGAGTACAAGAAATGGGCAAAAGTAAAGATTCATGCCAATCTACTTTATTTCCTGTTCCCCCTTGCTACAGCAGAAGCATCTGGACAGACGGAGACCCAAATCTTGAACCTGCCTAAGGATACTGTACCTCCCTTTCATTCATACTTAGCATCCCCCTATTTATTCAAGAAGAACCAACTATTTAAGTATTTGTCTCAATTACTAGTTTTCTGAGATTCTACATAGAGGCTAAATCAGTTGTGTCTGTCTTTACAGCTTGAGAGTTTTTCCAGCAATACCAGCCCCAGCCAGGATCACCCTGTCTACTCTGGTCACCCATCTCTTCCACTAAGTGGTGCTATTGCTGCTTTTGCCTCAGAGATTGAAAACAAGGGGACTATGGTAGAGACTACCTTGAAAGAACCTCAGGGCAACCTCTATCAATGGGGTCCCCTCCCTGGGATGCCCAAAGACAACAGTCCTCTCACAGAGAAGTTTGGAAGTTTTCTGTGCCACAAGGAAAAATTGAATATGAAGCCTGAGGGGTCTGAACGACACACAGACTTCTTGCTGCCCCATGAGAGAGCTAGCCAGGATGGCAGTGGTTTTTCCCGCATTTTGAGCATGTTGGCAGATTCTACCAGTACACAGGAAAAAAGGCGCCGTAGTTTCCCTGACATTGAGGATGAGGAGAAATTTCTCTATGGGGACGAAGAAGAGGATTTAAAGGCAGAATCTCCACCAAAGCCCCTTGGGAGCTCTGAGAATGAAGTCATGAGACAGAAGGCAAGCTCCCTGCCCTCTTCAGCTCCAGCTGTAAAACTAGAATCAATAGAAGACACCAATCCAGAATATGCCAAGATTCATGACTTGCTCAAGACCATAGGGCTGGATATTGGGGTAGCCGAGATTAGTAAACTGGCCGCACGCACTCAGGAACGACTTCATGGCAAGAAACCATCACGTTCCTCTGCTGACCGCCGTCCATCAGTTGACCGGCACTTTTCAGCAGAACGCTGTTCCTCAGTTGACCACCATTTCTCAGCTGATCGGCATTCCGCAGAGCCTCACAGACTGGAGAGCAGAGAGGCACACCATAGCAATACCCACTCCCCAGAGGTGTCCCATCCACATCCAGTCTCCCCTGTAGACCCTTACCTGCTCACAAAAAACAGCCCCCCATTCCTAAAGTCTGACCATTCAGTGGGTCATATTGCAGGACCAGAGGTGGTTGGCAGTGGATTTCAGTCATCTGTGGCAGTCAGATGCATGTTACCATCAGCCCCATCTGCCCCAATTAGACTTCCACATCCTGCTTCTTTATCACAGTTTCATATGCCAAGGGCCTCTCAGTTTGCTGCAGCTCGGATACCTCCTAACTATCAGGGACCTGCCATTCCCCCTGCTTCCTTTGATGCCTATAGGCACTACATGGCATATGCAGCCTCCAGGTGGCCCATGTACCCTGCCTCTCAACCATCAAACCACTCTCTACCTGAACCACACAGGGTAATGCCAGTTACCAAACAGCCTACTCGTAGCCGTCCCAATCTCCGTGTGATCCCCACTGTGACTCCTGATGAGCCCAAGCAGGAGGAGTCAGTGCTAGGCTCAATTCCTACTGCTCAAGTGCCTGTCCAGGTGTCCATCCCATCACTCATAAGATATAATCCGGAGAAGATCTCTGATGAGAAGAACCGTGCTTCCCAGAAGCAGAAGGTGAATATTAGCTTTGGGCGTCCTGTGCCTGAGTCTTCTATTTTAACATAAATTGGTATTTGCCTTTCAGAGGATGTAAGGCCCTTTTAAGTTTTTGGAGGCTGCTGTCCTCACTCTAAGTAATGTATATACTCCCTCTGTTTTTCTCACATTTTCTTATTAGGACTAAACTAAATTCTAGCCCTAGGTCCCACTGTGATTTCTTGACTTTTTTAAGTTTATTTCTCTATCAGAATTATTGGCCTTAGAATACTATGGGTAGGAGTTGAGAGCCTTGAAGTTTTCAATATGACCTCGTCAGGGTGTGAGGAACCAAAATTGGATTGGGTGAAGGACGATCGGTAAATGTGTTTTCATCTTAGTGAATTTTGGATCCATTTCCTGTAGTGATTATGTGGGTTAAAAGCTAATACCTGGTTGTTGCTTGGTAATTAAAAAATCAGCTTTGCTTTTTCTGGTTTGTTTTAGAGTCCAAGAATACAACATATTTTTTGACACTTAAAAAAAACAGTAGTTTTTATACTACAAAGTTCATTGGGTTTTCAGGTATAGGAAGGGAACTGGCTGGGGTAATGATGTAATAATTCTACATATTTTAAAACAGCAGGTAAAAATTAGGGATGAGGAATACAGAATAGCAGAATTTCAAATGGAAAAATTAATGTGTATTCTTAACGTAAAGGTCCTTAGTAACTAATGACTCACTTTGTTTAGGAGCGTAAAAATGTAATATATTAAATTTGGTTTGCTAATAAAGTAATTAAAACCTAAAGAAAAAGAAGGAAAGGAAAAATTAGAGGGTCAATTTTTTTCCAGTTTAAAAGAAATTTAGCTGATTCTTGAGAAAACAAAAATCACCTCTTAATTTTTTATTGCATTTAGATACTCTGAGCTTCAGTCTTTTGTTCTGTTGAAGTCTTTTGGAAAAGAGGAGGGAAAGGTTCAATATAGACAAAACCTGAGACTGTACAGACACTGTTTGGAGATTGAGTGTTTTCCTTTTACTTCCCCTTCAAGAACCTAGCACTTAAGTCAGGGCTGATAATATACAGGTTTTCCACACTAGTCCATTATATACAAACTATATTTGTTTTTTCCATCAACTAGTAGTAATACAGTTGAAATGTGTGCTTTAGGCTATATATACATGGATTTTATCTATCTATCTATCTATCTATCTATCTAATATACCTGGATTTTAAATCTTCTTACTGTATGACCTTGGATATGTTACTTTATCTTTCACAACCTCAGTTTTCTTACTGTAAAACAAGGATAATGTCATGAGGATTAAATAAATTGATGTATGTAATGCAACTAACACAGTGTGTCACCTGTAACACTCATTAGTTCACTTCTTGATGGTTCCCTTTGAGCTCAGAACCACTGTCTAATAGTTGCTGTCAGTGCCTTTAGGTTAACATTAATAGTACAGTGCTTCCTGCATAAAAATAATGCTTTCTGGGCAATGTAGTTCTGAAAAGGATAATTCTACTCTGGAATTTGGATCAGAATGAAATACCAACTTTGCTATAAAGTCAGAACTTCTCTGTGTAGACATTTGGGTCCTTGGATTCAGGTATTATCTGGCAGGAGGACTTACAGAAGAGAGTAGTAGAAAAAGGAGAATGATGGAGGCTGAAGGACACTATTATGTACTTTGCAGGTTATTGAAGAGAGGGAAAAGCTAAAGAGTGACCGGGAAGCTCGCCAAAAAAAGATGTACTACCTCAGGACTGAATTGGAGCGGCTTCATAAACAACAAGGTATCAGACATTCCTGTGCATAAGTGCCTTTTTGCAGTAACTTGAGTAGGAGACCCAAATGGAGAACTGTGGGGACTCTCAGATAAGTTCAGTGATCTGAAGCCTCACTTTTTAAAAAATTTGGCTTAGGGGCGCCTGGGTGGCTCAGTCGGTTGAGCGGCCGACTTCGGCTCAGGTCATGATCTCGCGGTCCGTGGGTTCGAGCCCCGCGTCGGGCTCTGTGCTGACAGCTCGGAGCCTGGAGCCTGTTTCAGATTCTGTGTCTCTCTCTCTCTCTGACCCTCCCCCGTTCATGCTCTGTCTCTCTCTGTCTCAAAAATAAATAAACGTTAAAAAATTTGGCTTAATTAGACTCATAAAAAGTTGCAGTAATAGTTGAAAAATTCTCAGATATTCTCCATGATTATGAGCATTTTATCATATTTTCTATATCCTTTTTTTCCTCTCAATCTGTGTATGTGTGTGATTTTTCCTGAATTCTTTAAGTTTTATATATGATACTCCTTTAACTCCTAAATACTTCATTGTGTATCTCCTAACAATAAAGCATTCATTTGTATAACCATAGTACACTTACCAAAATTAGGAAATTAACCATAGTGTACTACTAGTCTACTGATCTTATTTATATTTCACTAGCTGTCCTAATAATGCCCTAAAGCAAAAGAAAATGGAAAATTATACGTTGCATTCAGTTGTCATTTCTTTCACTCTTTTTTTTTTTTTTTTTCTATAACATTTCCTGGATCTTTATAGTTCATGACATTGACATTGTAGAAAAGAAGTCACATATTTATAGAATGTCCTTTAATTTTGGTTTGTCTGATGTTTCCTTATGATTAAATTTAGGTTATGCATTTTTGACAAGAGCATCACAGAAGTGATGCTGAGTTTGTATCATTATTAGTTTGTCCCATTACTGGTGATATCAACTTTGATCACTTGGTTAAGATGGTGTCTTCAGGAATTTCTTTGCTGCAAAGTTATTATTTTACCCTTTATAATTAGTAACTTATAGGAGAGATACTTCTAGACTGTGTAAATGTTTAGTCAGTCCTCAAATTTCCTCTCACTAGTTGAGCATTCATTGGTGATTCTTGCCTAAATCATTTGTTGTGATGGTTGTTAAATAGTGATTTTCTAATCTCATTATTCCTTCTACCTTTATTAGTTGGCTTTCTACTAGGATGAAGAGCTTCCTACCCATCCCTCCTCTCCCATCTCTTGGTCATTTATATTGGTGTGAAGTCATGGATTCTTCATTTAACAAGTTATAATTATATATTGTCATTTATTTTCATGCCAAAATTGCCCCAGATTTGGCCAGTGGGAGCCCTTAAAGGGTCTCCTGTGTCCTTTGATATGTCTCCATCATTTTTTAAGTACTTCCTTATTTTTTGCACAAAAAGATGTTCCATGATGCCTCTTGATTCCATCTCTTCATCTGTGCCTTTAGGAATTCACATGCACACTGAGGAAAGAACATAATAAGGCTTCTAAATATTACAGCTTGATGACAGTTTGGAATAATAGAGAGTGAGAGAAGATACACTTTCTTCTGTTTGGATTTGGACTGTTTATGGATAAGAAATTTAGTTATTAATCCTGTGAAGATTATTTCATGAGGACCTTCTGTTTGGAATAGGAGATAACATTAGGTGAACCTGAGGCAAAACCTAACACTCAGTGTAGGTACTGGTAAAGGGTCCTTAAATCAAATAAAGTCAAATATGTAACTGAATTCTTTTCGCCCTCTGAATAATTCCTTGGTTCTCTGAAGAAGACCGTCACTGGATTCATAGTTAACAACATAAAGACAAATGCACATAAACTTCTATATACCATTTTGGGGATTCATGGATCTCCTGAAGCCTGCTTGTAGATCCTTACCTAATAACTCCTACATAAGAGATAATGTAATCACTCATCCTTTACCTCCATAGAAGCTTCACCTAAACTAGCCCATGTGATAGGAGAGTCTTTCTTGCCTTTATAAAGGAAAGTTGTAAGGGAAAAGATTTTCTGACCATAGACTCTTGGGAAATTACTACTTGTGACAGAAAAATGACCTGTCTTACTTTCCTTGTGTTTCTTTCTTTTGACATTCGTCTGCTCAGGAGAAATGCTGCGCAAGAAACGAAGGGAGAAGGATGGCCACAAAGACCCACTCCTGGTGGAGGTGAGTCGGCTTCAGGATAACATCATGAAGGACATTGCAGAACTTCGACAAGAAGCAGAAGAGGCAGAAAAGAAGCAGTCTGAACTGGACAAAGTGGCTCAGATCTTGGGAATAAACATTTTGGATAAATCCCAAAAGTCTTCAAATGACAGTAAAGAGACTACAGAGAAGGCTGGGAAAGCAGAAAAATCTAAGAGCCCAGAAAAAGTGTCATCAACCTCAAGCTCCTCTTCAAATAGCAAGGTAACAATTCAACTTTTCCATTTCTTTAAAAAAAATTTTTTTTTAATTTTAAGTAGGCTCCATGCCCGGTGTGGGGCTCAGTCTCATAACAATGAGATCAAGAGTTGCATGATCTACTGACTGAGCCAGCCAGGTGCCCCTTTCTGTTTCTGTTATATCTTTTATTTCCATGGGCTCCTAAAGAAGCCTTCTAACCATTTTCTTAGATTCCTTTTCCAACCTGTTCTTACTCTTGTTGAAGTTATTTTTGTAAACCATAGGTCAGACAACGGGACTCTACTTCAGAATTTTAGCAGTTCTCATTGCCCACAGAATAGAATCCCAAATCCTCAGCATTCAGGGCCCCCCATGTTCTTGCTCTAGCCTTTATTGCTTAACCCACTCCAGCCTGGCTTCTAATCTTCTTGTAACTTATGTATACCATTTTGTGGGTTCATGGTTAGCAACAGGGTCACCACCATGCTGCATAGCCAGTGAATACATTTTAGTTCTCAAAGCAGTATTTAATACAGGGAAGCACTCTCTCTAAAAATGCTTTCTTCCCTTGGCTTCTGTCACATTTCTTTTCTTCCTAGTATGCTGGCTGCTGCTGCTGCTTAGTCTCCTTTGCTACCTATTGTGTTTTGCCTGATATTTAAATATTTTAGTTCTTCAGGAATCAGTCATAGCCCAGTTCTCCAGAATTCTGCTTTTTCCCTAGGTCATTTCATCCAGGTCTATGCTGAAATACCATGCTGACAACTTCTAGTTTTATATTCTAACTCAAAGGAGTCTGGTGAGATCCAAACCTGAAGTCCAGTGGTTTACTCACCATTTCTACTTCGTTGTCTCATAGACACTTCAAAGTCAACATACCCTAAACTAAACAAACTAATGATGTGCTCAACCTCCCTCTTTTCTGCCTTCATTGTTAACCCATCTCAAGGGCCCCAGTGTCCAAGAGTTTTCATGCCAACAACCTGAAAAGCTTTCTTAGTGCTGCTTTTCCTTAACTGCTCCATACAAAATCAATGCCAGATTCTTTCAGTTCTCCCTGCAAAGTAAATCTCAGTTTCATCCATCTCACCATCTTTGTTTCCATCCAAGTTCAAGCCACCTTCAATTTTTGCTTATATGGCTATATTCTTAATCCTTTCTCCAAGTATAAGCCAGTGATTGTAATACTCCCTTACCTACCTCTTCAGCCTCATTTCATGCTTCTTTTTCCCCTTGCTCATTATAATTTCATACTGGCTGGGGCACCTGTGTGGCTCATTTGGTTGAGTGTCTGACTCTTGGTTTTAGATCAGGGCATGATCCTAGGGTTGTGGGATAGAGCCCTGTATTAGACCCCATGCTGACAGCACAGAGCCTGCTTGGGATTCTCTCTCTCTGCCCTTTCCCTGCTCACATGCACGCTCTCTCAAAATAAATAAACTTTTGGGGCACCTGGATGGCTCAGTCGGTTAAGCGGCTGTATCTTGGTTTCAGCTTAGGTCATGATCTCATGGTTTGTGAGTTTGAGCCATGCATCAGGCTCCATACTGACAGGGCAGAGCCTGCTTGGGATTCTCTGTCTCCCTCCCTCCCTCTCTCTCTCTCTCTGCCCCTTCCCTGTGTGCACACTCATGTTCTCTCTCGAAATAAAATAAATAAACTTTTAAAAATTAGTTTATTTAAAATGTTTAATCATTTTGAGAGCAAGAGAGAGTGAGCAAGGGAGGGGCAGAGAGAGGAGGAGACAGAGCGTGAGCAGGGGAGGGGCAGAAGGAAAGGGAGATACAGAATCTGAAGTAGGCTCCAGGCTCTAAGCTGTCAAGACAGAGCCTGACACAGGGCTTGAACCCATGAACCATGAAATCATGACCTGAGCCGAAATCGGACGTTTAACCAAGTGAGCCACCCAGGTGCCTCACCCCACCCCTTCTTTAATATATTAACTATGTAGTGAGCTCTCTCATAATGTATTATGGTTACCGTATAAGATTTATTTCATTCTATCTTATTTAAAACTTAATTAAGATCATGTTTGTTCTCATGCCTGTCTCTTCCACTAAGTAAGAACTTCCTGAGAATAAAAGAGTAAAACTCATTTATCTTTGTGTTTCCCATGGTATCCACTTTGTCTAGGGCATAGTAGGTGCTCAGTTAATGTTGGGAAGGTAGAGAAGAGGATATTCTGTATCCTCTATCGTCCAAGCTCTAATTTTTCTATGCCTTCCTGGGAGAGTCCTCTTTTCAACCAGGTAGGACTATGCTCTTTTTTATACCAGGGTCATTGAGTTCAGGGCCTTTGATGGGAGAAGAACTTAAAAGTTCTGACCCTTTATAATTGACTTATACATCTGGTCCATTTATGCACCAGCCCCATGATGGCCTGTCATCTTGATTTGAATTTGGCTTCATTTTTACTGAAGCTAATATGGATATGTTACAAGTCAGTATTCATTTCAATAGTAAGGAATGTTGTTCCTTCCTCTGGTTGGTATTTTTTCTGTTTTTGCCTCACTTTAAAATGCATAGCTGGCTTGAGGTTTTCTTTCTATTCATTTCGTAAAAATAAACACACACACAAGTCCACGATTCATCTAGCTAGAGACAACTGTCATTAATACCTTGGTGTATATTATTCCAGCTATTCATTTTCTGTTTATAATTTGTTAAACAAATATTTATTGATCTCCCAAGAAAGTGACAGGCACTATTTTAGATAGAGGGAAGTATAGCAACGAACTATATAGACAAGGTCCTAACTCTCATGAAATAGAAAAAGATAATACAAAAGCAAGTACAGGTTAGGTAATGATAAATGCCTAAAAAAAAAAAAAAAAAAAAGAAAACTGGATAAAGGAATATGAGTAGTTACAGAAAGTTGTTTGGATAAGATGATATTAGACATTGTGTCCTATTTGCATAGCCTTTTTGATTATTCAAATGTATTTAGTTACTTGCTTTTTCAGTATATCATGAACATCTTGCCATGTTAATAAATAGATTTCTATAATTTATTTTTAAAATATTTTCTTACAGTTTATTTAATTGTGGAGAGGGGGGCAGAGAGAGAGAAAGAGAGAGAATCCTAAGCAGACTCCATGCTGTCAATGCAGAGCCCTGCACAGGGCTCGATCTCATGAACCATGAGATCATGACCCAAGCTGAAATCAAGAGTTGGACTCCTAAGTGACTGAGCCACCCAGGTGCCCTTATAATATTTTAAATGACCTTAATTTGAAATTATTGTATGGATACCAAAATTTATTTAACCAGTCAAATCACCTCCTGTTTGACAAAATCATTTACTTTGGATAAATGTCAAGGAGTAGAATTGCTAGGTCAAAGGGTATGAAGAATTTTGAGATATGTAATATGTATTCCTAGATTATTTTTCAGAAAGATAGCGCCAGTCAGTACTTGCCAGCAGTGTATACACGAACCCATCCCTTACCTGCTGGGTGTGATTTCTTTAGTGACTCTTTTTTTAAAAAGTTTTTTAAATGTTCATTTATTTTTGAGAGAGAGAAAGAGAAACACAAGCAGGGGAGGTATAGAGAGAAGGGGACAGAAGATCTGAAGTGGGCTCTGCGCTGACAGCAGTGAGCCCAATGAGGGGCTTGAACCCACAAACCAGGAGATCATGACCTAAGTCAAAGTCAGATGCTTAACCAGCTGAGCCACCCAGGCACCCCTCTTTAGTGACTCTTGAATAAGACTCTAATAAGGAAAGATTCTCTTTGAAGTCCTAATTGTTTCTCTTTCTCCAGCCTATCTTCCTCTCCCTACTAACCCATGTGCCTAGTTCTCTGACCTTGTCTCCTCATTCATACTTACCCTCCCTGTGTTCCAAATTATTGTTTTCTGTGCCTCACTCCTCAACATTAACCAAGATTTCTCACTTCCTAAGTACCTTATTCCCAGCTTGCTGACACATGAATTCATATTAAAGTATTTATTACTGGTAACTTAATCTGGGGAGTTGATATGTTTTAAAAGAGGATTCACATTAACTCAAAGGTGTTAAATTCTAAAGATGGTATTTTAGGCAGTTTGAAATATTTTACCCAGATTGTTTTAAGTCATTCCATGTAGATGACCGTCTGCTTTATCTGTGCACAGTGCCCACCCTGCTGTCCAGTTTTGTGTCCCTGGATGTGACTTTGACTTGTTTTCTGCATTTGCTTAACCTGTCAGTTACCTTTTCCATATTGTTTTTTCTTTTCTTCGTAGTTGTCATTGTGATTTTTAAATTTAACATATTTAATTGCATAGAGAACACATTCAACATCTACCAAAGGGTATATAATAAAAAGATTCCTGTCCATCTTTTTTTAAAAAAAATTTTTTTTTCAACGTTTTTTTATTTATTTTTGGGACAGAGAGAGACAGAGCATGAACGGGGGAGGGGCAGAGAGAGGGAGACACAGAATCGGAAACAGGCTCCAGGCTCCGAGCCATCAGCCCAGATGCCTGACGCGGGGCTCGAACTCACAGACCGCGAGATCGTGACCTGGCTGAAGTCGGACGCTTAACCGACTGCGCCACCCAGGCGCCCCGATTCCTGTCCATCTTTGTTCTCTACTTCCTTCTCCAGAGGCAGCCAGTGTTTCCATAATATTGAGTATTTTTCTAAATATTTTGGGATACATAAGTAAATATATTGCCATTATGATGTATTCTCCCTGGTAAGGCAGCACTATGGAGTCTAGTTCTGTTTGAGCCTTGCAGACAGATTTCTCGGGTTTTCCCCAGTTTATATAGATTTAGGCCCTGGAAATACGGTCATATGGCCCTGTATCTATTATAGTGGTAAGCTGCTTGCTTTTTCTGAGAGAAGACAGGTCTAGACTACCTTGAATTCCTTCTGAGTGCAGGTGTTTTCCCTCTAGGAATCCAAAATAAACAGTGAGAATTCCCATACTAAGAGCCCCAAGCCTGCTGAGAGCCTCCAGCCAGCTGCTAAGCATTCTGATCAGCCCATTGCTGCCTATGAGTATTATGATGCTGGCAATCACTGGTGCAAAGACTGCAACACCATCTGTGGGACCATGTTTGACTTCTTCACTCATATGCACAATAAGAAGCACACACAGGTAGGTATCATGCCCACTGTTCTTTCCATTCTCGCCCTCCTTCCCCTCAAACGTCTATACCCCCATCTGCATTACAAAGCTGGAAAATGAAACATTCTCATATGGGCAGGAGCCCCAATCTGAAGAGCCAAGAGATACCAACAAAGGAGACACCATCCCCAGGGCTCAGTCCAGGGGACCTGCCTGTAACTAAACACCATGACAAGTGTAAGTGAGGCTTCTGCCTCTTTTGATTCCTTGAGTACCTGATTATTTGTTTCATTTTATCTATTGCTAGTACTTGCTCTAACATGTGTTTACCTTTTCCACAGGTGATTTCCGTTTAAACAGTTCGCAGAGAGGGTGGGGGTGGGTACCTGGGGGCTTCTGGTCCCCCCTGGTGTGGGGGAGAAAAAGGAAAGAAAAGGGGTCATTGAGTTTTAGTGCTGTTATGTGAGCACCTCTGCCTCTTGCAAATAGACACTGGATCCCTACAACAGACCTTGGGCTTCAAAGACCCAGAGTGAGGCCAAGCAAGATGCTGTAAAACGTACTGACAAGATAACTGTTCCTGCAAAAGGTATGTTCCCCCCTGGCTCCATTTGTAGTTTCTTTACATTTAGCCAAAGAAGAGGTGTCCCTGAACTAGGTACTAGGAAGCAGCATAGGATGAGACATAACTGTTTTGTTAACAACGGTGTAAGAATGCCTTCTATGTGCAAAACAGTGTACTAGAGTCTAAAGAAATAGAGATCTGTAAGACAAGAATGCTCTCTACTCATATGGCCAAAATTCTAACACATGTTACATATACATACCACATACTACTGGCTCAGTTGGTAGAGCATGCAGCTCTTGATCTCAGGGTTATGCATTCAGTCCCCATGTTGGGCATGGAGCCTACTTAAAAAAAATTTTTTTTAATATATGTATACTTTTTTCGTCACTGATTTATGCACTAAAATCTCATTTATTTAGAGTCCACGTAAATAAAGAACAGTAAAAGGTATGGTAATTTAACTGCCTTTTCAACTAAGAACTAGAAAATATTTTTGAATAGTTGTTATTGGGGATAAGTTGAGAAGTAGAAAGTTTCTTTTGTCTTTTTACTTCTCAATTTCTTACCTTTGTAAGTAGTCAACGCTGCTCCATCCTTTAGATCTATATAAGGTAGATTCCTGAGTCATTAATACCAACATGAGAGATCCTCATACAAATGGTACTGAGCTAGCATCCTACAATGCTTAGTGGTAGTTGGAGTTTGAGGAGAGTCAACAACAGAAATGAGTCTGGCACAGAAAACTCCTGAATTAACCAGTTAGTGTTCCCAAGAGGTAGAAGGGCTAGAGGTCCTGAGTTGAAGCTTTAAATTGGGAAAACTGTGCCATTTGGATTCATCTAAATGCCACTTCTGACTGGAAAGTGGGTAAGGTCCTATATACCATTAACTTTTTTGCTGCAAAGGGAAGTGGGATTTCCTTTACTGACGTCCTGGGTGGAAATGACTTATTTTCTTGACTTCTACTTCTTCCAGGGTCTGAGTTTCTGATTCCTATCACTGGATATTATTGCCAGCTCTGTGAGGAATTTTTGGGGGATCCAATTTCCGGAGAGCAACATGTGAAGGGTCACCAACACAATGAGAAATACAAGGTTGGTCTTTGTAGTAGTTGTGGAGTTTCCTACTTTCTCCAGTAATCCTTTTGACTTTGTCAAACCACTTCAGAGCCAGAAAAAGTTGTTAATACTTCAAATTCCGTGTAATCTCTAGGAAGTTCTTGTCAGTCTTAATAAGAGATGCTGACCTGGTAGAACCATCTATATCCTTGAAGAAGATGACTCTAGGGGTTTCTACCAATTGAATTCCAGTAGTAGCAGGGCCAAGATTTTCTTTCTTATTGTATTTTGACCAGTTGTTGAGCCTTTATGTTTTCTCTTCCCAGAAATATGTGGTTGAAAACCCATTGTATGAGGAGCGGCGGAATCTAGACCGCCAAGCTGGCTTGGCTGTGGTCCTAGAGACAGAACGGCGACGGCAGAACGAGCTAAAGCGCAAACTTAGTGAGAAACCAAAGGAGGAGAAGAAAGAAAAAAAGGCAAAGGTCTTGAAGGAAGTAAAAGAGGATGACAGAGTCTCTGAGGAATTAGAGGACCAACTCTCTGAGGGTGGGAACTCCCCTGAAAAGGCTGAAAATAAAAGGAAGGGTAGCATCAAACTGCAATTAAAGGAAGAGGTAAAGAAAGAATCACCAACATCTTTTGGGAAATTCAGCTGGAAGAAGCCAGAAAAAGAGGAGGAAAAAAGTTCAATGGTCCCAAGTATTCCTAAGGAAGAGGTTGTGGAAAACAGTAAGGACAAAGAGGATGGGAAAGCTGAGGCTGGGAAGGCAAAGCCCATCAAAATCAAGCTCTCTGGGAAAACAGTTGTTGCACATACAAGCCCTTGGATGCCCGTTGTGACAACTTCAACCCAGACTAAGATCCGACCCAACCTGCCTATCCCATCCACAGTACTCCGCAAGTCAGGTTCAGCCACAGTGAGCAAGCCAGCTCCTCTTAACACCTTTCTGTCCATCAAGTCCTCTGGAACTACTGCTAAGCCTCTGCCAGTGGTTAAAGAGTCTTCAGCTGATCTTCTCTTGCCTCCTGATATCATCTCCAAAGCATTTGGTGGGGAAGAGGTGATTCTAAAAGGGTCTCCAGAGGAAAAAATGGTCCTAGCTGAAAAGAATGAACCATCCCATATACCTGAACAAGTGCTACCACCTCCTCCACCACCACCTCCGCCACCCCCTCCGCCACCCCCAGTTATACCTCATCTAGCTTCTCCATCTCCTGCTCAGACAAATGCTGTCTTGGCTCCAGTCAAATCAAACCCAGCTGTATCTCACACTCTCAGCCCTGGCTTCCTGGGTCCTAACATTTTGAATCCTGTGTTGCCAGTAGCCATCATGGCGTCGGCACAGCCAGCTGCCATTCCTTCTGATGAGACAGCTCCTGGGGTGAGTGAGAGTGACCGAGACCAGACCCTCTTCTCTGTGTTAGTGCGTCCTCCACCTCCCCTCTCAAGTGTGTTCAGTGAACAAGCCAAAAAATTGGAAAAGCGAAATTCATGCTTAGCCACAGCCAATGCTAAGGACCTATATGATATATTCTACAGTAGTGGTGGAAAGGGGGCCCCTGAGACTAAGCTGAGTGGCGGTCTATTGGCCAATGGGGAAAATAGCAATCTTTCTAGAGTCGAAAGTTCGGACACCTCTTCCACTTCCACTTTGAACAACAGTACATCCCAAGAGGGATTGCCTCCAGATAGAAGTTTGATCTCTGCTCCTGAAAAGCCCACTGCAAAAACTCTGGTGTCCCTAGGGAAATGGTCAGTTGTAGAACACACAGACTCAGAAAACAGAGGCAGTGGCTATGGATTCCTACAGCCTCTGACAAGGTTGTGCCAAAGCAGGCCTTACGAAACTATTACCCCAAAGACAGATACTTTGGCCATGTGGACTTCTAGCTCCTTCCAGAGTGATACTAATAGGGATATATCTCCAGGAGGAAAAATCGAGCTTGATCTCGGAGAACCAGGACCACCAGGTGTAGAGCCAGCCCCTCAGCTGTCAGATATGCACTGTCATATCATGGAATCTCAGAAGTTGGTAGAAACCCACCTTATAGACTCTGGTAACCAGGATGAGGAAATTCAAGAGCTCCACAGATCTAAGGATTGTGAGGAAAGTGAGGTAGAGGTAAACAATAAACTAAGAGAAAAGAGACCAAAGCTTTCTGAAGGGATGGTAGGAGAGGAAACAGGTATCAGTGCTGGGCCCAATAGCATAGAGGATTCTAATTTGAACCGTGGGGACAGATGTACATGGGAGGGAGAAATAGAACAGTCTGAGTTGCAAATGACTGACAAAAAGGCTGAACAGTCCAGGAAATTGATGACAGTGAGTGAAACTCAAAGTAAAGTAGTGAGTGACTTGAGTGCACAGGCTCTCTCTTCCACAAAGGCAAAAATAGACTCATTTCCACCAGAAGCTAGGTCTTTACTCCAGAACCCACAAGATATACCTGTGAAAGTTTCTGCTCCGGAATTGCTTCTCCAGTCCCCAGCCAGATCAGATATGTGTTTAACAGATAGTGCACAGGAACAAGGAGTTTCAACTGGTAATGAAGAGTGGCTAGAAAATTCAGCTCCAGAATCTTCTTCCAGGACAAGTTACAGAAGCCTCAAACTCCAGAGAGAAAGCTCAAAAGACTTGCAGGGTAAAATGATTTATGAACTGACTGTTTGGGATGAAAATAATAAGTCAGAGACCTGGGAGAGCCCAGAGAAACCAGAAACAGAAACCCTGGAGCTACAAGATGTCCATCCAGAATTAACAGTGACAATAGAAAGCAAGGCCTTAGAAGGCTTTGCAGTTACAGACTTAAAAGTAGAAGAGCTTGCTGCCCTGGGGAACCTGGGGGATATGGGTGTTGATTTCTGCAATACTCGGGTAGACCAAGCACATAGATCCCCAAATGCCCTGTCTCAGAAAGTGTGTGAAGAAAATTCTATGTCACCTATAGGATGTAATCCCTCCACTCTCCCTGACTTGGAACCAATCCCATCCTTTTCTGAGTTTCCATTAGATTCTCCCAAAACCCTGGTGCTTAACTTTGGAGCAGAAGGTGAACAAAACTCATCTAATCCCAGAAGTGGAAGGATCACCCCTAACATTTTGAAAACTGGACTTCCTATAGAAAATGTTAACCTTGGTTTGGGGAGCTTAGAGGGAACACACCAAGCACTTGACCTATTAGCAGGAGGAATGATGCCTGAAGAAGTGGAAGAAACTTCTCAATTAGAGAAACAAGATTCACTCAGATTGGAATCGGAAACAATTAATCCTGCAGGCCTTGGGCCATCTCCTTGCCTTCCAGACCTTGTTGAATTTGTCACACGGACATCTGGAGTTCAAAAAGAGAAGATATGTTCTCCTCTTTCTGAGCCAGGTGACCCTCCTAAGTGTAGTTCCCCGGAGACGGGACCACTACAGCTAGAAATACCGAAAGTATCCATCACACATCTAGCAATTCCTCAAATAGATGAGGACACTGACCACCCTTTGAATTTGGCAAAATCTCTGGCTTCAGGGTCTCCTACAAGGGAGCAAATAGTTGGAGGCAATGTGGTCCCTCAGGAAATAACTGCACAAGAAGCTTCAGTTGCTGCCACCCAGGACCACACAGAATCCAGTGTTCATGACTAAAAGTACACATCCAGAGCTACTTGTGGATGAATCAAATTGGCTTCTAGAAACCAGGTGCCCAGATGATCCAGGACTAGTTGGCTATCTCATCTGGAACCTACACCAAGAGATGCAGTAAGCATCTTACAGTAAATGTTCATGGAAGCCAAAAGTTTACCTCTTTCCTTTTTTTTTCCTTTTTTCTTAAGATACCAGACAAATCAGTCATAACTTCTATACATATCTGTAAAAAAGTATTTTTCTGTTATTATTATTATTTTTATTTTTATTTTTTGCCAATTTGCTTTCTCCTACTTTGTCATTAAAATCAAATGTCTGTCTGGCTCACCACATAGTGTGCTTTGATTGATTGTATTTTGGCTTTGACTCTGCCATTTCTGGAATGTGGGGGAGGAGGGAGACAGAGAGCTGACTTCGATTGCTATGTTGTATTCCTACCCAATTTCCTGGGCAGCTGATGGATCTCTGGGAGAAACACCAGAAAGCCTGCTGAAATGGAAAACTAATGAAGGAAGGATTGTTCATCTCTTAGGCTTCCATTTGGATGGGCCTGCCTTAACATTGTTTGAAATGCAGCGTGAGTAGCTCTTTTGTTTACTGTTTACTTCCTTGTGCCATGTCAACCCCACACTTCCTTTATCCTGTTGCCTTTGCTTGAAATGGTCCTGCTAACCCACAAACCTGTTTGGAGATAGCCTCAATAAAGGAAGAAAATCTAGCAGGTTCACTTTTGGAAGACGACAAATCGGTAAGGCTTATTCATGGCTCAATGCCAGGAGCAGATATGCTTTTTGGGTCACTTTTATTTTTGAAACAGCCTTTGTGTTCATTGTATTGTGATCCAGTAACATTTTGTGTTAAATTGTGTAGCAGCCATTTCTGTTCTGAAGAGGTAGAAGAGCTGAAACTTGTTTTGGGATTGGACTCATTCTCTGTTCCACAATCCATATGTGTTCTTTCCTCTACCTCTCCCTTTCCCAAGTTATTTCCACCATAGTGTGATGTTTGGGGTTGTACATTTTGTTCAAAAGATTAAAGAATTTATAAGTTGGCTTGGACAAGTTTAATTTTATTTTTAATGTGTTAATTACTTGGAATAAATGCATTAACCTCATGTTTCTTTCTGGATTTTGTTTTGAAAACCACACACATTTGAACTCCACAGGAAAACTAGAACAATGAACTCCTGCCGTCCTGTTGTCTATCTCCTCCCTCCCAGTTGTTTTTTCCCCCCATTTGTTAGGGCTGCTTCCGTCATGTCAGATTGTTAAATTATGTAGTCTGTGCCCAGTGCTGCCTGGGTGGGTAGTGAGTAGGCAATAGTGGTCTGGTTTTGGCATCTTCCTATTGTGAAGCTTTTCATAAACTCTTATATTGGCTCTCCCTGTGCTCTGGAAGCTGAGCTCCCCATAGAACATTCATGTTCTTGCTGAAGGTGCTCTTGGGGATCAGAAAGCTTAGTCCTCAGATTTTTTTCTTTTCTTTTCTTTTCTTTTCTTTTCTTTTCTTTTCTTTTCTTTTCTTTTCTTTTCTTTAATGTTTATTTTTGAGAGAGACAGCGCATGAGCAAGGGAGGGGCAGAGAGAGAGAGGGAGACACAGAATCTGAAGCAGGCTCCAGGCTCCGAGCTGTCAGCACAGAGTCCAACACAGGGCTCGAACTCATGAGCCGTGAGATCATGACCTGAGCCAAAGTCGGGTGTTTAACCATCCCCCCAGCCCTCAGATTTTCTGATCTCTGTCCCAGTTTCCTCTTTACTTTCTTGTTGTCAGAAATTTATAACCTGGCTCAACAGAGGCTTCAGAGTCTTGTTTTCTACCCACACCCTCAAAAATAATGCAAAGTTGCTGATCTTTTTTCCTAGGAATTTTTTTCCCTGTTAACTTGTGTGCAGAGCTGCAGAATCCTAGGTTGAGTTTGGGGAGGCTATTTACTTTTTCTAAAGCCTTGACTAATGTCTACTTAGAAGATGTCCTGGCCTTTGTTGTTGTTCATGTTGTGGAAAGGGCACATATTTGGGAGAGTTAAGTCCTTGAATGTTCCTCAGCCATTTGCCTTGCTGTGATATTGGACAAGTTACCACACCTCCCTGTGCCACAGGGATTTTTTTTTCCCCCTCCTTTAAGATGAGGATCATTATCTCCATTGCAGCACCAAATGTATCCAGGGTCATGCCATCCCTAGTAGTCTTCCTAGGCCTGCTTTTTAGGCTGAAGCTTGAGTTTAATGCACTTTCCTGGCCCAGAAACCATAGACTGACTCAGAAGGTGCCCTTTAGATGAACGTAAACCCAGGTGAGCTTCGGAGATGTATTTGTTTTTCTGGAGAACTACTCCTTCCCTATTCTGGCAGCCTATCTACAGGAATCAGAGAACCTAAGAGTTTAAAATGCCAGATATTACTTAGTTCATCTCCCTTTGGGGACAGATGGTTGGGTTTAGAGTGGAGAGGGGTTAATCCTGTCCATATCTCTTACCCTTATTCTGTATCTGAGGGAGTCAGAGTCTTCCTCTTTAGGTTAGGAGAGGGACACTGGAGAACGGTAGGGAAGAGAAAAGAGGCAAAATCTAGGCAGTACAGAACTAATTCAAGTAGCTGTGGCTGGAGTACTTTGAATTACTTTCTTGTACTTGATAACTTCAGGCTTTTTCTAGAATAGTGAGTGGATTCCTGCTTGTAAGAAACAATAGTATTCTTCGTATCTGCCTTGAACTAGCAGAAGGAGAGCCTTTAGGATTCTGTAGTCTGGGCAGGAAGTGTTGCTGGCTTTCTCTTTGATCAGTAGGATCTAGCTTTGAGCCCATCCAGAGAAGCCTTGTGATAGGAAAGGCAGAACTCTAACCCAGTTGCCAGCATCTAAAAGTAGGGCCTATTTTTATTCAGCACTATCACAGCACTGAATAAATGTTCACCTTAGGAGACAGGCACATGCAAGGAGTGGGCCCTAATCTTTATATGTCGCTTATGGTGTCAGAGATAACTATTTTAATATTCTGCAAACATCAGAAAGTTTTTATTGGAATCTCTCAATTGTGAAAACAAATTATCAGTAGTTAGGTTTAAATTTGGGCAAACCTAATTTTACCTAATTTGTGTAAATAACCCCCCCAAATTCCACTTGGCTTTGTGAACGGAGACCTTTTGCTTCGTAAGCCATCTTCCTCCTATTCACAGGGCAAATAATACTCTTAGTCTTTGTGGTAAGTATTCCCATTTTACCTAATACAGCTTCATCTCTAAAAAAAATTAAAATCAAAAAGCTAGCTAATGCTTTGGTACCAAAGCATGCCAGGACATGTGTCCATTTATCAACTGCCAGATTCAGGGACTGCGGAAGAATGGTGAGGGGTTGGGCAGCAGGGATGGTTGGACATACAAAAACAGGCATCCTATAGGGACATTAAGTATGTGATTAAAAAATAAAAAGTCAGAGGCATGTTCAGAGAGGAGACAGCCTATAATAGAAGTGAGATGGGTATTTTTTTTTTAATGATTATTTTTAAGAGAGAGAGCATAAGCAGGAGAGGGGCAAAGAGAGAGGGACAGAGGATCTGAAGCAGGCTCTGTGCTGACAGCAGCAAGCCTGATATGGTACTTGAACTCATGAGATCATGACCTGAGCCAAAATTGGATGCTCAACCAACTGAGCCATCGAAGCACCCTGTGAGATGGGTTTTTAAAAAATATACCTGAGGCACCTGGCTGGCTCAGTCAGTAGAGTATGCATCTCTTGATATCGGGGCCATGAGTTCAAGCCCTATGTTGGATCTAGAGCTTATGTAGAAAATAAATATCCCTAAACTTTGGTTCTCACCTTAACAAAACATACCTGCCAAGCTTGGGATAAGAGAGAACCTAAGCAAGGTCTTCATTTATTAACAATTTTGTGAGAACATGGACAAATGAAAATAGTTTGGGATTGTGAACACATTTCTTTAGAGTTTAATTTTGTAATAACGTTTATGGAATTTTTAATCAAAAAAGTTCTGTATATGGTAACTGTTCATTGATAAGCCAAGCGCTGGAACTGATAATGAAAATCTATCATTTAAAAAAAAAAATCACTCCCATCCTGGTTTGCCCTCAATGCTTATACACTTTCAGAGGACTCTGTATGTTTTCATTGTAGCAATTAATGTTTTAATTTTACATTTATGTGTTTATTTGATCAATATATGCCTTCCCCCACAACTAGATTATAAACTCTCCAAAGCAAGAAGTTTGTCTTTGCTTACAGTTTTTTCATGATTGTATTCCCAGTGCACAGTTGCCTGACCCACATAAGAGTGCTCAATAAAAATTCGTTAAAAGAATCAATGTGGTAATAGTAGCTATTTTTTGTTAACTGATTTTGAATACTCAGCAATTTATAAGTGGGTAAAAGCTGCAAACTGCTGATTGTATTTGTTGGGTACTTAGCACTCCAAAAGACTGCTTCTGTCCTGGATCTTTGTATACAAAGCACTGTCTATAACAGCAAATGCATATCAAGGCTGCCAGTGGCCTCTTCATTTGAACAGCATTCTGGCCAGGAGGGGGACACACTGCCCCTGAAGCTCCTAGAAGAAAAATTGAGGGTAGGAATGGGGATAAACTGACCTTAGAGTTACCAATAAAAGACTTTTGGACTCTAATTTTCAGATGGCTACCTTTCTCCTTCCAGCCAGATTTTATAGGCGCGTTGAAGTCAGTCAGTCAAACCCACATCTCTGATTTGGTGCAACATCCTCTTTGTCACCTCATAAAAACTAAGTCAAGCTGCCATTTGATTTCCGGAAGAAAACAAAAAAAAAGCAAAAAGTTTGCTGTTGGTAGAAGGAGGAGGGATGCTTTCACTTCTTACTCTCTATTTTTGTTTCAACATCCTGACCATTTTATATAAAATATAAATATTTCACGCACATATAAAATAAGTACACACAAACACACACGTAAAATATGTAACTTTATGTCAGTAAGGGTTATCTGGTGCTGTGGAATTGTAGACCAGGTTTTTTTTTTTTTTTCCTTTGTGTATTTTTAAATATGTGTCTCTCTCACTCAGTGGATCCCTGTCTTCATTCCTCTTACCAGTTCTCTATAAATAGGTCCTGCTGCTTTTCCTTCAAGACTCCCTAAATTCCTGTATTCCCATCAAGGCTGGGCGATGTACATTCTTCAGCCTCCATTCTTGAAGAATATTATTCTTTTCTTGTTTCTCTTTTCCTCTTCCCTTTCTCTTGCTCCCGCCTCTGTTTAGCTGTTTATGTATTCCCAAGTATACAAACATTTGGTCATAAAATACTATAAATTGAGCTACTTGTCTTCACAAAGCTTACTTTAATGCAGGTACACAAAAGATACCACAAAGTCTTTGCTGCATTCAAGAGGATAAAAGTTAATTCATATCTAGATGTATTGATTAAAAGCTTTATAGGCTTTTGTCCATTCCACTGGTGGAAGATCAGGAGAGAAAGGTGTTTTGTAGAAAACAATGGAAATGAGCATGTTTAAGGGAAGTGAATAAGCAGGGTGAAAGTAGAGGCAGAGTTACACGATAGAGGATATGGAGAAAGATGGCAAAGAGGTAAAGTCAAGCATATTGAGGTATTTTCTTTCATCTCCTCTGATACTCTGCCCCTGCTAAAGTTCCACCCAGCTCTCCAACAGCCTACCTACATAAGGATGATTATGAAGATGTTTACTGACTTTTGCCCGCCTCTCTTCCTTTCTTTTCAGGAGCAATTGCAGAAGTCTTCAGATTTCCAGAAGGAACGACTGCAGAAGACCTCTCTGCCTCAGGGAGGCAGGGATAGAAGCCACAGAGACCAAAGAAATGATGAGCGCCCTTGGGGCCAGTAGGTAGTCACCTCTAAGGTCTGACTTTCAGAAGGTGGGTATGACTGCTGGGGCAGGAATGGGTTGTGGAGAAGACCCTGTGTTTTTAACTGCCAGGAAGTGGTGAATTGGGTGAGCAAGTATGTATGTCTGTATTTTTGTAGCAGTAGAATAGGGACGAGATAAAGATAGGCATATAGATGTATATTTTAAACTTGCCACTCCTCATCTCCAATTATCTCCTAACTTCCATCTCTCATTTTGTGCCACACTTACGTTAAAGCTGTGGAGTTCAGATCTTCTCATCCGTCCTAGATCCAGGGGCCCCAGTGTTCCCGGCAAGTAGAACATCTACTGTCTCAGTTTCATTCTTGTCCATTTAAGAACCAAGGTAAAAATTTGGCATGTCCTTAGAGGAGTGGGGTATGAATGGACAAACGAGGCAGAGGGATGGGGAGACAATCACAAAAGGTAGTGTTTGAAAAATCCTGACTTCAGGATTTCTGACTTCAGGACCGCTGTCTACCAGTTTTCATTCAGACTTACTACCTCTCCTACACTCACTGAAACATCTAGTACACAGAAGCAGGCAAGCATCATTTCAAACTACCAGGGAAACCCCTTACTCTCTATCTAAAATGCTAGTAGGTACTTTATTTACTCCTTTTTGCACTTTGGGACTGTGGAGGAAGAAAACCAAAATCAAATAAAATTTTAGCTGACCTTTAAGTCCTTTAAACTCTGAGATTCATTTAAATCTGAGCTCCCCCGATCCAGATTTGCCCTTAAAACTCTTAGCCTACTTTTGTTCATGATTTGTAAATCCAGGCATTTTTAGAGTCCCAGAGGTCTAATTTACTACCCAAATAAATCTGTGGTTTGGGTAAGTTTTGGGAATACTTGTAACACTACAAGTACAAAGAACTGCATAATATACAACCAAAGCCACCAAAGGAATTAGAAGTAAGGGGATAAGGGGTAAAAAGTATCTCAGGGCCTCTGGCTGTTGAGCTTCTGTCAGTTAAGGACTACTCATTCCTAAGGTATGACCCTGTGGATGAAGCAATGGAAAGCGTTCTGGTGCCAGGGCTGCCAACACTTTGTCACCACCACTTTCTACTTTCTCTCCCTTGCTTCAACCCAAGATCTGTTTCTCATCAGCTACCACCTTCCTCTGTTCAGGGACAATCAGGTGTTTGGTCACAGCTTTCATTCCTAACTGTTCCTGCTTGCATTCTCCAGTGGTATCTGAGGTCCACCTTTAAGATGTGCTGATCTGGGGGATGGGCAGGGGGAAAGGGAACATTTTTATTTATTTTATTTTACTATTTTTTTAATTTTTAATTTGTTAATGTTTATTTTTGAGAGAGAGAGAGAGAGAGAGAGAGAGAGACAGACAGATGTGAGCAGGGGAGGGGCCGAGTGAAAGGGAGGCACAGAATCGAAGCAGGCTCCAGGCTCCGAGCTGTCAGCACAGAGCCTGACGCAGGGCTCAAACCCACAGACCACAAGATCGTGACCTGAGCCAAAGTTGGTTACTTAACCGACTGAGCCACCCAGGCACCCCTAGAAAGGGAACATTTTTAGAGTAATATTTTCCTTCTGAACTTTTATTTGATATGCTAGAGTTCACACATATTATAATGATAAGATACTTAAGGCCTTTTTGTTGAAATATATTTCATATAACGTTAAATTTTTTGTAACATAAGATTCACCATTTTAAAGTATACAGTCCAGGGGCGCCTGGGTGGCTCAGTCGGTTAAGCGTCCGACTTCAGCTCAGGTCACGATCTCACGGTCTGTGAGTTCGAGCCCCGCATCAGGCTCTGGGCTGATGGCTCAGAGCCTGGAACCTGCTTCCGATTCTGTGTCTCCCTCTCTCTCTGCCCCCTCTCTCTCTGCCTCTCCCCCGTTCATGCTCTGTCTCTCTCTGTCTCAAAAATAAATAAACGTTAAAAAAAAAAATTAAAAAAAAAAAAAGATTCTCTTTAAAAATATATATATATATATACAGTCCAGTAGTTTTTAATATATTCAGGGTTGTGCAACTATCACCACTATCTAATTCCAGAACATTTGTACCACCCCCCCTAAAAAAAAATACCCATTAGCAGACGCTCCCAATTATTCCCTACCCCAAAGCTGCTGGCAGTCACCAATTTGCTTTCCATCTCAGTGGCTTTACCTATTCTGGGTAGTTTGTATAAATGGAGTCATACAATGTGTGGTCTTTTGTGTCTGGCTTCTTTCATTTAACATGTTTTCAAACTTCATTCACGTTGTCCCGTGTGTCAGTACTTCATTGTATTTTGTGGTTGAAAAATACACTACTTCGTCGATATACCACATTTTGTTTATCCACCAATTGACGGGATTTGGGGTTATTTCTGGTTTTTGGCTAATATGATTAATGCTGCCATGAACATTTGTATGCGTGTGTTTGCGGACACAAGTTTTTCAGTTCCCTTGAGTATATCCTGGGTCCTATGGCCAACTCTCTAACATTTTAAAAATGAAGTTTTATATTAAAGTATAAGGTGCATATAGAAAACAGAAGCACACACATCACAAGTGTTAAGCTCAAAAATTTTTATGGAATGAACGCACCTAGGTAACCAACAACCAAATCAAAAGATAGAATATAACCAACACCCCTGAAGCCCCTCTCATGTCCTCATCCAGTTACTACACTTTCAAAAGTGTAACCACTGTTCATTCAAGCCTGCATTGGGCTCTGCATTGACAATGTGGAGCCTGCTTGGGATTCTCTCCCTCCCTATCTCTCTTCCCTCCCTTGCTTGCACTCTCTCTCAAAATAAATAAATAAATAAACATTATACACACACACACATTTTAGAAATGTAACCACTTTTCTTGACTGCTATCTGAGGTATTGTTTTGTTTTTGTTTTATGGAGGTGAGATAAACAAGTGACATTTAGCACATTCACAATGTTGTAAACCATCACCTCTGTCTAGTTCCAATACATTCTCATCACCCCAAAATAAAACCTTGTGTCTATTAAGCAGTTAGTTCTCATTCCTACCTCCCTTCAGCTCCTGGCAATTACCAATCTGCTTTCTGTCCCTATGGATTTACATATTCTGGTTATTTCACATAGATGGAGTCATAGGATATGTGACCTTTTCTGTCTGGTTTCTTTCACTTAGCATAATGTTTTTGAGGTTCATCCATTTTGTAGCACGTATCAGTCGCTCATTACTTTGTATAGCTGGATAATATTCCATTGTATGTGTATACCACAGTTTGTCCATTCATTCATTGATGGGTATTTGAGTTATTTCTACCTTTTAGCTATTGTGAATTGTACTGCTGTGAACATTCATGAATAAGTATGTGTTTGAGTACCTGTTTTCACTATTTTTCAGTATATAACTAGAAATGGAATTGCTGGGTGATTATTTTTATGTTTAACTTTTTGAGGAACTGCCAAACTTTTCCACAGCACCTGAATCATTTTACATCCCTTTCAGCAATATACAATGGTTCCAATTTCTCCATATTCATAACACTTGTTAATTTCCTTTTTTATATATATTATAGCCATCCTAGTGTTTCATTGTGGTTTTGATTTACCTTTCCTTGATAACTAATGATATTTAACATCTTTTCATATACTATTTGGCCATTTATATATCTTCTTTAGAGAAATGTCTACTCAAGCCCTTTGCTCATTTTTTAATTGGGTTGTTTGTCTCTGTTGTAGAATGGTATGTATGTATGTATGTGTGTATGTATTTTAGAGAGGGAGCACAAGTGGGGGAGAGGGGCGGGGTGGGGGGAGAGAGAGAGAGAGAGAGGGAGAGAAGGAGAGAGGGAGGTGGGGGGGAATCTTAAACAGGCTCCACACTCAGTGCAGAGCCCAACACGGGGCTTCATCTCACAACTTTGTGGTCATGACCTGAGCCGAAATCAAGAGTTGGATGCTCAACTGACTGAGCCACCCAGGCACCCTTTTGTTGTAGAATTTTAAGGATTCTTTATATGTTCTGGATACTAGACCTTTATCAGATACATGATTTGCAGATATTTTCTCCCATGCTGTATGCTGTCTTTTCACTTTGTTCTTTTGATGCACAAAAGATTTTAATTTTTTTTAAGTCCAACGTATCCATTTTTTCTTTTATTGTTGGTTTGGTGTAATATTTAAGAATCATTGCCAAATCCAAGACCATGAAGATTTACCCATCAATTTTTTCTATGAATTTTTTAGTTTTAACTCTTATGTTTAGGTTGTTGATCTACTTTAATTTTTATATATAGTGTGGGGTAGGGGTCCAGCTGCATTCTTTTGTATGTGAATATACAGTTGTTCCAGCACCATTTATTGAAGAAACTGTTTTTTCTACATTGAATGGTCTTGACATTCTTGTTGAAATTGATTGGCTGTAGATATATGGTTATTTCTGGACTCTCAGTTCTATTCCAGTGGTTTATATGTCTGTCCTGATGCCAGTGCTACTCTATTTTGATCGCTGTAGCTTTGTAGTAAGTTTTGAAATTGAGAAGTATGAGTCTTCCAACTTTGTTCTTCAAGATTGTTTTGCTGTTCGGGCCCTCTTGCAGATTCATATGAATTTGAAGATTGGCTTTTCATTTCTGCAAAAAGGGTCATTGGAATTTTGATAGGAATTGTTTTAAATCTGTAGATCACTTTGGATAGCATTGCTATTTTGACAATATTAAATTTTCCAATCCATGAACATAGATAGGATGCCTTTTTGTTTATTGAGGTCTTTTTTAATATCTTTCAGCAATATTTTATAGTTTTTTGTGTATGTCTTTCACGTCCTTGGCTAAATTTGATTCTCTGTATTTTTTTATTTAATATATATTTTTAAATTTTTTTAATGTTTATTTTTGAGAGAGAAAGAGAGAGACAGAGACAGAGTGTGAGTGGGGGAGGGGCAGAGAGAGAGACACAGAATCTGAAGCAGGCTCTGGGCTCTGACTGAGCTGTCAGCACAGAGCCCAACGTGGGGCTGGAACCCACAAACCACGAGATCATGACTTAAGCCGAAGTCAGATGCTCAACCAACTTAGCCACCAAGGCGCCCCTGTTCCTCTGTGTTTTATTCTTTTGTATGCTGTTGTAAGTGGAATTGTTTCTTAATTTCCTTTTGGACTATTTATGGCAGCTATAGAAACACAAATGACTTTTATATGTTGATCTTATACCCTGAAACTTGACTGAATGTGTGTGTGGACTCTTTATAGTATTAATATTAAAAAATAAATACATATTATTAATATAGTATAATATATATTATATATACATAAGATCATGTTATCTGAGAATAGAGATAGTTTTACTGTTTCCTTTCTAATTTGGATATCTTTTATTTCTTTTTCTTGCCTAATCGCTCTAGCTAGAACTTCTAGTACAATGTTTAAAAGCAATGGTAAAAGTGACATCCTTGTCTGTTTCCTAATTTTAGGGGGAAAAGTTTCAGCTTTTTACCATTGTGATGTTAGCTCTAGGTTTTTCATAAATGACCTTTATCATATTGAAGGAATTCCTTTTTGTTTCTAATGTTCTGAGAGTTTTTATCATGACAAGGTGTTGAATTGTGTTAAATACTTTTTATGTTTTAATTTAGATGATTATGAGTGGGGTTTCTTCTTTCATTATATTAATGTTGTGTATTGCATTGATTGATTTTCTTATGTTTTACCACCCTTACATTCCTGGGATAAATCCTACTTAATTACACAGCTGTTCATAGGGTTATCTTCTAATACCTTCTTATTTCTGGGAGGTCAGCAGTAATGTCCCACTTTCATTTCTGATTTTATATTTTTTTTAATTTTTTGTCCAACTACATATCAGTTTTAGTAAAGCCATTATTCTTTTTGGGGGTGGGGGAGGAACAGAGGGAGAGAGAGAGAGAATCTTAAGCAGGCTCTATGCCCAGCATGGAGTCCAACGTGGGGCTCGATCTCACAACCATGAGATCATGACCTGACCCAACATCAAGAGTCAGACGCTTAACCTATTGAGCCACCCAGGTCCCTCATTTCTGATTTTAGTTATCTGCATCTTCTCTCTTTTTTTCTAAGTAAATTTAGCTAAAGTTTTGCCAATTTTGTCAGTCTTTTCAAAATACCAACTCTTGATTGATTGCATTGATTCTCTATTGTTTTTCTGTTCCCTATATCATTTATCTCTGCTCTAATCATTTTTATTTCTTTCTTCCTACTGTCTTTTAGTTTTAGTTGTCTCTTTTTTTTTTCCTGTTTCCCCAAGCTGTAAAGTTGGGTTATTGATTTAAGATCTTTTTTAAAACATTTCACAGCTATAATTTACCTCTTGGCACTGTTTTCACTGCATCCCATGAGTTTTGGTATGTTGTATTTTTATTTTCATTCATCAAAGCATTTTGATGAATTCATCAAAGTATTTTATTATTTTCTTGTGAGTTCTTCTTTGACCTATTGGTTACTGTATAGAGTGTGTTGTTTAATTTCCATTTTTGTGAATTTTCCAGTTTTCCTTCAGTTATTTTTAGCTTCATTGTATTATGATTGGAGAAGATACTTTGTATGATTTCAGTATTTTTAAATGTATTGAGTTTTATTTTTTAGATATGTTGTGGACTAACATATCTATTCTGGAGAGTGTTTCATGTGCACTTGAGAAGAATGTATATTCTGTTTTTGGATAAAGTATTCTGTATGTTAGGACTACTTAGTTCAGTGTTGTTCAAATGTTTATGCATTTGCCTTTTATTTAAAAATTTTTTTAATGTTTATTTTAGATGGTGGGGGGGGGGCGGGGGCAAGGGGCAGAGAGAAAGGGAGACAGAGAATCCCAAGCAGGCTCCACAACTGTCAGCACAGAGTCTGATGCGGGGCTCGAGCTCACAAACAGTGAGATCATGACCTGAGCTCAAACCAAGAGTTGGTCACTTAACCAACTGAGCCACTGAGACACCCCTGGGCATTGGCCTTTTAAATCATATGAGAAACTAAAGGGGAGTTACAAACCACATATAGAATAATACTGGATTTTATATTTACCTATGTGTTTTCTTTGACTGGATTTCTTTCTTTGGATGGTTTTGAGTTATTGTCCTAGTGCCCTTTCATTTCAGCCTAAAGGACTCCCTTTAGCATTTCATGTAAGGCAGGTCTACTAGTGATGAACTCCTTCAGCTTTTGTTTCTCTGTAAAGGTCTTAATTTCCCCTTTGTTTTGAAGGATATTTTTGTTGGATATAGAATATTGGTTGAGAGTCTTTTATTCTTCTACTCAGAATAATTTCAATAGTCCATCTTCAAGTTCACTCATTTTTTTCTTCTGCTAGCTTGAATCTGCTGTTGAATCCCTGTAGTGAGTTTTCCATTTCAGCTACTATACATTTTAGCTCTAGAATTTTATTTAGTTCTTATATAATATTATGATAATAAATGTATATTAAAATAATATAAATTTAAATAATTTCTCTTTATTAATATTCTTTATTCATTTGTTCATTCTCCTAGTTTCCTTTAATGTTTTTGTCTATTGTTATTTGTTTTGTTTTGTTTTGGGGGGGAGAGTGAAAGTGTGAGCAAGGGGCAGAGAGAGAGAAAATCCCAGGAAGGGTAGAGGGAGGTGGGGGGAGAGAGAGAGAGGGAGAGAGAGAGAGAGAGAAGCAGGGCTCACCTGAAGCAGGGCTTATGTTTTACCTGAATTGGGGCTTGTGTTCACCAGATGTGGGGCTCGAGATCACCCAATGTGGGACTCCCAACTCATGAACTGGAAGAATATGACCTGAACTGAAGTCAGATGCTTAACAACTGAGCCACCCAGGTGGCCCTGCCAATTTTTTTCTTTAGCTCTTTGAGCATATTGAAAACCTTGATTTAAAATATTTGCCTGGTTAAGTCCAACATCTGAACTTCCTTGGTGAGATGGCTTCTATAAACTTTTTTTCTGTGAATGAATCATACTTTATTCTTTTTATACCTTGTGATTTTTTTGTTTAAAACAACATTTTGAATATTACAGTGTGTCAGTCTGGGAATCAGATCGCCTTCCCAGGGTTTGCTGCTGTTGATTATTGAAGACTGTTGTCATCCATTTGTTTATTAACTTTTCCAAACTCTTTTTGCTAAGACTGTATTTCTTGTTGTGTGTGACTACTGAAACTGTTTCATTATCTCAGTAGTCAGCCAGTGACCTGACAGAAATTTCCTTAAATGCCTGGAGTGAAAACACCACCACCACCACCAGCTTTTTGTAGTTTGGCTCTGAGCTGGGGCACTAGTTCAGTGCTAAACCAACTTGTCTGAAACTCTGCCTTAGCCTTCACCTCCTGATTGCATGGAGCCCAAAGATCATCCAAAGGTGCAAGTCTAGGGTCCTCTCAGTTCTTTTCTGAACATGCACTTTCATGCTGGGTTTCCCCAATCACATGATAACCCTTCAGAGTCCTTATTTTCCCATGTAGCTTTCTCCTCATGCTCCTATTTGTCAGGCTTTTAAATCCATCTGCTGCTTATTCCATTCTCCATCTCTTGCTTTAGGTAACCACCAGTAGTATATATGTCTTTGAATACTTTCAACAGATGCTACTTGGAAATCTGCTTCAACCTGAGCGGGCAAAACAAGAGGTCAGACTCAGCATGGGTCCCCTGGGGAACCACTAGACAGGGCAGAATTTACAGCCACAATCTTTTGAGAACAAGGATGCATATATCCTCCCCTGGCACTAACAAGCCACACTAGGAATATGGGCCACTGTCCCACAGCCACCACCAAACTGGGGAAGAGGGGATGGTAGACAGGTAAACAAAAATGCCACGTTTTGTTACTGATATTTAATAGCTGCTTCCTTCATTAAGCATCCCACTGGTTAGACTCCATTGTAAGTTTTATTAGACTCCCGAGTTCTGAAAAAGTTGCTTCTTTCAGTTTTTGCCAGCTTAATGACAGCTTCAGTGGAGGACTGATTCTTGTAACTCTCTACCATGCCATTTCTGTGACATCACAATATATTTAACTTTCTGAGGAACTGTTGAACTGCTTTCCATAGCAGCTGCACCACTTTGTACTCCCACCAGAAGTGGGAGGGTTTTATTTTTTCCACATCTTAACCAACACTTGTTATTTTCTGTTATTGTTCTTTGATTACAGCCATCCCAGTGGATGTAAAAGGATATATCCTTATGGGGTTTTTTTGCATTTCTTTAATAACTAAAGATGTCAAGCATCTTTTCATGTGCTTATTGGCCATTTGTATATATTCTTTGGAAAGCTTTCCAAATCCTTTGCCCATTTTTTAATTGGATAACTTGTCTAAGATCCATTTTTTAATATATCAGTCTAGTCTTTTTTCTTACACGGTTATCCTAAAAATCATGTATTAAGAAAACATGTATATAAAGGTATCTACAGTGTCAGAACTTTATACAACATGACGTAATTCTTAAGTACAAGAAGAGGTACTTCTACCTGTGTAAAGATGCATGTTGTATTAATTAGGACTCTTGGTTATAACAGAAATCTAACTCAAACAAGCTTAAGAAAAAAATGGATAGGGGATAATTTATTTGGTAACTGGAAAACTGGGGCAGCGTTATATCCAGGAGATCAGAGATGTCATTAGGACCCTCTCTTCCCCTTTCCCTCAGCTTTGCTTAGCCTCATTCTCTCTTCACTCAGGGGCAGGATAGTCCCTACAGTCTCAAGCTGCCATGGTCCTTATAGGTTTCTATCTAGAAAATGAAAAATGTATTTTTCCTAATAACACCAAAAATCTCTGGGATGAAGACAAGTGTGACTTGGTCCACATTCCTATCCCTGAACAGTTACTATGGCCAGGTGGATGAAGTACTCACACCAGGCCCTGCTCATAAGCTCACCATGGAAAGGCAGGCTCTACCCTATAGAACAATCTAGACTAAGTTGAATTCATGTGGAATGGGGGAAGGTGAGATTCCTCAAAGGAGATGCTTCTCTTTTTTTTTAAGCTTTCTTTTTTTTAAATGTTTACCAATTTATTTTTGAGGGGGGGGTGTGCAGAGACAGAGGGAGAGAGAGAATCCCAAGCAGGCTCCGCGCTGTCAGTGCAGAGCCCAATATGAGGCTCGAACCCACAAATCGTGAGATCATGACCTGACGTGAAAATCAACAGTTGGATGCTTAACTGACTGAGCCACCTAGGCACCCCCAAAGGAAATACTTCTAAATAGAAAATAAAATGTCCTCAGTAGAGCTGCAAAGATTCAGTGCTGCCTTTACGTTTGTAACCTTTCTCTTAGTGACTTTTAATCACAATACGGATGCTCAAGTTCTTGTCCCCACAAGATATGATAATTATTGCCCTGTCCTTGGTGGAGGGTGGTGGTGGTAAGAGATTATGAATAAAGATGTTCTAGCTCTGCCTCTTCCAAAAGTCCCAGAGAAGAAGGGGAAAAGCCAATCATTTTGGAGTGGGAAGAGCCTGGAATTTGACTCCTGATTCTCTGATTTTGAGTTTCATAGAGGAACTGAGAAACTCCTCTATAAAAAGGTAAGCATTTGCATTTTTCTGAATTCATAAGATTAAACTATTTTAGTTTCATTAACATGGTCTCATGACCTGGAAGGACTGTTCTTATATATTGTAAAAAATTACCCACCACACCTTAGATGAGGAAGTTGCCGATGAATATCAGGTCTATAGCAGGCTGACCACCAAGTTTCACTCTTTTTGTTTTCTTCTCAGTTTCCAGCATATAAATAAATTTTTCATGCTGCAAATTATTTGGATATAGTTATTTTTATATACTTTGAGATGAAATATACATTTCGAAGTGATATTTGAGAAACCAAATTCATCTTTTTATGGAAAACCACCATTTGAAGCTGTTGTTGATTTCTTCATGAGCATAAGTTGAAGGCAACTGTGGTAAAGGATCAGAGGGTCCTTTCCTACAATCTTCATTCTGAATTAGCGCACAGCTGATGCCACTGAATCACAAAATCTAGCCCACTTAATAACCCTAAGCAGCTAACCACAAGTAGCTGTATACAGGGGGCTCTCCAGGTTCGTGTAATGACAAGTGGAAAACAAAGGAAAAGGTCAGACTTGCTGGTGTGTTTTTAAGAAAGCATTTCAGTCTGTTTTTGTTTTGTGTATATGTTTCTATTTTTTAAAAGTAATATAAATGACAAAGTTTACTGGTTGGAGGGGATATTCAGAATATGGAGAACACAGGTTATGGGAAATAAAGGTTAAGAAACACAATGATCAAGAGGTAAGACTAATTTTTCATTAACATGCCAGAACTGAATGAAACCTTTCAAGAGTCATCTAGGAACAAAGTTTTTGATAATGCCTTAAAAGTCAAGCATGTGCTCATATACTTGAACAAATCTACAAAGATATAAAGTAAGTGGACTTTATAGTTGTAATCAAAACCCACTGCAATGCTAACCTGACATATGGCAGCCAAGTTTGTATGGTGCTTTACAGTTTACATAACACTTCCCCACATTCTCTCATTTGACATATATTTAATGATAGACATAATTGTGCTACATACTAATTAAGTTTAATTAGTAAGTTCTTGTGAATGACTGTAATTAGTGGAACTGGTTTGCTGCCAAAGCAAATTTTCAGTTCTCATTTTATTAGTTACCTAGTATTTATAATCAGGATCAGCTTAAATCATATTCTGGTTTGTATCATACATGCTGATCCTCATGAATATCAAGAGAGAAACTCCTGAGTTCTTACTCCTCGGCACTTAAGCTTCCCTTGCTCCAGGGCTTTTGTTGTACCAAAACTTTCAACTCCTACCAGTCCCCTCCTAACTCCACATCTCTTCACTAGACCTCATCTACCCATTTTTTGAGGGAGACTTGTATATAACATTTAACATTCTTTCACCAATAAATATTTATTGAGCACTGTGTATCAGAGATTGAGCGAGGTATCGGAAACATACACAGTGGTTGACAAAGCATTCCTGGTCCAGCCCTTATGGAGCTCACAGACTAATGGGTAGACAAAGCCTAGACTGGAGTGGGGAAGGTGGGCAGGAAGTTGTCAGACCTGTTTTACTCTCCCACTAAGCTACCAATGTAGACTTTATCATGAGTCTCCATTTGTCTTTTTTTCCTTGTGTGGTTGAACTCTCAAGCAAGGAAAACACAGTTATCATCAATTGTACCCCCTGGACCCTCCAGCACAGGATATTGTAGGAGAGAGTGCCGGGGGCCAGTAGCCTGGTATTGAGTAGGTGAGGGGAACCTAAAGTTAGGCAGGAATTAGTGAGGAATTAGTGATCTTAAGGAGGCAAGTTCTCAGAAAAGAAATAGCATTTGCAAAGGTCGTGAGGCAGGAAGGAATTTGGCAGGTTTAAGAAGCTCATTTAGTATGGTTGGAGAGAGAAACAGGAGAAATGGCTAGAATTGGAAAGGTGTAGGGCCTTAGAGCCAAGTTAAAAACTTTACCTTGAGGGTACTGAGAAGCCATGGAAAAGTTTCAGTGACATTTTCCTGTCTCTTGTAACCCATTATTTACCTGGATAGGTCCTCTTATCTTTACAGAGGTGGTGTGCAGACAGGTGTAGTATCTTTTCAGACTGAAACACACGGGCAGCATAGCAGAAACCATGCTTAGAAGCAGGGGGTGGAAAGAGCTTGAGAGCTTGAGAGTCTTGGGTCTGTATGATTTGAACAAATCTTTTAACCTCTCCAGGCCACTTTCCTTTTATGTACAATTGATAATGTAGCATTTAAACCCTTCATCAGGCTGTTGTAGGGTCAGGAATAACAGGTACAGTGCCTATGACTGGTACTCCATAGGTGATAGCTGTCTCTATTTTAACAGTGTTCTCTTGCTAACACAAATTTTACACTCTTCTTTGGGAATAGAATCACAAAATCATATACTGTACTGTCAAATTGTGAAGAAACCCCGAAGGTCTGCCTGTGTATGATGCTTGCATCCCTTCTGCAACGCTGGCGATCAGTTGGTTTGTTGTCCAGCATTATTTATAACATCCAGGGACAGGAAGCTTACTACTGTCTGAAACATCCACTCACGTTTGGGTTCTGCAAAAGGGTTCTTTTCTTGGACAGAATCCAAATCTGCTTCCCTGTGACCTGTCTCCAGGGGTCTCAGTAGTGCCCCTAATGCCTTGTCCATGTGACAGCCCTCAGTGTTTGAGGCCATTATCTTCGCCACCACCTAGAGTTGAAGAGCTTATTTCTTCAGCTTCACAACAACAATAAAAGGGTCAATTCAGGGGCAGCTGGGTGACTCAGTCATTTAAGCATCCGACTTTGGCTCAGGTCATGATCTCATGGTTCGTGAGTTCGAGCCCTGCTGTGCTGACAGCTCAGAGTCTGGAGCCTGCTTCAGGTTCTGTGTCTCCCTCTCTCTCTGACTCTACCCTGCTCTCTCTCTCTCTCTCTCTCTCTCTCTCGCTCTCTCTCAAAAATAAATAAACATTAAAAAAAATTTTTAAAGGGTCAATTTATCAAGAAAGACAACAATCCTAAAGCATACATGTACCTAACAATAGACCTTGAAAACATGAAGTAAAAAGTGTTAGCGATAGATTTTAATAAAAACAAAAGGGGCATCTGGCTGGCTCAGTCAGTGGAGCATGCAGTTCTTGATCTCAAGGTTGTGTGTAGACATTACTTAAAAATCTTAAAAAATAATAATAGTAGCTATCATTTACTGAGCATCCACACTATACTTGGTACTATAGATAAACAGATGAGTCTCAGTCACAAGTAAATAAGTGTAACACAAGTATACAGATACTGTGACCGGTCTGTGCAGGAAAAAAAGTAGGGTGTAATGGTGGAGCACCAAGGGAACAATCATCTTTATGAAAGAGGAACCTGCCTCTTAGATGACACAAACTCTACCCTGACAACTGAATGGGTAATACCTACACTCAACTGGACTTAGCCACGTGTGGTATTTGTTAAAATATCACTTTAGAGGCTTTAGTCACACAAAGTATTCATAACAGCCACTGTCAGTAAAACAAGGGCATTTCTACAAGAAGTGTTCATTTTCCCTGTTAACATTCTTTATAAAGCCTCTTTTAAAAGAGACAGAATAATAGCAGCCAGGCAAGGAAGAAGAGTGGAATACTGTGATTTACTGTATGTACAAATGGATGGCCAATATTTAGGAAGAGCTTCAGCTAGTCTTTCCTAAGCACTGACATAGAAAAGACAAGGCATACTGTGTTTGTTACAGCCATACAGTACAGGAAGGCCACAGAAGAGAGGAGGAGCAAAGCACTTGCCCCACTAACTCAGTGCAAGTTGTGTGAAAGCAGCATGGTGCTCACACTGCAACACTGGCTTCTTTGTGTAGGGCCCTGTGCTGGATGCAAGGGTAAAGATGACCTCTCTAGGAGGCTGAGGCATGTGTCCAAGGTGATCCAGCACAAAGAGCTACAGGGCCTTGGGAAAGGATTGCTCTGGAAATTCAAAGGATAGATCCTTGGACAAATGAAGCTAACCTTCCTAAAGGAGAATACATACAATGTCTAAGAATAACTACAACGAAGTCCTCCCAGCCTCCTGAAGTGGGACCTCCATGAGAACCATAGAGAACAAAAAGCAATGAATCTCAAGCTGCCTTCTTTAAGAAGAAATGAATGAGAGGGGCAGAAACACAAGAGTAAATATTGGTGGAGACTAAAACTAATATTTTGCAAATTTGTAAAAGGAAGCCCATCAAGAAAGTTACAAAACTCTAGGGGTGCCTGGGTGGCTCCCCTACCCGTCCAACTTCAGCTCAGGTCATGATCTCACGGTTCATGAGTTTTGACCCCCACATCAGGCTCTGTGCTGACAGCCTGGAGTCTGCTTTGGATTCTGTCTCTCCCTCTCTCTCTGCCCTTCCCCCCATGTGTACTCTGTCTTTCTCTTAAAAATAAACATTAAAAAACAACAACAACAACAACAACTAAGGATCTTGAAATAGTTCCCAAAACAAGAAACAATGAAAATGTATAGAAAAGTTTGTTTCACGGTGTGCAGCCTTGCACCTTTATAATTCAACAAGGAGGATAAAACAAGTGTTATAAGCAAAAAGTACTGATGGAGACAAGTGAAGAAACGGGAGTGTTAAGTGGAAGTTCATAGACACCAGTCCCATTCCATTGCCCAGTTGAGGGAACTCAAGTCCAGAGAGGGTTCTCTGACTCCTGAGACACAGACTCCTCTTACCCAGCAGAGCAGAGCACTGCAGCTGAAGGATAACTTTAGCACAAAGTCCCCTTCGGCTGTTTCTGAGCTGACTTGACAAAACAAAGAAGCTTACTCCAGAAAAGTCTTAATTTTACCACCTAATACTTCATCGAGGTATTCTTTTCACTGCTGGGGCACTGGCACACAGTAATCAGCTCTCTTTCCTGCCCCTCACTTGCTGAGCTACCTTTTTTTTTTTTTTTTTTTTTTTTTTTTTTTAAATATTTTATGTTCATTCATTTTTGAGAGAGAGCACAGCAGGGGAGAGGCAGAGAGACAGGGAGACACAGAATCTGAAGCAGGCTCCAGGCTCCGAGCTGTCAGTACAAAACCCGATGCAGAGCTCAAACTCAAGAACCGTGAAATCATGATCCAAGCCGAAGTCGGACGTTTAATTGAGCCACCCAGGTGACCCTCTGAGCTACCTTTTTAAAAAAATAAGTTCTCTTCAAGCATTGTCATTAAGAAATTGCTCACACACCATAAAGTTCACCCTTCTAATGTATACAATTCATTGATTTTTAGTATATTCATGAGGTTGTGCACCTATCACCACCAATTCCAGATCATTTTTATCTCCCCATAAGATCTCATACCCATTAGCAGATATGCCCAACTGTTCCACCCCAAACCACTAGCAACCACTAATCCACTTTCCATCTTTATGGGTTTTCCTATTCTGGACATTTTATACAAATAGAATCATACAACATGTGGTGTTATGTGTCTGGCTTCTTTAGCATGTTTTTACGGTTCATCCATGTTGTAGCGTGCATCAATACTTCATTCCTTTTTATGGCTGAATCATATTCTATCACAGATATACCACATTGTTTATCCATTTATCAACGGATGGACTTTTGGCTATTGTGAACAGCAGTACAATGAACATTCATGTACAAGTTTTTGTGCGGACACGTGCTTTGCTTTCATTTATCTTGGGCATATACCTAGGATTGCAGTTGCTGAGTCATATGGTAATTGTCTAACCTTTTGAGGAATTGTCAGAATGTTTCTCATAAGGCTGCACTATTTTACATTCTCATCAACAGCATATGAGGAATCCAATTCTGACACATCCTCCCTAACACTTGTTATTACTCCTCTTTTTTATTATAGCCATTCTAATAGGTCTAAAATGATATTTCATTGTGATCCTGATTTTCATTTCCCTAATGACTAATGATGTTGAGCATCTTTTCGTGTGCTTGTTGGCCATTTGTGTATCTTCTTTAGAAAAATATCTATTCAAATTCTTTGCCCATTTTAAAATTGGGTTGTCTCCTTTTTTTATTTTTTATTTATTTTTTATTTATTTTTTAACGTTTATTTATTTTTGAGACAGAGAGAGACAGAGCATGAACAGGGGAGGGGCAGAGAGAGAGGGAGACACAGAATCCGAAACAGGCTCCAAGGCTCTGAGCTGTCAGCACAGAGCCCGACGCGGGGCTCGAACTCACGGACCGCGAGACCATGACCTGAGCCGAAGTTGGACGCTTAACCGACCAAGCCACCCAGGCGCCCCTGTCTCTTTTTTTTTTTAATTTATTTATTTAGAGGGAGAGTATGAGCAGGGGAGGGGCACAGAGAGAGGGAAAGAGAAAATCCCAAGCAGGCTCCGCGCTGTCAGCACAGAGCCCTATGCAGGGCTCGAATTCACAAATCACAAGATCATGACCTGAGCCAAAACCAAGAGTCAGACACTCAACTGACTGAGGCACCCAGGCACCCCAAATCAGGTTGTCTTTTTACTGCTGAGTTGTGAGAGTCCTTTATATATTCTGATTATTAGATCATTATCAGATACATGTTTGCAAATATTTACTCCCATTCTCTGTGGATTTTCTTGAAGTGTCCTTTGAGGTGCTGCTGGGCTACTTTTAACAAATACTAAAACACCTCAAAACAAAATTAGGAATATGTAATTAGTGTCTGAATTATAGCTTTAAATTTAGAAGCATTATAAAGCCCAACTGGCTCAGTAGGAAGAGCATGCAACTTTTGATCTTGGGATTGTGAGTTAGAGCCCCACATTAGCTGTAGAGATTACTTTAAAATCTTAAAAATAAGCATTATAATGTCATAAGCAAAAGTTGTTGTTTTTAAGTTTATTTAGAGAGTGTGAGCAGGGGAGGGGCAGAGAGAAAGGGAGAGAGAGAATCCCAAGGAGGTTCCTCACTGTCAGTGCAGAGCCCAATGCAGGGCTCCGTCTCACCACCCTGGGATAATGACCTGAGCTGAAATCAAGAGTCAGTCGTTTGACCGACTTAGCCACCCAGGTGCCCCTCACAAGCAAGCTATTGTATCCATACCAGTTTTGAGGCTTCCAAAGAATCTTGAGTTCATTATGAGATCCATCATAATGATAGCTATCACTTTTATAGCAGTTATGTGCTAAGCACTGTTTGGGCACTTTCCATGTATTAACCTACTTAAGTTTCCACAACAATCCTATGAGGTAGAGATTTGTCATTATACTCATTGTACAAATAAAACGGATGCAGAAGGAGCTTAAGTAATTTGCCTGAAGCCAGAGAGTAAATAGCAGAGATGCTCCCCAGATTCCGTTGCTCTTAACCAACCACCTGAGAGACTGTCAAGGCTGAATTAAAACATTTCAAAGAATGCCTGACCCCTCACTTTAAGGAAATAATAGTGTTTTCATGGCGTCTACACTCTGGATAGTTTTCCTCTTGTACCAAGCCAAAAACTAGTGCCACCCTTCCAGGCGTCTTCATTTCTATCTTCCTTTCCAGTCTGGTTTCACGTCCTTCTATTTTCTCCACCGGCCGGAGGCTTTAGTTTTGGAAGTAACCGTCTCCCAGGTGGAGTTGTTCTAAATTTCTGACGGCCAATAGGCGCCGAGGCGCCTCGGATCCAGCCCAATGAGGCTCAAAGCTGAGCCATGGGAGGGGCCAGCGAAGGGGGCGGGAACGGAGCCCCCCTAGGTGGTGCCTACTGTGTGCGGCGCCAGCTTCCTGCGCGGAGCCATGAGCTGGACCTGCCCGCGTTGCCAGCAACCCGTTTTCTTCGGTGAGGTCCGGGCTGAGGAGGGAGGAGGAGATGGGACGTCCCCTGAGAATGCGAGGAACTGGCGACCGTGTGGTCTCAGACCCCCTTTCCACCTCTCGGGAGCAGGGCACTCGGGCGGGTTGGAACTGGCCTCCCGGGGACACTCCTCGTAGTCTCTAGGAAGCAGGGCGGGCGGGGCTGAGGAGGGGAATGGGGGCGCCCGCTGCTAGGCCTGGCTCCCCCACAGCCCGGTTCCACCTTGTCCCCCACAGCGGAGAAGGTGAGCTCCCTGGGCAAGAACTGGCATCGCTTCTGCCTGAAATGTGAGCGCTGCCACAGCGTCCTGTCCCCAGGAGGGCATGCAGAGGTGAGGCCTGGCCAGGGCGCACAGCCCTCTGTCTGTCCCTGTTCTCCAAGCACCAGTCCCCAGTTTCCGCTCAGGAAGCTCACCGAAGGCAACCTCAGCAGTCAGCTAGCAAGACCATCTACCCGGAGGGCCCCACACCAGCCAGGACTTGGGACGCCTGAGTTGTGCTGGTGGACCCGGTGCCTTTTGATGGGGAGGGGAGGGAAGCAATGCTGTTTTCTGGCCTGCTCTTGCCCTTTCTCCTGTCCACAGTGGCAATTCTAGCATGCCAGCTTACCCTCCACCCCTCCCAGCCTCACCAGCCCCACCAGGCAAGTGGACAGATACACCTGGCAACTGGACTTGAGGGAAGGCCTGTAGGACACAGTAGAACCGCCCCCCCCCCCCCCTGCCCCTTAGCCCTGAGCAACCCTCTTTCCTCTGTTTGTGCCTAGCACAACGGGAGGCCGTATTGCCACAAGCCATGCTATGGGGCTCTCTTCGGACCCAGGGGTAAGTACCAGCCTAGAAGAGGCCAGGGGACAGCAGGACCTTCCTTGTGGCTGGGAGCTGGAGACTCAAGGCTGACTGCCCCTGTTTTCTCTGCAGGGGTGAACATTGGTGGTGTGGGCTCCTACCTCTACAACTCCCCCACTCCCACCCCTGCCAGCACCACTCCCCTCAGCCCCAGCAGCTTTAGCCCCCCCAGGCCCAGGACTGGCCTCCCCCAGGGCAAGAAAAGTAAGTGAAGTTGGGCCCCAGCTACTCCTCATCCTTAGGCTGGAACAAAGGGTAGGACCAGGTGGCAGTCTCCCACCTAGTCCTCTGCTTCACATTCCTACAACTTTGTGGCAAAGTCTTCTTTTGTCCATGGCACTTTGGCGGGGGAGAGAGGGGTTCCCTATGTCAGCTGCTGAGTTAAGAAGTAAATTGGGTAGATGGCATCATCATCCCCATTTTACAGGTAAGGAAAACAAAGTGTGTAGAGAGCAAAGTGTGTGGCTTGTGCAGTCACACACAGCTAGTCAGAGGCAAACCTGACCTGGAATTCGGGCCTCTCTCAGGCCAAGGCCATGGAAAGGATGACCTAGGAGCAAGGGGTCATTGAGACAGGGCCAGCCCCTCATATTCTTCCACTTCTCCCCTCCCCCTGTTCCTCCCTCCCATCCCCTAGAGTGGGCAATGACACCATGCTCCCCAACACCTGACACCCATGCCCTGGCCAGCTCCTGTATCAGCTCAGGTTTCCTGAGGATTGAGTTGCTGACAGGGTTGGGATGGTGGGCACCTGAGCCCCTGGGAGGAGAAGGAAGTAGGTGGTCCCTCCTGCAGATAGGGATGGGGCAGGACGAGGGGCCACAGGAAACTGAGCTCTGTCCAAGAAAGCAGACTCATGGCCACCTGGGTGGGGGGCTCTGGGATGAGCATGGCTTTTGGAAGAAGCCATGTGCGCGAGCCAGTGCTGGTGGGCCCTGCTTAGGCATGGCCCCCACCTCAGCCCTAGCCAGGGCCTCTTCCCCTTAAAGGCCATCCCCACATGAAGACATTCACTGGAGAGACTTCACTGTGCCCTGGCTGCGAAGAACCTGTCTATTTTGGTAAGCGATAATGGAAAGCTTGGGGAGGGGGGCAGAGGATGGGCATCAAAGTGTAGGGAGGTGGTGCAAAGTAGGCAGGTCTCCCTGCCATGCCCCTAGAACTACCAAATGTCTCCATCACCAGCTGAGAAGGTGATGTCTTTGGGCAGAAATTGGCACCGACCCTGTCTGAGGTGCCAGCGCTGCCGGAAGACCCTCACTGCTGGGAGTCATGCTGAGGTGAACAGGGTAGGGATGGGTGGTTGTGTGGGGAGGAGGGAGGCTGGAGATGGGAAGAGAGCCAAGCTGAGATGGCTCTCTTTCTCTTTATGTCCCAGCATGACGGCGTCCCCTACTGCCACATCCCCTGCTACGGCTACCTGTTTGGCCCCAAAGGTGGGTAGCCACACCCCAGACAGTGGGCCTAAAGTATGGCATGTGGGTCTGTGGGGATGTGTGGGCAAATTTCCCTGTGGTCAAACACACCCCAGACCCCTCCCAATTCCTTTCATCCCTCAGCCCAACACCCCCCAGCACCAGGACCCTTGGTAATGGGGCTCTCTCTCTCAGGTGTGAACATTGGTGATGTGGGCTGCTACATCTATGACCCCGTGGAGATAAAATCCAAATGAGATGCTCACAGGAGAGGTCACTCTAACTTGGACCTCACCCATTCCCTCCATGGTCCTACTGGAAGCTACAGAATTCTTCAGTCCCACAGGGGGAAGGTGGGCTTCAGGTGGCCTGGGCCTAGGCTCTACGGTAGACCGGGGGGTCTAGACATTCTCTGCCAATTCCTGCCTTTCCCATTTCTATCTGGTCAGGGGAACTAGGCTACCACATTTTAAAGGGTGGCCTCCTGGCCTTCCCAATCCCTTTCCGTAGCAAATTCTATAACTTCAAGGTACTTATAAAATGTGTTGATTTTGGCTTCTCCAATAAAATGTTGGCTCCCATGCCTTCAACTCTTCTTTGGGCATGAGGCCTAATCAATGGGTTGGAGGATAGGAAGTGTAGGGAGGGGGGATGCATTACCCTGCAAACTACCTGGGAGGTATAGGGCCGGCCATGGGAACAAAGAGCTCTGTTCTCCTGGAACCCTGGTCCTGGACAGTTCCCAGCACCATGCAGTGAGTGGACAGCATGCCCACCAGCTCTGTTGGTGCCAGAAGTTATCATAGGGCAATTCCTTCTTTAGCACCATCTGTAGGAGAAACACATTATTCAACATCTCATTTGAGCATGACAACAGACAGATCCTGTGGTGAGGTCTGCTAAGAGGCTTCATTATCCGTTTGAGAGATGAACAGACTGAAGCCCAGAGAGGGAAACCCACATGCCCAAGGTCACACAGCAAATCAGTGGCAAAGTTGGGATTAGAACCCAGGGCCAGACTCTGGCTTCCCATCCAGGGCTCATCCCACAGCTCCTCACTGCTGCCCCAAACCCACGGGACACCTTTATTTACAGAATAAGAGGGGTACCAGAATTGTCCAGCAGCCCACTGCATTCTAGGAAGTTGCCCAGTTGCTGGAGGCTAAACAGTCAAGGCTGGATGAGCACAGAGAAGGGGGAGCTGGTGGCAACTCCAGCCCTGGGCAGGGGACCTGATGCCCGTAGCCCCAGCCACAGGGCTTGCCCTTCTAATCTTCCAGCCCCTGCTGCAGAACTTCTGTAGAGAGCTTGCCCCTGATACCACTCAGTTCTGGATCTGCTTCATGGGCATCTCTTCCTCCTGAAGCCTAGACAGGGCACTGGGGAAGAAGGAGTCATGAGCAATGGTGGGATTTAGCCCCTGGGCCTACCACCCAAGCCTGCCTCATCACGGCTGGCCTATGCCTCTCCCCAGCTGCTGGTAAACAAACATGTATACTTCTGCCAGTGACTCGCACACATGCTTGTATGCATCTCTGATGTGCAGGCATACGTGAAGGGGTGCACACATCCACCTCTTCCTGGACAATCTTGGACATCTGTGTACACACACATATATGGACTTGTGTACTTTTACACATGCAGTTTGCATACCTCAGGCCATACACCCATGCACGCTTGCACATATGCACCAAATACACAATGTGCACACAGATCTTCTCTGAATCCTACCTAAGGTGTCAGGTACCTGGGCACCCATTCCCACATGCATGTGCTCACACAGACACAAATAGTTCTGTGCACACACCTCCTCTCCACATCCTGGATGGTCTCTGGCAGCTGTGCTTGCTTCGTCTCTGGTAGCAGGAGGGCAGTGCAGGCAGCCAGCAAGGCGATCCCCCCATAAGTGAGCATGGGTAGTGACAGCCATACTCCATCCAGCAAGGCTGCCAGTGGAGCCAAAGAGCCCCCCAGCCGGCCCACCAGTGCAGTCAGCCCCATTCCTGTCTGTCTGTTCAGAAAGAGGATAGGGGAAGGTAGGTGTTCACACCTACTTAGGGTCATGCCTCACAGGGCTCCCCCATCCTGGGCTGGCAAGCCCTGGTGTCCCCTTCTCTCCAGACGGCTAAGAAAGCTAAGGCTTCTTTCAGGTGGTCTTCCCACCTGTCCCCAGGCCAGGGACCCTCATTCTGAGAGTAGGGTGATGTGGAAGGAAGAGGGACAGCAGCTCCTACAGACCCTGTCATGTTGGTAGAGGAGGAGCAAGGCTTTCTAAGCATACCCAGATGCCAACAAGTCTCCCCACCTGCCAATAGCTAGCTGAAAGGGCCCCAGGCATTACTTTCAGAGACAACCCCATAGGGCAGCTCTGCCTGGGCTGTGGTAAATGGGAGGGAGGTACAGATGGTGCCTCTTGTGACTGTTTTATTTTAAAGGAGCCCCAGAGAAGTGTGACCTCACTCAGGGTCACTTAGTAAAGATAAAATGTTCTGCCTTCTCCCAGACTTAAGCAAACGCAGACGGCTCTGATTAGCTCTGTATTCTGGGTGTGGTATAAGGAATGGGTGGGAGGAACTGGGCTGTAGTGTGTGTGTGTGTGTGTGTGTGTGTGCGCGCGCGCGCGCGTGGCGGGGAAGGGGGGGGTTGGTAAAGAGACGTGATTACAAGCCCTCCCCCCCGGATGGGTTGTCAGGCTCCCCTCACCTGAGCACGGTAGGGTACAACTCCGATGTGAACAGATAGGCTGTGGTGAAGGCAGCTTCACAAAAACCTTTTCCCATCACTGCTAAGGCGGTCCTCCAAGACCCCATCTCTAGAGGAAAAGGGGTTCAGGCAGTGAGCGGGTCTTGTGCGAGATGGAGAACTCCCAGGGTGGGAGGTTGCCCAAATGGAGGGCTTTGAGTGGGGGCCTCCGGGAAAGGGCAGGAGCTCTGGGCCAGGAGGCGGGGCCTCCGATGAGTGGGCGGGGCCTCCGGGTGAGGCTCACCCGAGGTCACCAGCAGTCTGGCACCAAAAGTAAGGGCGGCACCCAGCAGCATTCCTGCTTGCGTGAGACGGCGTCCTGCGTAGCGCACCGACAGGTAGACCAGCAGCTTGGAGGGCACCTCCACGGCCCCGAACAGCAGCTGCGTTTGGTACACGTTCAGCCCCAGCCCCGACACGTCCAGGCTCAGGCCATAATAGGAGAAGTTTACTCCAAACCTGAAAGGGGTCGCAATGCACTCAGGGACCCTCCTCTTCATCCCCCTTGTCCTGTCTTCCTAGGGAGCCTTGGCCTTTTAGAGGGACCACCTCCCCCGCCTCCAGAGCCTACTGCCCACCACCATCCCTTTCCTCATAATCCCCACGGAGTATGCAGCACGTGCCAGTGGCCAAAGCGTCTTTACCTAATCTTCACAGCAACCTTGTGAGGTAGGAACTAACAGCGTCCTGTTTTGCAGAAGGGGCTCTGAGGCTTGGGGTTAAGTGACCTGTCCAAGATCTCACAGGAAGTGGCAGCACCTGAATTTGAGCCCTGCTTCTGATGCCTGCTCCATCTTGTGATCTTCCAGTGTCCCATCTCCCCAGAGGCTGGTCCTCCTGCCCTGCACAGTTACAGTCCCTCCAACTCACACTCAGCATCATTCTGGAGTCTGCCTCTCTGTCCACCCATCCCCCGCTCCTCACCACATCACCATGCAGCATAGCGAGATATGTCGGAGCCTTGGGGTCCGGAATAGGTCTAGGTACGAGGGTCTGCGGACCACTTGCTCTCTGGCGGCCACTTTGCTCAGGGCCTGGTGGGAGAGGAGGAGAGTTTGTGACATCAGAGTTGGCTGTGGGCCTTAGCTAGGCACACTGATCTCTCTGGGTCTCTGTTCCTCCTCCCTTCTCCAATAGTGGGGGTGGGGATGCACGTGCAGGCTGAGTCGGGTGGGCTCCAAGTCAAGGGTGTGGCCCACCAGAGCCAGGTAGGACATCCCAATGAGTTTGGAAACTCTCCACTGGGGGTCAGGAGCTTTTCCTGTACATACCGTGGGCCCCAGGAAGGGGACGCTTGACACAGGACAGCCACACACACACACACATACACGTGCGCGTCCCCACACACATGGACTTGCATGTGCTCACACACACACATTCACTCTCACCTCCTGGCTCAGGCTGTCCTCACCCACAGGCCGCCCATTGATCCTGGCACAGCGGAGTAGGTACCTGTGGGCCTCCTCCACACGGCCCTGGGTCAGAAGCCAGCGTGCAGACTCAGGCACCCACCTGGGGGACAGCAGGAGGCCCTTCAGGCAGAGTCAGCACCCACAGTCACATCTCCCTCCTGGACACACCACAGCCTGTCAGCCTCCAGGCTCTTGCTCATGCAGTCCCCTCAACCTGGAATGTGCTCTCCTTCTCAAACCCTCCTCACCTGACAAACTTTTATTCATCCTTTAAAGCCCAACTTAAAATCCACCCTGCCACACTTCCTTGCCCAGGCTTAGTTCCTCCACAGCCTGGGATTCCCTTCTCTGTTCAACTGGATTGGTCTCATTCTCATTCCCCAGCGTCAGCCACCCACTTCTCCCATAAGTGACAGGAGGGCATAGGATGAAGGAGAGACCGACATACAGAAATCCCCAAGGGGCATCAAAAACCAATTCATTTTTGGAAGACAATGAAATGCCCACCCTGCCTGGCTTCCTATTGTCCTGCTTGGACTCCCTACCCCTATGCTGGCCCTGTCTCTCCATCCCTGTCTCTCTTGTGACCCCCATGTCCATCTCTATCTGTCCCCCTGAATCTGCCCCTCAGTCCTGGTCTCTGCCACTTGCTATCTCTCACTGATTCTGTTTCTGTCTCTCCACTGTCTCTCAATATGTTACTGTGTGTTTCTCTGCTTCTCATGCCCACTGCCATCTTCTTTGTACTGATCTGTCTCTCTTTCTCTCTTTTTCTGTTTCTCAGTCACTGACTTTTTCTTTCTTTTCATATCTCAGTCACTCTGTATTCTAATCTCAGCCTCTGATTAACTCTATCTCTGGCTTCCTCTATCTCCCGCTCCCAAGCTGCCCACAGTCCTCACCAGAGGCTGAGGATCCCTGGGGCACAAGGCAGAGTGACAGCCAGCAGAAGCCATCGCCAGTCCCGTATCAGGTACCCGACCAGTGCCAACAGCGTCACACCCCCTGTCCAGAAGGTGCTGCTCAGGACACCTGCCACGGTGCGGTGTTCCACGTCCAGCCATTCCAGTTCTGGGCCCAGGGCAGGGGCCAGAGACAGGAAGACAGTTAGCAAGGGCCAGATGAGTTCAGTCTCACCCTTGGCAACTGCCTCCCTCCAGTCTTCTGGGCCCTGCCCGTCCTTTGCCTGCCTCACCCAGTGGCATCACGATGATGGTGAAGCCAGCCAGAGCTGTGCCAGTGAGGGTGCGGGTGATGACAAACATGATGTAATTGACTGAGGCTGCAGACACCAGGCCTAGCACCAGGGAACTCACATAGGCCACCAGCAGTAGACGGCGCCGCCCAAACCTGCACAGGGGTCATGCAGAGTCAGTTCCCTGTAGAGGGGAGGTCCCACGACAGAGGTAGGCTAGGCCCATACCCCAACCAGTGGGAGAGGGTGCCCCAGCCCGCTTCCTTATTGGCCCCCACTGCACCCCACCTGTCAGACAGGTATCCGAAGGCCACAGCCCCCACAAGCACACCAGCAAAGAAGAAGGTGGACGTGGCTTTGTTCAGGCCTTTCTGCTCACACACGAGGTCCCACTGCAGGGACAGACAGGGAGGGGCCTCTCATGGGCACAGGCCCTCTCTAGGTAGCACCAACCCCCCCCACCTCCAGACTCTCGGCCTCCTGAGGTCAACTGTCCCATCTTGGTACCTCCGTGTCAGATAATAAACCCTCAACTATTCACTCCAATTTGAGGGGTAAGAGACTTTGCCCTTCCCCAATTCTGTAGCCTCAACTTCTTTCCGTGGAGGGTCTTGACCTTGACAACAGGTCTGCTCCTCTCTAGAGAGACTCTGCCCCATCTGCACTCACCTCTAGGTGGATTATGTAAATCCCAGACCTGGGGCCAAAAAGAAGGGAAAGAAGGAGGCCTCTATTGTGTCTCCTTCTCCTACTGCAGAACACCTTTCTCAACTCTCCCCCAACTCCCTAGAGCCATCTTAGCCCTTACCTGCCTTAATCACCTCCTAATTAATAATAGCAGCTCTGGTGTATGGGCTCCTTACTACAAGCCAGGAACTAAGCTCAGTGCTTTAAATTCATAGACCCCATCTACAGATAGGTAAACTGAGATTAGGTAAGGTAAGATAACAGGTCTAATGCCCACACAGTAATTAATCACCCAGGGCAGTGGCAGGCCCATCCCATTCACGTGTCCCCCAATCTCCTGCTCAGGTACCTCGGTTGCAATGGTGGAGGAGAACTCCGAGCGGTCGTACTCCCAGCCCTGAGGACAGGGCATTGTGGAAGGCTCACCCTCCAGCTGCCCAGGGCTCTGCCCCGCTCCCCATAATGTGGTGTTGGGGAGGGCCTGGGAGTGATTGAAGTAGAGGCAGGAGCTGAGGGTGCCATCAGGCTCCCGGGGCAGGTGGGCCTCCAGCCAAGCGTCCTGGTGGCTGAAGTTGGCAGGGGCACCAGGCAGGGCACAGCGGTGGGCAGGTACGGCAGCCAGGAAGATGGGCAGGAGAAAGTTCATGGGCAGCAGCACTCGGGGCAGGGCCAGCAGTGCCACATTCCACAGTTGGAAAGGCCCAAAGCCTCCCACCTGATCTAGCAGCTCTTCAAATCTCATGCCGCCCACCCACCCACTGACCGGTCTCAGTGCGGGCTTCCTCTGTAGCGTTCAGTGCAGCACAGTCCACCCACCACTTGGACCTTTGGACTCTGGAGGCGGGAGCAAGTAGACTGATGAGCAGAAGCTTACCGTCAGAATCCAGCCCTCAGGGGCTGGGCCAGGACTGAGCCCTCCCTGGTCACCAGGTCTCCAGGGATCCCTGCCTGTTTGGCCCAGTGCCTGGGTGAGGGGCCTTCCATTCAGAGGTCACCAACTCCATGGCTCTGGGACTTACATATTGGTGCTCAGGGGTAGCCTCCAGTTGCCATGATGGGGTAGCTAGGTGTGCAGGAAGTGAGCCCCTAGCCCCAGGATCAACTGAGTTCCAAGAGTCCTTAAGAGGAGGAGTCCCCTGGGGCCTGATGGCAACTCTCCAGGAATGCCCTTTGTCCTGTGAAGATTTAGGTCAGCCTTATGTATTGAAGCCACAGCTTGGCTGGACCCTCAGGATTCAAGACTGAGAGCTAGGCCCTAACCAGGCTGAAGAGTTGTTTCTGCTGAGCCACAAAGCCTCCCTATACCCCAAGGTCCCCACTCGGAGCTTATGCCCTGGCCTGAGACACACCTGGAACTGCACTGGGCAGCCTGGTCAATCTGGAGGATCCCAGACCTATCACCGTCCCACTTCCCATACACATAGTCCCTCCTGCCTTCCCCCTGCCCCTCTTTTCAGGAGCTTCCCCTTGGGGGACTGAGTGGGCAGAGAGAGCAGTTTGCCAAGGTCCCACCATAGGTAGCTGCAATGCCTAAGACTCCGGATTTGTCTGACTCCCCACTCAGTTCCCATTCATGGCCCCTGCAGCAAAAGCACAGCAGAGGCCAGCAATATCAGCTTTATTCTCATCTGCTTCTCCAAACTCAGGGTTGGCAGAGCTGGGAGGTTGTCAAATTTGTTTTCCCCAGGGCTCCAGATTTCTAAGCAAATAGGCTTCTAAAAGGCCCAACCTAAAAAAAAAAAAATTTGAAAACCACTAATTTAATGTAGCCCTCATTTTGAACAGCTAAGGAAACAGTGATGGGAGGTGGGGCGGGGGCATTGCTGGGGCCACACAGTGACTCAGCAGCAGAACTGGAAAGAGAACCAAGATCCCTGCCTCTGCCCAGGCCTTTGACCTACTGCTGCACTGAGGATGTTCCGTGTGCACTAGGCTGGGCTCCCCGAGAAAGCTCTGGGAGAGGAACTAACCCACTGACATGATGTGTGGTAAGGGTGGTGCTAATAACGTGGAAGCATGAGAGGAGGACAGTGATCTAATGGCCATGACAGGAGGTGATAACAGTAAGATAACCTAAGCATTCTGCAGAGTACAAAGATGCCTGTCACAGCCCCTGCCCTCAGGGAGCACACAGTCTCGCAAGAGGGTTAGAACAAGCTGAACAAGGCTTCCTGCCTCCAGTCTCACCCCTCTCACCCCTCTCACCTCTGCACACCTGCCACAGTGGACATTTAGAAACACAAAGCCGACAGGGCAGCGTCCCAGGGCAAAGCTCCCACTGCTGGAGGGTGAAAGTCCAGTTTCTCCATTTGACCTACGTGATTCCTCCCCTCCCCCCTCCAGAATTGCCCCTCTCCCTTAGCCCCACGCTGGCCCTTCCCTACCATGCCCCCTTCCCTCCAGTTCCCCCAATACACCAGCCTGTTGGCACCTCACACCTCCTTGCAGTCCCCTGGGCAGGACTGGCCTCGCTTTTATTCACTTGGTAGATGCCCAAGCTGCCCTGGAGACCAGCTTACAAGTGACACAGCCCTGCCCCTCTTGCTCTCACTTACATGTGACTTCTACCCTGTTGGTTCCTCCCTCATAATCATATTATTTATATAAAAATATAAAATATCGAGGCACCTGGCTGAGTCAGTTGGTAGAGCATGCAACTCTTGATCTCAGGATCGTGAGGGCACGGAGCCTACTTTAAAAACAAACAAACAAACACATACATACATACATACATACATACATACATACAAACAAATAAATAACCACAACCATTTGCAGCTCCAAGAGCTAAGTTTTGCAGGCATCTCACCCCCGTGGTTCATAGGAAATACTCTGAAGTTTTCATAGCCAAAGGAAACAGCCAATGAGGCCAAGTCTGGGCATGGCTGTGGTGCCTTTTTTTTTTTTTTTTTTTTTTTTCTCTTCTCCACCATGGGAATTTCTCTCCTGCCTTAATATGAGAAAGAGCTGATAGTCGGATAGTGGTTACCTTCCCCTCTTTGCACTGACTCCTAGGAAACTCAGATCTAAATATGCAGCCACTTTCTACAGAGAATGATTTGGTATTAATTGTACTCCTGTCTTCATTTTATTTCCTGCTTCCACCCTGTATGGCAACTCTCCTCTCTCATGTCATCAAGGAGTGGTGGTGACAGTGACCATGATGTTTGGAGGCAGATGATGGAAATAGACAGGCAGGGTTTGAAATGCCAAGGGTCTAACCAGAGGGCAGATCAGCTCTAAACCACTAGTTAAGAGCTGGTTTTGATTAAATTTTTAACCATTCTCATCCCTCTCCAACCTGGGAATCCAAACTTGAGCTCAGAGGCCAAGATGGAGGAAACATTCATTTATACCAAACTAGAGGAGAAGGAGCCTTGTGCACTGGAAAAATAGCAACTCCTTTGTTGAAATTATTGCTAGAACTGTTAGAGGATTTGGGGAAGAATAAGTTCCCATTTGGGATTGCTTGCAATACAGATTTCTTACACTTTAAGACTTATTACTCTTTTCCCCTCTCTACATTGAGTGACCTCAGATGACCTTCCCTTCTTAGTTGGGGTTTCCCTTAAAGCATTATTAAAGCACCATTAAACTGCAACCCATGTAATTATTTCCTACATTGATGATGGTGGTAATGACGGTGGAATTCCAACTGATGGAATCCCAATTTAGTGATAAGTATGGTAATGGGATGGGAATACTGATGGTAAAATGGTGGTGATGGGTCTGGTTGGAGTAGGGGGTGAGGGGTATGGGGCTAGGATAATAGTAATACTGATGTGGTTATGAAGGCAGTGGTGGTTACAAGGGTTATATTGTAGATGATACTGATGGTGGTGGTGGTGGTGGTGGTATTAATGGTGGAGGAGGTGATGGTGGGCGTGGCTATGGTGATGGTATTGTGGTGGTGAAAGTGGTGGTGGTGGTCATGATGAAGACGTACAGGATCCCTGAGAGCAAGAATCTTATCTCTCTTGTTAATCATTCTGTCATCAAAGGCTGGTAATGTTGACAGCAATGGTGGTGACGGAGCCTAGTTTGGGAGAAGGGTATCTGTGATTTGAGTAATGATGGGGCTGGTAATAGAGTTAGAGGTGGGTAATGGAGATAGAGGTATTAATTGTGGTAAATTTGATGGTGGTGGTAATGGGTAATGTTATGCCACTTTGGGTTTAATGGTACATGGGATGAGAAGGAATGCAGAAAATGCCACCTGGAGTGATGGACATGAACTTGTGTCATGTGTCCCTTTTAACCTATAGCCACATTCCTATGACCATGTAGCCTCCCCTCCCCATCACCTCATCACCATGAGCAATGACATCTTCTGAGGACTCAGAAGGTTATCCTGACCGTCCTTCAGTCTTGGCTTGGCCTTGACTCCTGAGTAGCCAGTGGGAAAGTCTCAGCAGGCCCCAGTGTCTGATGATCAGAGGCATGGCACCACCCACCCTACTGCTACCCTGTCTCTTTTCTCCAGATATACCCAAGGGACCTCTCTCTACTAACAAATGTACCTCCAATGTCCTTGATCTTATCGCCCCTCTCTAGCCCCTGACTGAACAGCCTCCATGAAGCCACTTATTTCTCTGTGCCCATGTCCTCAGAGCTCTCATAGCTCCTCACCCATGGAGCATCATGTAGGCTGTGGCAGTCATGTTGGGCCTCAGGAGGTGAGTGTGCCCAGCAGATCTCAGGCTTGGAGAATGGGGAAAGCAGGGATTCTCTACAACCCTATAAAGCTGTCCTCCTTGGCACAGTCCCACCACCTTTCACTCCTCTCTCTATCCCTCAGTTCACACCTATAACCACCACACTGAATGACATGTAGTTCTCACTCCTCCACAACTGGCCCATGCTACTCCCTCTGCCAGGAATGTCCTTTCCTCGTCATCTGGCCAACTTCAGTTTGTCCTTCAAAATTCAGTCTAAGAATCATATCCATCTGAGGCCCTTCCTTGAAGGGCCCAGTCTGGGCTAGGAGTCTCTGCCTGAGTGCACATAGCACATGTCAAATGAAAGTTAATTTACAACCACCTTCTTGAGAGCCCACTATGCTTTGCCTCAATTCTCAGACAATGTCCCATGTCTGGCATAGCTTCTGGTACATGTGGAGCTCAGCAATGGCCTGAAGAATTAGTTGAATGAATGAATGAATGATTGAAAGAATGTTAAATAATGAACGAGTAATCATGGCATTCCTTCCTTCCTTCTCAGTAATAGTAAGAGAAATCAAAAATTGGAAAAGATACCATTTTTCATCTATTTGATTATTCTGGGAATTTTTCCTAGCACTAGACTTGCAGAGATAAGCAAAGATTGGAGCCAGTATGTTAACTTTGATACTACTTGAAAGAGTGAAAAGTTAGAGAGAATCTAATGAAAAATCAACAAGGAGTAGGTTAAATAGATTATGGATCATTCATGCCATGGACTACTATGTAGCCATTAAAAAGAACATCCTCATATATTACTGGTAGGAATGTAAAATGGTGCAATATTTGGTAATTCCTCAAAATGTTAAAGATAGAATTGCCAGGGGCACCTGGGTGGCTCAGTTGGTTAAGCATCTGACTCTTCGTTTTGGATCAGGTCATGATCTCATGGTTCATAAAGTCCAGCCCTGTGTCAGGCTCTGCACTGACAGCATGGAGCCTGCTTGGGATTCCCTCTCTCTCTCTCTCTCTCTCTCTCTCTCTCTCTCTCTCTCTGACCCTCCCCTGCTTGTACTCTCTCTCACACACAATAAATAAACATTTAAAAAAATTGATTTAAAAAACAACATAGAATTACCAGATGACCCAGCAACTCTACTTCTAGGCATATACCCAAGAGAAATGAAAACATATGTCCACACAAACACTTGTAAACAAATATTAATAGCAGCATTATTCACAGCAGCCAAAAGGTAGAAACAACCCAAAGCCCATCAACTGATAAATGGATACACAAAATATGGTCTATTCACAGAATGGAATATCATTCAGCCATGAAATGGATGAACCTCGAAAACAATGCTAAGTGAAAGAAGGAAGTCACAAAGAGCCACATATTGTATGAAATGTATTTCATGTATTATAGGAAATGTTCAAAATAGGCAAATCTATACAGAAACAGAAAGTAGATTAGTGGTTGCCTAAGAGCTGGAGGTGTTGGGGAGATTTGGGAGTGACTGTTAATGGATAAGGAGTTTCTTTTTGAGGTGATCAAAATGTTCTAAAGTTGTGGTGATGGTTGCACGACTCTGTGAATACACTAAAAACTGTATTTTAAGATATCGCTGGGCATAAAAATCATTTCAGAATAGCAAGTATAATATGCTCTTCTATTTATGAGGGGGGAGAGAGAGGGAGACAGGGAGAGGAAGGGAGAGAGTTATTATAAACATAAAGAAAAAGCCATTGGGGCACCTGGGTGGCTCAGTGGTTAGAGCATGTGACTCTCGATCTTGGGATTGTGAATTTGAGCCCCATGTTGGGTGTAGAAATTAACAAAAAAAAATTTTTTTAAATAATCCATTGGGTGCCTGGGTGGTTCAGTGGGTCGAGTGTCCAACTTCGGCTTTGGTTCAGGTCGTGATCTTGCGGTTCTTGAGTTCGACCTCTCATCGGGCTCACTGTTGTCAGCACCAAAGCTGTCAGCACAGAGCTCACTTGGTATGATCTGTCCCGTTCTCTCTCTGCCTCTCTCTCTCTCTCTCTCTCTCTCTCTCTCTCACACACACACACACACACACACACACACACACACAAACATTTAAAAAAATCCATTTATAGGAGTTACCTCTAGATGATCAGATTCATGGACAGGGGGCTTTCCTGTTTTATTCTATATGCTGATAACATTCGCTTTTATACTACAAATATGACCTGCTTTTGACATGTTTAAACAAGAAGGAAGGTGAAAGCATGTGGGGGCCCCACTGAAGTCTGGTAAATTAGGACCTAGAGCCCCCTGGCATCCACGTCAGAGGAAAGGGGATCCCAGGAGGCAAGGGTGGGGAATAGGAAATGGTTACACAGGTTTTGGAATGTCAGAGCTGCATCTGAGTCGTAAAGTAGAACTTCAGAACCTGTCTCTTTTACCACTGATCCCAGGCACAGCCAGAAGCCTGTCCTGAGACAGAAATTGTTTATGTATTGCCTAGGGGAAATTTTTACACCTGGTGAACACAGGGTCCAAACTACAAAAGGTACCGCAAGTACACTGCAGTGAAGCCTCCCTTTCTCCACAGCCTTCCTCCCTGAAGCAACCAGAGATCCCTCACTCATCTATAAATAGCTGTACCTCATACACATGGTTCTTTTACCTATTCTTAGTCTTGGAGACCAGTCCTTAAGTGTATACAAAGTGTCTACACCTCCTTCACTGTAGAGCCTCACAGTACACTGTGATAGGGTCCCCATCATATGGCTGTCCATGCTGTACTGATCAGCCCCAACTAGTGGACATTTAGATTGCCTCTGAACTTTTGCTTTTACAAGTCCACAGTCTCTTATCCAAACCATTGGGATGAGAATTCTTTTGGAATTCGAATTTTAAAAATTATATATATATATGTGTGTGTGTGTGTGTGTGTGTGTGTGTGTGTGTGTATGTATATATACACACATACATACTTAGTGCGTATTCCATATATTATGAAATACCCTAATAGGATCAAACACCTTGATATTTCCATTGCAAACATGTATGATAAGTGGAATTAATGAAGACTATAAACGGTCTTGTCAAGTTTTGATACCACATGAGTTTGTGTGAATCTAATGAAAAAACTCCCATTTCCAGAATGTTTTGAGTGTGAGATAGCAGATGAGGTTTGGGGAGCTCCATGGAAAATGCTGCAGTGAGTAACTTTGGACACATGGAATTTCACAAGTTTACAAGTCCATAATACGATTCTGTCAGTGGCAATGCTAGGTCATAGGCTGCATTCATTTCTAATTTCCATAGATTTTTCTAGAATAATGACCATTGTTTCTCCTTGCCTGTGAGCTTTTTAGCTTTATGGTTTTCCAAACTCACTTGTGTCTGTTAACTTTGGGGCAATGCAAATTCTTCCTCCCTTCCTCCCTGCACAAAGCTAGACTCTGAGTCTCCTTGGAGAGACAACCAGGGGAGCTGAGAGAGCAGAGGCTTTGCTATCAGAGACAGAGAGTAGCCCTCTTCCACCTGTGTGACCCTTTATCTGTTCCTGTCCTGAGCGTCTGTTTCCATCTCCATAGAGACAATCTAATCTGCCTCCATGGCAGTCCACTCCCACTTGCCCACCAACTTGCACTCTTCTCCCCTGCCCATTCCCAGCCACAGTGCCTAGGCTTTTCCCTCTTCCCCAAAGGAAGAAGAGTCCAGGCCAACAGAACGAAAGGTCCACAGGCTTTTTAATGGTGTGATGGCTACTTCCCTTCCAAGACCCGATCTAATCATGACAGCGGCTTCCAGGGTGTTGGGGTGGGGGTGGACAGGTGCAGGGTGGGCAGAGGCCATGCAGTGACTGGGAAGAGGTGGGGGAGGGTGTTACATTCTGTTTGGCATGTAAACATTCTTCAGTGGCTTCCCTGGGGGAGGGGGAGGGCACCTCCCTGCCCCCCACTCCATGCCCACCAGGGCTGATCCCCGGAGCTGAGAAGACTGAGCCAGGCCCCCGTGAGGAGCCCGGAAGGGGGGTGCCCACATGAATGGGACATGGCCCTTCTCCTGCACCCGCTTCGTGCACAGTGTGGGTTGGGAGGGGAGGCATGTTCTGGGGTGAACAGACCTGTGTCTGAGCCAATGACACAGGTTTGTCATGATGGGAAAGTGCTTGAGGGGTGAGGTGGTGGTAGCGGTGGTGGTGGTGTGGCACTCTTATAGAGAAAGGGCTCAGGCCCAGGAGGGCTTGGTGGAGGGGATGGATGCTCAAGGGGGAAGAGGCTGCAGCTGGGGGTGGGGACACTGGGAGGTGTGGTGTCCTCTGCCCTGGATCCTTCCTGGGGAGAAGAGCAGAGTCAGTTCCCTAGTCCCCTCCCACACTCACCCCTACCCCTCCTCCCCAACCTTGGTGACATTCCATGACGCAGAGGCCTGAGGTCAGTTGGGAGCCCTAGGGAGGTCTGGAATCCCGAGAGCAGACAGGGTTTTGCGTCTCTGCCCAGCTCCAGTGCTGGGTGAAGCTAGGGGTCAGATGGGCCTGGGGCTCTCTCAGGCCGCCCCCTTTTCTTCCCAACACCAAACCAGGGTGTTGTTGGTCCTGGGGCAGAGGTGAAGCTGGGGGCCCTACATTCACGGTTCGGTTGGTGGCAAGGAGCAGGCCCAGGACCTGGGCACCGGGGGTCATGCCCTGGTCCCCACCTGGCACGAGCTGATTGTCATTCGGAGAAGCTCTAGGTGGCAGGGAGTGGCCCCTCTTCCACCCCCTCTGTTGGACCCAGAGGGCAGTAGAGGCCTTGGGAGGGTCTTGGGTTGACAAAGAGGGCTCTGTCCGGAGAGGTTTCCTGAGTGTTCTGGGAGCTTCTGCGTCAGCATGGGATGGACCTCAAAGGCCGTCCACCCTGGAGTCCTCCCCTGGGCTGGTTTGCAGAGAAGCCACCACCTTGGTGTGGAAACAGCTGCCCAAGCCTGCTGACTCTCCAAGAGGGGCTTCAGCTGGCACCACCAGGCTGCTTCCAGGGCCAAGTTCCTCATGGGCATCCTTCTAAGCGATGGTGGCTGGATGCTGCTAGACCACTGGGGCTTGCTGGGGCCTTTCTTCCTCTTCCCCTGGTTGCCTAGCCTTGTTCTCTGTGACTCACAGAAGAACAGAGGGGCCAGGCCAGGGGACAGAGGCTGAGGGTGCTGAGGATGGAGAAGGCCTGCAGGGGACCTGTCCCAGATAGACAGGGTCGGCTGTCCCTTCTGCAGCCCGTGTGCTGCTTGGCCAAGATGTAGGCAGTTGAGGCTCATGAGGTGGGATGAGCTATGCAGGAGCCAGACCCAGGAGGAAGCCCCATATCCATTCATGGAGCAGCACAGCCCTCACCCTCTGCAGGGACAGCTCAGCTGCTTGGGTTGGGGTTAAGACAAGAGGAGACAGGCTGAAAGGTTAGCTGGGGGAGGAGGAGACTTAGGCTGGACCCATCACACAAGCATACCATCTGGACTTAGAAGGGCCTTTCTGTCTTGAGTCCAGGGGCCAGCTGTCAGGCCAGATGATGGTCTGATCCAGCCCACTCTCCACCCCAGGAGGACAGACAGGGTGACCCGGCCAGAACTGAGTCCATGAATCTCTAAAGGGCCAGTGCAGAGAAGATGAAAAACAGCCATTCTCCACCTCCACTGAACTCAGGAGAGAGGGAAGTTGGCTGAAACTGCAGCAGGCAGGATTGAGGTTAGATGGCAAGAAGGAGTTCCTGATGGTGAGGGGTCCTGAGCACTAGATCAGGAGGCCAAGGGAGGGGGTGAAACCTTTTTTAAAGCCCCCCTCCAACTTCCCATTGGGAAACATGTGCCCAGGAAGGCAGCCCACACACACTCTCTGGTTCCCATTGAGGACCCACCCAAATTTATGGGGAGAAGGACTTTGCACCCTAGGGGTGCAGAAGAGCAGCCCCCCCCCCCAATCACCTGCCCACCATCTTCCACAGGGGTGTCCAGAATGGAGCGGACTTTGGGGCTGGTCAGATCTGCCCCCTCACACCTGAGTAGACCAATGGCCCCTGGATCCCAGCTCCCCAACCCCAGCCTAGCAGCTGAGAAGAGGAGGCCTTTTGGACCACCACAGCTTCCAGGAGATTGTGGTATTGGTCCCTGGTGGGGAGGCTGGAACTTCCACTTCCGGAACTTGAGTCTGCCTTTCTCAAACTGGAGGTGGGTGGGCTTGGGCTGGAAGAAGGCCGGGAGGAGGAAAAGGCGCCGCAGGAGGTGTAAGCAGAGGTCCCTGTGGGAGCACGAAGAGCAGCAGAGGCCTGGCAGGTGAGGGGGCGTCCCCATTTGTGGAGTCCTCAGTGAAAAAGTGGCTGAGCCTTCCCCGGGGCGGAGGGTGAGCCTGCCCCACCCGAAGGGCGGCAGGGGGATGGCAGGGGTCACGGGGAGGGGGCGGAGTACCGGGAGGCTGGCGCTCCCCCCCCTCCCCCACCCCGCGGCGAGGCGTCCCCCTCCGGCCGGGCCGGCGGGCGGGCGCGGCGAATGCTGGCGCGCGTCCTCGCGGGTGCAGGCGGGAAGCTGGGGCCGCGGGTGGCGCGCGTCAGGCGCGTAAGGCTGTGCTGGGAGCTGTTTCAGTGTGGCCGGCTGCGGATGGGGGGCCGGGGTGAGGGTGGGGGGCCGCGGAGAGCCTCGCGCGTCATTATCTGGCCCCGGCCCGGCCCTCCGCGACCCCCGCCCGGCCTTTGGTTGCTGCGCGCTGAGTCTGGAGTTTCCCTCTGGGTCCTTTCTTGGGGCCCCCCGGGGAGGGGGTACCATCAGGCTGGGCCCGGGCCTGCGGGGCGCCCCGGGGCGGGGGGCCTGCGGGCCGGGCCTGGTGCGAGGGAGAGGAGCTCTCTTTGCGGGACAGGGACTGGCTCCGGGGGGACGCGCTGGGCTGGCGTGGCGCGGCAGAGGTGGAGGGGCCTGGACTTCGCGGGGCGGGGGGCCTGGTGCCGGCTGGGGCTCGCCCTGGGCCCGGGCCACGGCCGGGGGGCTGTTTGGGGCGGAGGTCAGCAGCAACGGCCGACCCTGGGGGCTTCTGCAGCTGGAGCCTGCGGGAGGAGGGGGACGGAGGGGTGCAGAAGGCAAGAGAAAAGAAGAAGGCAAAGAAACAAAAAAGGAGAGACATTTTCAGAATCTCTGGGCACTGAGCCCTAGAGTCCTGCGTCTTCAGAGCTGGATGAGCCTGAGATCATGGCACAGGTGAATAAACTGAGGCCTGGTGCTTCATCCTCCAGGGCGGGACCTCTAGAGTCCACCCTCTCCCAGGCTGCTCCCCAAGAGCTTGCTGCAGGCTTTCTTGGACGTCACTGTTTCATCTCTGAAATTCTCATGGATTTTACATTCTGCTCTATAATGTACCCGTGTTTACATTGATATGAATCGTGTTTTTTCCCAACTACTCTGCCCTTTATCCTTTGGGTTCAAATGCCTCATGACATACCTGAGTCTGTGATGTGAGCTCCACTGGCCCCTATTAACCTTTCCCAAGCTTGGCCTCCTTGGCACCCCTCTAGACATGTTCACTGTAGCCCCTCCCTTGAGCCCAGTGACAGGGCTGGGACCTGAGTCAGAAGAGACACTTAATGGGGAAGGTGGTGAACAGGTGTAGCTGCATCCTCACTAGGCCCTGACCTTGGCTCTGGGGAGGCCCCTGCTGGTGGAGGCCTTCTGTGGTCACCCTCTGCCCACCCTGGGGCTGGCAGCGGTTTCTCACCTGCTGGTGATGGCTGTGTCAGATGCGGGGGCAGCGCTGTGGGGTCTGCCAGGGGACTGCTGGGCTGCAGCAGGCGTGGGCATGCGGATGCTGATGGGGCGGGGAATCCGGCTCCGGGTGGTAGCTGCCCGCCCTGCCTTCCTGGGGGCGGCAGGCTCCGAGGCAGGTGTGTCCTCCTCTGAGCCCGTGCCTGAGAGCGTCTCAGAGGCACGGCGCTGCTCCTCACTGGAGGAGGACGAGGCCCCAGAGGCCAGCCGCAGCAGCAGGCGGCCCTGCCTCTTCTCCATCACCAGCCGTGCCAGGTCCTGCTGTGGTCGGGCCCTCTTGCCCCACCGCTCTTTGGCCGACAGTGAGCCCGAGGGCTCCGAACCTGTGTCCTCCTCAGACAGCAGGACAGGGATCCGGCTCCTGGGACGAGGGCCTGGCATGGCATGGCGGCTGGGGGAGACAGTGGCCAGTTTCTCTGGGCCTGGCTCCAGCGGGGATGCTGGAGCTGGCCCATTAACAAGGGCTGGGCCATTGGGCAGTGAGTCTGTGGCCACCTCCAAGGGACTATCCGTCGGGGGTCCAGACAGAACATAGCTCTCCAGCCCTGACTGGGCGATGCCATTCTCCAGGGGCACGGAGGCCCCCTCCTCCACAACCCTCCCGTCAGAAGGTGCCTCCAGGCCCGGCTCACCCCCAGCACCCAGCTCCTCAGACCGGGAGGCTTGTCCACCGGAAGACATGACATTGAGGTGGGTTTTCTCTGCAATGTGCACAAAGGTCCTCTCAACTTTGGTGAAGGGTGAGGAGGTGACTGCCACTCCTCCTGCCCCTGTGGTCACTGCCCCGGCCCCTGGCCCTGTTCCCGGCCCAGGGGGCTTGGGCTCAGACTTGAGGACAGAGGACAGGGTGCCTGGCTCAGACACGTCCAGCTGGCTGCCGGTGGGCTGGGGCCGCTCTTGCTGAGGAGTGAGGGCAGCCAGAGTGCCCAGGTCAGGGTCAGGGGCCAGGTCGGCAGTGACGGGCGACTTCTTCATGTCGCCAGGGGAGACGAGCACCAGCGTTTTGGAGCCCTCTTCAGGCTCCAGATCCCCGTCGGCCATGGAGGCCCGGCCCCTGGACTCCTTCTGGTCATCAGCCAGCAGCGTGGAAGGGGCACCCTCTTGGCTCCGGTCAGTGCTCCTCTCACTCCCATCACTGCTGGAGCCACTGCGAGGCCCCAGCACCTCCCCTAGAGCCACTGCCTCCTCCTCCTCCTCCTCCTCCTCTTCCTCCTCCTCCTCCTCTTCCTCCTCCTCCTCCTCTTCCTCCTCCTCCTCTTCTTCCTCCTCCTCCTCTTCCTCCTCCTCTTCCTCCTCTTCCTCCTCCTCCTCTTCCTCCTCCTCCTCCTCCTCCTTCCCATTAGCTTGAGGCTGAACAGGAGCCAGTGGGACCTGGGAGGTGGTGAGCAGCATGTGGGAGAATCCCACCCTCCGGACCCTGTTGAGCAACCGAGCCCGTTCTCGGTAATCAGAGAGGTCTTTCTTGAAGTCCTGGTAGGGCAGGCTCAGAGGCACAGCTCGTGGGAGACCATTGACCTCAAACGGGGACGCCACGGAGAACACCTGCAAGAGGCACATACAGGGACTGGCTGAGGTCACCCACCCTGCCGGGCCCAAGGAGACCTGGGCTGTGCCCACAAGCTAGGAGGCCCACGTGCCCAGCCATGTGCACCAGAGTGTGTGCTCCATGAGGGTAGGCACTGGATCTGTTTTGTTCATTGCTCTGTCCCCCAAGGCCTAGAATGGTCCCTGGCACCTAGTAAGTGCTCAGTAAATCTCTGATGAAGGATTGTGTGCATGCTCCAGTTCCCCTGAGGACCCCTGGCCCTGATCCTGGCAGTTTCTCTGTCTCCCATATTCCATCTCCCTCACTCTTCTCCCTGCCTCCAAAACCCAGGGCCAGCTCTGGTTCAGTCAGTAGAAGACAATGACAGCTGCAAGGCATCGTAGCCGCCATGTAGATCAACCCTCCCTTTGACAGATGAGGAAATCAGGTCTGGAGGGGGGCAGCAAGTGTCTGGGTCAGCCCTCACTGCCTCCTTGTAGGGCACAGTTTCTCTGCAGCCAGGGAGCTGGCCACTAGGGCCATCAGAGCTGTGGAGGACAAGGGCAAAGTTCGGCGGTCTTCCACACCCCAAAATGCAGGCTGGGCCCCTGGAGCTCCAGCCCCCCTACCCTCCTGTCAGTCAAGACTTTCCAGCCCTCTACAGGTGTGTTTTGAGTCCATACTTCCTTCGGGAATTCACAGCCAGCTTACGAAGGGCAGTTTCTTTCCAGTTGATTACGTTTTCCCTTTTGAAGCTTTGTCCAGCTTGGCAATGTGATGGCCTGTTCTTGGTTTTCTAGGCTCTTGCCACATCTCCCCTTAGCCTCCTCCCTTCTGGACTGGAAAGCCCTGACCACCTTCTCAGGACTTCAGCAGCTGCAGAGCACATGGGCACATCTGCCTGGTGGTTCCCCAGCCGGTGGCCTGTTTTGTCCCTCCCGCACTGCCCACCCATCCTTCTGACAGCTGCTACAGTAATCTTCCTGAAACTTGAATCTGATCCTCTCTCTCTCCACTTCAAACCTGCAGAAACCTACAGGAGCCCCCACAGTCCTCAGAAAACAGTTCCAGTTCTTGGCTTGGCACATGACAATCCTGTTTCTCACTCCTTGGTCTGGCTCCTACCTTCAGTTCTAGCCTCACTTCCATCAGTGCCCTCTGATCCCCGCCTTGTGCTCCAGCCATGCTGATGCCACCAGAAGTTCCCCAAATGTATCATGGTTCTCACACTGCTGTCTTTCCCTCTGGCAGTTCCCTCTGCCTGAGTCCCTGTCACTTCCTCTGGGCACATGACAAATTCTTCCTCCAGGACTGAGCTTAAAACAACCTTCCAAAACACCTTCCTGTCCACCCACCAAGCAGGCATCATCACCCTCCCTTCTACTTGTTTTCCCTGAGGGTTTTTCTCTTCTTCCTCCCTCCCTTCCTTCCTTCCTCCCTCCCTTCCTTCCTTCCTCCCTCCCTCCCCCCTCCTTTCTTCCTCCCTTCCTCCCTTCTTCCCTTCCTGCCTCCCCCCTCCTTCCTCCTTTCCTTCCTCCCTTCTTCCCTTCCTCCCTTCCTTCCTTCAAGAAGAAGTCCTAGAATGTCTGTTGTCCTGGCCACCATGTTAGAGCCTATGCATCTGTGCATCAGGTATTGAACGAGATAGATATGGTCCTTGTTTTCACAGAGTGTGCAATCTCTCTATTAGGAAATGAAATTGGGATAATGCATACTCCACAGAGATTGTGATCATAAATGAGATCAGATAAGCAATGGGTCTGGCGTATAGCAGTTGCTCAATAAATATCAGCCCCCTCCCACCCCCACCTCCTGCCCCCTGCCCTGCTTCTCTGGTTTGGAGATCACTGCCTCCCTCTGTAAGCCCAGAAATGCCTGGATGCCACACCTATGGGAGATAGGGTGGTGAGAAAAGGAGGGCCTCTCCCAGCTGAGGTTTCTGCAAATAGCCAAAGGCTGGTGGAGGGGAAGGTGGGAATCCCCAAGTCTGAGGATCTGCCCAAGGCTGTGACTTTTCCTCTCCTCAACTGCCATAATCTTTCGCATGATCAGACCATCCATGAGGATGTAATGAGGGTTGGGGGCATGCAAGATGGGGTAGCATCCGACCCCAGGCAGGACCCCTGCACACCCTGTCTGAGCCAGGCACCAGATGGCCTTAGAGCTTTTTCTCCTTCACATCCAGGCTGGAAGTCCTCAGCAATTGTTTTCTTTTTCTACACTATTCTCATTCATTCATTCATTCATTCAGCAAATATTAAGCCCTAGTTCTGTGCCAGGCCTTGTGCTGGGGGCCCTTTGTCATGTTTAGTTACCAACAGTAAGGCTAAAGACTGGGCAGAGGTGAGGGGGATGCTGTGAGACCCTGGGTGAGTTGCCACCGTGGTGTAGATGCTCGTACTGAGTGCTAGGTACCTATAGACAGACACGGAGCTCTGATCATGTCTCCCTACTGTCTAGCTCAGAACTCACCCACCCAGCAGAACCTCTGCCTATTTTCCCTGTCCTATCTTTGACACTTTGAGCGTCCGTGGCACAACTACCTTTCCCTCTACCCTTTAGAAAAGCCCCATCCATAGGACAGACCCTCTGTTCACAGTGTCCATGTTAGATGATCACAGGTGGAACCTTCTCCTTCCATCTCAAAGCCTTCCCCTTCTGTTACATGGGAGGGAGGAGGGATGAGAACTGAAATCAGGCATCAGTGACAATGTCAGATTGGGAAACTGAGGCCTGGAGAGAGGCACTGGCAAGCCCACTTCACAAAGCACATCAACCAACTTGGCCCAGAACCCCAAACTCTTTCCATCGCCTCACTGGCCTCCCACCCTCCCATGCAGGGAAACCTGGGACCTTCTGCCCTTTAGCAGGAAGAACCTTAACCTCAGAACGGGGACAGACTTGCCCTAAGGATCACTGACAAGCCCACGCAGGGCCTGAGCATACTGGATTTTCCATTTCAGAGTCCCTCCACCTCTCCCCATCTGGCTCCATGTTGGGAAGGACAGGCCTGGGCTCAAGTTCCTCCTTCCTCAGAGAGTGGGAGGTCCCCTTCACCCTCCCCCACCCTCTCCTGAATGCCTGAGCCCAGTGAATATTCATCCACTTGCCCATGCCATCCTGTGCTCATTCATTCAGCCAGAGTTCACTAGACAGCCTCTGTGTGCTTGGCCCTGTAGATTTGTGGATACCGTGGGAGGGGGACAGCAGTGACACTCTCCCATTCCAGCTCAGAGGGCAGCAAGTGTGCTGGGTGTCAGCAAGGGCAACTCAGCATCTGGAAGGACTCACACCTTCCTACTCCCTTCCTAGGTCAGCGACCCTTTATGATTCCAATTTATTTATTGTGGCTCTCCAGACTGGCTTGGCACTGGAGTCTCTCGGGGTGCTTTTTAAACCTAAAGAGCCCTGAGTCCTATTCCCTACCCCCCACCCCTAGTCTGTAGGTCAGAGACGAGGCCCAGAAATCTCTCTATTTTAAATCTCCCTGGTGGTTCTGATGGAGTTTGGCAAAAGGCTGCTACTGTAAGGGTGAATCATGGAGAAGGTGAGGCAGGCCACTGGAGCTAAGACCCGCAGAGAGAATGAAAGTCCCAGCCCTCCCCTTGCTGGGGTCTGAGCCCAGACCCCAAGACTGTGGCCTCCCCAGCTTCAGAGTCCAGCCCTAATCCATATTTACTCCAGTCAACAGGAAAAGTGGAGGGATGGACCAGCCTCTGATCTTTCCCTGCTGCTGAGGCTCTCCTCAGCCTTTGACACTAGTGACCCCCCACGCCGGGGACTGGATGGGTTACATACCTCCATTCCCTAGATGGAGTGCAGAGAGCAGCTCTGCCTGGACCCTGGCCAAGCCCAGACATTGCACACTGCACTTCAGCCCACAGTCCCAAGGTCAAAGAAGGGGGGCTGGTGAGTGACCAAAGCTGTAGGATGGACCGGGACATCCCACCCCTCCCCCACAAGGCTGGCGCACACCTCCCATCTCTCATCCTCCTGGGGAGCCCCCATTGCCATAATTGCCCCGCATCTCTCGTCCTCCCAGGGAGCCCCCATTGCCGTAACTCCCCCACCTGGAACCAGAGATGAGAAGTGGGCAGTGTAGCACTCTGACCACCGTTGCCCTTCCCAGACCTTTCAGCTACCTATCCGAGTTTCCACTCTCAAACCACACCTGCCAAGCCACGGCCCTCCCTGCACTCCTCCACCCCAGGGCCACCCACCTGGGCACACTGGCCATTGATGCTCATCTGGGGGCGGGGAGGGGTAAGAAGACCTGAGAAGGTGGCTGTCTACCCTGGGTCTAAGCAGATCCTCGCACACTTGAATCCCAGGTCTCAGTGCTCCCAACCCATCCTTGCCTGCCCCAGAGCTCACAGCATGAGGACATTCTAAATGCTTCAGGGGCAAGAAATGCAGCTCTAGCTTACCCTTCTGCCCTCACACTTGGTTTAGGCCCCAAGGAGTGAAGTGTGGCACTGTGACAGCAGACCTGCAGGAGCCGGGTGCAGGACGACGGAAGGAGAGCCTCCCCTCTTACACGCACTCTCTCTCTCTCTCTCTCTGCGGCAATCCTCCTTCTTCCAGTCCCACTCCTCTCATGGACCTGGTCTTCCCTCAACCCACATTCTATCCGTCAGCCTCCCACCCCCACCCCAGGCTCTGCACAATCCACTCTTTCACTGATCCCCCTGGACAGACCATTCTCCCCCAGGCCAGGGCCATCTCAGATCCCCCATCAGAGCAGAGGGGCAGGGGAAGGCTCCTATGGCCCCTTCACAGAGCTCACTGGCTTCCTGGCCTCCTTCCCACTGCAGGCAGGCACATGCGCTTGGCCTCAATAGTCTGATCCACAGAGAACAGATTTAGGTGCCCACCCACCTACTTCCCATCCCTCTTCCTGTAAATTGGCAATTTGGTTTCAGGCCCCAGAGACCAGGGTCCATCCCCAAACCACTCCTCCAGATGAAAGAAGACAGGGTGAGGGTTGCTAGAGTCCAACTAGGCCCCAAACCTCCTGGGGTCCCCCTCCCCCTCTCCATTGGTCCTCGTCTTAGGGGCAGCTGAGGTAGAGGTGGGGCTGGATCCCTTGATCTGGAATTTGCCCCCACCCAATCCCAGAATCAGCAAGATCAGCTCCTGCCCTCTGCTCAGCCAGGCACCCCCGGAGTTGGGGTCTGCATCGAGGGGTGGGTTAGGAAGGAGAAGTATCAAAGAAAGCAAGCGAGGCGCAGGTTCCTGGAAGGCGTCTTTAATCAGGTTTTGGTAGTACACAAGCTCTCCGGATTGTCTGCATTAACATACAGGGACTTAAAAAGGCACAAGATCCCTCGCACAGCGACGCGTGACGGCGGGGCGCCCCCCACCCCCGCCCTTGCGCGGCCGTGTGCGCGTGGGTGCGTGTCCGTGTCCCACCCCCGTGGCGGCGCCGCGCGTGTGCGTGTCGGTTTCAAGTGTTGGATTTGTACAGTACTCGCAGTCTAGGGGCGGGGGCTCAGTGCATGCTTTTCCACCCGGGCCCGGGGCCCCCCCGACGCCGCTATGTACACTGAGGACGCACCCCGGAGAGAAAGAGGAAGAAAAAAAAAAGCGTCCCATCTTCGTGTGTGTGTGTGTGTGTGTGTGTGTGTGTGTGTGGTCTTGAGTTTCTCGTGCATGCTTACGCGGCTAGGGTTGGGGAACAGTGCAAGCTTATAATACAGTATTATTGCAGTACAAAAGGGGGGGGATGTGATGGGAGGGGGGAGGCTTAGGAATAAACTGGCTGGAATTCGGGACCTCCGGAAGGGTCCTCTCCCCAACCCCCTTCCCATCCCTCACTCCCCTCCCCACCACGATTAGGAAGCAGCTCCCAACGCTGGGAGGGGATCCTTGGGTCCCTGGAAGGAAAGGGCTCAGCTGGGCCCGGGGCTGAACTTCCCCATCCCACCAGTCCCACCTCTCAGGGGGCAGGGGCCAGCCCTCTCCTTGCTAAATACTGGCAAACATTAGGGCCCCGAACCCCGCCTGCTCCCCCACGGAAGCCCCTCCAAGTGTGGGTGAGGGGAGGGGTCGACAGAGCAAGTGCAAAGGAAGCAGATGTTGGTCCCTGAGTTTTATTTTCGGGGGTGGGGAGGGAGAAGAGCTGGAAGTGGGGGCATGTTTGGGGACCCCCAGGGCCCGCAGTGTGGAGTGGGGTGGGGCAGGAGACACAGACGTGGAGGCGTGGGTAAAAAGGGGGTGTTGGGTGGCTCTGAGAGACCTAGGCTCAAAGCTTGTCTCCCCCTCAACTCTGGGCTCTTTGGCATCCAATTGCAAGGCCAATTATGGGGGGGGGGGGGGGGGGGGCGTGGCTGTGGGCAGTTGAGGTAACAGGAATCTGGGGTGGGGCGACGGGGGCCCTTCGAGCCGGGAGAACTGGCCAGCTCCCCCTCCCAGCCCTTCGTCTGCACCCCAGCCCTGGAAGCACTGAGGGGCGAGCCCCCGCCCCAGGGTCGGGGACCCAGTGGCCGCGAGCCGGCGGAGGGGAAAGCAAACACAAACTTGGCGCGAGGGCGGGGCGGCGGGGAGGGCTAACCCCCGAGAAGGGGTATTTAGCAGCAGGCAGCTCGGCGGGGGGCTAGGGGGTTGAAGGTCCCGAGGGCGCGCGCGGAGGCGGGGCGACGTGGAAGGCGGGGCTGGGGGGGGGGGGTGTCGGGCGGTACCCTGGTCGCGCGCTTAGCAGCTAAAAAGACGGACCATACATTCGTGGCGCGCTGGCCGCCGGAACGGGAGTGTGGGGGCGGGTCCCGGGGGCGGGGACAGAGTGGAAGTGGTGGTTGGGGTCCCGTTACAGTAGTTATAAACCTGCGAGGGGTGCCCGGAAACGCGATCTTTGTGCTCTCCCGGCCGGGGCTACTAGTTTGCTGTCCGGAGAGTGGATGAAATGTGCGCGCAGCAATGGAGTGTGCGTGTGTGTGCGGGCCAGTTAGTTGTGGCAAGGTGAACCCCACCCCCCGCACCCGCAAAGCCTGTGCAGGTAGAAGGGACGGTATGTTACGGGACTGACGACGGAGCCAAGTGAAAGGAGAGGTCTAGAAAGGTTCCCATAGTCCTCTGGGCTTCATTGCCTCTCCTCCCCTACTGCTTCTTAACTCTTTACATGGGGGGAAGGGGTCCACTCAGGCTCCGGGGCGCCCTGAGCTAGGAAGCCCACTGGATGGTATGGGGAGCCATTGGGGATATTTGAGGGATGTGGTCCTCAGGCTGGGAGCCTCTCCCTTAGGGAGAAGGATGCTTTAAAATTTTCAGAGGCTGACCCACAAGTCCCAGGAGGCACCTCTGTACCTAATAGGAATAATGCAAACTTTGGGGACATGCCCTCCAACTTAAGGAGAGTGATTTGCAGGGCGCCTGGATGGCTCAGTCGGTTAAGCATCCGACTTTGGCTCAGGTCATGAACTCGAGGTTGGTGGGATAGAGCCCCATGGTGGGCTCTGTGCTGTGAGCACAGAGCCCACTTGGGATCCTCCTCTGTCCCCCTCTCTCTCTGCCCTGTCCCTGCTCACACTCTTATCTCTTTCAAAAGTAAACATAAAAGAAAAAGGAGAGTGATTTGCCACACTCCTTGTTACCAAGGACTGCCTATGGCAGTGGGCAGATTCCTGCCCTTTGGGTCGGAATCTTAGAGGAGTTTGGGGTAGGGTGGGGTGGTGTTCAGGCTCTCCTTAGGGGTCCATTCTCAGGTATCCAATCAACCCAAAGAGAACAGAGGATACTGCATTCTCCCACAGCCAGGGGCCCCCACACACTCCCTAAGCATGGTCTTCCCTGGCCATCCAATATAGACACATTTGCCACGTTCCTCTGCCATCCAGTGGCCCAGGCTCCCCATCACCACTAGCTGGGCAGACAACACCACCCCCTCCTCAGAAAAAGGGATCTAGGCAGGGCAGAGGAGAGAAAAGGAGGGTCCCGGGACCCTCTACAGAGAGGACCCCTACTTTTTCCTGGGATTGGAGGGGTCTACCCAACCCCCTTGGCTGGGGAAGCAAGGGTTAATGTACACGCATGGCTCAAAGGTCCCATCATTCCCCCACATGCTGGGCACGGCTATGCCCATTTCCCCCCAAACTGGAAAATGCAGAGGGAGATTGATGGATTCAGGATGCTAGTGGTTGGGATGAATGATCAGTGGTTATTGCTGTGACCCAAGCTGCCTTGAGTGTGTGGGGGTGTTTACTCATTACTGAGAATTTACTAGAGTATTTTTCACTGACCTCGGGTCCTGTGCCATCAGAGAAAATACTGGTCCTATCCGGAGGACCCCACTTACCCCAACAAGCCCACTGGACCACACACACATTCAGGCACACACACCATGAGGTCACCGACATGCACACACAGCACACGCCACACATCCCCCACTGGTTGGCCGTGAGCTGCCTCCTTTTAGAAGCCCACTTGATTTTTGAGTTCCTGGGAGGAACATCATCCCCCTTGAAGTGCTGCAGCCTTGGACAGAAGAGGAGGGTAGGGAGTCCTCAGGCTCACAGAGGATGCAAATTGTGTTCAGAGTCTCTGCCCTTAAGCCAGTTTTGTTTGGCTCACAGTGATTTTTCTTTAAAAAGTTGTTTGTTTGTTTTTTTTTAAATGAGATGCCAATAATTAAAAGTTGGGAGATTTCACACACAAAAAAACTGGAAGATAGTGGCAACAATTGGCTGAGCTGAGGATGGGGGGGATGGTTCTCCCATTTATCACAGTCCCCAAACCTGCCCTCTCTCTGACACTGCTTGGCTCCTGTTGAGGTGTGAGTTGGTGACAGCTCAAATCCCCATGGCCAGTGCTAACCAATGCCAGTACCTCCCCTGTGAGCCTGAAGCCCAGGAACACCCCCCCCCCACCCCACCCCAGTCCAAAATACTCCAAGGTCATGGTTCTGAGTACCTGCCTTCTCACTGTAGCTCTTACTCCACCCTCTGAATCTCCAGAGCTGCTTTGGGATGCCTGGGGTTGTGGGATGGAGAGGGTGGGGTCTCTGGAGAGATAGGGTCGGCCACTGCAACCGACCCTGGTACTCTGGAGTGATCCCCACCTGGACACCATCCCACACCGAAGTGGGAATGGAGAAGGGAGGAGAGTCTGGCTTCTAGACAACTCCCTGCCTCTTAGGTAGAGCAAGGAGGAGCCAAGCAGAAAGGACAGTAAATAGACCACTACACAGACTAAAATGCTCTAAAATGCCTATCAAACAAGACCTCAGTTATTCGGCATTGGTGAGTGTTTTAATGTTTGGTAACTTAAATATTCTGATTAATCTAGTAAATGCAGGTAATACTGGGATCTACCTCCTAGGCTATTATGAGGATTCAATGAGTTAATTTTGTGAACTGCTTCAATCACTGCCTGGCACATAATAAAGTACTATGTGCCACTGGTCATTAAATAAAATTTAAAAATAATAATTGGAAGCCATCACTATATGCAGGGTGTGACTATAAAGTACAAAGACACCATTTTGGAAGTACAGCAAAGAATGCTGCCTCTTTTCAAAGCTGCCCCTGGGGAAGCTGTGTGTGACCTCCTCTTTGGGAAACCCTGCAGAAAAAGAGCCCAACAACACCGCAGACTCACAACTTCCCTACCCAGCCTGGGCCCTTACAGACAAGCGACTATACTCGTGCACGCAAAGCATGCATGGCTCTACCGAGCTGCGCATAAACTTGACCCAATACACGTAGTTCCAAATGGCCTTCGCTCTTTCCAGAAATCAGAGCCACCCTCAAAAGATAATAATGTTATCAGGATCACCTCCTGTTGGCTCAGAGCATTATGGCTTACAAAATACTCTCCCCATCACCACAGAGGGTATGCAAAAGGATGTCCCCTAAAGGACAGAATGTTTGAATCACGATCTTACTTTAAAGGACACATCCTCTCCCACAGGTATCAGTTTGGGAGGGGAGGGGTGTCTGTGAAAATTCAGCCACCTTTGGAATGCTTAACAGGATTCCCCACCTCCAAAAGCTTTGGAAACAGAAATATGTATTTAATGCTAAAACAGAGGCTGAAGCTAGTGCCATCATCTTTGATAAGTCACAAGGCACTTTGGGATCTTAGAGTACCTCAGGGTTCTGGTCACCGAGTGGGAGCTGTGCTCAGGGTCAGGTAGCAGAACCCTCTGGAAGGGAATGCCGGATAACAGAGTGCTTGGTTTCATCTAACCCCCGATAGCAGGGGCCCTGCCCCCACCGCTGCTGACTTTCAGAGCTGCTGGTGGACAGACTCCCCTTCATTTCACCCTCTGCCACTAGCTAGGGAAGATGGGAAGAGGGCCAGAGGGTAGGGGGAAGGGAAGGGGGCAGTGCCAGAATGTGGAAGGCGGGAGTGGGGCTACTGTCCATCCCACCCCCTAACCTTTGTGCTTTGTGTTCTCTGTCCTTTCTCTTCAAAGGGTCTACCCTGCCGCTCCTCTCCCCTCTGCCACAGCAGGATGTAGAGCCACCCAAAACACACTGGAGGGCAACAGAGGCTTGAACTTGGGGAGGTTCAAAAGTAAGCAGCTGGGATGAGGTGGGAGTGGGGCACAAGTACTAGGGCAGGAGTCTGGCTTTCATTCCTAGATTAGGAAGGTGCTCTTGGCCCAGACATCCTCAGATAAGAACAGATTTTGGAGAAAAGAATGTAGTGAGTGTGGGTATAGCTCATGTGAATGAGCTATACACAGTGCCAGCCAGCCGTGAGGACATTTCAGCCAAACAGCGCTGCCCACCCACTTATGACACCCCCAAGTTGGGGCAAGGATGCTGAGGCCTCTACTCCAACCAGAGATAGCTGGGGAGTTGAAGGGAGTTGACCTGGAAAGGAAGAAGAGTCAAGGGGAAAAGGGGGTAGAGAGAGGAGCCAGGATGAGAGTAGGTACATAGGAAACTATCAAGGACTGCACAAATATTTTTCTGACTCCCTAACACACACACGTGCACACTCACACACACCCACACACATAGGGCTGCCACACTGCAAATTCAGTGGGTGTCATTCACATTAGGATCTATGTAAATGGTACTCCCTGGAATTCTGCAGTGCACAGCCTCAGCACCTGTCCATGGCAGCCTTGCCACATGCCCAAATATTCATATATAAGCACACTCACACTCACAAGTGTACATGCATGCACACAAGCATATACACCAACACAGTCTCACTGCAATAAATATTTTGCAAACCTTCAGGCCTCAACCCTTCCTTCCCTTTCTAAATAGGCATAGGCACTACCCTTCCTGGCACCCTCCCCACCACTACTCCATTACCCAGAGAAACAGAGGTGCTGGCTGACAGGGGCAGGAATGAGGAAAGGGAACCTTGGGGGTCCCTGCAGTGACAGGTTGGGGGCTGAGAAATGAGCGGAAAGGGCATAGCAATCTGGCACCCATCTCCAGATCCCCGTGTGATCTGCCTACCCTGTGCTCCCTCTTCACCATGGTCCCTGGGGGCCAACTGGCTTGGCTGAGCACTTACAGGAAGTAGTCATCCTCTAAAAGGGACACTCGTGGGGCTGCTGCTGTCTGGGATTTGTCCTGAGCTCACAGGTGCCGCCTCATCCTTAACAACCACCCTCTCTGCCACTGCTTCTAGATTGAGCCCCCTCACCCTAGGCTCCAGCTCCCTCTGAGGGGCAGACGCCAGGCCCCCATTCGTCCATCCTCAGCTCCTAACGAGCTGGGCAACCAGTCCCACCAGGGGGTGATGGCACATATGCCCTGGGCCAAGGGCAGCCTACAGGGGACTGAGCTTCAGGCCTCCTGGGTCAGATGTGGGAGGTAGGGGCTCTGTCCTCTGTGACAAGGGCATGGGAAAGACTCGCTGGATCACAAGCCTGCTTTCCCTTCACATCACTGAGTACAGAGGCACTCTCTACCGAGCCCCAAATCTGGCCGACTAGGCCCCCAGCTCATACACAGGGCCACATGCCTTGCCCCACACAGATAAACAGACACATTACAGGAGAGGGTCTCAATCTTCTGCCCCCTCCCCCAGGGCTGAACCGGCCCCGCCATGCCAAGAAGTCACCGATTAAACAGAATGAACTCCATGCCAGACCGACTCTGACCCAGCATGCCTTTTCTCCCTGACACCTTGCTTTCCACCGGACTCTGGACCCACTAGTGGCTCCAGCCCAGTGCTTCTGTCCTGTCCCTGAAGGCGCACCGACAGCCCCACCCCTCCCTGCACCATTTGGCTGGCACCAAGCAAAGGGAGACGTTGGGGGGTGGGGGTGGGCATTACAGTACCTTGGGCCAACGTTATATGGGGCTGTATTGCATGATGGGGATGGGATGGGGTGTGTGAGTGTGTGATTATTGCGACCTGGGAAGGAACCATGGTCTCTGCCTGCTCCCCACCCCCCCCACCTGCCCCCTCCAGGAGGGGGGGGAGCCCAGCCTAGGTCTTGTGGGTGAAGCGGGCCCACACCTGCTGCAGCTGGGACCGCGAGATGCGGAGCACCGAGGGCACGAGTCTGTGGTTGCCGGCGGCGAGGGGCGCATGGCGCCGGTGGGGCGCCCGCACGGGGCTGCTCTCCGCCGAGCGGCTGCGCTGAATGAGGGAACCGGAGGAGCCGCCGCCGCCAGGGTGAGGGTAATGCTCGGTCTCCAGCGTGGAGGAGGAGAACACGGAGGACGCCAGTCGTCGCAGAGGGCTGTACCGCGGGAGGGAGTGCCCCGAGAGTCTGTCCTCCTCCAACTGAAAGAGACCAAGAGAGTGGAGGGAAAAGAGGCGTCAGGCACAGACTCGACAGCTCCGTCTCGGGGGCCACCCACCGCTCACAGCCCCTGCGGCGCTGGCGTCCCGGGCAGGGCGGGGGGCAGGGTCGGCCAGGTGGAGGGGTGCACACTGCCCCGTCCAACCTCAGAACCTAGCCTCTGGCCTCCAACTCCCTTCCCAGTCCTCCTCCTCTCTGGCACTTCTCACACCTCGGTCTCCTTGCCGAGACCTTGGTCACTCACCTCCCCTGGGCAGCCTTCTTCCTGCCTTAGCCTGTGGGAGCTCAGAGTTCCCTCTGGGCTTGAGGAGTCCTCCGCCCTCCCCCCCCAGGAAGGCCCCTCTGCAACTGTTACCTGCCATCTGTCTCCCCAGCTGTACTCCTTACTCCTCATGACGTGGTCCAGAGAACATTCCTTGCACACCCTCTGCCTGTACCACAGCGGGATGCCAGGGTCTCAGTGAACAAAATGTAGCAGAATGGTAGGACTCTGGAGTCCGGCTATCCACGTTTGAATCCCAGCTCTACCACTCACTACCTGGGTGACCTCAAGCAAGCTACTTCACTTCTCCTGCCTCAGCTTCCTCACCTGTAAATGGGAGTAATAATGGTTCCCACCTCATAGGGTTGTTATAAGGATTAGGTGTTTATAATATGCACAGCACTTAGGACTGCCTTGGAGTAAATGCTGTGTCATGTGAGCTGTTCCATTATCCTTTAAGTCACTCTTGAGAATGAGGAAAGGAATAGAGGACTGGTAGGAGAGGCAAACAGAAACCATTTCTCCAAAGTGGCTTTTCCCCCAGTCCTCTCCAAGGCGGAGCCACAAGGCAGCCGGTGGGAGGGGGTTGGCCACCTCACAGATATCTGGAAGAATCCTGTTTGTGCCCTCTTGGCCTCATACCCTGAGAAGGAAAAGGGAAAGTGGGCCTGTGCATCCCAGGCCTGTGGGGATGGAAATGGTGACTGGGGTGTCACCAGACCTTTCCCATCCTGACCCCTAGCTCTTCCTGTGACTGAAGTCAGTTTAAATAGCTTTTGGTGGGTCCTGAGGACTGGGCTGGGCCAGCTGCCAGAAAGCTGAAGGAGTGGTGGGGTGGGGTAGGCCAGGACACTCAGTTCCAGTGCCCCCTTATAGATGTCAAATGGGGATGCAGGGACCCAACATGGAGCCTCCATCAGAGAGAGGGGGAGACAGAAGATTCTGATAGGATTGTCTTTGGCCCCACCCTGCTTTTCCTTCCAGCTCCTTCTGAGCTGGCAGTCCTGGCTGCACTGAGGGTTAGGGGTCCGAGGCCCTCCATCCAAGTGATAGAGACACCAGCCCACAGCTCCCCTCGCAGCACACGTGCGCAGTCTGAGTTTAACACCCCAGCCAGAGTGTGGCAGCTTCCGGAAGGACTTAATCCCAGCGTGCTCCTGCCCTTCACTTGCCTTCCATGCCCGGTTGAAGTGCCACCTTTGCGAGACCACCCAGCTTCCCAGGCAGGCCCCCCCTTCTAGCAAAGAAGAGTTCTCTGCTCTCCGCTTTATGGCCTTGCCAATAAACACCCATGTCCACACCTTTGCATCCCCACCCACGCCTGAGAACTGCAGGCTCTGAAAGAGCAGAACTGTGAAGCCTTATTCATCTTTGTCCCCAGCCCCCAGCACGCTGCCTGGCACGTGGCAGAGAAATGCTCTAGTGGCGGCCAAGCAAATGTCCATGCACTCAGAGAATGCTGGCCTGCTGTGTTATCAGCCAGAGACAACCGGCAAAGGATGGTAAACATCTCTCCCCCAAATCACACACACTCTGCTGCCTTCCCCTCGGCCTTAGCTTTCCAGCCACTACTAATTTGCACCTTAAATTCCCTGCAGAAGAAAGCAGTGTGTGTGTGTAAAGAGAAAGTTTAACATATCATGGCATTCACACCAAGGAACAATAGATGCTCTAAAATTGCTCCTGGTTCCACATTATCCTCGTCCCTGCTCCCCACAGTGTTGCAGGTGTTTGTATCTTTAAGGATTACTGTTATGAGGAAGTTCACACATCAGATGCTGAGCAGAGCAAGCTAGATCTAGGAGGGGATTCCCTGCAGAAAGGTGGCAGGGTGGTTCCAGCGTGCAGCCAGTCTTGGGAGCCCCCCCATAGCCTGGACTCAGGACTCCTTTCAGACCAAAGAAAGAAGGAACAAATGTGCCAGTCCACTTCTCCGTCTTCCTCTGCCCTTGACAAGGAGGGTCTCTGCCTCCTTCACCTGGACTGTGCTGTACTGAAATACTCGGTAAAACATGTCACACCCCGTGTGCTCACACATAGCCGCACACACACACACACACACAGGCCACCGTGCACACTGCTGTGCCCAAGGCACACCTGCTGATGTGGCCCAGCCAGCGGGTGAACACATACACGTGCATTCACACACATAAGTACTCCGGTTCTCTCTGACCCTACACGATGCTGCTCTCTCTGGCCTGTGTTTGCTCCTCTCCTAAACTCACAGGCCTCAGACAGCGCTCACCCAGCTCTACCTCTTGCCCCCTGGTGATCTTGGGCTAAAGGCTTAGCCCCTCCCAGCCTTGGTTTCCTTACCTTTTGAAGCGCGGGGCGGCGGGGGGGGGGGGGGGGGTCCTCCTTATTTGCATTAATTGTTGTGAGGAAGACACACGTGAAATACGGAGGCATTAAGAGCAATGCATCTCTGGTCACTGTCACCAGAATTTTTGCTCTGATGATTATCAGCCCTCCAGCTTTGCTATCTCGGCTCCCAGGGTTCCCTGCGCTCTTGCAGACCCGCTGCATGCTCCACAGATGCACCACTGTGTGTGCACACCCACACCCATGTGCGCTCCTGAGCTGAGCTGATACAGAAATGCACACACACAGCCAAAGAATGCCAACCAACTTCGCTGTCGTGCACTATGGGGAAACCAAGTCCCCAAACACTTAACGCCCCCTCCAGACACATACAACTCACTGCCTGTCCACAGCAAGCAGGACCTGAGCCCAAGGCTGAGACTGAACAAGTCCCCTGCGCCCGCTTCCCCAACTCTTTCTCCTTACCCCCTTGGCTGGAATTCCCCAAAGCAAGGGTGTTTCCCAGGACCTGGAAGGAATTTGAAGGTGAGAAAAACCTCCCAGATAGCTCAGCTCCCTCTCTGAGACCCAACTGGCCTGCAGTCACCAGGAGGGGACCAGCAGAGAGCCCAGGTCCAGAATCTAGGCCTCCTGACTTGGATTCTGGGCTCTCTCTACCCTCTACCACCACTGTCAGTCTCCCCTCCTAGACTCTGCACTTCCTGTGGGTGCAAATGACCTCTGGTGCCTTTGGGACCTGCCACAGGCTACATGCTCAGCAAGGGTGGAATGACTGGGTATTGAACAAATGAATGAATGCAGGAAAAAATGAGAGGGGAGCGACGTGGAATCGCAAACCGATCTTGCTTCTTCTGCTTACCCAGTGCTGGCCTGGTGGGCACAATGTCTAGGTCAACAACAGTCATGCTAGCCCGTACTCTGCCCTGGCTGAGCCTCCAATTTAGGTTGGCTAGGACCTCTCTCACAGTTCCCACTTTTTGAGTCCCCAGTTTTCCAGAATCCAGGGCACAGCTAAGACGCACACCCCTCGGGATCTCAGCTCAGAGGCCCTCTCTTCTAGACGTGGGGATGGGGCCTGAACATAGCCCTGCCTGGAGCTGCCCTTCTCCAGGGCACCCACGTGCTCCCAGGCCGAGCCTCCCAATCTGAGCACACAGCAGAATTGACCCCAGCCCTGGGCCCTGCTCCTTGGATTTCCCAGAGCCACCTGGTGCACACCCCTAACGTGGGGCGACTGAGTGGAACGCGGCACAGTCCCAGAGCCCTCCAGCATCACCTCCTTGGCCCTCCTCAGCCCCTCAGAGGAGACATGCTCCTTTCAAAACCACCAGTGACAGCACTGCTGTCCATCCAGAACTCAGCTGGGAACCCTCTGCTCACAGCCCCCTCAGTTCTTTCCCCAACACCTCTTGGTTCTGTCCACCTTGCCCCACGTCCAGAGCGCCCACCCTGGTCCAAGCCACCAGGGCACTCTCTTGCTGGCACCTGCTGTGTGGCCTTCCTACTGGCAGTTCTGTACCTTTTAATCCGTTTTCACACAGCAGCCGGAGGGATCATTCAAGAGGACCAAGGTAAACATATGTCACACCCCTGTTTAAAAGCCTCGGGTGGCTCACCGAGTCCTCAGAATCAAGCTCTAATCCTTTAGCTCAGCCCCAAGGCCCTCCAGGATGGAGCCAGGGACCTACCCCTCAGCCTCATCTGCTGCAACATGCAATCAGCGCAGTGCTTTCTGACTGCCACCTCCGGACCTTTGTACACACTGTCTGCTTGGCCTGGGAGGCCTTTCTCCTGCTTTGTCACCTGGCTGACACTGCTCATAATGCAAAACTCAACTCGGAACATTGAGGGTGCCTTCTCTGGAAGCTTTGTCCCCCAAGCATGGTTTTGGACCCTGAAACCTGTCTATCTTCATCACAGCCTGCAACTGTTGGGTGCTATTCAATAACCCCCATAGAGCACACAAGGAGCACATCAAGAGCGCTCCAGGCAAAAACTATGGGCATCCAGGGGTGGGGAGTGGGTGCAAGCCCAACCTTACCTGTCTCTGCGGGCCTGTGGGATCGGACTCTCTCCGTCGAGGCCGGGGTCCCGAGTGCAGGGGCGAGTGGGAAGGGCTGCCGGGCGTGGGGGGCTGCGACGTCTCTGACCGGCCATCAGCTTGGCTCAGCTGGGGTGGTAGGGGCTGGGTTGGAATCTGCCGAGGGTCCTCCTCAGCCAGCGTCTGCATGCCTCGTCCCCGGGGCCTGACGGCGGGCTCTGCCCCTGGCCGCCGCCGCTCCTCACCCTCCTCGGGCAGCGGCCGCAGCTCCTCGGGCTCCTCGTCCGTGGTGCCCGATGTGCTGGGCTCGGCCCCCGGGGGGAAGTCCTTGAGCTCTGTCTCCTTGTCAATGATGACCCACTCCTTGCTGTCAAAGTCCTCCTCCTCGGCCAGCGGCACTGAGCGGAAGGCGTTGCTAAGGGCCTCCTGCTCCACGGAGGCTGACACGTCCATGCGGCCGCTGGCCTGCCGATCGGCGTGGCCTGTGTCCACTGAGAGCATCTGGGCCGGCTGCGAAGAGCAGGCTTGGCGCGAGGGTGAGCCGGGCAGATCCATTCGTGACCTGCAAAGCCAGCCCACAGGAGGCTCAGTGCCAAGCCTCTCCAGATCTCCAAGGAACTCGAGTAGGTGGCCAGGTGCAATGTGACCCCTAGAACCTACTGACCACAGCATCTCTCCCACCCTGGGCCAGGCCCGGTCACCTCCTAGATTACCACCCCCGAACCTCACTCCCCACAAAGATTTCATTCATCCATTCATGCATTCATTCCCTTCAACACATGTATTTGAATGCTTACTGTGTTCCAGGAATACAAACATGCAGAAAATAAAACCTGGTTCCTGTGCCCAAGGAACGCTCCCTTCTGGACCAGCCAGGAAACTTAATCTCCCTAAGGCCCACTTTATGCTTGCTGGTCCAGTGCTCACACTCCGTCAGAGGCTGCCTCCAGGGCAAACACACCCATCTGGCCCTTGAGTTTGCAGATGAGCTTTCCAGCTTCTTCTACCACCACCTCCAGGTCTGGCTGGCTGGTTTCACCACCCCTAGCAAACTCCAGTGGCTCCCAGCCCCGAGGACAAAGTCTATGTTGCTTAGCTTGGCACTCAAGCAGCCAGACTAAGGCCCAGTATCACCATTCTCCCAGCCGGACCCATGTCAGAGTCACTGGCTTTTCCCCAAATTGCGCATGTGCTCATATTTCTGTGCCATTACACACGTCACTCTCTCCACATGGCCTGACCTTCCACCCTTTGCTGTCCCAAGCAGCTTGGATGTCACCTCCTGTGGGGGGAGCCTTTCCATCCTGCCTGGGGGGCTACTTTGCCTTCCCAGCACTGTCTGTGCGCCCCTGTCCTCACAGAGTGGAGCACGTGTGTTTACATACCTGTCTCCCCACGAGGCCGTGAGCCCTGCCAGCCAGGGACTGGGTCCCATCTCACTCTGGGGCAGTGATCCTACCTTGGGACACCTCTTCCGTTGTTACCTTACACTGTGCTGTGAACCTCACATTACTTCCAGAGGTTCTCAACTGGAGGGGAGGGTACCAGTGCCAAGGTGAAGATTTTGCTGCCTGCAGGAAGCTACACAAAGGCCAGGGTGCCCCCACCGAGGACCATGGAGGCTTAGCTCCCCTGGGGTTGTGCACACCCTCATGCTCAGGCTGTGGGCAGGGGGCTGACTTTTTTTTCTCCCGCAGCCTTGAGCCTGTGAGACAGAGGGGTGCAGTTCAGAGCCACTGTGGGTCTTTCTCAACACCCCCTGCCCTGGTCTGTGGGACCTACCAACTCCTCCCTCTCCACAAGATTTGTTTTGATTTAATAAGGCTTTAAATACAAACATCCCTGAGGTGGGCCACCCAGGGTCCTACACTGATGCTCCCATGCGAATGGCTGGTGTTGCTTCCTTTCCTGAGAGCATGGTTTGTTTTGATGGACACAAAGGAGAGAGGGGCTGAAGGGGAAAAGGGGGGGGGCGAGAAAAGGGGAGAAGGAGGAGAAGGAGAATCCAAATCCCATCTGCTTCATACTTTTTCCTGCCTCCCAGGTGTCCCAGAGCCCACCCAAACCCTCTGCCCTGCCTACGAGATCCTGAACCTTCCCTTCCAGAAAATCTCTCCTCAGCCATCTCTTCTTCTCATCATCCCTGAAACAAGGTGTTCATTCTGAATCAAACCAGTTTGCTCTTCAGGACTGTCTTTGTTCGGGGCATTCCCACCTCTCTTCTCCACTGATATCCCTTCCAAACTGCCGTTCCTCAGTTCTCCTTGTTTCCTGAACCCTCTGGGCTACCATGGATGAAAATGTGGTCTTCAGTCCCAGGGAGGCCAACCTGTGTGAGTGTGAGTGTATGTGTGAGGGCTGTTGGCCACCTGAGCACAGGGCCCACATCCCTCTGTCCTGGGGGTGCCATGGGGACTGGTGTAGGGCTCCCCTGTCTTGAGTACTGCCATGCTCCAAAGGGGCGCCGTGCCCCATCCCAGAGGCAGAGTGCAGTCTGGAGCACAAGCCAGAGGAGGGGCCATGAATGAGATGGGGATGAGGCACACTGGGCCCTCCTAGGCTGGGCCTTGGGAAAAGACCCCTTTCCTGGTGCGGAGAAGACCTCAGCCCTGCTGTGAGGTCAAGCCCCGCCCAGAGCCAAGCGAGGGTGGGGACATCTCTCACAGGCCTCTCCCACCTGAGCTGTCCCACCCACTGGACAGCTCATCCAGGCTTCTGACTCTGGTCCCTGATGGCCATGGACCACCCTTACATTCGCACCCCCCTCCTCCATCCTGAAGGATCGTTTTGGCTCTAAACTCTCCTCCCACCAACCAGGTCCCCCCTGTGACATTCAGATCCCTGAGCCCTGACCCCCAAAACCTGATCCACCACTCTTGGAGTTGAGCACTCCCTGGGCTCTCCTCCCAGGGCCCTCCCCCACAGCTGAAGGGAGACTAGTCAGCTGCTCTGAGGCACCTGTAATTAGTCTCTAGGGAGAGGTTCTGGAAGCACACCCACATACCACCTCACCCCCTGGCCTCCTCCGGGGCCAAGGGACCCAGCTTCCCACTCGTATGGCATGCCTCCACCCTACATCCCTTTGTGGCATGAGCTGGGGCCTCTGTACCTGCCCCCCTCCAACCAACCGAGTCTGACCCCAGGCCCTAGTATAACCCTCTCAACACTCCTGGGGCCCCCAACCTTGCATCTAATCTTTCCTACAGACCAGCCACGTGAAGGCTGAGGGGGCCAGAAGGCCCTTGGCCGTCCCCCTAGCCCCAGACCTACCTCCTCTCATGCAGTTCCACCCGCCCATCCGCTGTGGAAAGCCTCTCAGACTCAGGGCTGTTGACCCTCCGGTAGCGAAGAGAACGGACTGGGGTTGTCGGTGAGTCTGGAGGGGCACGCACCGGGGAGCTGGGCACCCCCACACCTCGGCTCTGCTCCTCTTCCACCACACAAGGGGTCTGCAGGAGAGGGGAGTGCCATGAACTGGGGCTGACAGGGCGGCTGCGGGTCAAGTGGTTTTCCCAGGGTGAAGGAGATTGAGGGAGGTCGACGCTGGTGATCCTGACATGGGGCAAGGCCACGGAGACAGGGCAGGTGGGCACATGGCTGGGGAGAGGGCACACAGGAGGAGCGGGAGGGGGGCCATGGGTTGGGAACCAGGGTGGGAGCGGGGGAAGGCCACCCACGTCCTTCTCTCTGGCTGCAGTTACTTTGCCGATGTTGATCCGGAGTTTGTTCCGGTTGACATCCGTCTCCTCCCAGACTTCAGCCTCAGGACCCCCGGGGTGGGGGGCAAGGTGGGGGCTGGGACCCAGCCCCTCAGGGGGCCGCCCAGGCAAGATTGGGGGTGCGTTCTCCTGGTCACTCAGGTGCTCGCCCTGCAGCACGTCCTCGGTGTTCTCCCGGAGCAGGTCCCCGGGCACTGGCGTCACGTTGACCACCCTGGAGAGGCCAGGAGGGGCCATGGGCAAGGCTGGCAGGGGTTCTCTCTCCTCCCAGCACAGGCCCTGGAGATCACTGCCACCCATGGGAGTAGGCACGGTAGAGGCCTTGGCAGGGTTGGGGATGTCCCTAGGCCCATCCCCATCCCTGGCTCACAAAGCCTGCAACTAGACTGTCCTTAGTCCGGCAAAGGGCTGCAAGGAGATGTGACTGCCCAGGACGGGCACGGCACCACCTCATCCTGTTAATTTAAGAGGCCCATTGCTTTCCAGGCCCAGCCAGATTTCCATCGCAGTTCACTGGCTGACCTCATTTAGACCAGGAATGGGTGTAAAGAGGAGTCACTTTGGAACTCCTTGAGCGGTATCTTTACAGTACGGGTCTCTCTCCTGGAGCCCCTACCCTTGTCTCTCCCTGGCTGCCCCCGCGGCAGGGTGGGGTGTCCCTCCTCACTCTGGCCCCTCCCCAGGTGCCTCTGTCTTTGTGCTTGTCACAGGGTTCTGGAATCGCTGACCCATCCGTTACAAATATCCCAGACCCAACCAAGAGCACTCTGAGGGCGGGGGCTGCAACTTTCTTCTCTGAGCCCCCACAGGCCCCAGTGCTGGGGCTCGAGACATGTTCACTAAATGGATGCATGTGAGCAACAGAAACAGACGGTGGGGCTCAGGTATTTTCACTCAGGGCTCCCCACTCCCCCATAAAGTCAAAAACTCCAAATGAGGATGTGCACCCCGTCCCCAGATTGAAGGTGGAGATGGGGCAGGACCGCCTGGGGTCTGAGAACCCCACTGTTGAGCACCTTGGATGGGAAAGACAGCCAGATGTGTCCAGGTGAGAAGAGGAGGAGAGGGCTGGCTTTTTGGGTGACAGCACTAGGCAGAGGTCACCTGGCCCCCCACTGGGCCTTCATCCCTCCCAAGACTCACCCGAACATGGCTGCCGTCTGCCGCGTGTTCTGCTGGGGTGGAGTGGAGGTGCTTGTGGACAGGAGGGCATCGGTGCCCGCCTTCTCCCAGTCAAAGGCCTCATTCTCAGCGATGCCCCGTTCCTTCATGCTGTTCTCAAACACCGACATGATCAACTGCAGGGGTGGGGGTGGCGGGAGGACAGAGAGGTGACCCTGGGGCTAGCCAGGAGGAAAGGACAGTTGCCGGGATTGCAGAGGGAAGAGAGGGGCCTTCCAGGACAGGGATAGGCCGAGAAGGGGCACTGGAAGGAGAAGGGCACATTGATTTTAAATGAAAACATGCACATGATATGCAAATCAGTACGCAAATTACTATCTTGGTTTGAGCCCCGCTGGCTGGACACAAGCCCTCTGAGATCTGTCCCCTGCTCACCATCCCCAGCCTGCTCTGCCATTTCCACCATCTGGGGGGGGGGGGAGGGCGGGGGAGGGGGGGAAGCCTCCGCAGCCTGGAAGCACCAGTCATTTCCCAAAACCACCACCTGGGGTCATGCCTCTGCACAGGTTGCTTCCTCCGCCCACACCGTCTTTACCACCAATCCTCTCTGCTCAGCAAGCCTTCCCTGATTCCCCCACCCACACATTTCCTGATCTGCAGCTCGACATTCCTCAGCAGCCAGCACAGGGCCGCACACCGTGTGCTCACTCACTCGCAGCTGTCTGGTCTGGGGAACCCCAGGAGGCTGAGGATTGGGCGAGGGGAGGGGGGCAGGGCCTTCTATTGCCCAAGTGAGGCATCTCTGTCCACAACCTCTAGGCTCTAGGCTCTGGAGGCGGTGGGCACCTGTAGAACACCAGAGGCCCCCAGACCATTCCACTTTCTTTAAAAAAATTGTTTTAATGTTTATTTATTCTTGAGAGAGAGAGGGAGAGACAGACAGAGCGCAAGCAGGGGAGAGACAGAAAGAGACGGAGACACAGAATCCGAAGCAGGCTCCAGGCTCTGAGCTGTCAGCACAGAGCCTGATGCGGGGCTCGAACCCATGAACTGTGAAATCATAACCTGAGCCAAAGTTGAATGCTTAACCGACTGAGCCATCCAGGCACCCCGGACCATTCCACTTCTGACTTAACTCTCTCCAGAATATAGGGCAGGTTCTCTCTGCTGGCAGGACCCACTTCACTGAGGGCCCACTGTGTGCCCGATGCTATGCTCCCTGTGGTGTGCAGACTTGTGCCTGGCACATAGTGGGTCCTGGGCAGAACACTGCTGATGTATCCTCATTCTCCTGTCGGGGTCAGTGGGTCCCCTAGGGGTGTGGTGGTGGCACCTTGGAAAAAGCACTGGACTTGGAGTCAGAAGAGGTGCCTGAGCCCAGCCCTGCTCGCGGCCTTGCTATCGGGCTTTCGTTTCCTCCTCTATGAAATGGGGACAATGCAGAGTTTCGGTGAAAAGTACTCGAAAGCACTTGACTTCATTAACCGTTTAGTGTTAGAATAGTAACATAAGGAACACGCATTATCACCGAAGGCTCGTTTTGAAGCTTAAATGAGTTACTGCATGAAAGGCACTGAGAACAGAGTAAGCTGTTAAGAAATATTAGCCATGAAGACTGTTCGCAGGAGCACAAAACAGTTTCATGCAGTTGGAAGACCAGGGGGGGAGATACACGAGGCTAAGCCAACAGGGGAGTGGGGCCTCAGCAGTATGGGTGCTGCTGGGGATGGTCACCCCCAGAGAGATGTCTGGGGGTGCAGGGACCAGGTGGCAGGCTCCCACCTGGTAATCGGGCTTCGTGAAGTAGTCGAGGCTGGCAATGTGGTCCAGAAAGAGGTGGAACTCGGAGGGCATGTGCTTCAGCAGCATCCGGTGCTCATACTTCTCCTTGATCATCCCTACCTGCTCCTGGAGGCAACAGGGCACAGGGTAATGGAGCCCCAGCGACCCCACGCCCCCTGCACCTCCTCAGCCCCACCTGCACAGGGCTCACCTTGTCCTTGATCTTTCTCCAGGGCAGCTGCCCCACTGCAAACTCCACCAGCATGTAGAAAAGGGACCACAGGTCATCGTGGCGGCCCATCTCCTGGGGGGGGGGGGGGTGGCGACAGGGGGGTCACCCACACCTTTCAGGTCCTTCCTGGGAGTGTGGGCTGATCCTTCACAAGGAGGGGACCCTTCAGGGAGGCCTGACAGCCAAACCTTGGCTCTATCCCTGACCCTCCAACACACATCAAGTATGAGTCTCAAAACTTGTATCCACACAGATTGATGGTGGGAGCAGAGAGGAGGGAATCCCAATAAACAAGGAAGAAGGTAAAGTCATGGAGAAATGGCTGCAAAATCTTGTTCCACTCATGGCCTCTGGCGTGGCAGCTTCCGGCCCCTGCCCCATACTTCTCTCCCCACCTCAACAGCTGCCCACCCGACCCTCTTCCCCTTCCTCTGCCCCTGACCTGGGCCCTGCTGTCCCCGCATCCTCAGGCCCACAGCTCTGCCACTCACCCGGTTCTTGTGGGCATTGACTGAGGCATAACGAACAGTCCCTCGAAACCCGGCCACATTCCGAGGCTGTAGAAGGGAGAACACAGCAGGACACTCACCCGCTGCCCCTGATTTGGGCCACATCTCAGCCCTGCTAACTGAGCCTAACTGCCTACTTTAACCCTGACTGCTTTCCCTCTCCACCAACCCCCATGCTGGCCTGGTCAGGGGCAAGCCTGACACACCAACCCCAGTCCTGCACCTGCCTCCTGACCTTGCTCCCTGCCCCTGTATCCATCTCTGACCAAGGTAGGCAGCCAGATCACAAGGTGTGGATGTGGCATCCACCAAGAGCCCAGGGAGCCAGGAGACGGGCCAAGCGTAGACTGAGCTGGGTGACACTCATATTGAACACGGGCCGGGCTTGCTTAGGCAGCTGCAGGAAAAATTAGTGAAGGTCAGGGGCCGGGTGAGGGGGCCAGGGATACCCACGAACAGCGATACTCACGGGCCGAACATCCCCCGTGGTGTTGGTGTACTGCCGGGCCAGCCCGAAGTCCAACATGTAGCACTTTCTGTAGGTGGAGGGCAGCCTGCCCATGGCAAAGTTTGACTGGGAAAGACAGTGGCTGTGACCGTGGGGCTTCAACCCCACTTGGCCCACCTCAAGGGGTGCCAAGAAACGTGTTTAAGAGTAAGCTTTGGGGAGCCTGGGTAGCTCAGTGGGTTAAGCGTCTGACTTAAGCTCAGGTCATGATCTCACAGTTCACAGAGTTCAAGTCCTTCTTTGGGCTCTCTGCTGTCAGCACAGAGCCCACATCAGATCCTCTGTCCCCTTCTCTCTCTCTGCCTCCCCTCCCCCTCCCCCGTGCTCTCTCTGTCTCTCTCAAAAATAAACATAAAGAGAAAACATCAACATGCGCCATAGGCCACGGCATCCCATCTGAGGGGCAGGTGGGAGCACCCTCATTTTACAGATGAGGATACTGAATGCCAAAGAGCTTATGGGGCTTCTCCAAGATCACAAAGCAAAATGACAACCCAGCTGGGGGTTCCAATCCTTAGAACTCCCCAGCAGAGCAGTGTGGCTTAGGGTCACTGTCCTGCTGTAAGGCAACAGGAGACCTGCATTGTTCTTGCTGTCTGACCTTGGGTCATTCAACCAATCTTTCTGGGCCTCAGTTTTCACCCCTTATTAAATTGGAGGTTTTTACAACACCGGGATCCAAGATGCCACAAAATCAGCTACTTGGAATTTCTTACCAAGCCCAGCCCCTCCATTCCTTTTTTAAAAAGAAAAAAATTTTAATGTTTATTCATTCTTGAGAGACAGGGAGAGACAGAGCATGAGCAAGGGAGGGGCAAAGAGAGAGGGAGACAGAGAATCAGAAGCAGGCTCCAGACTCTGAGCTGTCAGCACAGAGCCCAACGCAGGGCTTGAACCCACGGACCGTGAGATCATGACCCGAGCCGAAGTGGGACACTAAACCGAGGGAGCCACCTGGGAGCCCCATCCCTCCACCCCTTTTGATCAATTCCTCTGTACTTCCCCAACCCCTGCACCTTTTGAGGTTCAAGGACTAATCAGGGCATGGGTAAGGGAGAAGACAAGAACAGAGGAGAGACATGGGCAAGGGGCAGGCAGGGGTGTGTTCTCCTGGCAGGCGAGGAGAAGGGGCTTGGGGTGGAAAGCAGGAGGAAAGGACAGGTAGGAGAGGCTGCTCCTGCCCAAACCACTGTTCTGGAGGAGAAACCATGGGACCCACAGAGGGAGAGGGTGGGGGTGGGGTGTGCTTTGGAAGAGGGGGCAGGTGGGGCAGCCCTCACCGGCTTGATGTCACGGTGCAGGAAGCCCACCGAGTGGATGGCCTCAATGGACTCCAGGATCTGCTTGCCCAGCCGCAGCGTGGTGCTCAGCGTGAAGGTGCCTCGCGGCTGGCTGCGGCGCAGGTCGGCCAGATTCCGGCCCTGAGGGTGGGGGGGAGGGGGGAGGTCCAGGCTCAGCTGTCATGCCAACCGGCACCACCGTGACACTCTGCCCAGCCTCGACCCCAAAGGCTTGTGCCCACTCACAACCCAAGCTTTGGGGGGTAAGTGGAGGGAGGATCCCACAGGGACTCACCTGGAGCTGCATCACCACATAATTAAATTTCTCATTCCGGCCACAGCCAATGAACCTGCACACGTGGCTTTTCCCTGTGGGGGCACAGACAGGGGTCTCCCAACTCCCACTCCTTCTTCCTCACTTCCGATCCCAAGGTGTCTCTGGTGCCCTCTTGATTCCTGGTCCCATGACCACTTCCGCCACCACCTCCCCATGCCCCTCTCCCCATCACCGCCCTTAGACTCTGGTTCCATCTCACCATCCCCATCAGCTCTCCCTTAGCCCCTGGCTCCACCTCCTCCCTCCCATCCTCCTGCCCAGGGCCCGCACCTTGCAGCTTTTTGAGCACAGCCACCTCCATCTTGAGGACCTGCTTGGGCTGCTGGGCTGACTCCACCTTGAGGGCCACATTCTCCCTGGTCAGCAGGTCCATGGCCTCGTAGATCTCACCAAAGCCCCCGCCCCCGATCTTTTTCAGCTACAGAGATGGAAGAGGGGGATAAGAAACCCAGGGATCAGGCTGAGCAGCTCCTCATCCCACACACTGCTGGGTCATACCCTTCGTTGGTGGGGGTAGGGCTAGTTCTGAAGGGGGGGGACCCTATGTCTGCCTTCCTTGCCCCACCCACCTGTGTCCCCACTTCCCCTCCTAGTGCCAGAGACAGCTCAGCCCATGCATGCATGTGCGTGCACACACAGGGCTAGGTGTCAGGCTGGGAGGTGGGAGAGGGTATGTGACCTCTGACCCCATGTAGATATGGAGACGAGCCTGTGTAGGATTCTGAAGACATCATGGGCCACCATAAATCTTTTTCTTTTTCTGGAAGGACAAGAAATATTACACTCTCCCCATCCCCCAAACTAGATTGAACAACCACCATCCAGAAGGAAAACTAATTTCCAGAACCTCCCAGCTTCAGGGTGGATCCTCCAGGGAAGCTGGCCCTTCCTGGGGTTGGCAATGTCCTGACAGGTGTCATTAGAGGGAGAGAGTAATGCGGGGGAGAAGTATTTGGGGGAGAGGACTCAGCAAAGGGTATTCAATGCCCATCCTGCTGCTGAAGCTCACAGCACTCCCTAGACCCCTGGTCAAATGCCTCAAATCAGGGTGAGCCTCCCCTGGGGGTAGGGGGCACTGTGGGACCATGGTGGGAATGGAGGTTTGGAGAGTCTGTCTATCCCCCAGGGGACGGGGCAGTACAGACCTGACCCTCTAGGCCCTCCTCCTCCAGCATCCCTGGGCAGGCAGTGAGAAAAGGCAGAGGGGAGAATTGTGTTGGAGGAAGAGTTCGCAAGGGTGGATGAGCAAAGCTGAGCTATGGGAAGGGATTAAAATCACTTCAAGCCAGAGGCCCCGGGGTCCCTGGAGTGTGCTACTGGCAATGATAAAGGACAAGGAGAAGGTGCAGACTTCTAAGTCGGGACCTGTTTGGTTTAAAAAAGATGTACAGCTCACCTCATGGGTGGCCCGCCCTCGCTGAGCACCTTCCAGAACCCTCACTTGCCTCTGGTTGGCTTGTTAACTCACCAGCACAGCTGGGCTTGCTAGTGATTGGGCGGAGGCTGCTCTGACCAGCCAGCCTGTAAACGGACTCTGAGCCTCTAGCATCTCCAAGCCCTCCCCTTAGCATTTATTCAGCACTCAGACCCCATTAAATGTTTAATGGTGGCTGAAGCAAGGGGACGGAGTGGGGGATGGGCGCAGGGCTGAGCCAAGGACTGGGAGTTCCCAGCAGGTTACAGTTGAAACAACTCTAGGAAGAGAGAGAAGGAAGAAGGGAAGATTCAGAAAAGAAGTGGAAGTCTGGCTGCATCTTGAAGGCTCTCGTGCTCAGAAAGGACGCAGGAAAAGGGAAAGGGGGAAGAACAGTCTGAAACCAGAATCTCTCTCTACTTGAGATGAAAGTCAGACTCATCGAAGAATTTCAGAATAAGGAGGGGACAGATACAGACTCAAGAAAGCAGCGTCATGTCTTCCCCTGGGGAACTTTAAAATCAGGGGAGATGATAGTATCTTCTAGAATCCTTTATGGTTTGCTGTACGTGAACATGGAAGACGGGGAGGGGAGGGAACAATAATCACATCTCAGGCTTTGTGCTCCCGACCCACAGAGATCATCTCAGCTCATCCCCTGGGGTTCCTGACAACACGTGGGGAAGGTCATAAGAGTCACCATTTTGCACAGAAGGAAAACTAAGGCACAGAGAGTTAAGTACTCTGCCCCAGGTCACACTGCTAGTAAGTAGCAAAGCCAGGTCTCATTTGAACCCAGGCAATCTGATGCAGAACCCACGCTCTTAACCGCGATATCATAGGAAACTGTTGACAGCACAGGGATTAAAAGTGTGAGTGCTGGGATTCAAGCCCAGATCTGCCAGACTCCAAAATCCTCACTGGAGGTGGTAAGGAGGGCTCGGGGCAGCCAAGACATTTCTGGTACCTGCTCCCCAATTTCCAAGGGTGGCCAATAGTATTTCTCTACCGTCTTCATTTCCAAAGAGGCTATTTCTTCTCCTCCCTTGGTCCCTTCCTTGCCCCCCGGCCCATTACAGAACCTCCCAGGGAGGCAAGCTGGGTATCTGCACCCACCCATTCACCTAACACCCCTCCTCCCCAGGCCCTACAGTCTGGGCCCACTTAACCGCCGGGCACAGCAGGCACAGTGGCCCATAATACTTACAGGAAGCCATAAAAACATTTCAATATTTCAAATCAGAAGGTCAAAAAATTGTAGCATATAATATTAATTCATTCCTCTGTATACCAGTGCAGTCATAAAATATGATTTTTACTACTTTATTATAGAGAAAGGGGTCCATGAAGGCAGAAGGGCCCAGGGCCCATGAAAGTCATAATGTAGCCCTGCCCAAGCCTGCTAACAGAAATATTTTCTTAATCTCCCTTTGCCAGACCCTATTCCTCCTCTCCTAGTTGTTTTCATGATCCCCTCCCCTGTCAAAGGAACTCTCTAAACTGGAGGGCCAATACGACACAGTAGGACCAACATTTACTTAGGAAAAAGGAAATCTGGTTTCTTGGCCTAGCTCTGGGTCACCTGGAGTGAGTTTCTTAAATTCTGTGCCTCCACTTTTCCTCCTCTGTGAAATGAAAGAGTTGTTCTAGAACAGGTCTGAAAGACTCCTTCATCTCCGTGCTCCTGATTCTTGGGTGGGCTAATTCCTGCGAAGCAGTATGGCTTAGTGGCTGCTGACCCAGCAGTCAGACAGACCTGGTTCCACCCAGTCTTAAGAACTTGGCAGGTTAGCTAATCCCTACCCCTGTTTCCACGCCTGTGAAAAGGGGGTAATAACAATATCTACTCCATCGTTTGTTGAGATAATGCACCATGTCTGGTGACAGTGGGGGCTCAAAACAAATGCTGCTTTTATCATTTATTATTATTATTATTTGTTATTCTGATTCTGAGAAGCACCCCTCAAGAAGAGTGAACCATTATTATTTGCAAATACTCCACCTAGTGCCACTGACCCTCAATTTCCCCTAGCCAGCTCATTTTTCTCTTCAGGGAGCTTGTTCTTGGTTCCTGAGCTCTACCTCATGCCCATGTCCCACCCCTCACAAGGAGACGGCTGAGGGGAGCCATCTGGCACCCCACCCTCCCTAGTTCTTCGGGAGTCAGCCTGGCAGCTGACCTGGAGAGGTCAGCCTGGCAAAGATTGTGGGCTTGCCCCTCCCCCCCAACTCCCTCTTGCCATTTCTCTCCCCACTCATCTCCCATCCCCTCCCTCAAAAAGTACAACAAAGTTCTAACCCAAACTCAGTATGGTGTGAACACCATCTTTTTCTCACCTCTTCAGTGCAAATGTCCTTCTGCCTCCAATCTGTCAGAAACTAGGCTCTCATGTTAGGGGACCGAAGGGTTGTTGGAGAAATACTCCTCAGTTGGCCAGACCCTCATTCCCTTGATTACTGCCCTGGCTCCTCCTCCCCCAATTTCGGTCCTGTCACTCTCCCTCTCAGGAAGTCCTCCTCTGGGACCTAGGCAGGCCTTCCCTCAGCTCTCCTGGCCCTCCCCAGTCCCAGAGACTTCTGAGACAATGACAACGCTGCCACCTTTGCTCCTATCCCTGGGACTCTAGGGGATCTGCCCGAAGCGTGGTTGTTGCCATGGAAACCGGCCAGCACCCAGGCCCCACTCTCCTCTCAGCCTGACAGCTCAGGTGAGCTGAGCCTCCTCCTTCCACTCCCACACACCCCCACATAGAGGCTCAGTGTAGGCCTGTCTGTTCTCCCTCCCTTCCTCCAGGCTCCCCACTCTGCCACGCAGACCCACAAGATCACACACCATCGCCCCGCAATCCACCCTACACCATCCTGCCCCCACAATAAGAGGACCCCAGAGCAATCTCAAGCGACGGAAAGAAAGAGGGGGTGGGTGGGACAGGGATTGATTTACAGTAGGTCCCGCTCCCCAGACACTGCTTTTCCCCAAGCCCCTCACATGTCCCCCTCCCATCCAGGCCCAAACCCGGAGGAGGCTCGGACTACAACTCCCAGCAGGCCGAACAGCCTGAAGTCCTGGGCTGGAGGAGCAAGGCACGCTGGGAGATGGAGTCTCGGCGTGTTGCACCTGCCGCAGGAACCAGTGAGGGGAGGAGGGTGGAAGGAGAAGATGGAGTGCGGCTGCGGTGGGAGCAGCCCGCAGGGCCTCTTTCCCTGAAGCCAGGCCTCTCTGTCCTCTGCGGAAGCTGAGGGACACATGCTCACTCACTGCCCTTCTCCAAGGTCCGGCAACGAAAGAGCCCCCTCCCCCACCCCGCCCGCCTCCCCCACTAAGCTCTGCAGCTCCTGCTCCGACGTCCAGCCAAGAGTTGTTCCAGGCTGGGCCGGAGCAACGTGACCTAGCGGGGAAGGGGGTGAGAGAGGGCTCTGGGAGAAAGCGATTGTCCACCAGCGTACGCCAAAATAGTGACTGCAAGCAGTATGCAAATGAGCTCAGGGGCACCTCCCTCTTAGGGTAGAAGAGTTGGGGGCAACTGTTTTAACACGTCTCCAGGTCCTCTCCTCCCCTCCTCTCCCTACCCCTCCCTTGGCCCCGTCGGGTCACTCACTCACCACCTTCCAGCGATCCTTGACCACGTAGTTGGCCGGCAGTATGTCGGCCTGCTCCCCTCCCCCACTCATGTTGGTTTCGTCCTTAAGAGCGGCCGCTAGGCACTGCATCCGCCAGCCGGAGGGAGGGGTGTCCGCAGGGCCTGCCCTGGGGGGGCCATCTACCTGGGGGAGTGGGGAGGGACTGTGAGTGGGGCAGGCTACGGACCAGGACCACCTTGCAGATATGGAGGAGGGCAGCTCCATTCTCCTGGCCGGCATCTTTCCTCGGCCCAGTGGGCAGATGCTCTAGGGGTTACTGGGGGAAGCATTGTGTAAACACCCAGGTGGAGGTCAGAGGAGAAGACAGAAATACTATCCACAGGAAGGGAGATACAAACTACAAACTGGAGGTGTGAAAAACAGCAGCAGAACACACATGTTGAAAAAAGGAGAGGAAAATGCCATGTGAACAGGCTATGGAGAAAGCGTTTCCCAAAGAGAGATATGCTAACTAATGTGGAGGAAACTTGCTGACCCCGAGGGTGGGGGGCGGGCATGGGGGGGGATGGGGTGCATACTAGTCTAGGACCCATGCTTGTGTAGGGGACACCTAGGCTGAGAAGGACCAGTCTGAGTGACTTGATCTGAGACCCCGGCACCCACACGTTCCCTGTGCCACCAAATGCCCATGGAGCTGTGCGTCTGAAAGGGGAGAACTGCTGACCAAGGGGTGACCCATGGGAGACACACACCAGAGTGATGGAGACCTGCTAATCAACCATGGCATGGGATAATCAAGAAAATAAGATACACGAAAGCCCCTTGAGGATGATGCTAATGCTAGTGAAGAGGATGCAGCTGTGAGAAAGACACCTTTCTCAGGGGAGAGTCCAACCCACTGACAGCTAATGGTTCCAAAGCAAGGATGTGAGCTGTTTGGTGAACATAAGGTGATGAACTCATGACATGGATTTTAGAGGGACTGCAGCCCTGCAGCTACTCCAAGGGAGAGAGACAGGCTGAATTGGGGAAGTGGGGGGGGGGGGCTTGGGGACCACAGGGAGTGGGATGGGTCTAACAGGAGGCAGGAGGAATGACAGGGAGCAGCAGGTCTGGGTGGGCATGTGATGAGAGAGCTCTGACCACACCTTTCTGTGTCTGCTCAGGAACAACAAGAAGGAAGACAGCTCTGGTTGCATTGGCAAAGGTAGAAGTTGAATATCAAGGAGAGCATCCCAACTGTGAGCGAGGGCTGGGAAAGCCAGCCAGTGTTATCTCGGGAAATGTAAGTGTGTGCACGCATACGTGTCTGCACGTGAATCTGTGCATGTGTCCCTCTGTGAACACATATATGTCTTTGTGTGTCTTTCTGTGTGTTTGTGTCTGTGTGTGTCTTTGTGTCTGTGCCTGTACCTCTGTCTGCATGTGCTTATGTGTTTTTGTGTCTGTCTTTGATGTGCATGTGTATAGGCAGGGGGCCACTTTTTGAGATTTCTGGCAACCCAGTACAGGATTGGAATCAGGATCTTTTCTTCTCCCCCCCTCCCCTCCCTCCCACTTATATACACTTTGTATAAGCACATTGCTCTACCCTCACAATGATCCTGGAGAGTCACAGACTGAAGGCAGTTACTCCAGCTGGGGACAGGGTGGGGTGGAAGGGAGGTGGAGAGGAGGAAAATGCCTAAGGTATCTATGGATGGGGCAGAAACTCCATAAACCAATCTTTCCTTGGGACAGGATACTTCCCAAGGCTCCTGTGTCTAGCCATCCTGCTACAGGGGGCAGTGTGGGATAGTAAAGGCACAGAAACAACCTTCAACAGGTCATGGTGTACCGTGAGGGACATGTAGAAAAGAGGAGTGACACTGTCACTCTTTTCCTATCTTGTTCAAGTGACTCAGCTGACTCTTTCCTCCCATCCACCCAACTTCAGAGTATCAGAGCTGTGGGGATGTCAAATAGGCCTCTGCCCACCTTTTGCCAAAGTGGCACGTGGGGCATCAGGAGTTCAGGGGGCAGTGAGGGCAATGGCAGGATAAAGGGAGAAGGAGGGGATGGGGGGTTCTGGAATAAAGGTAAAGACAGGTTGAGGACAAGACTGAAGAAGCAATTGAACCTGTAGGGAGGGAGCCTTGAGCGATTGAACTGTGACCTCTGGTGGGTCTTCCATCCTGTAATGGTGGATTCTATAGGTTGATGAGAAAATTTTGGGTGCAGCTCCCAGTTTATAGATGGGCAGCCTAGAAGGAACAGGTGAGATGGGAAAAGGGAGAATGGAGACCAGAGGATAAATGAGGTTTCCCTGCCTCTCCCTGTCCACCATCCTCACTCTGCCTCAAAGGACTACGTTCATGTCAGACTAGGTTGGACAACAGGCCACGAGGAACTTGGCTGCCCCGTTACTGCCCCCTCAGGACCTTTTGGGTGTGTGGAGGCATGGGTGTGTCGTGTGAGAGGGCTTGTGGAAGAGGTTTTTATGAATATCTGTCAGACAGTGTGAGGCCAACTGTGTGTGTGGGTGTGGGTGTGGGTATGTGTGTGGGGGTGTGGGTGTGGGGTGGGGAGACAGGGAAGGAGAGACATCCAGGGAGGGTGGGAGAGAGAGGGAGCTCATCATGGTGTGTGAGTAGAGGTGTTGATGTGTAACTACGCAAGGTGTGAGCCAGGTGTATGTGGGGATCTGGGAGCGCAGGTAAGGAGAGGTGAAGGAGCCCAGTGAGGGGTGGTGGATACAGGTGAAAAGAGGTGTGAAGGAAGGCAGAGAAAAAGGGAAGGGTTGGGGGGGGGGGGATGACAGGATCGGAGGAGGGGGTTGGGTAAGACAGAGGCAGGTGAACGATCCTAATGACTGGTGAGGAAGCGGCAGGACCCTGGGAGAGGCTTCTGGGCACCGCCGAAGGGGTAAGGAGGTTGGGAAGGCAGCTAGCGGCAGGCAGGGAGGCACGCAGGGACTGAGGACAAGGGGGAGAGGTAATGGAGGCAGCTGGGAAGGGCTTGTCAGGGTGACAGCCGAGTGAAGCCGCGGGGACGGGGACAGGGGTGAGAAGCGAGGGGCTGAGGCTCTGGGGGGCCGGCTGGCGAAGGCAGGCGCGTATGCTGGGGGGCAGGGAGCCGTTCCAGGCCTTGGGATGCGGCCCAGGCTGTGTAGGCCAGCGGCGGGCGTCCCGGCTCGGGCGGACACGGCGCGGGGAGGGGGAGCTGGGGAAGGCTGCGCTGGGAGGCGAGCCGGGCCCGAGGCCCGCGGAGCCCGCAGGAGAGCCCCCGCCCCGACCCCGCCGGCCCGCCGCCGGCCCCGCCCCGCCTCACCTGCTCTGTGCCCGCTGCGGCTGCGGCTGCGGCGGCGGAGGCAGCGGCTCGGGGCGGCGCATCCCCCGGGGCCGGGGCGGGGCGGGGGCGGGGGCGGCTCAGTGCGGCGCGAGGCGGCCCGCTCCCTCCGGCGGCGGCGGCGGCGGTGGCGGCCTCCCGCCCGGGATCATCCCCGCCCGGCCCGGCCCGGCCCCGATCCTCCTCGGGCGACGGCGGAGGCAGCGGCGGAGCGGGGAGCTGCCCACAATGCACTGCGCCGCCAGCATCAGCACCAGCCCTGACATCACCACCCCACCGCCCGGCTCTTACATCACCGCCCTCTCTCTGACATCACATTCCACTCCGCTCTTCTCGCCACGCCGGCAGCCTTAGAGCTCTCCTTCGGATGGTCCCGCTTCAGCTCTTCGGTTCTCCTCACTGGTTATTGCCATTTACTTGACCGCCACCCCGCCCCCCACCCCTGCAGTGCCCCATCACTCCTTACTTGTCCCCGTAAAACTCACCTGTCTCCATCACCCCTTATCTTTTCCCCTCCCAGTCGCTCCTTGCCTGTCCCTATCAGCCTCAACTGATTTCCGCACTGCATCTTCCATGTGTTCATATTACCTGCTTCTAAACTCCGCCCCCCTCACCTGTATCCATCCTCCCACAGTCCCCGTCCGCCATTTCTTCTCACACGTCCCTTGCCTGGAACTCACCACTCCACACATAGGCCTTACCTCCTGGCTCAACCTGTCCCTCTCTGTCTTTGGCCCCCTCTCCCATCTGTTGACAAATTCTGTCAAGCAAATTTCTTATTGCTTACAAATTGGATGCACACTCTTTACCATGATATTAAATAGTTTTCCCAACATGGGTAATAATACCGTATAGAGATTATTACCACCCTTCTGACAAATTTGATTGCTCAGCCTTCCCTGAACATACTTTGCACTTTGTCTCTCTCAGGTCCTTCCTTCCATCCTTTGTGCCTTCAACAAATGCATACTGAGTGCCTTCACTAACAACAACAATAATAATAGCAGCAACTATCTACTCCTGCCAGACATTGTTCTAACTTACACATATTAACTCATAGAATCCTCATAATAACCCAATGACATAGCAGTACTAATGTTATACCCATTTTATAGATGAGGAAACTGAGACACAGATAGGTTGAGTAATTTGCCTTAGGTTACAGAGTCACCTTGAATACAGCAGAGCTGGTATTCAAACCCTGGCTTCAGAGTCCATGCTCCTAACCATGATGGAAGGACCATTGAGTCAACAAGGCCATTCAGAGGAGGCTTCTTGGAAGAGGTGTGTTCGACTGAAATTTGAAGGATTAGTTATTTTCCAACAGGTAAGTGGGGCAAGGCAGAGGGTGGGAGAGGCTCCCAGGCTGAGAAGAGGGCATGAGGTGAGCTGGGGGTGGGCCTGTACAAGATCATGAAGGGCACTGTGCACTATGCTAAGAAGACTGGATTTTCTCCACTTAGTTTTTGAAAATATAGTGGATAATGTCACAAGCCATCCAAATCCCCCTTCAGAATCTAGGTACTCATTCCTCCGCCTGCCTGGGATGCTGTAGTCTGAGCACTCTAAGCTGACTCTTTTTTCTGGAAATTGCCCCTGGCCAAGGGAGCTGCCTCAACTCAAGATCATGAACCCTTTCTGGGGCAACCCATATCTGATTGATGATCAACCTGTGAGGACAAAGGCCTGGCGCCCTCACCCCAACTCAAGACAGCTCTGAAGGGACATCCACTTTCAAAACTGCTGAGAGGGTCACCCGAAGCTTTATTGAGGCTGCACTGAAGCTCCGCCCAGCCCTGCTTTCTTTACTCCACAGATGTTGATCCCCAGAGTCCCTCCCTATCAACCTCCTGCGTGATCCTCTTGGTCTCAGAGTCAATGTCCAGGGGAATTGGACCTTCACACAGGAAATCACTGAAGATCAAGTCTGATCCAAGTATTGAGTTAGGATTCTAGGTGGACAGTCTTATCCCCAGTCCTATAAAAATGTCACTCTCCTCTCCTCTAGCTTGCATTGTTTCTGTTGGGAAATCTACACTTATCCTTGTCTTTGTTTCCCTGTATGTAATGTCTGTTACTCTTCTGGCCACATTTAAGATTTTCTCTTTATCACTGTTTTTAGAGCTATTTGATTATAATGTGACCTGCCATAGTTTTTGTTTTGTTTTCATGTTTCTTGTGCTTGGGGTTTGTATCTGTGAATTTATAGTTTTCATCAGGTTTGGGAAAATTTCAGCCATTATTTTCTCAAATATTTTTTCTGCCTTCTCTTTTTTCCCAGAGACTCCAATGAGCCTGTTTATGAGGCCACTTGAGTTTTCCATAGCTCACTGATGCTTTGTTCATTTTTCCCCGGTCTTTTTTTTCTCACTGTGTTTTGTGTGTGTGTGTGTGTTTGTTTTTAAGATTTTATTTTTAAGTAATCCCTACACCCAACATGGGGCTCGAACTTACAACCCTGAGATCAAGAGCCACATGCTGTACCAACTGAGCCAGCCAGGCACCCCTGTTTTGCATAGTTTCTGCTGCTGTGTATTCAAGTTCATTAATCTTACCTTTTGCAGGTGGTATTAATCCCATTGGATGTATTTTTCATTCTAGTATACATCTCTAGAAATTCAATCTGGGTCTTTAAAAAATCTTTCATGTTCAATTTTCCTTCTAATTTCTTAAGCATATGGAATAGTTATAATAACTATTTTAATGTACTTGCCTATGAATTTTATTATCTGAATGATTTCTGGACCAGTTTCAGTTGATTTTTCTTCTCACTCTTGTTTTTCTGCTTCTTTCCATACACTAATTTTTTATTGGATGCCAAATAGTGTGAGTTTTACTTTGTTGGGTTTGGGATTTTTTTAAAAAAATTTTTAGTGTTTATTTATTTTTGAGAGAGAGAGAGAGCACAAGTGGGGGAGAGGCAGAGAGAGAGGGAAACACAGAATCTGAAGCAGGCTCCAGGCTCTGAACTGTCAGCACAGAGCCCGATGTGGGGCTCGAACTCACAAACCATGAGATTACGACCTGAGCCAAAGTCAAATGCTTAACCAACTGGGCCACCCAGGCGCCCCTGGACATTTTTGTATTTCAGTAAATACTCTTGAGTTTTGCTCCAGGATGCAGCTCATTTACTTAGAAACAGTTTGATCCACTAAGGCTTACTTTTTAAGCTTTATTAGGTGGGACCTAAAAAGCTTCTAGACCAGGGATAATTTTCCCCAGTACTGAGGCACAAGCCTTCAGCATAATTTACCTCATGCCTCATGCATGATGAGGTTTTTCCACCTCGGCTGGAGGGAACAGACACTTTTTCCACTGCTGTGTGAGCTCTGGAGATTCACTTTGCTACTTTCAGGTGGTTCTTTTCCTGCCTCAGAGAATTTCCTCACACACATGTGCTGATCTGTCACGGAGTGCCCTCTGAACATTCCAGAGCTCTCTCTTGGATCCTATGCTCTGTTCTACAAACCAGCTGCCTTGGCCTCCGTGGACTCCCCACTCGGCCTCCTCAGCTCAAGGAGACTGCTGGGCTCAGCTTGGTTCCTCCTCTCTGAAGCCCGGAAGCCCTGCAGGCAACATGGGGGAGGGGGGGGACACACAGCTCACCTGGCTGTTTTCAGGTGAGCTGTTTTCCTCTTTGCCGTCCTACACTGCCTGATGGCCAATGTTCAAACATCATTGTTTCATATATCCTGTCCAGTTGTTTTGCTTGTTAAACATGGGAGGTTATACAGCAAAGGAAACCATCAATAAAATGAAAAGGCAATTTATGGAAAGGGAGAAAATGATTGCAAATCATATTGGTAGGGGTGCCTGGGTGGCTCAGGTCATGATCTCATGGTTTGTGAGTTCGAGCCCCACATCAGGCTCTGTGCTGACAGTTCAGAGCCTGGAGCCTGCTTCAGATTCTGTGTTTCCCTCTCTCTGCCTCTCCCCCACTTGTGCTCTCTCTCTCTCTCTCTCAAAAATAAATAAAATGTAAAAAAAAAATTTGTCTTAAATCATATATCTGGTAAAGGGTTAATATCTGAAATATATAAAGAACTCATACAATTCAATAGGGGGGAAGAAAGGACAATCCACTTTAAAAATGGGCAGGGTGCCTGGATGGCTCAGTCATTAAGCATCTGACTTTGGCTCAGGTCATGATCTCTTGATTCGTGAGTTCAAATCCCACATCAGGTGAGCTCAAGCCCTGCTTTGGGTGAGCCCCGCTTTGGGTGAGCCCTGCTTCTCTTTCTCTCTCTCTCTCTCTCTCTCTCTCTCTGTCTCTCTTTCCCCCCTGGGATTCTGTGTCCGCTCCTTGCTCACTTGTGCCCCCCCCTCAAAAAAAATGGGCAGAGCATCTAAATAGACATTTTTCCAAAAAAGACATGCACTAGCCAATGGGTACATGAAAATGTACCATACTACCCAAAGCCATCTGTAGATTGAAAGCAATCCCTATCAAGAATCCAATGACATTTTTTACAGAAGTAGAAAAAACAATCTTAAAAGTTATACAGAACCAGAAAAGACCCTGAATAACTAAGGTAGTCCTGAGAAAGAAGAATAAAGTGGGAGGCATCACATCTTCTGATTTCAAGCTACGTTACAAAGCTACAAAATCAAAAGAGTAAGGTACCAGCATAAAGACAGACACATAACCAATGGAACAGAACTGAGAGCCCAGAAATAAGCCCATGCATATATGGCCAACTAATATTTGACAAGGGAGCCAAGAATAGTCAGTGAAGAAAAGACAGTCTCTTCCATACATGTGGCCAACAGACACACGAAAAGATACTTAACATCACTAATCATCAGGGAAATGCAAATCAAAACCACAGTGAGGCATCCCCTTACACCTCAGAATGGCTACTATCAAAAAGATAAGAAATAACAAGTGTTGGCAAGGATGTGGAGAAAAGGGAACACTCATGCATTGTTGGTGGGAGTGTAAATGGGTGCAGTCACGGTGGAAAACAGTAGGGAGGTTCCTCAAAAAACTAAAAATAGGGGCACCTGGATGGCTCAGTCGGTAGAATATGCGACTCTGGATCTCAGGGTTGTGAGTTCAAGCCCCATGTGGGTGTAGACATTACTTAAAAATAAAATCTTTAGGGGCACCTGGGTGGCAGTTGGTTAAGCCTCCGACTTCATCTCAGGTCATGGTCTCATGGTTCACGAGTTCAAGCCCCATGTCGGGCTCTGCGCTGACAATGCAGAACCTACTTGGGATTCTCTGTCTCTCCCTCTCTGTCTGTCTGTCTGTCTCGCTTTCAAAATAAATAAATACATTTTAAAAACTTCAGGGGTGCCTGGGTGGCTCAGTCAGTTAAGCATTTGACTCTTGATTTGGCTCAGGTCATGATCTCATGATCAGGAGGTTTGAGCCCCATGTTGTGCTGTGTGGAGCCTGCTTGGGATTCTCTCTCTCTCTCTCTCTCTGCCCCTCTCCTGCTCCTGTTTGCACACTCTCTCTCTCAAAATAAACTTTTATTTTTATTTTTTTTATTTTTTTTTTTAACGTTTATTTATTTTTGAGACAGAGAGAGACAGAGCATGAACGGGGGAGGGTCACAGAGAGAGGGAGACACAGAATCCGAAACAGGCTCCAGGCTCTGAGCTGTCAGCAACAGAGCCCGACGCGGGGCTCGAACCCACGGACCGTGAGATCGTGACCTGAGCCGAAGTCGGACACTTAACCGACCGAGCCACCCAGGCGCCCCTCAAAATAAACTTTTAAAACAAAATCGTTAAAAAGAATGAAATCTTGCCATTTGCAACAATGTGGATGGAGCTAGAGTATTATGCTAAGTGAAATAAGTCAGTCAGAGAAAGACAAATACCATCTGATTTCCCTCATATGCATAATTTAAGTAACAAAACAAAGGAACATAGGTGGGGTGACAAAGAGAGGAAAATCGAGAAACAGACTCTTAACTGTAGAGAACAAACTGATGGTTACCAGGGGGGAAGGAGGTGGAGGGATGTGGGAAATAGAAGATGAGGATTAAGGAGGGCACTTGTGATGAGCACCGGGTGTTGTATGCAAGTGTTGAATCACTAAATTTTACACCTGAAACTAATATTACATTGTATGTTAACTGACTGGAATTAAATAAAAACTTGGGGAAAAAAATCATAAAAAAAAAAAATAGAAGTACCACATGATCCAGTAACTCCATTTCTGGGTATTTATCTGAAGAAACTGAAAAATGAAAACACGATTTTATTTATTTATTTAATGTTTATTTTTGAGAGAGAGAGACAGAGGGTGAGCAGGGGAGGGGCAAAGAGAGAGGGAGACACGGAATCCGAAGCGGGCTCCAGGCTCTGAGCTGTTAGCACAGAGCCTGACGCAGGGCTTGAACTCATGAACCGTGAGCTCATGACCTGAGCCTAAGTCAGACATTTAACTGAGCCACACAGGCACCCCTGAAAACACTACTCTAAAAAGATATGTGCACCCCTTAGCTCACTGCAGCATTATTTACAATAGCCATTATATGGAAGCAACCTAAGTGCTCATCGATACATGAATGGATAAAGAAGATGTGGTATATGTAGACGGTGGAATATTACTCAGCCATAAAAAAGAATAAGATCTTGCCATTTGTGACAACATGGATGGACACAGAGGACATCACGCTAAGTGGAATATGTCAGACAGAGAGAGACACTGTGATTTCACTTACATGTGGAATCTAAAACAAACAAAAAGCAATAACAACAAAAGAGACACAGACTCCTAAATATAGAGAACAAACATGGTGTCCAGAGGGGGAGGTGGTGGGAGAATGGACAAAATGGGTGACAGGAAGTGGGAGATACAGGCTTCTAGTTATGGAATAAGTCATGGGGAACATAGTCAATGGTACTGTAATAGTGTTGTATGGTGTCAGATGGGAGCTACACTTGTGGTGAATATATGTCTAGACTTGTCAAGCTACTATGTGGTACACCTGAAACATTGTGTGTCAACTCTCCTTCAATTAAAAAAAAAAAATTGTTTTTGGACAAGACAATCTCTCCAATAAATGGTGCTGGGAAAACTGATATTCACATGTGGAAGAATGAAATGAGGGGCTCCTGGGTGGCTCAGTCGGTTAAGTATCTGACTCTTGATTTCAGCTTAGGTCACGATCTCACGGTTCATGGGTTTGAGCCCTACTTCGGGCTTTGTGCGGACAGCTGGGAACCTGCTTGGGATTCTCTGTCTCCTTCTCTCTGTCTGCCCCTCCCCCGTGTGTGTGCATGTTCTCTCTCTCTCTCTTTCTCTCTCAAAAATAAATAAATAAACTTTAAAAAAAGAATGAAACTAAACCCCTATTTTATACCACTCACAAAAAATTAACTCGAGTTGGATTAAAGACTTAAATGTAAGACCTGAAACCATATAACTCCTAGAAGAAGACATAGGGAAAAAGCTATTTTGCATGGGTATTGGCACTGGGCTTTTCTTGATATGACACCTAAAGTATAAGCAACAACAAAAATAAATAGACAAGTGGGACTACATCAAACTAAAAAGCTTCTGCATGGCAAGAAAACAAAAACAAAAACAAAACCCACTCCTCCCCCCCCAAAAAAAGTCAGAAAAATGAAAAGACAACATATGGAATGGGACAAAATATTTACAAACAATATATCTGATAAAGGGTTAATATCCAAAATATATAAAGAATTCACAAAACTCAATAGCACAAAAAAATGATCTAATTAAAAATGGCCAAAGGGCCTGAACAGATACTTTTCAAAAGAAGGCATACAAATGGCCAACAGGAACATGAAAATGTGCTTAACATCACTAATCATTGGGGAAATGCAAATCAAAACCACAACGATAGGGGTGCCTGGCTGGCTCAGTTGGTGAAGCATGCAATTCTCGATATCAGGGTTATAAGTTGGGTGTAGAAATTACTTAAAAATACACATTGGGTGTAGAGATTACTTAAAAATAAAATCTTTGTGATGCCTGGCTGGCTCAGTCGGTAGAGCGTACAACTCTTGATCTCAGGGTCGTAGGTTCAAGCCCCATGTTGGGTGTACAGATTACTTTTTTAAAAAATCCAAACACAATGATACGTCACCTTAGGCTTGTTAGAATGGCTATGATCCATCTTGAACCAACAACAAAAACAAATTCATAGATACAGAGAAAAATTGGTGGTTACCAGAGTCAGGGGAGGTGGGACATTGAGTCAAGTGGAAGAAGGTGATCAAAAGATATAAACTTCCAGTTATAAGACAAATAAGTCCTGGGTAAGTAAGGTACAGCATGGTGACTACAGTTAATAATACTGCATTGTATATTTGAGGGTTGCTAAGAGAGTACATCATAAAAGTTCTCATCACAAGAAAAAGCATTTATAACTATGTGTGGTAATGAATGTTAATTAACCCTATTGTGGTGAACACTTCACAGTATGTGTGTATATATATATATATCTATATATCTATATATATCAGCTCACTATGTTGTACATCTAAAACTAATGCAGTGACAAAAAATTTTTTAATCACGGAA